>NW_028251361.1:0-720101 GCF_964263255.1 Lissotriton vulgaris | reverse complement strand
AGCTGTCCATGTAAAGTTTCCTTCCATAGCGTTTGATATTCCCCTTTCAGACCACTATAATTTTCTCCTATTTTAGCAGCTTCCCCCTTACAGAGTGTTATCTCTCACTAATTGCTCATTTAAGTATGCATTGAGTCTCTTTCCCTGAAATGCTATTATATTAAACCTAGTTCCAAAAATCCTTTCATTATGCATTTTTCCTTCCAGATTCTCAATGCTTATCAGCTCACTGGAGCAGCTCTAAGTGTTTTTGTGCTCCTTTGTAAGAGGTATATTGAAGCATACATCACCTTGTTGTTTGCTGCATTTGATCCTATAAGTGTGACGGGCATGCCCAGACATGGGTCATGGGCTCCCTGTGCCATAGGATTCAAACTGCACCCAATGAACAAAACATAATAGGCTGAAACCGGTCTGAGGTTGCTTGTGTTTTCTTCTGAAGGGGGTCTCTACTTGCAGTTCAGGATAGACTGCTCTCATGAGTCATTGCTGATTTCATTAAGACAGGCCTCTGTGCAAAGTGGAATGGTGGGTGATAAACAATACACTGGGCCTACTCCCCAGCTTCTGTAACACCATCGCAGACTTCATTGAGCCCTTAGCCCATAGACTCCAAGGACTACATCTTCTAAGCAACCTCAACTTCCTCATCGACTACCTTCAGCAATAACAATGTACACCTCAACAGTATGAACAGCCTCGTACTGACCCAGATCATCCGTGACCGCACGCACACCGCAGGACACATGCTGGACCCCTTCTTCACCTCCAGAAAAAGCGTAAAATACAGCCAAGTCATAGAATTTACATGGTCCGATCACTCCATCATCTACTTCAGTATCTCCAGCCACCGCACTGCATTCCCTAAGATGGCCAGCGCTCCCCACCGCTGCTGGAGCAAAATTTCAGAGACCTGCTGGATGGGGGCCCTCAACACTTCGTACTGAGCTGCCACCACCAACCTGGAAACAGGAATTAAGAACTTCAATGCCCGGATCACTAACTGTGCCGACAACATCACCCCATTCAAGAGCAACAATCAGAGAAGATCCTTCAAAGTGGCCAGCTAGTGCACCCAAGAACCCAGTGCAGCGAAACATGACAGCAAACAGCTGGAGAGGAGATGGCGCACAAGCAGGGACTCCTCCGACAGGGGATCCTTCAAGACCGTCAATGTCTACCAATGCCTTCTGAGGAGTACAAGAAGACAGCCTTAGCTGAAGGGATCAACACCAATGCCAACAACAGCAAGGAATTTTTCTACATTAAGGAATTCTCCAATCCGGCTGCCAGCAAAAACAGCATTGCTCCTTCACAAGAGCTGTGTTGACAACCTCACTGACTTCTTCCATCTACAGAAACGTTGAACCCCAACCTACACCTACGGACTGCCTTGACAAACATGCCTCCCCACAACCAACACAAACCACAGACTGACCACCTGAAACATTCTATCCACCCAGGACACAACGTCCATCATGAAATCCATCCCCTTTGAGACATTTCCAGATGCCTGAAAACTTGCCAAAGTCAGACCACTTCCCAAAAAATCCTGCGCCGAACTGAGTGAGCTCAAACCTGCTGGCCAATTTCCCTGCTCCCTTTTCCAGTCAAGTTACTGGAAAAGATTATCAACAAGCAACTCTTGACACACCTGGAGCAGAACCCGCTACTTGATGCCTTCCAATCCAGCTTCCACTGCAATCACAGCACCAAGACCGCTTTGATCACAGCCACCGATGACACCTAAACCATGCTTGACCGAAGAGAAACAGCAGCCTGATCCTCCTCGACCTCTCTGCAGCCTTCCGCATTGTATCCTCCCACAAGCTTGTAGAAAGACCACCACATCGGCATAGAAGGGGACATGATCAGATGGATCACCTATTTCCTCACTGGAAGAATGTAGAAGATCTGAATACCACCTTTAACCTCCGAACCCAAGGATATAGTCTGACGTGTCCCCCAGGGCTTAGATGAAATATAAGAGCATACGCCTCTCCAACAGCTCTATTAAGCAATTTCTTTATCTGAAATAGCTGAGGGGTGAAGCATATGTTCTAAGGGTTCAAATGGTTAATCATTTTTCTAGCCTGGCGGGCTGCAAATATCCCCACCAGGGATGTTGTAATAAAGTTCCATCTCCCATATTCATATCTCCCAGCACACACTGGTCACTTTCCTTTTAAATTAATTAATGCTTAGCAGCTTGTGTAATTTACTCTTCTTTAGCTAAGTGTCATACTAAACTTTTCAGATTATATGCAGAATGGGCCATATTGGGAATTTTATTGGGTCTAGAACGACACTTCACCAAAAAATTAAATATTACAATCTGAGGGTTATGATCACTTTCAGGACGAGCGATTACCACATATTCAGACATTTTTGGTCTTAAGTTGTCTGTTTTAAATGTATAATCAATAATTGATCCTTGTTTAGAATTTTTAAATGTGGGAGTGACACTAAATATTTTTTTTTTAACTGGCTGAACCCAGCCTCAGACATGATAATGCAACATTCTTTTGCAATTCCATCAGTCTTGCCTTTTACACCAGAAAACCGAATCAGTTGCAAATTAAAGTCACCAGAAACTATTTTGCCAGCATCTGGGTGTTGGATTATTAATGTACTTAAAATATCTTGCAGGATATACAACTGCGTAGACTTATTTTTTCTGGCACTTAGATACACATTGACTATAATTAAACTTGAATCCGTATTGTTTACCACAAGACATTGTAGCCAACCCAGATTAAACTCCACCACATCCACTACTAAATTTAAGTCAACCACAATGTAGCATATGAGTCCAAATTTTGCACGGCCTGATTTATTAGTTCGCACTGCCGGGAGACTATATTCATAAAACCCTGGTAAGGGAGTCATATGTTCGTTCCATGTTTCTTGAAATAATAAAAATGTTAATTAATTCAAAAATAATATCGTATCGGGGTCAGAGAGTAGATGGTTCAACCTATGAACATTCCAAGAGCATAGTCATATTTGCTTTATATTAGCATCCCTAGCTACGGACATTCAATTACTCTCTCCTCAGGGCTCCTTTGCCAAAGTAGCTGGAAGCCAGAACCAGTCCTCGATTCGCACATTATGTTTGGGAATTGGAAATCAGATGGCCAGAACGGCAAGACAGATATGCCGATGAGCCTGATGCACCTCTAAGTACTGGATTTGGCTTTTCACTTTCGGCTGTTATTCTACCCTTATCCGCCTTAAGGGCTAATACCTCCAGAATCTGGGAATAATGTACACTGGTCCAGATCTCAACCTTAATGCCACATTCCATAAAATACAGATTTGATCCTAAGATCTTAGTAACAATATCATTTGAGGACCAAGTTGTAATAATGGACTCTCAAAGAGTGTTTGGATGTACTTGTTTAAACTGTACTGATATAAAATCAGTGGTTTTAATAAATGCTAATTCAGATATGGTTTTGATTATTTTCAAAATGAGGCTCCAATTGAGAATATCATGGGACCACTGAGCTTCATAAAGGGGATCCATTACTAGTTTTTTATCCCAATTATTAGAACTATCATCCTCTCTGCAACATAGGGAGCTCAATGGTCCTGGTTTACTATCTTTTGCTAAAGTGAAATGTGAAAATATTTTTAGTGGTGTTAAACTCTGAGTGACAATAGGCTCTAACATTTCTACTGAACTTGATCCATTCAGGGAATGGGCTACTTGATCGTATCATTGAAACTGCTGCTCCACCCATCAGTACCACTAGAGCTGCATTTCCAATGAGCAGGTAAAGCAAAGCTTAGCCATGGGAAAGTTGAAAGAGTGGATGTGCAGGGAAACATCTGCTATAACAACAGTAATGTTTTGACCATGGGACTTCTTCATGATTAAACTGTTGAACGTATCCGCTTATAATCCAGTGCAGTTATTCGTAGTGAACTACACCTTTGCCTGATCAACGCCTTTGCCAGTACTTTATATGAGACACAGTAGACATTAAGAGAAATCATAGAAGTGGGATAGGGCATTTTAAGGGGTGTAGTGCTTGACTGAGAATCGTAGAAGAGTTGCTACCCGGTACCTGTATCCCTTAACCTGTGTAGTATTTAATCTTGCAATCATATTATAGCACTTTACTTGAACTAAGATAAGAAGTGGGCAGTACAATGCATTGCGTCTGTTGGTTGACTGTTTGGCTCTGAGCCCCACATTACCACCTTAAGAAGCCTTTGACTTATCGCCCTTGCTACCCTGAAAGTCAAGTGCTGATGGTTTACTTGGCCCAGTTTGTAGAGCCATTGTATGAAAAGCCCCCAGACACCAGTATCTCGTAGCACTTGTGTGCCCCATGACCACACCGAAAAGGGGTCTGACCAATCTACTTTTAACTGTACTGAATTTTTGAAAAATCATCTGAATAATTATCTTTAGCAATTGATGAGCACATATTTATTTTATGAGGTGCAAGGGTTTTATGTAGATGTATAATAAAGCTTGACATGTCGCTCTTTTTGAATTTATTCAGAAATGAATTCTCACAAAGGTACAAAATTATGGATTTAGAAAGGCGAATGACCCATTTGTTTTCAGAATCAGAATCAGAAAATGCTTTATTCGATTTTAGACAATTAATAAAATCACAAAAGCAGAATTTAAAAACAATTCATACAGATAAAAAAAATTCCCAACACACTGTGTAAAAACATCTCACCTAACAATACGCAATTTTCAAATTGGAATCTACCCAGTTATAATTTTCCTTTTCCTCACAATACTTTTCAGGAATCCAGCCATAATACCTATGCAATACATATTTTCCAATAATTGTAAATATAAAAATGCCGGGCGGCATTATCGCCAGGCTACCTTCTTCAAGAATGGTTTAATCCATCTTGCTCTTTCCTTAGAATAAAATTTACAAAAAATGGTCACATGCATTGTTGTTTGCACGGATATATTATCACATGGACAATGACAAAAGTCTCTGGACGAATCGTTTATAATTGGAAATGTAACCATACGATGGAAACTATCAAACCTAAACCTAGTGAGGACATATCTGTCGTACCCACCACTGCACCACACAAAGTAGAGTTGAATACTATGGGTGACCAAGATTATATGATGCTGGATCACCGAACATTTATTGATTTCCACCCCAATTCTAAGGGACTCAAGATGTGCCAGACATAATGCTTTAAAATCTTTCCTTGGTAAGGAACACATGGTTTCTGGGGTAATATAGAAATCAGATCTGTTCAAATCACTTAAAAATGTTCGTACATAATTCAACCAAGGTATTTTTGTAGCATGATCCAACTTCATTGAGTCCTTAATAATTTCTCGGTTCAGCCCTGTATTAGGGGAAGTTCAGACTCTATGCCAGAGCAAAATAGGTTGTATTTGAATTACTCCAGAAATGTAAGGAATCCCCAATTCACTGTGACAATTGTAGACAGATGAGCTCTGAGGAACTGTTAAAATAAACCTTGAAAAAGCATCTTCCACTAACTGAATTGGATAAGCATCATAAAACCCCCAAATTCCCACCCCATACATTGCAATGCTTATGCAATTGGCTTGATAGATTTTAAGAAGGATACCAAGGAGCCTATTACCCATTTATTTTTCAAGGCTCATCCCCACCGTGGTCAACCTCTTAAAAAGAAGGGTCCTACACTTGACCACAGGTCTCCAGGATCCAGAATCTTCTAATAGAATGCTAAGGTAAGAGAACATTTTAGTTGAATCTATCCTTCCATTCCCGGCTGGCTTACTTCTGCATTTGTTTTTTCCCTTCCCACATGGCACTACAAACGTTTTCTTTACATTAAGTTTAAGGCCCTGATTATCCATAAAATCAATGTAAGTGGAAGGGCTCTCTGTAGGCCAAGCTGGGTTCTAGCCATTAAAACAGCATCGTCAGCGTAGAGAAGGGAGACAATTGGCTTGTTGATTTGTGGGGGATCTCTCGCCCTGGTTGTTAGTTCCTCTCCCTGGGCATTAGTGTAAAAAAGTAAAAAGGAACGGCGCCAGGACGCACCCTTGTCTGACGCCCCTCTCCTCGCGGAATGGCTTCATACATTCCCCCTTTAGTCCATACCTCACCTTAGCTGTGGCCCCCGCATATAATTGTCCCAAAAATTGCATTAGTGCGGGGGTCCACATTTAAGTCCTCTAGAATGTTCCACAATGTGGTATGGGCAATGCAAACAAAGGCAGCAGTAAGGTGGACAAACGCCACATAAAACTTCCTAGCCTTAGCTTGGGTATACTTCCCCATTAAAATACAAAGATTTAAGACCTGGTCATTTGTGCCCAGCCCATGCCTAAAACCATATTGAACCGGACTTAAAATATTGTTGTCTTCTGCCCACGATTGAAGCCTATTCAAAACTACCCTTCCTGCTATTTTCATCAGCGAATCTAAAAGAGATATGGGTCGATAACAAGCCGGATTTTCACAATCCCCTTTTTTAAAGATCGGGATTATCACGGACTCTGACCAAGATTTAATAAAACCCTTTGCACAGCTTGCTTCTAAAACCAGAGCTAACAGGGGGGACCATAACTCTGAGGTGCATTTATACAAATCTAATGGTATCCCATCGGGTCCCGGTACCTTACCTCCTTTACTTGCATTAACAGCTGCTAAAACTTCATCAAGAGTAATGCAGATGTCAATAGGCAAGAAATCAGTGGAATCTCTAGGTAGTTGTGAATCAGGAACTATATTAGTGTCCTTGTTCCCCTTATTGCTATACACATTGGAGAAAAAATCAATCCACGATTTCTTATCAATAGCGACCTCTATCTTTGGTCCACCATTGTTAGAAAAAACGAAGCCTTTACTGCCTGCCAAAAAGAGGTGCAATCCTTACGCAAGGCGAATTACCCATTTGTATTCAATTATGGATTTCCGGAAATCCTAGCTGATTAGCTCCAATAAATGTGGAGTTGCCATACTCCTTCATAAATCTCTCCCATGTAATATTCTTAAGTCAGGGTCAATTCCAAATGATTTCTATGTCTTGGTGAAGATTGAGAATGGAGAATACCACACATATGGATGGCTCTGTATGCATCTCCAATTATACTGAATGGTCTTTTTTACGCTAACTATCTAGGCTGTTCCTTGATTTTGTTAAAACCTGTGTGGTGGCGGGAAGGACTACAATCTGGCTCGTGAACATATCCTAGGGAGGTCATGCCAACTGTAATGGAAGAATGATAACAATTGAGTGATACTTTATGTCATGGATGGCCACCATCTGGTAAATAATCAGTGCATATTGCATCTGGGATAGAGGCACTATCAGTTCCTCTTCTGTGCACAAAGAATTAACTAACTCCTATATGAAGTATTTTTTTGATCCAGGAGTCTCTGCTACATGATGTCTCCCTTGAAGGGGAGGTGGGATCTCCGATCATTTCCCAGTATGAGAGGGCCTGATTTTAAGTCAGGTTCTGACCCCATCAGCTATGTGGAATATATTATCACATAAGTATAAAATGCATGCTGTGTAAATATTTTACTGACCCCATATTGCTCAATACAATAATGATAATGGCGGATCAATATTCCTGGCACACATGCGGTTAGCTACTGGGAAAAAACCATAGAGAGGTGTCTTAATTTAAGATTCTGCCTTGGCGAGATAAATGCAAACCTGAAGTAGTGGCATGTTAAACACTCTATTAGAACATGAATCGCTGCTCAGAGGGGGGAGGATTCTCCCTCGAGAAATTGAAATATACACAATATGGGAATGGGCAAAAAGCTTGAAAAATGTTTGCCTGCTACTGAAACAGAGGTAGGCACAGATGATGATCCCTCACCCAGTGGGAATAAAATACTTTTGCCACCATACTGATACTATGTCAGAAGTAGCAATCTCCTAAAGCAGAGATTACCCTCAATGAAGTCATGGCATCCATATTGGACCTCTCAATTTGTAAGTCAGTGAATGAGGATGTTTCTAGGTGAACTCTATAAGGCTGGTAAGGAGCTACTCAATGTTGTACACAGCATTCAAGGAAGCAGAATCTTTGGAGACACAGGGCCCTCTGTCTAACAAGATCACCATAAGGACAGGAAGGATCACTTCGACTGTGCCAATTTCCACCCTATAAGTGTGATCTCTGTTGATATCAAGATCCTGAATAAAATCCTAGTGGGCAAACTCTGATACCATCCTTCGTGAATGATTCCCAAGTAGGGTTTGTCCTGGGTAGATCTTCTATATATGGGATCTTAACATTTTACTGCATCAACCATGTGGAGTTATTTGTATACTCAAATGTCCCAGATCTGTAGCGTCCAAGTTTTTCTTTTCACAGGTGAGAGGATTAATTAGTAGTGACTGTATATGCATGTAGTGGAATGGATTGTCTTTCAAGGAGAACAAACTACGATAAATCCAACTACAATATATCATTCCAGGTCTCTCTCTCCGCAGTACCCTCCCCAAATTCCTGTCTCCTCTTCTAGCATCTCTAAAACTTTGTTTTTCATTTTTTTATAACTGCAGAGTTGTTGCTTCCAGAAGGTGGGCATCTTGAGGATTTTGCTCCTGAGGGACAAAGGGTCCTGATAGCACCCTACCGGTATTTTTACTCTTAGCTTTAGGACATATATTTTCACTAGAGTCCTATGTGTACTGTGGGCATAGGGCTTGATTAAGCACAGGTGCAGGAGGTGCAGGAGGTGCAGGGTACATCAAGTAAAATCACTAAAGGGGGGCCCCACTTTCCCAAAAAGACTGAGCACTGTATACACAAAGAACCATCCACATCTTTCACACTCTTAATCAAGAAGCATGACATTGATCACATTGCAGAAAGATATTACAAAGTTAAAAACATTATTGCAACATTTCTAAAGCAATTATTATAAAAATAACCCACTTTAAAACATTTCCAGACCGTTCATTGAATAATTGTTCTCTAGTGGCATAATATACAATACAAATTACTCCATTGTGTATATACATCAAACATTCACTTTAAAAAAGAGAAATATTTATAAAAATAAACACAAACTAGGGAAATACAGTAGACAAAAGCACATGTCTTTTTTATCACCAATCTGTTTGGCTCTTTTCCCACTCTACAAGGTCTCCTTAAGAAATTATTATCTACTGTATCCTTGACTGCTTCTCAGATGAGGTGTCTCTAAGTGCATCAAAACGTTTCAGTGGATTTCATTGATACCAGCCACCTTCTTCAGGACAAGAACATTTCTTCCACAATTTTTAACAAACAGTTATATCTACTAAAAAACATAAAACAAAAATAAGCCCACAGTTCTTCACCTTTATAAAGTGTAATCCTTTCTTCGGTCCCAATTTAGTCAACCCGCAGGGAGTATAAAAAGCCTTTTATATGGGGGACAAAAGGGAAAGAAGGGCAAGCCCCCGAGTACCGTTGGTTGGAAGTTTTAAAAAAAATATTTTATATATTAAAGACCAACTTTACCCTATTGTTCCATCTCAGATCAACCATGGCACCTCTTTGATTTCTCTATTTCAGGTAATTACATTTTGTTTATTCCATTCTCTCCCAAATGCCGTTATTTTAGATGTTTCCAGGAGGGACTCCTTTTTTCTCATTGTTGAGCCTACCTGAAAACAGACACAACATGAAAGTAGTCATATTTTATATGTGGTCTGTAACACAATAATTTCCACCTGCACACTTTTTTAAATTTAGTTTATCTAATAACCACTGTTTATCTATTTTCCTATGTATGCTATTTATGCAGAACACCCGCAGCTGTATCTGCTTTAGGAACAGTTTCTACAGTCTCCCCATCTTGCCCATTTTTCAATTGTCTTTACCGGGCGGAATGGAGGGACAAACAGTGAGCAAACCTCCCGCATGTATATTATTTATGCAGAACACCCGCAACTGTATCCGCTTTAAGAATAATTGCTACAGTCGCCCTCTTCTTGCCCAACTATCTATATTTCTTTTTCAATTTTCTTTACCGAGCGGTGCAGGAGGTATGAGCAATATGCAAACCTCCTGCCCCTATTTTTGTATTACTATTCGAACACACTCCATAAGTTACCTAGTGTGCTGCTAGCAGGTGCTTAACTCCCTCGTGTCTGACGTGTCTCATTGTCTACTTCAATTACGGAAAAAGATCTGGGTGCTTTGGCCCGCTCCTTCTTTATTTCTGCTTCCTGGGTCAGGGGTTACATACTATCTAGCCTCCCGAACAGGCAACCTTTGATGGGTGCTGCCATCTTTGAGTGGCTATTCTCCTCCATTATTCCCTATACCTTGATTAGATAGTAGAAGTGTTATTGTATATTCTTTCATATATGCTCTTACTACATGATATGTTCTTACATTTTCTCCTCATGTTTATTATTAGGTCAAGTATGATAGGCAACTCATTCAGGAATTAAAGATTTTTATTTAATTTGATTAAGCCTCTACAGAGGTCAACAAATGGTTAAAAATACAATTTGATATTTTTTTATAAAATCAGATTTAATGTATCTACTTTAAAAATAAAAATAAACTCTTTAAAAATGTAAACAGATTATAACAGACATATTAATTTGGAGGCGATTTACCGAGCATTATAAGACTTTGTACTGTGGATATATTATATCTAAAACAGTTGGAGTTTAAATACCAATGTCTGACCTCTACCAGAGTCGAATTTGGACATAAAAACAGTACATGTACTAAATATTGCACTCCTCCGTTACTCAAATCACATATACCTGTAGTATTGTCACAGTTATTCCAATTAATTGTAAAAACTTTTAAAAGTAAAATCCCTAGCCGGATTAAGATAATACAGTGCTGGATTATATACAACTCCTGTTATGGGGGTATTCTTACCCCTTCTGTCTCTCAGTTATTCCCTTATTATGTCTGACCGTGAATGGTCAACAAGTGGGGCATTCAGTTTGGATGTTCGAATAGCTGACTTATGTTCCTGCACCCTGATCCTTACGCTGACCCTTAATTCTTGTGCGTACACTTTATGAAATTTTGAACAACTTTAGGTTTATTTTTGGTTTTTGTTTCTTAATAGGTATAAGTGTTTCTTGAAAATTGTGGGAGAAATTTTCTTCTGAAGAAGAAGGTTGATGATAGCAAACCACCGAAATGCATCGATGCACTTAGAGACTCTAAATCTGAGGAGCAGTGAAGGACACAGTGATATTAATTTCTTAAGGATACCCTGCAAAGTGAGAAAAGAGCCAAACAGTTTAGTAATAAGAGACATATGTAATTGTCTGTTGTATTCTCGCAATTTGTGGTTTTTTAATGTATATTTCTCTTTTTTAAATTGAATGTTTGATGTAATTGCTCAATGGAGCATTATTGATTGTATATTAAGCCACTAGAGAGCAATAATTAATTAAGCACTTGTGCTCTATTTATTGTAGTATGGACGTTTTTTATTGTTATTAACTCTGTAAATTGTAGCGACCTATGAATTATGGTTCCTTGTTTTTATCTTGTGTATGTGCTTTTATGATATCACATGTTTATCGAAATAAAGCTTTGAATTGAATTAAGCACTATGAAAATGTTTTAATGTGGGTTATTTTTATGAGAAATATTTTTGAAATGATGCAATAATGTTTTTAACTTTGTAATATCTTTATGTAATGTGATTAATGTCATACTTTTTTATTAGACCTGCTAATTTTTCAACCAATAAAGTCACTAATATTTTTTTAAACACCACGAAGAAATACTCACATTTCCATGTGACCACATATTAAGTGTGATTGGAGATATAATAAGAGTGGGAAAGGTGTGGATGGTTCTTTGCATATACCCAAAGGGAAATCACTTTTTGACTTTATAGGTCGGTGCAGATTACTCCAACAACCTATTACTCAAATGCCTAACTAATTTCACCATCTTTTTACCCCTTGCATTTACAAAAATTCTTAAGTGCACATGACAGATGCTTCTGCATGTTCTAGTCTTTCATTCTGGTTGCTTTTACCTGCTGGTCGCTGTTGCAGTTCTAGTCGGGGGTGCAGTTTGCATTCTCGATCTTCTAGCAGTAGCTTGACTTTTATGCAGGCTGTGGAGGCCACCTTGCATTTTAGCAGAGACCACTGGATAAAGTTGCTATGGCAGGCCTACACACTTTCACTTGTCTTCAACACCGACGGCCCCGTCAGCCTGGTGCAGGCAGGTGCTTAGGTATGGAGTTGTGCCCTCCAGTCTGATTCTTCCATACCTTTGTGTCTGTGGTACTTGTGGCCTCCAGGCTGATCATTGCTTTTTCACTTTAGCTGTGATGTGGCTCCTCTCCCCAGCAGCAAAACCAAGGATCACATTAAATTTCTGGTTGGTACAGTGATGTTTGTACTTGCAAACATCTTGGTGCCATTCATGAGGGAAACACTCATAGAGACTCCAGGGCTGCACAAGTAGCTCCTAGATTTTCTGTGGTTGTCCGCTCTCTCTGGGTGCTCTCCATCCTGGGAACACGCTAGCCTTCTCCTCCTAGACAGTCTCACCTCCTGCATGGCCATTCAGCCTCTTTCCCTTTCTCGGCAGGTAGGTGATGTCCCCCCTATAACTCTGGCAGACTAGCTGTCAGGCAGACGCCAACACTGGACTCACAGCAGATCTTCAAGCACTCTGCTCGGCACTCACTTCCTTGGATAAGTAGAACTGGACCCTGGAATAAAGTGGGGTGTTTGGATCTCACTTTTATATTTCAGACACAGGATGTGGATCCACTGGCTAAGGCATCTGAAAACATTAGGGATCGTACTCTTTAAATTGCCATTTTCTCTCTTTTTCCCCAAAACAGCCTTTGTCCACCATGATGGCTCTCATGGCACTTAGCATAAGAAGGAGTATCTAAACATGGGCACAATGCAAGATCTCTGCAGCTGTCTGTCATCCTTCTTCCTGAAGCCACAATTAAACAGACAAAAGGGAAGGCTTTGCCCAGAAATTTCCTCACCTTCTACACCAAACTACAGACCCACCCCTCACACATACCATCTATAAAATGGCAGTGTCTAGAAATAACTATTTCACTCTGCAAGCAATTTCTAGGGGAAGCCTTATTTCCATTTTCCTTCACTTCAGGTTCTGGATCTCCACTATCCAGCCACAGGAATGTAGGTCAGTACAGAAGAAAAACGGTCCCAGTGGGAAAAATTCAAATAACACAAATATTTATGCAACAACATATATCAAATTACTTACACTGCAAACTTCTGCTCAATATTATTTATTCATATTGAACATCGTTTTGAATGTTCAAAATCCAGCAGACATCTGGAAATTATGTACAGTAAAAGTGTCCGTAATGTGAAGAAAGGAAAAGGGGAGTTTTGTGTGTAAAGTGTGGGTTGAATGGGAGAGGAAAGGTAGTGACAATACATACATCAACAATATTATTTACAAAGGAAAGGCTTGTCCACCCTGACAGTTGGATATGAACAAATTATCTGCCATTTTGTGTGCTAAATAGGTACAGTAAAAAAGCACTGTTGACCACACCGGCATAGAAACAACCCAATGTCAGCGTTTCGACCCTAGCCATACGTAGGTGACCTATGATCCTTACATGGGGTTCTTCATCAGTACTGTATAGAGGGCACCGTGAACCACCAATGACTGGGTAGTTGCATTTATAATAATGGGCCTGTGGGCTCCTAGGGCAGAGAACGGGTAAATGGCAACTTCTTAAAGGATTGGTCTCAAATCTTTTTCTTTTTTCTATTTATTTTGAGCAAAAGGGCCAGGTAAATCGGAAGGTTCCAACTTACTTGTACAATTGCAAAAACAACAGTTGATGAACAGAATGCAGAACAATGGCATGCATTCATCCTGGCTGAAGACGGCTGATAGCCAGAAACCAGTCCTAGGATGCTTGATTCCGATCCAGGAAAGACATGGCTTGGCAGTTCGGGCTGGACTTTTCCCATGAGGCACAGGGTCAAGGCTGATTTGCATATGGCCTTGTCTGGACTGGGGTGGTGTGGAGTGCAAAAAAACGATGGATTTAGGCCCAGATCTCTGTACTGAGGTGAACGTATGACATTGTTCTGCATTCTGTCCATCAACTGTGGTTTTGAATTACTTGTAGCATTGTCACGCAGTAGTAGAAGTTCAATTGGCCTCGAAAGTGCTGAGCTTCTCAACATGAAGTGCATCCGTTCACCACAGAAAGATGCATTGATGAACGGATGCACTTCATGTTGAGAAGCTCTGCACTTTCAAGGCCAATTGAACTTCTACTACTGAGTGACAATCGTACAAGTAAGTCAAAAACCACTGACTCAAATTAAGCACTGCCTACATTGGGTCGGCCTGAAACTTTGCCCTGAACCCTGGTGCTTGAGTCTCTTAGCCTACTGCTAAGAGTGAAAAGCAGTGATTTATAATAATTCACAATAATCATGACTCTGGGTCTCTTCATCAGATTGTTGTCATTTTGGTGTCTACCGGAAGTGAAAAATATATATTATTATTATTTTTTTTTAATCCTTATTTTTATTGAGTAGCTTGTAGCAAGAATATACATCACCCCAGTAGATGGGGCAATCAAGAACATTTTAGCATATAGCAGCAGTACAAGCATTTTACATCATAAAGAGCGCAACATATAACAAACCGACAGAAACCCATCCCAATCCGACACTTTAGGTGTTAATCTTGAACCCCTAGCATCTTAAACATCATATTTATGGCATCTCTATAAACTGACCCAACTCTACCGAGCACTGGCAGCTCATGCAATTTAACACCAGGCTTACTGCAGCTCCGGATGCGCCAGTGGGGACATAGTAAGTGGGGCCCAAAAGTCCTTGGGCCGCGAGGCCTCAGGTAAACTCATTGGTCCCCTGTAGCCCCGGTCCTCCGCAAGCGCTAGGCTTGATTGTGGGGAGGGTGCAGGGAGGTACCTTGTTCCAGCTTCCCGGCTGGGGCAGGCACCGATTGCACAAACGGAGCTTGAGAGGCGGAGCTGAACAAAAGCCCGACCTCTTCAAACCCCAGGCACACTGTATGACGCGCAGCAAGGACGCGCAGCAGCCGCGCCAAAGCTGCGCCAAAGACTAGCCTAAGACATGCCCGTCTGGGCCCGTCTGGGCCCGTCTGGGCCCGTCCGGGACAGGAAGGGGCAGTGGGCACAGAATGCTCCACAAACAAGCTTCCAGGTATGAGCTATTCGCAACTCACTGCCTTGCGCCCCGCCCCACACCACGATTGTATAGTACTGTCTCCCCTGGGCGCTACACAATGCCCAAATTGCAATGTCCAAATCACAAACATCCAACCCTACCCTGACTCTGAGAGCCATACCCCTACTCCACCCAAACGCCCCAAACACTCGAGAGGTGACTACTCTTTTTTCTCGGTAAACTGCAGATCTTTGCCCCAGCACAAACTGGATATTTTCACCCTTCTAACAGAAGAAGCACCTAGTGCTCTTTTCCTCACAGAAACTTGGCTGCATGACAGCTCCGGTCCAGATGTAGCTACAGCTCTTCCAGCCAACTATGCCATAGCTAGGCACGACCGTCAAGGCCAAGTGGGCGGGGGTATTGCGATCATATATTGCACAGATTTTATTTGCAAAACGCTCCCAGCCAACATCCCAGACTGTGAAGCTGCCTCCCTCCAAATTTCTCTGAACCCCAACTTCACGCTTTCCGGCCTCTTAATTGACAGACCTCCAGGGAACGGTACTACCTGGACAGCCACCCTAGCAAACTATATCTCACCATTCCTATTAGACTACAAAAACTTTACTCTCCATGGGGACCTAAATTTGCATCTCGAGGACCCCTTTAATTTGGCGTGTTGCAGTCTATTAGATGACCTAAACGCCTTAAATCTATCACTCCTCAACTCCGGTCCCACGCACAAGGCGGGACACTTACTAGACCCCATAATCTCAAATCTCCCAGAATTAAAATGGACTCTAACCAGCCCTATATGCTGGTCATATCATTACCTTATCAGCTTTCGCCTACTCTGTACTCCCCCCCCCCCAGAAATACCACCCGGTCCTTAAACCCCATGAGAAACTGGAAACGATTAGACATCAATAAACTGAACCAAGAGCTAACTACTAGCATACCTCACCAGGACCAAAATGTGGAAAATTTTGCTGTAGCCACAAATCAGTGGCTGGCTTCCGCTGTCAATCAATGCCTTCCCCTACAAAAGGCAAATAAAAACTTCCACCACCCCGGCCCCATGGTTCAATGAACTTCTCAAAGAAGAAAAATCCAAGGGTAAAGCACTTGAAAGAAAATGGCGCAAAGATTACGACCCGGTAAAAAAGATCTCTTACAATAAGGCGAGAAATGCCTACCACTCCTCTTGCACCAAAGCACGTGCCCTATATGTGGCAAACTCCATCAACAATGCTTCAAACAAAGCCAGGACTCTATTTAACACAGTAAAGGACCTAGCTGGGGCCCAAACAGCTGCTGCTGCCCACCCCCTAACTAAAAAACAATGTCAGGACCTTGCGACATTTTTCAATGACAAAATTGAAAACATAATCACAAATATCGCGTCCAGGCCCCTTTGCATTTGCTCACACCAGGACCTGCCCATGGCCCCTGACAAAATAAACACCTTGGACAACTGGCCCCTAATAACTAGGGACTCTTTACAAACCTCCCTAAAATCCATCACATCAGGCTCTCCTTGTGACCCTCTCCCTGTGAGTGTCTTAAAACAGCTCGAACCTACCCCCCTGACTGTCATAACAGCCATTTTAAATGCTTCTCTTCAAACCTCCACCGTCCCATCTAGCTGGAAGCACGCAGTGGTGACCCCACTACTGAAGAAACCGTCATCTGACCCCACAGTTCTCTCCAATTATCGACCTATCTCTCTGCTCCCTGCCTTTTCCAAGCTCATGGAAAGGCACATTCACTCCGCCCTCACCTCTTTCTCTGAAGAGAACAATCTCCTTCATCCCTCACAGTCAGGCTTCAGAGCAGGCTACTCCACGGAGACTGCCCTATTGGGTGTGACAGAAAAAATTTGACAACTCCTGGATGGAGGTCAAACGGTCGCACTCATTCTTTTAGATCTGAGTGCGGCGTTTGACACCATGTCACACAAAACTCTTCTGTCTACCCTAGAGAAAAACGGCATTCGTAACGACGCCTTACAATGGATCAAGTCCTTTCTATCCGGAAGAACTTTCCAGATCAAATCCAACATCGCTAGTTCAGACATCTTCCCCTTGCCACATGGAGTTCCACAAGGCTCCATCCTAAGCCTACTGTTTTTTAATCTTTACCTCAGACCACTGGCAGACCTGGCCGACCGCGTAGGCCTGACCTTAATGACCTACGCTGACGACTCTCAAATTATCTTTTCCCTATCCGAATCAAACCCGTTAGCCCCCTCCCTACTGAAATACGGTCTCCAAGAGATTTTCAACTGGATGACCACCAACCAGTTGAAACTAAATGGAGACAAAACGGAGGTTCTTCTACTGGGAAGAAACAAGGAACTGTGGACCCCTTTTCACTGGCCGCCTGAGCTGGGTAACATTCCTCTGCCAGCCTCTCAGGTAAGAAACCTAGGGGTTATTCTGGACAATACCCTTTCTATGAAACAGCAGGCAAATAAAGTCTCGGGACTCTGTTTCACCATAATTAAATGGTTAAAAAAAATCATTTGGATGCTGCCCCTAGACACACAAAAAACCGTAGTCAACGCTTTAATAACTTCACGTATTGACTACGGAAATGCTCTCTACCTTGGTTCCAACTTAGCAGTAACCAAGCGACTTCAACTAATTCAAAACGCTGCTGCAAGACTCTTGTGTAGGATTCAAAAGTCCGAAAGCGTTTCAAAACACCTGAACGAACTACACTGGCTCAGGGTTGAACATCGGATAAACTTCAAAACATTGAGCTACATGTTTAAGATTAAAAACAAAACGGCACCCTCCTACCTACAATCCTTAGCCTCTCCCTACCTGCCAAAAAGAAGTCTTCGCTCTCAAACGGCCTCAAATTTTGCCGTCCCCAGATTCAAATTACAAAGATCTGGAGGGAAATCCTTTTCTGTTAGAGGACCGATGCTATGGAACTCACTCCCCCTTCATATCCGGAAAGAGGACAGCTATATTAAATTCCGGAAACACGTAAAAACCTGGCTGTTTCAGAAACAATTGTGCTAAACTATTGACCCAGTATTTTCCTTAACCATCTATATATGTCATAGGCGCCGGGAAACCCTTGTTGGGTAGCTGAGCGCCATATAAATACATAAAATAAAATAAATAATAAATAATTCCTCCGCATAGGTCCCCCCAGATGTTCCCTACAAAATATCAAGTCCCAAACTCACTTTTTTACAGTCGGGGTGCTTTTGGCTCCTCAGAATTGCACCACAGCCCACTTAGCCAACAGGGTTGAGTCTGCTACAATGCGCCGATTACATGGTTGAAGATTCTTTACCGAACCCAGTAGGCAAACATCAAGTACACACACCACATTTTCCAACACAACCTCAGTAAGCAAGCTCGCAACCCTAGTCCAAAATGTGAATATTCCTGCGTAGTACCATGCAAGATGCAGAAAGTCTGCATTATCCTGCCCACACCATACACAGCAGGCATGCTCCCGTAAACCAAAACTCCGCAATAATACGGATGTATAATAAAACTGGTGCAGATACTTGAAGTGTATAATGCGAAGATTACAGTTCTCCGTCTAGCAACCGGTCAGCTCACAGCAAAACTTCCATTGCGCCAGGGACAGTGCTGACCCTAACACCGCGTTCCATTTAATGCATGAAGGCTGTTCCATGTGCTCCCTTTCTTGCAGTGATTCATTATACAGCTTAGTTATCAGACCCTTACCCTCTTCCCCTGCTAGCACCGCCTGCAGTGCTAGCAATGTTCTTGGTTCCACTGGATAGTCAGGGTAAATGGGTCTGACTGCCTGCTGCACTCTTACATATGTGAACCCCAACATCATACCTTCCACGCCCACGTGGTACATTGAACAGGATTGATTTCCGTCCTGGGACCACCTCCTCTGCCTGACAGCGCCACCGCCACAAGTGGTACCGTAAGCGCAACATCAGCCTCAATTGCGGTATGTGGTTGGTACCGCTGCAGAAAGAACCAATAATGCGCAAACTACAGCCGCATGTCAGGAGCTTCAAAGCCTCCCCAGTTAAATGGTTGTACTAGCACGTCCCAACTGCATTGGGGTTTTTTACCACTCCAGATGAATGTCAGCATGGCCGACTGAAGTGTATTAAACAATGAGAAGTTCAGTCTAATGGGGATGTTAATGAACAGATAGAGGAGTTTGGGCAATGTGGTCATTTTCATCACCGCTACCAACCAACCAAGCCCACCGCGCTGCCTGGTCAGTGATCTGTGCAATGACTCGGCCATAGTTCATAGAGAGCACCTGATCAGGATCCCTAGGCAACCATATCCCCAAGTATTTCACTGGGTCCTGCGACCACGCCAGCTCCACCTCCGAGTGCCAGCCATCAGCGGAAACACTGGCGACTTTGCCCAATTAATACCCCATCTGGAGTATCTCTCGAACTTTACATATTCACGGAGCAATTCCAGGAGATATGTGGCAGGCTCATGGACATACAGCAGCATGTCGTCGGCATACAATGAGACCACGAGTGGTCTCTGACGAAATTGCAGCGCTGCCGGAGCAGGGCCCTGGTGCAATTTACATGCTAAGGGCTGCAGCGCTAGTGCAAAGAGGATTGGTGACAGGGGCACCCCTGCCTCGTGCCTCTTCTGTTGGGAAACGCCACAGCCACCCAGCCGTTGACATGCACCCGAGCCACTGGCACAGTATACAGTATCCTAATCCATTGAAGAAAAAACGGTGGCAGGCCGATTCTCAACAGCACGGTAAACATATATATATGTTATAGTTTCAATAATCCAAATCCCGAGATGCTCCGTGAGTGGGGAGAGAGCAATCTAGGGACATCAATGAATTTAGTTAGAATTCTGACAAAGTACGCCCAAATAGACCGCCAAGAACTACTGAAGGAATTGGCAAAAATAAATGAGGAATAGGAAAAAATACCCATAACTGACTACATCACTAAAGCAAAGGCTGACATCAAAGAACGGGTCAGGAAACATGAAGAAAAAATCAAGGCCAGAAAGGAGCATAAGTTTGGCAGGGATCTGGCGGACTACGAGAATGGCCAGATTTTTACTTTCTCCCAAAAATATGATTTAAATAAACGGAAGCAATACAGTCAAGACAAGAACATAACCACCAATAATAGTGCAGAGCCATCTACTAGTACTATTGATGTTTCTTCCAATACTGACACTCTATCTGTCACAAGTGGCTCAAGCTGCAGCACAGAGTTCATGAACACTAAAAAGCTTATTCTAAATATGAGTGAGGAGCTTGATTTTTTAGTGGCAGAGAGACTCAAAACATTGCGCCCGAGACATTTAAGACAGCCACAAGAAGACACAGGAATAAACGCCGGAAGGGAGCAGCGCAAAAGGCGCAAAAAATGCCACAAAAAAGAAGAAAACTGTTGTATAACACATAACACTATGTATAACACGAGATAGCATGAGTTGCACCTCGTGTCTGTCTCGTGTCAGTTGATGTTGTTCGGTGCATCATTTGAAGGTGGGAGTTGGGGATGTTTAGAATGATGCTGTGATATAACTCACTTGACTGGACTTGAGGAAGGACGTGTTTCAATATTTCTATTTCTAGGTTTGGTGAAGCGCAACAGCTACCCCAGCAATGGGGCATCCCGGCGCTATGAGACAGGCACGCACCAGTATGACAGAAAAAGAAAAAGGGGGAGAGGGGGAAGGGGGGCCTAGAGAGCAGGGAAAAGGTAGGTCTTGATAGCTTTACGGAAGGCTAAGAGGCAATCTAAGGAACGAATGCTGAGGGGAAGATCGTTCCATAGTTTGGGACCAAGGACGCTAAAGGAGCGGCCTCCAGTTCGGCAGAGCCTAATCCTGGGGACAGTCAGAAGAAGTTGGTTGGAAGAACGGAGTGCACGACCTGGGACATAAGGTCGGGCCAGATTCCACAACAGAGGGGGATTTCCTTGTTTGACGATCTTAAAGATCGTGGTAAGAGCCTTAAATTTAACTCGGTGTTCCACGGGCAGCCAGTGGAGCTTACGGATGGTAGCTCTGGCAGAGCATCTACGTGGGAGACCAACCAACGTTCTGGCCGCCGCATTCTGGATACGTTGGAACCTAGCTGTTTCCGCTTTGTTTGCTCCCAGAAGGAGGACGTTAGCGTAATCCAGGCGTGATAAGATGGTAGCCTGGATAATTAGCTGGCGAGCTTTAGAGTCGAAGAGCCCAAGTATAGGCCTGAGATTCCTTAGGAGACCTCTGCAGGTGGCTGCCACCTTTTTAGTGTGGGACTGGAAGCTAAGGTTGGCATCCATCCAGACTCCCAGATTTTTAACACAATTTTTAGGGAGTGGGGTGGCGCCCAGGGATGACGGCCACCAGTGCTCGTTCCATAGGCTGGTGTTTCGGCCAAGGAGGAGCACCTCGGTTTTTCTGGCGTCAAGTTGAAGGTAATTGTCCGTCATCCATTGTGCCACTGCTGCTGCCATGCCATAAACACTTTATCAACAACATCCTGCTATTAGTATCTTTTTCCACACTGGCGACGAGGGGAAAAGAACTTCTAATTTAATCTATGAGAAAGGATTCTCATCTATTTTAATTTTTAAGGAAAACATTTTTTTTTTTTCTCGGAGTTGACTTTGACATATGGAAATTTGCGGAATCATCACCATTGAAGAATCGCTTTGACCTTCGAGGAATCGCTTTGATCCTTTTGAGGTATTTTACTCTATTATCGAGTTACCTTCTAATCTTCATCAGCGCAAGTGCGAGCCTGCGTGAGGTGATCAGCTCGAGTTGAAGTACGAGCCTGCAACGCGAGAGCGAGCCTGCTGCGCGTGGTCATCAGCGCGAGTTGAAGTACGAGCCTGTAACGAGGTTCCTTACGAGCGCGAGCTCAATTTTCTTTCAAAACAGACGCACAGTAATAGGCGTATGACGTCAAACGTCTCCTAAACAAGCTCTACTGCCTTTCAAAAGAGCGTGATAACTACGGCGGCCATTTTGGAAAGGTGAATTTCGAACTTTACTGTTTTTCATCGTTTTCTTCAACTTTTCAACTCTGCAATTTATGGAATCCTTCAATTAAGACATATTACACGACTAAACATTGGTATAAGGTACTAATTCTGGATGTTTGTTTTCTCTCTTAGTTAAAAAAAAAATATATTATTTAGCTTAACATATTATCAAGTTAATATCACAATATTATAAAATGAGTGGCATTGTTCCTCCTCCTTCCTTTTTGGCAAACAAAGGTGATCCACCTATGGACTGGGAAATATGGGAACCAGTTTTTTTAGCCTACGTAGAAGTTTTGGAAGGAACAGAATGTGAACCTGAGAGGACATTTTCACTTTTAAAGCATTGTCTTGGGGGAATTGGATTAAAAGAATTCCTTACTCTTCCTGCTTTAATCAATCCTGGTGATAGGAATGTTTATGACCGTGCAGCGGAGCAGTTAAAAATAAGATTTGGCAAGAAAAAGAACATTGTTATGGGGAGATTTATTTTCTATTCTCGTAAACAACTTGCAGATGAATCATTTGAAGACTTTGTATCTTCTCTCAGATCACTTGCTGTCACCTGTGATTTTGAACACATAACTTATGAACAAGTTTTGAGAGACCAAATATTAATGAGAACAAATAATAAAAAAGTCCAGGAAAGACTTTGGACAACATCAGATATGTCTTTAAATGCAGCTATTGATATTGCAAGATCAATTGAGCATTCCGAGAAGTTTGTGAAGGAAATAAGAGGAAATGAGAAAGGAGATGTTTTTAGTGTTTCTAAAGAAGGAGAAAATTTTAAAGAAACCTTTTATTCAAAAAAACGATTATTCTAACAATAAGAATGATTAAAAATTTAAATTGACTAAAAATGAGAAGAAGAACACTCAATGGATTTGCTTCAGATGTGGAAGTCCAAACCATTTAGCAAATTCTAAATCTTGTTCTGCTCTTGATAAAATATGTTTAAAATGTAATAAGAAAGGGCATTTAACTAAATTTTGCAAATCTACCACCAGGAAAGTGAATATTGTTCAAGACATTGATGATTATGATTTACTGAATGAAAATGATATCAATACTGTCATTAATATTTGTGGAAGTGAGGGTGTAAGTAAGTTTCCATCTTGTGATGTGATTATAGATGGAAGGATGATAAATGTATTTGTTGATACTTGTGCATGGTATACCCTACTTGGTTTAGATGTTGTAGAAAAGAATTGGCAAAACAAAAATTTACTTGAATCTGACATCTCACCAGGAGGTTACACAGGACACAAAATTGATTTGGTAGGTTTTTTGGGGGGAAAATTACGTTTGCAAGTGAATCTACATATGGTAAGATCTACGTTGCAAAGTCTGGGCAATCATTATTAGGATGGCCACATCAAGATCAACTGGGTATTAAGATAGATCCTAGGGCTAATCCTCCAGTATATTCCATTGTAAGCTCTCATGATTCTGATGGGAATGCAATGCTTAGTAAATTGAAATCTGAATTTTCAAATGTCTTTAGTGGAAAACTTGGTCAGTACCATGGTTTTAAACATACTATTAAACTTAATGATGGGGTTGTACCTGTTCGGCACAGAGTAAGAAATGTTCCTCTTACATATAGAGATAAACTTAAAATTTTACTTAAAGATTTGTGTGACAAAGATATTATTGAGCCCATTGAGTCGTCACCTTGGGTTTCTCCGATTGTGATTTCGATTAAATCCAACGGCGAATTGAGACTATGTGTAGATCTCCGCAGTCTAAATAATTCCATCTGGGTTGATGCTCATCCTTTGCCAAATCTTCATGAGATGGTCTCATCATTAGGGGGCGCTGAGGTCTTTTCATGCATTGATTTGGCAAGTGCTTATCATCAAGTGGTTTTAGATGATAAATCCAAAAACTTGACGGCTTTTATTGTTCCTGAAGGTCTTTTCAGGTATAAACGCATGCCTTTTGGATTGGCTAGTGCCGCCTCAGTCTTTGAAAGACTCATGAAAGAAACACTTGATGGGTTGACAGGGGCAATCGCTTTTCAAGACGATATACTTGTATTTGGGAAAAATGTTGAGGAGCATGATGATAATTTAAGAAAAGTAATATCTGCGTTATCTGTAAAGGGCCTTACCCTTCGCCTTGATAAATGTAAAATTAGAGAAAAGGAAGTGGAATACCTAGGGCACTCCATTAGTGGTGCCGGGATTAAACCAAAGCAGAAACATATTGAAAGCATTATTAAAGCTCCCGTGCCTGTTTCAAAGGAACAATTAGTAGCTTTTTTAGGACTAATGGAGTTTTATTCTAAATTTATTCCAAATTTTTCATCAAAAGTGGATCCTTTTAGACCTCTTTTAAAGAAAAATTCAAGGTTTTTATGGTCTGATGTAATGACTGAAGCATTTCAAAGTCTCAAAGCTTTTGTTGTGAATGCACCTTGTTTGAAACCTTTTGTTGTGGGAAAAAAGTGTACCATTATGGTTGACGCAAGTAGCACGGGGTTAGGTGCTGTTCTCATGCAAAATGATTGTGGAAAGAAATGGATAATTGCATATGCTTCAAGAGCATTAAGGGATGCTGAGAAACATTATTCAGTTATTGAAAGAGAGTTATTAGCTTCGGTTTGGGCAGCTGAACATTTTAAAACTTTTTTATGGGGAACAAAGTTCACAATAAAAACTGACCATAAGCCTCTTATTTACATGGTGGCACCGGGTTGAGGTTGTACCTTGTCAGCTCGTCTTGCTAGATTAGCTTCTAGATTACAATCATTCCATTTTGAAATGGTTTATGTAAAAGGGAAAACTAATGTTCATGCAGATTGCATGTCCAGACTGCATACTTCTTGTGATGTTCCTTGTGACGATGATGAGTGTGAGGTTGCTTTTACTTCTCAAGTCGTTTTGTTGGTGTATGGGGAGAGGTTTGATTTAAGTAAAGAATCTTGGACAAGGGAAATGGAAAAAAGTATTGAATTGACTAAAGTTAAGTACTACATTTTGCAAGGGGGGCCAGAGCAAAGGAAGTTTTCAGGCGAAATGATGAGTTATGCTAAGGTGCAAGATGAATTAGCAATTGAAAATGGTTTGCTCATGAGAGGTGATAAATTTATTCCTCCTCTTTCCCTGAGGAACACTATTATTAGCATTGCTCATGAAGGGCATTTAGGAATTTCGTTTACCAGAAGACGAATAAAAGATTTCTTTTGGTGGCCAGGTGTAGATAGTAGTGTGGAACATTATGTTCAGAAATGCTTAGATTGCGCCAATAGTGACAAGTCTGCTGTTCCTTTGCGTTCTGAGCCTTGTCCTGTGGAGTACCCTTTTGGTCCTTGGCGGAAGTTAGGTCTTGATTTGATTGGTCCATTTACTGTCTTACCTGAGCAAGGAAGTTTGGCATTGTTTTGATAGACTACTTGTCGAAATGGCCAGAAGTCAAAATGGTAAGGGACATAACAACTAAAAATGTGATAGAGTTTTTGGATTAAACTTTTTGCCGGGAAGGAATTCCAGAAGAGTTAGTGACAGACAATGAACCACAATTTACCAGTAAGGATTTTGAGTGTTTTGTTACTAAATGTGGGATAACACATAATAAAATTGCCGTTTTCCATCCTGAGGCCAATGGTCAGGTTGAAAGGTTCAATAGAGTGGTTAAGGAGGCTATCCAACTTTCTATTAAAGGTAATCTAAACTGGCGTAATGCTCTTCAGTCCATGTTGTTGTCTTACAGAACATCACCTAATTCTGTCACATTAGTCAGTCCATTTGAACTTTTAAGAGGTCGGAAACCCAGTACTCGATTGACTCCGTGGTGGTTGAAAAAAAATCTGAGTGATCATTGTGGTTTTTCAAAGGTTGACTATGATTTGGTTCGCAATAGAGTGAGTGCATATAAGGATGAGATGAAGAAAAGGATGGAGATAAAGCAAGGTTCAGTGAGTAAACATGTGATTTCTGTTGGTGATTTAGTGCGTATTAAGAGGAAGGAAGGAGTGTTGAAAGGGGGTCAAATCTGGTCACATCCTAAGGAAGTCATTGAAGTTTTTAAGCATGCTGTTAGAATTGATGATGGGAGTGTTTGGAATTTGAACAGGGTTTCTATATTTAAAGGCAAGGAAGCTGTTAGGTTAGATGCCGACAGTAATGTTTTTCTGGATTTTTAATCTGGCAATGAAGGTTCTGGCAATGATGGTTTTTCTCCTAATGGGAATTCTCTACATGGGGACGTCACAGCCACTCCTACTGTATTTTCAAAAAAAATTTTCAAGAATTCATCACCTTCCTGCAAGGTACAAAGATTTTGTAATGAATTACCATTATTGTGAATTATACTTATTGTATGAACCAAAGTTTTGCACATAGAATGTTCAAGATGAATTTTGTTTTATTTATTTATTTATTTATTTTTTGGGTACAGAAAGGGAGGTGTGTTGTATAACACATAACACTATGTATAACACGAGATAGCACGAGTTACACCTCGTGTCTGTCTCGTGTCAGTTGTTGTTGTTCGGTGCATCATTTGAAGGTGGGAGTTGGGGATGTTTAGAATGATGCTGTGATATAACTCACTTGACTGGACTTGAGGAAGGACGTGTTTCAATAAACACTTTATCAACAACATCCTGCTATTAGTATCTTTTTCCACAAAAACCTTTTGGCAGAAAAATCGCCAATGAATGATAACAGTATTGTAAATCTAACTGATGTGGTCCTAACAAAGGCTGAACAACAACTTTTGTCATTAGGACTACATTTTTGCCCTGGTGAGGATTTCAAGTATGCGAGGACTCGCATAGACGTATATTTCTTCATTCGCAAGCTCAAGTTGAAAAAATATTTTGCATTAAAAAATGATAAAAATAATGACATGGGCTTGTCTAATCATGTGGAAATAATTGAAGAGGGGAGTATGACTGTACCTACGCTTAGAGCATCGGATGTTGCTGGTGTAATTATTATGAATGATCTATATGAGGGAGAACAGGAAATGTCAGAAGAGGGGTCGACTGACCCAGTTGACATCTCAACACAAGAAAGACTACGCAAAATTGATTGTGTTCAGTAAGGTGCAGGTATTAGTCCATTTAAGAATAAGTCTAGCTTTTTGCCCCTAATGCCAAAAGATGCCATAGACACCTGCCACAACATGATTGTAAATGATCTGAAAAAATTGAAATCTAACGTCAGAAAACACAAACAACAACGAGGTATCTTTTTTAGAAAAGTGCATATGACAAATTGGTCAAAAAGTTGGGGGACAATTGTGAGGTGATTATAAAAAAGTCTGATAAAGGCGGTAATTTAGTATTATGGCCAAAAAGGATTATATAACTGAGGCACAGAGATAGCTGAATGATGTAACATGCTATCAGAAAAGCTCAATGAAAAAATATGAAAGAGCTAGGGAAACCCTACAAAAACAGCTAATGCAATGGAGAAGGGAAGGACTTCTCTCGAATGATGAAAGCAAGTTCCTTAATAAGGAACATCCGGTGTTGCCCATCCTGTATCTTATTCCTAAGATACACAAAGGGGTAACATCGGTACCGGGAAGACCCATTATTTCTGCTATTAACAGCGCCGGTGAGAATATCGGTCAATATATTGACCATTTCTTGCAAGACCTAGTTAAATCACTCCCCAGCTATATTAAAGATATGGGTGATTTCTTAACTAAAATGAATGATGTGACATGGTCAAATGATTCTTATCTGGTGACATTGGATATAGAATCTTTATATACAAGCCTAGACCACACGCAAGGCCTAGAAGCAGTCAAATATTTTCTATCAACACGACCGATAGAGCTCTATGCCCATAATAAAGTCATCATTGAACTCATTCGTTGGTGCCTCAATAATAATTTCTTCCTCTTTAATAATGTCCTGTTCAAACAACTTAGAGGTGTTGCCATGGGGGCCTGTTTTTCCCCCAGCTACGCGTGTTTACACGTTGGCTGGTGGGAGGAACGGGTCCTCAGGCGCAAACACCTTGCACAGTTAGAGGAGAATGTATCCACATATTACCTATACATTGACGATGTTTTCCTAATATGGCGAGGTGACTTAGCATCAGTACAGAAATTTATTGAAGACATCAACATCAATGACTTAAATTTGAAATTTACTTCACACATTCATAAGACACAAATCGATTTTTTAGATGTTAGACTCCATGTTGAAAACTCCAGACTCGAAAGCACAATGTTTAGAAAACCCACGGCAGGAAATATAACGCTTCATGCAAATAGTTCACATCCTAGGCCTTTGTTGGCTAACATACCCTATGGAGAAATCTTCAGACTAAAACGCATATGCAGTAATGATGAGGATTTCAAGACCTGTCAAGAAGAAATGCGGGTTAGACTCAGCAATAGGGGGTACAGTGATAGAATCATCAATGACGCTATAAGAAAAGCTCAAGAGTGCCCAAGATCTAGTCTGTTTAATAAGGAAAGCAACAAAGTAACAGATAGGAGTGAAAATTCTGACAGCCCTAGATTAATCACCATGTACTCCAGACAGGAACGAAAAATTAGAACTATTGTACAGAAGCATTGGCCCATTGTCCTAACAGACACTGTTTTACAAGAACATCTATCTTCTTCTCCTACCATAACTTTCAGAAAGGTAGATCAATGGGCAATGATTTAGACAAGAACTCCCCAGAAACAAGAAAGGCTATCTCATGGTTTCAGCCAACTAGGGGGTTCAAACGATGTACATCATGCCGAGCGTGTAAGTTTGGGTGCAATTAAACATCGTACACGACTCCATTTGATGCATCTCCAGTGGCCATCAAGGGCAGTTATAAGTGCAAAACAGAATTTTCCGTACATGTCCTGACGTGCACCTGTGGCCTGAGATATGTGGGAAGCACAAGACTACAGGTGCACGTCAGGATATTACAACATTTGAGAGCTATCCTCCACCATGATACAGCGTACCCCGTGGCACGACATTTTAACAAATGTCACAACAAGGATATAAATTGCCTGGTGAGATGCGTCTCTTGTAAAAAGGCTATCTGGACATCCTACCTGTACAGATAAGCCATAACAGACCGAATTTTCTTAGGGGTGTTTAAACCGCTATATTCCAGGTTAGGAACTTCACATTACCACCCATTCAGGCAGCGCAGCAATAGACATGCAAAACAGTATTTGCCAACTTTAGTAAAATGCATCAAGGATTCAGCTGCAGAACCAATGAACGGTGCCAAACAACCCATCTACACCCCTCCCCGCCAACCCCCACCCACTTAAGCAGACCCAACTTGCTAAAGCCATCCCTTCCCTGACTAAACATTCCCCAACAACTACAGCGAACAAAGAGATATATGCGGGGTTCTCCTATATGGGGAGCGTCAGAGTGCTACTAGCCTCCTACCGTGTAGGATGTGGCTGATCAGGTCTAGTACCTGTGCCAGGATAATGTGACTATTCGGTCAAAGAATGTGCATCAGATTAATCTCCCAAGTGTGGGGCAACCCAACGACTCTGTCCAACAATAGAGAGAGCAAAAGAAAGGACATTATGCAGTCGCTAGAGTACATGCTCACAAGAGGGTAACTGGTGCGAACACAGCCGGGCCCACACTGCCACCTTACTGCTCCTCATCGTCCCGTTCAGTCGAGGACACACGCGTAGGGTTAGTAAATATTTTAGAGTCCCCCTCCGGTCCGATACGCAGATGAGCGGGTTACAACATGACATAGGGGACTCCCTCAGACTGCAGGAACTTCTTCACCATGCTGAACTCTCTCCATGCCGCCTGCACTGTGACCCTAAAGTTGGGGAAGAACGCCAATAAGTTGCCCTGATGTTCAATGCTGCCCTTGTCCCTAGCCATCCTCAAAATGATATCACGGTCCCTAAAATTTTAGAGCCTCGCAATGGTAGGGCGAGGAGGAGGGCCCGGGAGGGGCCTCGCTGCAAGAGATCGGTGGGCCCACTCAATAATAAACACTGTGGACAGGTGCTCTGTGTGGAATATGTCCTTTATCAAGTTCTCAATGAAGTTCTCCATCCTGCCAAAATTGGTAGACTCAGGCAGCCCCTTAATTCTAATATAATTTCACCAGGACGGGGCCTCTAAGTCCTCATTCTTCACTTGTATAAGCACCAGGACTTTCTCCATGTTGAGTGTTTTCCCAGAAACCTCACTAAGGCCATCCTCTGCAGCAGAGACCCGTTGTTCGACCTCCCCCATTCTGGTATTCTGCTTCTCCAGTTGTGATGACATGTGGTCCAGGGGGTGATTTCCGGCTGCCATGGTTCCCTCAATGGATTTAAGGCTTCACTGCATTGCCAACAGCGTTGACTCAAGCGCGGATGGGGCATCTCCCTGAGCGTCTGCCTCCGAGTCCGAGTCCGCGTTCAGTTGCTCTTTACTGGACTTTTGCTTCTCAAACGTGAGGCGCGGCTGGGATTTGTCTGTCTTCCTCATCTTGAATAGTGGCCAGGCAAGGCTACTCCCGCAACTGAGATATGTAGCAAGGGTAGGCGCAGGTAGGCACGCAGCTATCCGCTAACAGCTAGGCTCAAGGGACAGACCGCTGCTTTCCAAAGGGTCCCACCGGGCCAACGTCTCTGATTCCTCCACAGGCCGTGCGCCGCTCGTGTGCCGGAATGGGGGTGGCCACCACTTTGCCTCAGGTATGTGTAGGGGCCTACTGGACTAAAGGTGTATGCAACAAGGCAGTTATTGGACCTCCTCCCTGCCCCTCCGCAATCTCTGTGGTCATGCAGAGGTAGAACAATGGTGCGGTCTCGTTCACCCACAGGCCGGCTCTTTACGCATTCAGGGACTATGCTTTTAGTGCTCCAACCTGGTGGCCATTAGAGGGCCCAGTCGCTGGCGATACTGAGTGAAGGGATGACGTTCCCGCTCACGGACCGCTGCCCCCTGCGTTCACTCACTCCAGTTGTGGCTCGCAGGCTGCTGTCCCTCACCTAGGCCAGCACTCGCCACTGTAGCCGCAGGCCAAGGCCAGACCGCGTCCCCACTTACTGCAACCGGTTCCCAGCATGGCGGTCTCTCTCCGGGGGCAATGGCGGGTAGGTGTAGATTAGTTCTGCGCATCACCCCAGCACCGCCGCCAGCCTCACAGGTGTTCAGGGGGGACCGACCTCTCGTCTGCCAGATTGCACGGCTCCACAGCCTCCAATGAATCGGCAGGGAAATGAGCAGTCCACAGGCCTCAGGTGAAGTGCCTCTTTGTCAGAGCAGGTACTGCAACAATTTCAGCTGCACAGTCCGATAGCCCAGCTTATTGTTTTACAACATCTCTAGGACAGCTGGCATATTGCGGTGGCGCCGCCAGGCTTCCAGCAGTAGTTTTCAGCCCTTAGAAGTGGCTCCAGCAGTATTCAGCGCTGCCTCCGCAATCCAGGGTGTCTCAGCAATCAGGACAGCAGATTAGCACACAGCGATGTAGCAATTATAAGGCAGATATTAGGTGGATAGTGGATCAGCCGGGCAGAGCTGCACTATGGCGCAGCCATCTTGCAGTGCGCCCACTAGCGCCCTCCCCCATTATTTTTATAAAATGAAGTGTTATTTTATTGTGCCATATTTATTTTTCTTAAGAGCTGTTTCGGTACTGATAAATATTTTACACTTCTTTTCCTTTGAGTTACACCTGACTCCTCTGTGACACAGTTACCAAGGACTGAGCTAAGGTTAATTTAAAGAAACCTAACTGGACAGATAAAGACTAGTGAAATTATCACTTGGTGGCGTCTTACAACCACCCCAACTAATACACTTTCACACAGCTATACTGATGGCACTGTGGGTCTTATAAGCTCTTTATTCAGCAACTTTTAAAATATGCATTGTGCGTTACTGGATGTAACTCGCATCTCCCATTCCTATCATAGAGGAGCGAATGTTGAAAAGGTATTGAATAGTATCATGTGACAGTGCCATGTGAGGAACAATTTAGCAGAAGAACAGAAGGGGTGAGAAGTGCTGGATTTAGGGTACTGGCACAAGTATACAGAGTCAAACAGTGGATGAAGAGGAAATCTCAGGCCCAGCTTCACCTGGAGGTGTGTGCATTTTCAATGCAGAAGCATGAAAATAGAATTTACAAGTAGCACCTTTAAGGTTACCTGTGGCGTATTTAAAGAAGGCTCCCCTATGAACACATGTGCAGGAGAAGAGGGGGCGGTGGATCAACACACTCATCTCCACCATAGCACCAACCCTTAAAAGGTAGCAAAGTAGAGGAAGACAAGTGGTACTGTGAAGTTGGAGGCAATAAACATGCATGGTGTGCATCCTGAATATTAAAAACAGAATATCAATGGAAAGATATCAAAAGGGAATATCAACAGGTAAGTAAATATAGTTTTTCTATGCATAACTACACATACATGAATCTTGCAGAGATATATATAAAAAAAAACTTCAAGGTACGTAGATTTTGAGATCGAAATAGTAAATCTATACTCCCCGATATGCATTTACCTTTCAATATTTTGTCCATCAATATTCTGTCCACAATATTCTTGTGTAATATACCAAAGAGAAAGGCAGCAAACCCAAGGTCGCCGCACCTGTCCTGTTTTCCTAAATAGGTACTGGAGGAGTCGATTCATGTCTGTGTTCACACTCAATATGCACCTGCTACCAAGATGTAACACTTGAGACCAGGACGATCGATGTATACAGCATAGAGGTGCACCACAATCAGTATCGTCCTGCTAATAAAGAGTTCTAATCCAAATTCCAAAATGTGTCCAATTCTTCAATGTATTTTCTTGTTCTAATTCTTTGAAAACATTGCACGCTTACAGGAAAAACAGCCAACGTGTTTTGTCCATAAAAATGGACTTCTTCGTGGCTGTAATACAATCCGTTCAGAAAATATATATATATATATAAGTACATATTGGCACACATACACAATACTACAATCCATATTACAACATGAAATATATAAAAGCACATAGAGGACAGATACATTATCATAACAGTGCATATTTTTGGAATACTTTATTCAGTCTCAGCCACTGGTAATTACTCTGGCCACATCCCAATCCATGTTTTTTTTGCCCACCATGCCACCCCGAATTAGACTGCGCTTTATTCAAATCAGCCTTAACCCTGCTCTAACAGGAACAGTTTAACCCCAACTGCCAAGTTAGAACCTCGCCAAACCGGAACACACGCAACCCAAGACCAGTTAAACCCTAGTTGGGTCTCTTCAGCTGGGTTAGTTTGGTTCCCGTGGCATAGTGAGGCCTGGCCCCATATATGGGCACTTCTCATCATGCTTGGGGCATCACAATGATGATACAAAAAAGTGCTTGGTGGAATGCTTGAATTAATCCCAGCCACTAGCATTCCATCCATCATATCTTTCAATTTTCATTGTGAGGTCTTAAGTGCAATGGGGACCCAAGTTAAATCCAACTGGAGAGCCCCAGTAGGGGCTGAAGCACACAGAGCAGAGTAGGTCAAACAAAACGGTGTATCTTTGCTCTGAGGCTAACAGCAAGGTAAGGAGTATGGATCCTGAGTGCTACCCGAATTGCAGGAGTCACCATTGTGAGGACCCAGCAGCAGGAGTCAGGCTGTTGACGAAGGAGCGGTGATGGTGGAGGAGGTGCACTGGCCATACTGCCCAGGTGAACTCACTGTTGACTGAGGCAACTGATGATCAGTATGGAAGAGCAGGCCAGGTGTGAGCTATGTACATACAGTTAAGGACCACATCTACACCAGCCACTTAAAAGTACAAGGCTGGAAACAAAGAGGAGAAGCCTATATGGGTCATCGCTATGGGTCTGTTCCATCTGTCATGTTGTAGAATACTAGCACCATGCGCAGTAATGGCCGCGTGCTTTCAGGATTATGTCAAAATAACAGCAAGTAGGACGATGAAAAATTATTCATTTTTGCACTTCATATTAAGTGCTTATTATGCCTCGAAACAACCCATTTCGTTAACCTTATAATAAGGAAGGAGTGGGTCTAAATATTCAAAACTTCACACTTATGTCTTACTGATTAAATAGAGCTATTATCAGCAGGTATGTAAATCACTGGATTGTAAATTATGGCCAGTAGTTACACAATGCATTTTTCATCAAAACCATTAACCCAATCAATTGTCCTAAATAGAAGGTGATTCGGTAACCTACATGTTAAATGCTATTAAACACACCATGCAAATGTCTAAGCTGAGCTATTGTATCATACTTCGAACCTGTGAACAGAGATTGCACACAGATCTCTCCAGAAAGTGAATGAGCACCCAGATTATGATGCTATGATGCCAGTATTCTAACCTGAAACTTTCCAGATATACATAGATCTTTGTCCCTTGGGGCCTGAGCCCTATAAGTAGGAGTTGGTGGAACTTGGGGAGTAACATAAAAATTCCACGGGATTCCACAGAGTTTTGCCAATGGGCAGAAATATGCATGTAATGCAGCTCACGCTGCAATTTAACCCCAGTAATCGCCAAAGTTATCCAATTCTGGGGGCAAAATGAAACATGCCTCCCACCTCTACCTATAAGACTTCCTAAAATGTAGTCCATTCTTGTACAACAAAATCAAATGGAACAGCTTTAAACTCTACTTTCTCCTAGATAAAAGTAGGTTGGCACCTACTTTGTGTGGTGGGTATTTGTGTTTGGGCGTGACGTCCTCAAGTGTTGACGAGCCATAAGCCCTGCAAATTCACTGCAGTCTCTGACGATGACGCTGCCTCTGCTCACCTTGCATCAGTTCCAGAGATGCTGCTCACACACCAGCCTGGTAGTCCAAGGTGCGATCACTGCATCTGTGAGCCTACGTATCCTAGACAAAAAATCTATTGCTGGATTGCATGTCAATAGGGGAGAAAGACATCACACCAGTGGATGGTAATGAAACGAATCTTGGCATCAGAGTCCTTTGCCGAAAAAAGTCCATCGTCCAATGCACATCTATGTCCCCGGGATCTGGAACAACATCCCGTATCCATTAGGATGACCCCAACACAGCTCCAGTTTAGGAAAGAGTTGAAGGTGCACCTCCTTAAAGAATATTACTCCACAATGCATTACCAGTCCACAAAGCAGCTAACTCTCCTAGCATACGTTGACTTTTTGCTTGCCTTTGAGCCGATGCAGTGCTCCGTTGCCTACTAACTAGGTTGTGTTATAGAAATAGCACATACTTACTATAAATGCACATTATACTAAAGACTTTCCACTCGGATTACGCTTTGGTTACTAGGTCCCTTAAGTAACACTGGTGAATTCCCTGGCTTGATTATGTACATCAACTACGTTGTGTGTAAAGTAGTAATAAAGTACATTATTTTTATAGATTCATTGTTATCTAGCATCCGTGCAGTGTTTAGTCTCAAACTGCTCATCACCTCTCTAAGTTATGGACTGCTCAACAGCTCTACTCTCAGGTTGGAGTGTTTAAGGGGTTTAAGGGGTGTACTTCGTGGCCACTTTGGATTCAATAGTAAGGAGAACCCCAGGTCACCAGTGGTCACAATGTGCCTGCTTGCCTTTGAACCCCTTGAAAAAGTTCCCACTGCTTGTGTCTAAAATCCGCGGGTGTCCAGTCTGCCTTACCACTGCTTCTCTGCTGGATTTCGAGGTGGGAGACACTTGCTGGCACAAGAGCCATGCTATGTTGATTTGATTTTAAAAGCAACAAATATTGCTGAGCAGACTGCCATGACATGGTGGCTCACCTGGCACTGATAGTTCTCACAAAAAGTTCCACAGGTAGATTTCTTTGCGAAAATTCCTCGTCTCCAAAGCAGGCAACTCCAAATATGGTGCACAGGAAGGAGTGGCCATTGCAGCAAGCTGGTGATTGCTCTACCGTGTCCTAAAGGCACTAAAGAAACTGAAACACACAGCGTGGGATTTTGAGACAGGGGTGCAGAAGCGGGGACATTGATTCTGGGGCACAGAGAAAGGATCACGCCCCTGCACTCCCTAGGCTGCTAACGCTGGAGAGCAGAGGCGTGTGGACACAAGCATGGCTATGTAGCCAAAGCCGGGCAGTTCAGTCTTCTGACAGCCCTCAATACCAAGAGACCATACCAACAGCAGACATTTTGCACTATGTATAACCCATAACCATAACAAAGTAATGGTAAGAGCATTTTCAAAAGACCACATCTTGCGCCTGCCGCAGTGTCGGTAAAATATGGAGCTAAAATCTTTCAGAGCAGCTGGATAATTCCTAAACAATCCTTATTATTCTTTTTACTATTTCCATCGCAGGTCATAATTGACTTTTTAAAATAGGTAATAAAACAATTCAATACAACCAATGTGGCCTTTTACCAAAAAAAGAAAGAAAGAAAATGAATATGGGGATTAAATATAAAACGAAGCAGCAGTTGCTCTCCCTGCCTAAAGGAAATATTTAAACAATTACATTCGGGGGGAGCTCTGCTTCCGTGTTGGGGTCACATGTGGCATCAATTTCAGGTGCCATTTTTCTCACTTCCACTGGTTTTCCCTGGAGAATTCCACTACTATGACCTATTCTATGTACAAGGTCACTACCGTTTTAGTATTTACTGAGCGCCCACAGCAATGGCAATCCTCGCCCCAAGATGCAGACGGCCAATCATGCTTGTCTCCGAGGGTAGAGGACTTTTGTTTACCATTCCAGACGCAACCCATCCTCATCCCTGAAGATGACAGCAGATATGGAAGCCCTAGACCAGTAGGCCATACTGATTCCAAGCCCCTAACCTGCTAACAACGGCGATTATCACTAGCAGTAACTTTAAGGCTTTGTGCGTTACATACACCTTGTATCTCCCTCGTGTCGCTTATGTCAATTAAAAACTCGAACGTATCATTTTGAAATTATATACATTTTAAGATTCATAACCTTAAAGTCGATGGTTCGGTGCACCCATGTTTTGAACAATATTTAAACTGCGCCATGTAAATAACTTTTTGGGGTCCAATTGGAAGAGCACTAGGAGATCCAAACAGGAGCACACTTACTCCTGCTCTGATTTCCCATTTTTTTCACCCTATATTCAAAGGGCCACATTCTTAAAGAAATGAATACATGTCTACCCTGATGTTTACGATCCCGCCTGCCTGTAGATGTATTTTAAAAGTTCACAACCTTTTCAAAGTTGCATCTGAAAATCTGTGCGGTTCGCAGCTGACTTGGCATACTCCTGGAAAATTTGGGTTAAATTATCTTCAGCATGCAAGAGCGCACATGCGTCTGCGTGTATATTCTCATATTGTGAAAAAATGGCTTTCTTTTTAATGGATTTTCACAGAGAAAAATAGTTTCCGCATGGAGAAACGGTTTACTCTACCTCACCAATTTTGGCGTCAGTAGATCCATTTACAAACTCTGCCTTATAGAAGTGGTTCTGCGTCTGTTGTTTTATTTTGTGGCATGCTGAAATTTGCACTGATATATTGTTGCACGCAAAAACGAAATTTTCCAGGAGTATGCAATGAAAACTGCAGCTGTTGTGTTACCGGTAGAGCTTTTGTAAATTCAAAAAGGCGATAATCTGCAGCCACTCGAGTTCAGAGTCGTGTTGGTGCATATATTTTACTTTTTCAAAAATCCTGTTCAAAGATCTAGAATTCTTTTAAATTGTGGGTTTTTAATGGAAAACAAAAATACGCCCCCCATTTCAGTGTTGTAATCCTTTTCCCTTGCAACCTCGTTAGATTCGCAGACAGAGAGCATGAACCCATGATTTCTACCTGTCTTCCTGCATACCTGCCCACCTATTCTTGTCGCAACAGCCAACCTGTCCTTTGTTCCAAGTTGAGTAGGCGGTAGCCAACGTTGCCTCATTAGGAGCCCCAGCCAAACCCATCAAACAATGAACCTTTGTGTTTTTCTTTATTATTTCGACTGGAATTAATAGACTCAGGGGAATTTGTTCCCAACATCTCTACAATCGTTTTTTCGAGGTTTTGGAAGGATATGTTGCATTGGATTTTCATGATCGCTCAAGGCAAACCGTGTTTCATTTTCTGCCTCGCTGACATGCTCTGACAATTTTGGTAGTCAAATCTGTCTCATTCTATCTGTGTCTCCGTCCTGGGAATGTGTGTCCTGCCTTCACACAGCATGTTTGTTTTGGATGCTCAACCTGTCATTTTGGGTTTGGTGTCAAACGAAGTAGCCTATCTGGTTCTTACCAACCCAGCCACAGAAGGATGTCTAAACCAAGGGCAGGGCTTGTTCTGATCACATGGATATATATATGCTGCCATTCGACAAAGGTACACCAGTCTTGGCACTACTCCAATAGGAACAGTCCAGTCTGAATTGCAAAGCCAGGTCCTCCCTGAAACAGAACACACGCAGCCCAAGACCGGTTTTTCCCTGACTGGAGTTCATCAGTCGGGTGTAGCTCTGTACCCGTGGCATAGTAAGCACAGGACTAAAGTCTGGGCACACCCGTGCCAAATAGAGTGGCACATCAAAGACACAAAAGATGATGGGAAACATGCTTGTATTATGTCTAAACACTGGCAGTTGTTCGGGGTGATATTCCAACCCATCATTCTTTTGCCCACCATGCTACTCCAGATTGAACCCAGCCATTTGGAAATCAGTTTTGACCCTGCTCCAATAGGAAGTACAGTTTGAACTGCCAAGCCAGGACCTATCTGAACTGGAACACAAGCAGAGAGAGGACATGCTTAACAAATAGAAAATTAAACTGCCATGGTTCTAATAGTTCCTGTCTTTGTGTCCATGCACAAAAATTTCCTTTGGGTACTAAAAGTGCATTCATCTACGTCTGCTATCTAGAAGCTGCTCAACGTGTGGGCTCAATATAAAAACAAGCATTTGCAAAGTCAATAGATATCACTTTTTTGACTACTAATGATAATCTAAAGCCCTTGCAAGTTTGCCATTTTCCACTAAACAAACTACTTTACACAAATCCTCATATCACTCATTTAATTGATCTAAAAATCAAATCATTTTTGCTTAATATTACTTCCGGAATACGCTTTAAAATGGTACATGTTCTCTAGATGTCCAAAAAATCATTAGAAATAACCCCAAATTACACTGTTTAAAAAAAAAATGTGAAAACCTGATTTATCATCATTAGTTGTATATTTTTTATGTCACAATGCATGCAATTAAAACAACTCATACAAAGACTTGCACACCACAGTTAAATTACACTAATTTCTGTTCTACCAGATAGGCCTTTGTAATGCCATTATTTCCAAATTTTACCACATTCGCATATTTAACATAAATTCATACTGTTATATTAATGTGATTTAAAAAAGCATATGGAATTGTTTCAAAGTACATTATATGTGATTATAATTTGCTTTACCAAAGGGGATGATGGACGGAGTGCTTGAGCAAGTCAAACACTCACCCCAGTCAACTGATCTGGGTTTAATGCACCATCATTCTTTAGCTCACTCCACCACCCCAGTTCAGACATGGCCATATGCAAATCAGTCTGACCCTGTGCCTCATGGGAACAGTCCAGCCCGAACTGCCAAGCCATGTCTTCCCTGGAACGGAAACAAGCATTCTGGGGCCGGTTTTTGGCTAATCAGCCATCATCAGCCAGGCTAGCTTGTTCGCCCTAAGTTGGCAGGGTATGCCCAGACGTGGGTCCCTTGCTCACTTTGCCACTGGATTCAAGCTAGCCCAGCTGATGATGGCTCCTGCCGGGTGGGCTCCGGTTGCCGCAGGCCTGCTCTTGCTGTTACGCTTCGCGCCTGCTGAAACTCGGGCTGGCGCCGACAGGGTGTGCGGTGCGCTGCTCCCTCTTAGCTGGTGCTGGGTGGGCTCCGGTCGCAGCTTGGCCCGCTCTCCTCTCCCTGCGTCGCACCCGCCGGTGCTCAGGCTGATGTGGGTGGGTTGCGGAGCTTCGCTGCCGGGTGGGCTCCGGTTGCAGCGCTGCTCTCCTTGCCTTTGCCGCAGGGCTTTTGATGGGCAGCCGGCTCGGTTCCTCTGTCCTCATGCCGGGTGAACTCCGGTTACCGCCTCATGTCTCCCTCCTGCGGGCCTCCGGCGCCGGTTGGTCCCCAGTTCACAGTGTGCCTGTGGGGGGTGCTCCGGTCGTCGCTCGCCGCTCGCTAAGCCGCCTGCTTCCGGATCCCAGGCGTGCTCAATTCGGGTGAGGGAGCTCCCCTGCTCTACCTAGCTCCGCTGGGGGACAGCACCTCGTCTTCTCTCTTCCGATGCCAAAGTCTCCTCGTCTTCCCCAGGTACGCCACGTACAGTCTTCCTGAGTTCAAAAGTTCTGTGTATGAGTTGCTGCTCCCCCGCTCCAGCCGTGAAAATGGAGCTTACCTGGGGGAGCAACCTTATATCCCATCTCCTGCTAGCCTCTCCTTTTGGGCTATCCCTCATTGGAGGGTTTGTATCTAGCACCCCCTCCCCATTGGCCGTGTCGGGCCGCCCTGCGATGTGGGGGGGAAGTGTTCTAAGGCTGGGGGCTACTTTCGCGCCCTCTTATGGCGCCGCCGACTCTTGAGCCCCCTTCGTGGGCAGCCTTTGCGACTTCAGAAAGTATATGATGAAGTGCTCCTATCCTCTCATCTTCCTGATTGTCTCTGTGAGGCTAAACATGTTTCCTTACCTAAACCTGACAGAGATCCCATGCATTTGGATTCTTATCAACTGCTGGCATTGTTAAATACAGAGTATAACATTCTGGCCAAGATTCTGGCAGAGAGACTGGCGCCCCTAGTGTCCTTTTTGATTCATGTTGAGCAGACCGGGTTTGTCACGGCGCGCACTACCTCTTTTAATACACGCCGCCTCTTCCGACTATTGCAATATGTCCCTCATGTTTGGCTGCAAATGTAGTGCTTAGTCCTTGATTTAGAGAAGGCATTCAATACTATTTAATGCCCCTATCTTTTCAAGGTCCTTCCACAATATGGCATTAGTCCCAGATACATCCGCATGGTGAAACTTCTTTATGATAAACCGACCTTAAGGGTTCAAACTGGAGACCTTGTCTCTGCACCAATAGGTGTTTGTAGAGGTACCATACAGGGCTGCCCCCTTTCTTCACTCCTTTTCTATTTAACCATAGAGCCTTTGGCTTCGGGTATGCGTGCTTCGGCAGGGTCATGGGGTATACAAATAGGTGATGGAATACAGGCTATCTCATTATACGCAGATGGCCTGCTGCTGTACGTTAGAGATATCTGCTCTGTCCCGGGTGTCATACCTGACCTCCTCACTCGATTCGCATATCTATCTGGGATGATGTCAATTGGGAAAGTCTTGTTTGTTCCCCTTCATTCCCAGCTTACCTGACTGGCACTCATAATTAATGGAACTCCTGTTACCTGGCAACCATCTATGTTCTGTTGTGTGGGTATTCAGATTTACCATACTGAGAGGGACCTGCTCGGCGGTTATCTTACAAGGGCAATCACCTCCTTAACATTGCAAATGACTTTTTGGAAGACCCTTGCTCTGACGGGTACTGGGAAAGTTGCTCTTATGAAAATGGTGGTGTTCTTTATCTTCTTTACTATTTTACTAATCTGCTGTTGAACCTCCCCCATCCCTCTTCCATTCCCTTGAACGTATGCTCTGTAACCTCATCTGGAATAGAGCCGGTATGGGTGGCTCTTTCAAAATTTTACCTACCGTTGCCCGGGGAGGATTTGAGGTACCTAAGCTGGAACATTAATCCCAGATGCAGTGGATGACTCGTTGGATGGTGGGACTACACCTCTCGGAAACATTAGCAGATGGTTCTCCCTGAGGCTTGGGCGCTCTCCTTTACTTGTTCCATCCGTGCTCTAGGACTTCCCAACCTCACCTTATGCTGTTACAAGTGGCCTATCGCTGCTTCTGTCGCTGCTTATTCATCACCAACATATTACACCTTATGCCCCCACAACTGGTTATTAGGTATGCCCAGAGATAACAGGATGACTGTGTTGGCTGAGCTTTTGGCGTGGCACGAAGTGGGCCTGCATACAGTGGGGGACTTGTATCAAAATGGAGTGTTCCTGACATATGAAACACTAACAAAGGAAGAGGAGATGCCCCTAGGGCACTTCATTAGCCATGCCTCTTGGATTGGTAAACTACAGCGTAATTGGGGGGATGTTATGCAAGAACCACAAACTCACCTCACACTTCAAGATCTCCATGTCTTGAGAGAAGGGCAACATCTTACCCAGTGGTTTGTGAATGCACTTCGACTGCAAACTGCTAACCCTGGGTGTAGTGGGCATGGAGCCACGGAGTTGCAAACAAACTCCGTGGAGCTCTACTCCGCTCCACTACGCCACCCGCCTCCACCCCCCTATATTAACAAGTAATTCTACATTACTTAAAGTAAATTAAAACCACTTACCTGTAGTGTGGCATCCCTGGGCTGCCCTCCTCCTCTTCCTCGCTGTCTGGATGATCCTTGAGAAAACTGCGCATGCGTGGCGCGCTTGCATGTGCAGTTTTCTTAAGGATTATCCAGACAGTGAGGAAGAGGAGGAGGGCAGCCAGGGGACGCCGCAGTACAGGTAAGTGGTTCTAATTTACTTTAAGTAATGTAGAATTACTTGTTAATATAGGGGGTGGAGGCGGGGGCTCCTAACTCCGCTCTGGAGTCTGCAGAGGTTTGCCTTCTCCGCACACTCCATGGGCAGAGTGGAGGTCTCCACCCAGGCTTGCAAACTGCCAGGACATTGACTTCATTGCGATGTCATTAGGAGATGGTTCTGGCTCGCCCATGTACCTCTAAGAAATGGGACATGAATCTGACAGGTCCCACTCACATCCCTCACAATGCCAGGTTCTGGCTGATGCAGTTCTACATTATACATAGAGCATACCTCACTCCTGAGAAGATCAACCATTATTTTCATAGGTTAGATGTGGTCTGCCCTCGCTACAGCCATCCTAACGCTGATATTTTACAGATGTTATGGTCATTTCCTTCAGTATGGCAATATTGGGATGGGATCACACCTGTAGCGGCTCCTGGTGGGAGTGCTGCGGGGCAGTGAGGTGGGGCAGGTGTAGTAAACCACAGAATATGGCTGAACGAAGGTAACCACATACATACATAAATAAATAAAATGAATTACATTGCGCATGCTGCATCACCATTTGGTGTTGCAGCGTGCCCAATGTAATTCGTTTTATTTATTTATTTATGTACTTACCTCAGTTTGGCCGTGTTCCGTCATTTATTACCCCCCGCCCTGCCCTGCAGCACTCCCACCAGAAGCCACTACTGGGTCACACACCATTTGTTTGCCTGCACTGAAAGACAACTTCCAAGCACATGGGAGGTTTGTGTATTGGGTATTATCCTGAGAGATAAAAAGCACAGGGCACTACACGATTTCAGGACCTCGGCTTTATAGTAACCAAACATCTCATTCTAAAGCACTGGAAATCCTGTGAACCACCATCTATAATGGCCTGGTTACATTCCATCCTCAACTGGGCTAGAGCAGAAGGAGTCTCACTAAGCAGGGTGGACATACTAGGACTGCATAAATACCCCATTTCATCCAACTGGGACCTGATCTTGAATGCCCTCCCAACTGTATTATATCCCGAGATGGACACTAATGACACTACTGAACTATAAACCATATGTGAACAGGCATACCTACTCAAGTCATTCTAGTAGTATCTGTTCTGTTCAATTGTGTATATATTGAGATGTGCACTAAGTGACGCTTGGTTTTTCATTGTGCAGATGGTAACTCACTCAAGGCAAATTGGAATGGTATTGAGAGACAGTGAACCCTCCTTGTTTCCCCATCACCCTCACTCCACCTTGTCCTACCTCTTCCAATAATGTTTATCCTTATTCCCTCTGAGCTAACTGGTTGCTCATAGTTAATTAGCTTACATGTTTGATGTCACTACCATGGATTGCTATGGCCATTATAGCTGCACACTGACTGCTTGACTTTGGAAATGCCTTTCTTTTCTGTGCCATGCTGTATGTGCTAGTCACTCCCAGACCTAGGGGATGGACACCCCTCAGGGCAACTGTATTGTGTTCCTAAACGTGTCATATTTTGTATCCATGCCAATTAATAACACCTGTGTGTTTTCATTACACTAGATTTGAACAGTAACTGTACTATGCAAAACATCTTAACAAACAGATCAAACAAACAAAAACATAAAAATCAGAGGACAGGTATCATTCAAAAGATTAAGAGAAGTCTTGTGCATGCTGAACTATTAGGCGGCCTACTGGCATATTGAGTAGGACTCGTATTACTTCATGTTATTGGACTCTTTAAGACATCTGGGTTTTAATGGTAGCTCTCTGTGACATCTAGACAGCACTCCAGTATCACTAAAATATACCTGCTGATCCAGTAGTGGAGTGCAGCACCTTGCTATGTTGGCAATAGATAAAATGGAATACGTGATCACAGAGATATGTATTGGTATTAGTCTGGCAAATGGGGACAGCCGTGTGCCATACATTAATAGCCACAATCCTGGTTTTTACCTTATGGCCCAGGCATTAACGAATGTCAATAATGGGCATTGTATCTCGGGGTATGTGATTACAATTAATAATGTTTCTCTTTTCATGGGTTATACGTTGGGCGTACTGAACCACACTACTGAACAGGCACTGCTTTTCTTCTGACACAAACTGTTTCCAATTCAAATTGTTTATTATTTGTGCAAGTGCATTTTCTGAGGTGCTGGTGTAAGTGTGTTGGGCAGGACTCTGCTATTGTCATGAATGATGATCTTTTTTTTAAGTTCAAAATATTTTATTGCAAATTATTTCATAATAAACAAACAAGCAAGACATACAAAAAAGAGTAATAAACCGAAACAATCTATTACATTAACTAAAATACAATATTTGCTTAAACATTTCAATAGCTATAATGAAAAACATATTCATAGAAAAACTAAAAATGAAGAGGGAGGGAGAGAAACATTAAAAAAGCAAATTGCTAATAAAATACAAATATAGTTACTAATCAATATCAATTAATACACTAAAAGAATAACAAATGGGGAACAAGCAATAAATATATTAAGAATTTGATAAATAAATTTCAACAGGAATCCAGAATGAATGATAAGCAATAGAATTACGACAAACTCCAGACATAGATAACTGAGCACCTCTTCTTGTAAAAATAACCCATGACCACCAAGCATGAACTGATAACTTTGAAACATCTTTCCAACAAAATGTAATGGATTTTAACGCAGCTGAGATTAAGAAATTAAAGAGTTTACATTCAAGAGCACTTAAATCCGACGATAAAATAACAGCTTTGCATATTAACATTTTATATGATATATCTTCCTGAATATTTAAAATATGTTTATAATAATAACCCAAACTTCACCCCAGAATTTGGAGATTAAAGGACAAGAAAAAAACATATGTTGAAGCGAGCCAGATTGTAAATTACAATGCCAACAAGTATCAGATTGAAGAAGTTTAGCCTTAAATAAACGCAATGGGGTCCATAAACAATTAAATAGAATATCAGAATTAGCTTAGAAAAGCAAAATAGATAACCATCTAGATATATTACTAAGCCAAACCTTTTTCCATGTATTATCAGATAAGGAAAGTGATAGCTCATCATTCCAGAATGTAGCAATCATATTTATATTACTTCCTAGATCATTAGACAATTTCTTATATAGAATAGAGACACCATGACGATTCATTGAGATAGTTTGGTTGTATATGGATAAATCAGCTTGAGTATTAGAAGGAATAGTTTGCTCAAAAGAATCTAAGATCGAATTACATAAATATTCATATTTTATAGGATCAGAATTAGCCAAACCAAACTTAGTTTGCAAATCCTCAAATGGTATAAAAGTGGTATAAGAATAAACATCTTTAAGGGAAAAAATTCCAGCTTTCATCCAAGAAAACCAAAAACTAATATTTCTATTTAATTTAATAACATTGCTATACCATAAAGATAATTCATCAGAACTACACATGGGACATTGGAAAATAGAATCCAAATCATTGAAAATCATTTTAGTGGATTTAAGGATAATAGATTTATGAAAAAGTGAAGATCTGTTAGACATTGTTAACAGAGTGGGAAGTGGAAAGGGTTTCACAATGGATTTTTCAATGTGGAACCATGCAGGTGGATTAAGTAAAAAAGATTGAGTAAATCATATGGCACTTTGTTTTAAAATAAACGCTTTATGATAAAGTATAAAATCTAGGATACCAAATTTAGCATTACCTTTAGACATTTTTTATTTTTTATAGTTAATACGGTGTGCTTTGTTATTCCAGAGAAATTTGGAAAGAAGTTTATCAACATCTTTATAACATTTTAATGGGAATTGAATGGGGATCATAGCAAGGGTGTAAAAGATTTTAGGAGCAATATTCATTTTAATAGATTACAATCTACCACACCATGACAGATGTAATGAAGGCCATTTAGGTGTTTTATCTTTAATATAATCTAACACAAAGTTATTGTTTAAAGTTAATGTTGATTTTATAGAGGAAGAGAAAAAAATACCCAGATATTTTAATTTATTCTTTTGCCAAATAATTCCATTCATAGAAATCATATCAGGAGTACAGTAAACATTTAACGGAAAAAAAACTGTTTTGTTAGTATTTAATTTATATCCAGAAACCATAGAATACTTTGTTATTATTTCAATTAAGGAAGGAAATGAGGACAGAGGATCACTTATAAATAAAAATATATCATCAGTATATGTTAGGGTTTAAATAATAGCATCTTTAACATTGATTCCTTTAATAATTTCACATTTCCTTATAGTTGCAAGAAATAGTTCAATACCAATTAAAACAATAGTGGGGAAAGAGGACACCCCTGACGAGTACCCCTAAAAAGGGAAAATTGATTAGAAATGTGGCCGTTAATAAGTAAACGTGCAGTAGGTGCAAAATATAAAGCGGAAACCATGCGGATAAAAGTATCACCAAAATTAAAAGACGATAAGGTATGAAATAGAAATTGCCAATGAATTTTATCAAAGGCTTTTTCAGCATCAACAGCCATGATTCCTGAAGGACTAGCCAACAAATGACCTTGTTCAATTACATGTAACAAAGTTCTTGTATTATTAGCTGAATATCCATTCTTCATAAACCCAGATTGATCTGAATGTATGATAGAATCCAATATAGGGGATAAATGTATGGCCAATATTTTAGCATATAATTTACAATCTTGATTAATTAAAGAAATTGGGCGGTAATTAGAAACCAGAGTGGGGTCTTTCTCTGGTTTAGGAAAAACAATAATTAAAGCCTCAGTAAAAGACCCAGATGTACTTTCTGATTAACAAAAACGCTGTGTAGAGTTGAAGTAATAAAGGTGAGAGTTGGGCTTGAAATTCTTTATAAAATTCTGCAGGTGTACCATCAGGACCGGGAGATTTATTTAATTTGAGAGATTTTATCGCAGATAGAATTTCATCCTTAGTAATGGGTAAATCAAGTCCGAGTTTATCTGATTGTGAAATCTTAGGTAGATCACATGAGGAAAGTAAAGAATCTACCAAAGAATCATTATTAAAAACAGGTTTATAATCTAATTTAGAGTAAAATTCCAAACCTTCATTAACAATATCTTTATGTAACTTATCCCTATTTTGTGGATCATTACACGTAATAAAGAGATGTTCATACTTTTAATTTGTTTTTCTAAATGTTTTATATTAGCGTTATAAGTTTTATTATCGTGAGCCATAATAGAGTTGGTAGCTCCTCGAACATAAGCCTTAAAAGCATCCAATCTATTAACCATAGAAATAGAACCTTCAGGATTCCGTTGAAAATATTCAGTAATGGCAGATAAAAGTTTTGACTTGTTACGATCATTGAGGGCTGTGCTAGAATTCATTCTCCATCTAGGTTGTCTGGGGAAGGATGGATTTAGATTTAAAATACAAGCGATCATAGCATGATCAGAAACATCAATATAACCAATTGTAGGGATCTTGAGAGAATTAATAAGTTGTCTTGTGACTAAGATATAATCAATTCTAGAATGGGAATTGTGTAGATTAGAAAAGAAAGTAAAAAATAATTCTGTAGGAAAATGGAGACGCCAGATATCAACCAATTTAGAGGTTTGAAGAAACGTCTTAAAAGAAAAAAAAACTTTAGGGGGATGGAATCTCATACGAGATAGTCTATCTAATAAAGGATCATAAATAACATTAAAATCACAGGCTACAATTAAAGAGACATTCCCAATTTTTAACACCTCTGTTGCAAGATTATTCCAAAAACCAGGTTCATCCACCGTGGGCCCATACACATTTAATAAAAATAGAATAGAGTCATGATCTTAAACTTTAACAATTAAATATCTCCCATCTGTATCTGTAATTTTACTCAAAATTTGGCACTGAGATTTCTTTGAAAAAAGTATAGCTACCCCATTTTTCTTGCCATATAATTTAAGATTTTATCATCAACATAAGTTTCTTGCAGAAAACAAAAATACGCTTTGGAACTGCCTAAATAATCTAAAATGTTAGTACGCTTAACTGGATGGCGCAAACCTTTAACATATAAGGAAATGATTTTGATATTAGCCATACTGGATGAAGAAGAGAAAAAAAGGAAAGAAGAAGGTTGTCAAAAAAAGCACATATAATAAGAAGTGAAAAAGAGAAATTAGTAACTCCAGAATAAGTAAAGGGACAGGAAAAGGCGAAACAAGGAAAAAATGACAAACACAGTACATAAATATCAAGAAAGAAACGCACACATGCCTTACAAGCATGACCTGAACCTTTGGAGCCCTATAGCATAATAAACGTTGAGTAATTCAGAACAAATGCAGCCAGATGTATTCAAGTATTAGAGTCATGAGTATCCATGGAAAGCTGTGAATGATGATCCATAAACTGCCGCAGCTCATCCGGACGGTGAAAAGATTTTGAAATATTGTCTTCCAGATACGCATTGTTGACGGATCAAAAAGGCCATATTTAAATCCAAGACTACATAGTTGAGGACGAATAGCAGTGAATTCTTTGCGAATTGCGACTGTCTCTTTAGCAAAATCCTGATGAATAAAGATTTTATTCCCATTGACCCTCAAAGAAGGGATTTCTCTATCAGAACTAGGTTATGATGATGAAGAACTTTGAATATCATTTGTCGGGTTTAGTATGTTGAGGATTGCGATGAGAAGGGATCCTGTGTGCCTTATCAATCTCAAATTTTTCTGGAAATTTAATTTTCAGAAGGCCAGGAAGCAGATTTTCCATATATAATCTGCAATTGCCACCCTCAACATCCTCTGGTAAATTAAAATGTGTAAATTGTTTAACCTGTTGCAATTTTCCATATCTAAAAGCTGCGCAGACACAGGTGATATTTTTGAAACAAGCGGTGTAAAGGATTCAAGCTTTGTCTTATTATCCTGTATTTTAATGGCATTATCAGAAACCTTGATTGATAAACTTGCCATTTCCTTTCGCACATTTAAAATTTTTGAGGCAATAGAATCAGTATTGAGACGAAGTGCTTGAATTTCTTCTAAAATTAAGGCTAGGGAGGGTTCTGGTGACTCCACCGCTTTTGATTTGATACGTGGAGGTGAAACTTGTTGCCTCCTTTTTGAGTGAAGATTATTTTTATTATCCATTTTAGTAGATATGAGAGTCAATAAAACCTACAAAGCAGAAAGAATGGCAAAAAAACAGGTAGCAGTGAGAAAAAAAGCTCTACAAGAGCTGGTGCAGCAGCTAAAATGGGCTATGGGACTGACTAGGCCCAAGCCAGGCCCTTTCCTAGAGGATTGCTCCGCCCCTGACTAACAAGGCTGGCTGTACCTGAAGGCAGAGCTGGAGCAGAGGCTGCAGAGCTAAAAACGCTGCTTGCCTTGAAGAAATTCACCTAGAAGCACAGCAAAACACAGGTAAAGGCTGCAACAATACAGCGACCTTATTTGCGCCGCATTTGTTGACAAAAATCTGCGTCTGTGAATGTGATGCAGTGCGCGCAATAAAATTAGTTTTATAAGTTTTTTCGGTACTTACCTGAAATCGTCTTTATCCTGCATTTTACAACCTCCCACCCTGCCCCTTCCCCACCCCACATCACCGCCCGGTGGCATGCCCTACATGGGCCGTGGCTGGCCTGCTCTCTGCTTCATATGTGCTGGACTAGTGAAAATAAGTAAATAAGTAATACCAAGCAAACTTAATAAAAAATCAAAATGCAATATTTAAGCAATTAAAATCAGATTTGGTGAATAATGACCATGTTGGAGAATGACATCATGATGCGTCCAATTTGAAATAAATACAAATAATAAAATTACACTAATAACAAAAGGTTTTTTACCAATAAAAAAGAAAACAATAAACAGCATTTACCACAAATCTGGAACACCTCATGCCATTACAACATGGCTGTTACAACAACTGAGTTGTTACAACGCATGCCATTACTCTGCAAGTCGGAACAATGACTTGCTCTCGGGGTCAGAAGGTGTTGGAATTAAAATTCAACACCTTCCCTATTGTTGCACAGACTAGCGTTTGAATAGTAAATTATACTATTCCAACATCCAGCACGCCCCTCGAGCAAGTTGTTGTTCCGACTTGCGTTGTAATGGCATGCGTTAAAAAAACGTGCGAGGTAACGTGGCATATTCGCCTAAATTAACACAGTGGCAAATTCTGAGTAATGCAGCCCCCCCGCCTCCAATAAAAGGAAAGTATTTAAATTGACACGAGGATAAAGGAAATTGTGGAAGCTAAGGAGTAAGAAGGAGAATCAAGATGGTATGCACACCATGGAATTTGACTCTATGGACTTGCTGTAGTTACAACTTTACATACAATTCACCTGTGAATTGCTTTCTTCAGCCCATAAACTTACCTTCTTTGGCTAGTCCTTCATCTTTGTTCATTTTCTGTATGGTTGATCCTCCTTTATGATTTAATGTCCTTTGAATCTGAGGCCCGAGAGTGGACATGATACATGGCCTAGCAGTGGCCTCCTACTCGGATAGGTAATGGGGGGAGGGGGATGTAAGTGTTATGCATTACAGTTATGACTTTATATTGAGGACTACAATTGAGTACTTGGGAAGTGTTCCAATATGTGCTTTCTTTCACTGTGGGCCATGCAAGAGAACAACACTTCATTGTGGTTACTGCTGTTACCTCAGTATATTGATTGCAGTAACTTTAGGGTGACCAGAATTTTAAAGCAAAAAACTGGGACATTTCAGAAAAATAGAAGAAGGACTATAACTTTACGTCAGGCAAGTGCACAGAATGACAGCGCTCCTCAGGAGAGAATTACAAAACAGACAATCACTGGCATAACGAAAATTGAGGGGGCCTCGGTATGCAGAGGGGCCTGCTTGGGGCTCAATCAGGAGCTCTCCGGCCAGAGTGCAGGGCTGAAGAGGGCCCCTGGAGCTTGGGGCCCCCCCGTACCAAGTGTTACGCCCCTGCAAGGAGTCAAAACATACATAAGATGCAATTTTTAAAACCAGTAGCTTACCTGTGAATTCAATTGAATTCTTGGAACAACTGCTAACTATCTCTGCTTTGTAAAACATAAAAACACCCCCCCCCTGCCTTTAGTCGACCCTCTCCAAAAACTGAGACATTAGCAAAATGTCTTGAAATCTGCCTGGACAGCTGGTGAAAAGCGGGCACCATCCTGGCAAATCCGGGATGCCTGGTCACCCTAAGTATCTTACTCTGGTATATTTGATTAACATAACATAACAAAAGAGAAGCTTAAAAAAGGAAAGTAAACGTAATACAATTCCGAAAAAGGAATTGGAAGTCTGTTAAAAGATAAAAAAATGGAATGTAAATAAAGTGAAAGAAACCCGTACTCTGTTTTCTGTGTCTACCATGAGCCTAGAAGGAAAACGTAAAACAAAATGAGACTGAAGGAAGGAAGGAGAGAACCAATTAATAAACAAGTAAGGAGGAAGTAGACTGGGCTTCCAGGGTAGGGCGCAGTAGTGCCCTGGCAGTAGAAGGTACCCCTCCCCACGACCCCACCCCCAACCCCACACACTCCCCCGGAAAACAAAGCGATATAACGAGACTAAAGTGGGAAAAAGTAGGCAGGGCACATGAGTTGTCGGCTTTCTCCAATTTAAAAACTTCCAAAGAATTTGCAAAAAGAGGTAGAGGAAAAGGGACTGTGTAAAAATTGAAAAAAATAAATGAGGTCAAAGGGGCGAGCTCACAGTGTATTTCATTCAGTATAAGAAAGAACAATATAGTAAAACCAATTTGACGAAATGATATTGTCAGAATACTTTTTTCTCTTGACAGTGGCATAACAAATGAAAAATGAATTAATCAATTCCAGCTCCTTATGAGAGCATTGGAGATGTTGCAGGAATCACATAAGGAACCAATTGCCACCAGATTACGTTTACAGCAGGATGATGAATGGAAGGACTACAGTCCAGTCATGGAGCCAGGCCCAGTGGAAGCTATGAGTGAGATGGATATAATCCGAAGAAATATTAAAGGGGACGTTAATTCCTTGACACCTAGTCCGCCTGACAGCTAGAGTACACCACCTGATGGGGGTCCGTCGACCCTATTTAGAGATCCCTGCCAGCCTGGCAGGGTTACCTCTGCCCTGTGGTTTTCTGAGTGATTGCCATGTTTAACGTGTCCTTTCTGCAAACTTTTTTTGTTTATAAAATACAAAACTTTCAAAATGCGTGTTTATTTTCTCTAAACAAAAAAAGTCAACAGTGCGCAAAGAGCTTTCTCCTTTTGCGTCAGGGCCATTCTGTGTATTCCTGCCAGTGTCCACACACACTGCATGTTGGACAGGGACATTGAAAATTAGTGAAGGTTGACCCACCCTTAATAGGGCAGGATGACCACCACTTGCTCCCAGCAATTTTGTGGCGGCTGGACTCCTGTTGAGATCGCCTTCTGGCTGCTTTCCAGTTTCACGGAACCCTCAGCCTTGAGTTCTGCATCTTGGCAACGTGCTAGTAGTGAGCTGAAATATCATTGATTAGCCAATTAGGGAATCCGCCTTCATTGCCAAAGTGCTGCCTGTGGAGACATGTGGTAGAGATGTGCTTTTTAATAAGAAATTTTTCATTTCTAATAAAAGTTTAACATGTGAAAGAAAGGCTTTCACGTTACCCCTGCAAATATGGGAGTGCTAGATGTAGGAAGCTGGCTCTGTATACACTATACCAAAGTGAGGTATAGTGCGCATAGAGTCCAGTGGAACCCCTAAGGTAGGCAGAGGTAAAGTTAGATAGCACCTTACTCTCTATTTGTGGTAGTGTGGTCAAGCAGTAAGGCTTTATCAGAGGACAGTTTTAAGCATTTGTTGTACACACTCAGTGAGCCAATGAATCCACACACTCAAAGACTGAATTTCAGACCAATTGTTTTTGTATAAAAATATTATTTTAGTTATTTTATTTCCGAGAACCAAGAAAGCCTGGCACAGGTAAGTGATTCATACTTTGCAGTACATATACAGTTCTAATACAGTTTGGATTGGTAATTTTATATGCACTTTGTTTTGACTTACAGTGTTGTTCCAGAGAAATGCAATGCTTTGTAAATACAGTTCATAGACTTGAATGGGCTTTTCAGTAAAATACCAGGTAAGTTATTTTTTAGATGACTTTTCTTACTCAGAGTAGTATGCCTGGATACTACTCTGGGGCATTTCCTGCAAACAGGTAAGTAAAATCGTTTTTGTTAAATTGTACAATTTTAAACCATTTCTTTAGGTTTTCAAACTGCACACTTGGTAACTTTTCCAAGAAAAACAGTCAATGTTATCCTATGGAGGAAAATAGTGTTATTGGTTTTAAGGTAAGTATTTGGTTGTGGGAGTTGAGGTTCTGGGGTAGACTCAGGGGTCCCCCAGGGTCAGGGATGCACTCTGGTTACACCCTCAGCGGCACAAGGGCGGCTGTGTGCAGAGTGCTGAGGCCCAATGTTATCCAAGGAGGATAGGGCGCCTCCAGTTGGTAGCTGCTGTCGAGCAGGCCACTTGGTTGTGGGAGTAAAGCTCCTTGACATTGGCTCAGGGCAAATGGGGAAACAAAGTAGCACCAAAGAGGCACCCTCAGCGGCCCTAGGGTGGCAGGCTGCAGGGTGCTGTTTCGATGTCAGGCACCCTGTTTGCAATAGGGACCCTCTGATTTGCAGAGGCACTGCAGGCTTGGGGAGGAAGGTCTTCTGGGTGCGACCACCACTTCGAGAGGTAAGTTGGGGGTTGGTTAGGCACCATCGGTATGGCCACCCAAGGCCGTGGGGCGTCGGGTGCAGGGGTGCCTTTTAGGGTCGGATCTTCTTACCAGCTCCTGGTATCGGTTGGGGGAACGCTGCCAATTTAGGCTGCAGGCATCGGCTGGAGGCTTGAGGCAGGTCAGGAGTCACCAGATATTGAGTTAGGATCCCTGGGGGGACTTCCTCATAATGTTTGACCACTCGAGCTCGGGCTGTGGACACCGGGTGCAGAGTGATGCAGATTCACGGTGTCCGGCCAGAGGTTGGAGATGAACAAATCTGGTGTTCACAGGAGACACAGTCTTTGGGGTTGAAGGCAGGCAGGTACTCCGGGGTTTTCAAGGTTGCTGGCTGCAGGACACACTGGAATTTTGCAGCAGCAGGTTCAAGGTGGAGACAGGCCGGTAGGGCTGGGGCCAAGTCAGTGGGCGTCTTCCTCTTGTTAGCTTCTACGTGGCTGTTTGTCCTTCTTTTTCTTTTCTTGTAGTTGGTTTTGTCTGAGGAAGCAAGGTTTATATAGTCTGGGACTACCGACCACCCCCTCCCTGTCTTGCACACCAACATCATCAATCCTTTAAACACTTAGACATGAGAGGAATTTTCTTTGGAACAAATTAAAATTGTTGAAATAAAAACAATATTTACACACTCATTATTATGCAAAATTCTGACATTAGATTTACAATGTAGACAGGTATCAAAGGGCTAACCTTAACAAATGTCTAATACAGCGGGTTTCCTAACCGAATCTAACATCCTACGTATGAATTTTGCATACCTAACATTATGGGCTTTCGGCAAGGTCGCTAACCGGGGTCAAATCCCTATAATCTAGGTACGCCCTCACGTATGAGTGTGCATGCGCAAAGGGCCCGTTTACCAGGAGGGTACTCCCCCCCCCCACCGTTACCCTGTACGCTCCATAAACTCGATTAATCAAAAGGGGGGCCCTTTCAGTCTGCGCCGTTTAGTGACGTCATAGTGTACGTGTGGGGTGGCTAGCCAGCCCAAGGAAAGCGTGACTACCTCTCCCACACCCATCCAACCAAGCGGATATCCGGCCCCTGGAGTTCTAGGAGAGACCATTGGCCCCTCCCCCTGGCAACCCCATTCAAGAATGGTGACGCCCCTTAAGGACCTTAAATTGACTGCTCACCGAACATGACCTTACCGCCTGACCAAGAACTACAATAAATACGACAGTTATGGATCCTGTGAACAGGAAAAAAGGCCTAAGAAAACAAGCACACAACACTTTATTATACACAAAATTGCTGGCGTTCAATAACACAGCCTGTAAATGGGAAAAAGGCCTAAGGAAGAAATTAACACCAACCATATTTACAGTGAAGATTACACTTACAGTGGTAAGACCGACCAACACATAAACCAAGCTTCTGCTTCAATGGATGGTGGGTGGGAAAATTATTCGGCCCCTTGCTGGAGGGGCACGGAGCGGGCCTGAAGAGCGCGGGGGCAAGAGGGCGCCTCCCGCTCTCTCTCTACTGGCACGGCATGGGAGCAGACCAGTTCCAACTGGTGCGCCCCCCGGGATTCCCCCCTTTGAGCCAGAAGAAATCCGGCTGCTTCCGGGTCAAACGCGGGAACCAGCACCAATCGGTGGTGGGGCGCGCCCACTGCGTCATCAAGACGCGGTGAGGGGGCACACCCCACCACCGAGGATGCAGGGAAAGGGGAGGCTGGCGCCCAGCCATACGTGCGAGGAAGCAGAGCAGCCCCCCTTTCCCAATGGTCTGGGACTACCGACCACCCCATCCCTGTCTTGCACACCAACATCATCAATCCTTAAAACACTTAGACATGAGAGGAGTTTTCTTTGGAAGGCAGGGGGTCTCATGACCCCCCGGACGTATTTATTAAAATATGAAAACAAATTAAAAATTTTGAAATAAAAACAATATTTACACATTCATTATTATGCAAAATTCTGACATTAGATTTACAATGTAGACAGGTATCAAAGGGCTAACCTTAACAAATGTCTAATACAGCGGGTTTCGTAACCAAATCTAACATCCTACGTATGAATTTTGCATATCTAACATTGTGGGCCTACGGCAAGATCGATAACCAGTATCAGATCCTTATTACCCAGGTATGCCCTCACGTATGAGTGCACATGCGCAGGGGGCCCGTTTACCGGGAGGGTTCTCCCCCCCTCCCGGTTACCCCGTACACTCCATGAACTCCATTAATCAAAAGGGGGGCCCTTTCACTCAGCGCCGTTTAGTGACGTCATAGTGTACGTGCGGGGTGGCCACACAGCCCAAAGAAAGCGTGACTCCCTCTATCGCACCCATCCAACCAAGCGGATATCCGGCCCCTGGAGTTCTAGAAGAGACCATTGGCCCCTTCCCCTGGCAACCACATTCAAGAATGATGAAGCCCCTTAAGGACCTTAAATTGACTGCTCATTGATCATGACGTTACCGCCACAGGCCAGCATAGTTGACCAACTATCTGCCCCCCCAAACCTCCTACTCGGAAAGGTCATGCCTACCTAGAGAAACCTCCCAGCCATGCCAAAATATTCTTTGCCCACAATTCGTTGCCCTCCCTAGTCAGGTTAACCCCATCCTGTACATAAAATTGTTCCCCCAGATGCACCCATGTGCAATATTCTGCAAGTGAGGTGATCGAAATAACTTCTCTATCTTGTTGTTGATCCTCTTTACCGATTGATTCAACGCCCTGACAGATTCCCCCACTCCATTGCAGCCTAGAAATCAACTGAGACCACACTATGGTGCAGCCTGGGCGTACTTTTGATAGCCAACCCGCTACTGAAATTATCTCTTCCATCAGCACCCTCCTGCCCAACTTAACCAAATCGTTGCCACCCACGTGCACAATAATCACTGAGGGTGGTGGGGTGTGTCTGTCAAGCAATTCTGTAAAGAAGCCCCTAAACTGGCTGAGGCAAAGCCCCCCCACCATGAAATGAAACCTTAAAACCTCCCTGTTCTGCCCTCTGTTTAAAGTCACCTGAAAAGAAAACCGGTGTAGCGCGCTTAACGTACGAGTGACCAACCACCCATACTACTTGAGTCTCATTCCTGTGTTCTTGAGTCCGTTGTGATGAGGATGTTTGCTGATGCTGATCCGTTGATAGTTTCCGTCCTGCGTGACAGGCCCGAGAAACTGAAATATAAACAAACAACACGACAGGTGTCAGAGTAACTTATTCGCTACCTTACAACATGTGCAGCCACACATAACGTTTATAACAGTCAGAAGACCATCTCCCAATCCTCTTTACACTGTTGGCATACATCCCTCTCGCCGTTATTTCAGTGGCCACCCCTATTCTGAAAGAATGCGTCCAAAAATCCTTCGTATTTAATCCAGCATTGCTAATTGCCATTGCCAAAAACTCTCTGGAACTGGAACCTTGTCAATGGGGTACCGTCTGCATGCATTAACATTGCCCCCTCTGCTATGCCTACTTGCTGCTTGAGAAAGGACTTAACATGGAACAAAGGGCCACAAGGATTGTTCCAAGCCCGGTGCAGTACCAAACTATCTTCCCGAGCCTCTTGGTCTGTTTTTGATTTACATATGGTAAGCAACAGCGTGTCCTCCACTATCTTTGTGTGTTCACGCCGGAGACCCCCTAGTATGTCCAGCTTGCTGCTAGCCACCAGTTCGCTTACCCACAATGCCCCATAGAAGGCCAATTAAAAGGCGGCTCTGAATAATAGTAACTCCCATGAGTAGCTACAAGTGTGAGGCAAGATATTCAATAGTGTCGCTAGCCGTACTAAACCTATTGGTTGTCTGGAATCAGTGGTAGTTGTTTGCAGGTGCCTCCACCCCCTCAGAGCCTTTCGTACTATGAAACTGTCTGTGGGATCCTTTGCCCCTTTTAGCTGTGCAAAGAAGGACACGGCCGCCTTGTGTCTGCTAGCTGTGGCAGCTGAGCGCCCTTCCTTATGTAATGTGTCCATGTACTGGGTAAAGTGCCCCCCCGATCCCATTTCTCCTCCCAGTCCTGACCCAAAAAGGAGCAATAAGACACAAACACCCCTTCGTTAGCCGTCCTGGTCCTGGGGGCTAGGCTAGCTGCCATGAGGTTCTGTAGCTGGGGGCACCAATTTGCCAGAGAGTGGTTGGGAAGTGTGCCGGTGCTGCCTCTGCTGCTGGTAGATGCTCCCTGAATACCTGCATCTTAAAGCAAGAGAGTGTGTCAGCTGCGTTATTCAAAACTCCTGGAACGTGTTTGGCCCTAAACTGCACATTCAATTTCATGCACCTGAGCACAATCTCTTTCAGGAGGTGGAGTATAAACTTACACTGTGCCGCCTGCTGATTGATACACTCAACTACGGTCATGTTATCGACCAGAAGATCACAGATTGATTACACAAAAATTCCATCCAGACTGTTAGGGCAACCCATATTGGAAATAGCTCCAAAAAACCGATATTCGCCATCAAGCCGCTTTCTTCCCACCAGGCCGGCCATTCTTGTGCCATACTTGTCCCCAAGTATGGCGCTAAACCCTACACTGGCCGCTGCGTCGGTCCATAGACCTAACTCGGCCGACGTAGTGGGGGGGCCGCACCACATTACCCTGCCGTTGAAATCCTCCAGAAATGCCATCCATATACGCATGTCCTGGCGAACCTCAGCTGACAGTCTCGTGTGATGATGTTTCTCCTGCAGGCCCGTCATGGCCTGCGAGATTGAGCAGGAGAAGGGGTGTGCCATGGGTATTACTCTTAGTGCAAAATTCAGCTGATCCACAATCTGTTGTAGCTGCTGCAGCGTCACCTTCTCTTTTTCTAAACATTGTTGTAGAGCTGTTCTGAATTTCCTGATTTTTTTCCTTGGGTAACCTGAAACAACCTTCCTCTGAGTCCAGCTCTATACCTAGAAATTCTAAGGATGTTCCTGGCCCGACCGGTTTTCCAGGCGCTAGCGGGACCCCAAAAACCCGCATGAGCACGCAAAATTCCTGCAATGCAAACGCACACTCCTGCGAGCCCGCTGTGCCCAGCAAAAGAAAGTCATCCAAGTAATGCATGACATGACTGTGTCCTGTTGATTGCCTAAAAACCCATTCCAAAAAGGAACTGAATGTTTCAAAGTAGGCACACAACACTGAGCAACCCATGGGCATACACATACCCATATAGAAATTGCCTTGAAAAGAAAAACCTAACAGGTGCTGATCGAGGGGATGCACTGGCAGCAGCCGAAAAGCTGATTCAGTATCTGATTTAGCCATGAGGGCCCCTGGCCCAAGAGTCCTCAACATCTTTACTGTCTGGTCAAAGGAAGCATACTTAACGCTATAAATTTCCTCGTTGATGGCATCGTTTAAAGATACCCTCCTAGGTGCTGAGATGTTATGGATGAGTCTGTACTCGCCCTTTTCTTTCTTTGGGACCACCCCGAGAGGTGAGCAGACAAAATTGGGTACTGGAATCTTAGTAAAGGGACACTCTACTCTACCCAGGCGCAGTTCTTTCTCAATTTTTGTTGCCACTACTGAAGGACTGGGTTATTTAGGACCCAGCGGTGCCAGGGAACAACACCTGAAACCTTCATGGGTAACCTGCTCCGGCGTACGAATCACAGAGACACGGGACACTTCCTCCGGCGTCAAAGATTCAAGGTTTATTTGCTGCAGGGAAACACAGAAGTCACAGGAAGTACAACGAGTGTAGTTCGGGAAGACTGCTTCAAATTGGTTCAGTGGATCGCTCCTTTTATACAAAGTTCTCCCATAAGTTTGCATAGCACACAAAAGTTTATGACCCGGTTCCCACAATCATCCCCCAGAGGGGTCGCTTTGGTCACTTTGATACACACAAGGTCCGGAACATAAGTGCGGAAACATTTGGCGGTTCCCAACTGTAAAAACCCATCTTCCCACCATTAGTACATTCCAATCAGCAGTAAAACAGATCGAAGAAGGAACAAGGACAGGTGCAGAGGAAGATGGAAACTGTGGGGAGATTGGAAAGGGTGTAAAAGGGGAGGTATCGGGAAACACGAGCTACAGGCATCAAAGGGACGTGCCTAATGAGATGCACGGCTGAGACAATAAACCGGCACGGCGAGATGAGCCTCGAGCTGAGCCATCTGCCTTACAGTATCATCCCCCTCGTCATAAAGACACTTACAAAGGACATGTGTCTTCCGCAAATATCTTGGGAGTCCCAGGGTCGCGAAGCGGACAACGTCCGTTCGCTGGCTACTTGAGGGCAAGAGACAAAATGGATGCCGTATCTAAGATGGAACCCGTGGGTACAGATAGAAAACCCACGTAACAGACGAACGGTTTAGGTTAGCACAGCGAAACTGCGTACACCCACTAAACTCGTCATTTGCGGTTCATAGATACCAGACTCGACCATATTCGTGCGAGTCGAAAACACCACTTACAATCGTCACGGAACCTCAGACGCTCCTTTTGCCCTCATGTAGGCAAGCACTAGTCGGAATCATACTCGATATTCATCAGACCATCTAGATGTTGCTGTAGCATAGCTCTGTCCAACCGAGTTCCATTGGTAACAGGCGGCTGTCTCATACACGTTGTAGCGCAGAAGCCACATAAGGCAGGACCGCACTGCACACAAAGGCAACACGTGAACAGGAACGCCACAACGACTCCGACAATCATCAGAATCTTCCAACCCCAAGTCGACATCAGGCCCCAAAACCACCCAAGTAGCGTCCAATCCCCTACATCCACGTGTATGGATTCAGAGATCTTATGCAATTTTGAGATGGCTTGATAGACGGTCGGAGCATTGTCAGGAATGAAAATACAGCAGCTCGAATGGATCACCTTACATACCCCACCTCGATCTGCTAAGATCACGTCTAAAACCATACGGTTTTGTAACGTCATAAGTCTATCCGCCTGAAGTTCTGTGGTGATATTACCAAGGGCACTGGCAGTAATATTAGCTGTCGATTCTACCACTCGAGTCAACTGTCTCAGGTTTCTACTATTAACCATAGGTCCCCAAAACGGGAGGAAACCCTTGAAAAAGTCTCCTGCCTCTTGACCGGCAGTATCCTCTTCGCTAATAACGCCTCTCACAACTCTAGTCTTGTGATACTCTGCATCTACAGTGAACGTCGGAGGCAACAAATTTGCGATAAAACATGAGCCCATGAAGTCAGAGGGCAACCATGCATACGCAGAATCATGACAGACAAAGTAGGTACCCTTGGCAGCCAGAAACACAGGGGACGAGATCATCGGCAGCATGTAATTTTCGGTGCAAGCACTCTCTCCAAGTCGGGCTTTCGGTCTTCGGCCACGACCCATTAGACAAAAATTACCAATGTGGGGTACGACCCATATCGGAGGCGAGCTTTTAAGCTGTTTATCACTCGTGAGTGCACTATACTCAACCTTACTCAGGACCCTATAGGCTTGTACCTCTTCCACTGGAATGAGCGACGGCTCGTAGATATCTCTATCTAAGTCTTCTATCGTTATAGACAAAGGCTTGTGATACGAGCCAGGGCCAGAGTAGGGAGAACGTGGCTCTCGATTGGGGTAAGAATCTAGTGCGCTTCGAAACATTGTTTGAAATGCTCGAGCGGACCCTTGGGAACTATACGGTAACACCAGATATGGAATTCCCTTATCCGTAGTATGTGGCATCAACCCACACACCCAACAATTAGTAGTGTTAACCACTAACTGGTGCTGGTGAAGGAGCTGAATAAAGGAATTGTTGCGGAATTCTGCACATCTAGCCTGCTCGTGTTCGGGTAAGATGTGAAAAGAATGGGGAGATGCAATAGTGGTAAGTTTAGGATCAGGGGTAGGAGTAGGTATGACAGGAGATAAGAAACAAGACATCATGTAATACACCCCACCCGCCAATAATGCAGAAACAGTCAAAAGCAATACGAATATTTGGAACATAAAACATTTGGTACGACTAAGTTGTTGTAACTTGAACCTTTGCGCCTGAGCTTCTTCCAAGTCCATCAGCTTTGAAAACGCCACCCCCTACGACCGTCCGCAACGTTTCTTGACGCACTTCGTTCTGTGTAGCAGTAGTCAATCCCCAGGAGTTCCCAGGAACCGACGGTCTTTAACCTAGCGTCAAGACCTGCTAACCAGAAGGAAGTACACGCGCGGCCCTACGGCCTTTATTTCACAATTATGTATATGCAAAATGTCTTTCAACTGTGGAAGCAAAATATGAGGAACGAAACTCAATGTATATATACAAAAATAATTACAATGATACGAATGTCAAACTGATCGTGGAAAACGGGATAATGCAGTTGTCAAGGGACAGAACAGGATCTTTTATTAGTCTTTAGTGCTAGATCGCAAAAAGTATCGGGTTTTCCCAGGACGTGTCTGTTCGTCAAACAAAGGATCCGTTGAAGAGACAGCGTCCTGCTGATCAGTTGAATGTTCTGGTCTTGAGTCTTTTGGTGACAAATGTTCAACAGTGTCTTTCTGCTGCACTGAGGATTCTCCGACAGGTTGTGCGTCGCTAAAAGGTACAAACGCCGGCAATCCTTCGGTTTCAGTTGATGCAATGCCTCTCCTCACCCACGAGTCTGCCGGCAACGGAATAGGGACTTTCTTCGTATGGGTGGCATGCACCCAGTTTTTCCGACCCTCTAGACGAACAGCAGTTCTCGTGGCAAGGAGGACCTGGAAGGGTCCAGTGAATCTGGGCTCCAAATTCTTCTTGCGCGAAAAATTTTGCGTCACCACCCAGTCTCCGGGCTGGAGCTGGTGGCCTGGACCCTCCGTCTGCGTCTGCAATGCTTCGTAAACCTGTTGGTGAATTAACCTCAGTTTAGCAGTCAAGTCATGAAGATAATCGATCAACATTGGGTACTCAAGATCACAGAACGCACTCGGTCTTGGGACCCCCCAAACATTTGCAGGACGACCGAACACTATTTCATAGGGACTGAGCCCTACTCGGGAGTGTACGGTTGCCCTTGTTGATAGTAATGCTAAGGGTAAAGCGTCAGGCCAGGAGAGACCAGTCGTAGCCTGAATCTTCGCTAGCTTCAGTTTAAGGGTGCCGTTATACCCTTCAACCAAACCAGCTGACTGGGGATGATTGGCGCTATGGAATTTTTGATTAATTCCAAGGCCCTTACACACACTCTTCATCACACTCCCCACAAACTCACTTCCGTTATCCGACCACACAACCCGAGGCATTCCGTACCGAGGAAAGTATTCCTTCAGTAGGATTTTCGCAGTGGACAAAGCAGTATTGTCTTTGAGGGGATAGGCCTCGATCCATCGGGAGAATGCGCAAACCACAACTAAAAGGTATTTCAGGTTATTGCATCGCTCCATATGGATGAAGTCCAATTGGATCACCTCAAAGGGACATGAAGGGGGAGCAAAACTACCAGGAGGAGTTGGGGTTCCCTTACCAGGATTGTACAACATACATACCATACAGTTCTTAACCAAGCGTTCAGCACATTTCGTGATACCATCATTCTTCCACACAGGAGACAACAACTTGCAGATACCTTTCACGCTAATATGTGCTAACCCATGTGCCATTGTCACAACAGCCAGCACATACGCATCCGGCAACATCCATCTTTTCTGGTCCGACAAATCAATCCAACAACCATTCGCATCCAACTTTCCCGTACTTTCTTTCCACTTCGTCTTTTCAGTCTCGGTGGCCTCATTCTGAATTGCTTTCACACTCTCGATAGTGTCTTCACACATACTCGACTCCGCAGGCCACCTAACCGAACTCGTCACATACATTCGAGTGCTAAGGTTCCGGGCAGTCTCCTTAGCAGTCTCATCCGCAAACGCATTACCACGACCAACATCATCCGTCACCTTACGATGTGCACTACATTTAACAATCGCTACCTGCTTAGGCAACGTAAGTGCATCCAAAAGATCATTCACAAGCTGGCCATGCTGAATCTTCGTACCATGCGATGTCAGAAAACCTCTCTCTCTCCACAGTCGTCCAAAGCTATGGGCGACGCCAAAAGCATATTGGCTGTCGGTAAACACATTCACACGTTTCCCTTTCGCTAACACACACGCTCTAGTGAGAGCGATCAGTTCTGCAGCTTGGGCAGAATTCTGATTTAATCTTGCAGTCTCAACAACAGTATTCAACGTTACAACAGCATACGCAGTAGTCACATCGCCATTCGGCAATTTAAAACACGAACCATCCACATACAGCGTTCCATCTGGGTCTTCCAAAGGAGTGTTTTTAAGGTCCACTCGACCTTTGGTTTCCTCCTCTGTTCTCAAATAACAGTCGTGTTCTGTTATTTCATCTGACTCTGAGCTAATTGGTAACAAAGTCGCCGGATTCAGAACATTGCAACGTTTTATCTGAATATGACTTGCCAGCAACGTCAACTCGTACCCAGACAATCTCGCACTCGTCAAGTGCTGGGTTTTCGTACGATTCAAAAGAGTATCGACTGCATGCGGAACCATCACCGTAAGCATATTATCCATGACCAATCCTGCTGATTGTCGGATGGACACCGCAGCTGCCGCTGTTGCTCTCAAACAACTCGGCAATGCTCTAGCTACCGGGTCCAAGGTCGAGGAAAAATATGCACATGGACGTTGCTTACCACCAAAAGGCTGCGTTAAGACGCTCAACGCACAACCTTCCCTCTCGTGAACATATAATGTGAACGGCTTGCTGTAATCAGGAGTACCTAAAACAGGAGCCGAACACAATGAATCACGCAATTCAGAAAAACTTTTCTGACATTCTTCCGTCCATGGTAAAGGAGTTGAAACATCCTTGCACGTAAGAGCCACCAATGGTTTCGCTAGCAATGAAAAATTTGGAATCCATTGCCTGCAGTACGACGTGATACCTAGAAAGGCACGCACATCTCTTTGGGTTGTTGGCACAGCCATTCGCGCAATCGCTGCAATTCTCTCTGGGGTCAACCGCCTTCCCTCCTTTGACAATAAGTGACCTAGATAGGTTACTTCTTGACAACAATATTGGAGCTTAGAAGGTGACACCTTGTGATTTAACTCGCAGAGATGTTGCACCAGCGACACCGTAGCAATTTTGCAAATGTCCTGAGTATCTGCAGCTACCAATAAGTCATCGACGTATTGGATTAAGGCCGCACCAGCCGGCAACGTGAACGCATCCAGTTGACCCTTCAAGGCTTGACTGTAAATCGATGGACTTTCACAGTAGCCCTGAGGAGCGCGTTTAAACCGGAAGCTGCGTCCACCAAGAGAGAAACCGAAAAGGTCTCTGCTCTCTTCTGCAATCGGGATGCTGAAGAACGCATTCTTCAAATCAATCACCGAAAACCATGATGCAGAAGCTGGAATCAGAGTCAGTAGCGCCGTGATGTCAGGCACAACGGGGAACTGAGGAATCACACTTTTATTCACCTCCCGTAAATCGATAACAAAACGATAAACAGGTGGCTTCGAAGGATCAGTACGTTTAAGAATTGGCAGTACAGGGCTGTTGCACACGTTTCCCCGCGTCTCCTCAATAACATCTTTCTCGATCAGATCATAGATGATCACTAACAGTGCTCGTTCACCATCAAGAGAGATACGATACTGGGGAATACGTGGCAATCGCACATTAGATTTCAACTGAACAACATGGGGTGAGATGTCAAGGATGCCCACATCATTGGGACCAGTTGCCCACAAAGACGCAGGAAGAGAACTCAATTCCGGTGGAAGCTTATCGAGAGACAAGTACATAGGAGAGACAACCCTCTCTCCCAACGTAAGCTTTACACCCGCAGGAGAACAATACAAAGTTGCATACAAACGTTTAAGCAAATCCAGGCCCAAAAGATTTTCACCACAACCAGTAGTCAAAATCAACGGAGCTTGGAGCTCACGAGGCCCAATTGTAAGGGGCAAAGGGCGCGAAACTGGATTGCTAACGGGGGCGCCAGAGAATCCAACGGAAACATTTGTTAAGCCAGACAAAGGTGCGCCAGGGAGTTTCGAATGCATAATAGAACTTTTCGCTGCACCAGTGTCCAACAGAAAAGGCTCAACGACGCCCGATGTAGCAACTGCGACGTAAGGCCCTCTCTGATCAACCGGAACTGATACCACTCCCTCTCCTTGTCTTAGGCTGTCCTAGTAATTACTGTCGTCAGTTCCCTGATCGACGTAGTAATCGTCTACATTGTACTGCGCAGATCGTCCTTGCGATGATCCACGTTGATCAAAACAGTTATTAGAATTTGATGAGTTATCTGAACGATCATTCTGAGCACCACGACCGCTACCGCGTGATGTCTGCTGTGAACCACCACGACCTCCTCTAGATGAATTACCGCTATTACGATCGTTTAGAACAGGACAATTGAATTTTATATGTCCCTCCTGTCTACAATAGGCACATTGATTGTACCCTAACGATGATCTTTGGGAAGAGGAGTCATTTCGGGATTGTGATTGGTTCGATTGCAACTGCGATCTATTCTGTTGGGGAGCATTCTGATTCGAACGTGGAGGATACGCTTGCTGTAACAACACTTTAGTTTTAAGCTCTTTCTTCTTTTTATCAGCACGGTCGTTCTCTTCTTTCTCTCTATTCTCATAATATTGTGCTGTGGCCAATATCTGAGCTGAGGTAGAAACGGCCCACGCACTTTCTGAATTCTTCAATTTATTGCTCAAATCGGGCAATAAATTTGAAACAAATTTGTCCACGAACAACCGCTGACCACCCTCAGTACCCATATCCTGACCACTATGGTCGATGAATGCCTCCTCGAACCTTGTAAAGAAGTCGGAGACACTCTCGTCCTTCTTCTGTCTACAGGCTGACAATTTGTCCCAATTCACCCTCATAGCTGGCATAAGAGTTTTCATTAGCGTGATTATTCTTTGAGGAAGAGCAGCAATCATCTGCTCGGGTTTAGCACCACCAGTTTGTCGACCATCCGCCGCTACAATGGCAGCCCAATCACCACCTAATTCATTCGGATGATTTTCCTGACGAATCTTAGCCCACACCGGTTGCGGTACGACATTGCCAAACAGCATGTCAATATTGGCAAGATTCATTACCGTAGCATCCACGAGCTGCGATAATTCCTTGTAATACCCTGTAGGATTTTTGCGAGGGTCAGGCAATGATTGCTTCACCTGCAACACCTCTGAGCGTTTCCATGGGAGATGTATCCACACTCTCTGGAAATGCGGCAAGATCGGTGGAGCAGCAGTAGCGTCGCCGGGCATCCACACTGGTGGAACTTCGCGCATAGGAAATTGACCAGACTCATCTGGCTGCCGTTCAACATCCTCAACAAACAAGGCTTCGGGTATAGGAGTGGGACGGAAAGATAGCAACCGCTCAACAGCACGTCGAACGTTGGTATCCACTATCAGTCCAGTCGAGAACTGAAGCTGTAGATCAGACAAAGCGGTCAGCACCTCGTCAGGTGCATCAGCCGATATCTGATCACGAAGGACCTTACACATTTCTTCGAACATAAATCTTTGGGTTGGTATATTGAATTGACAAAACGTATCAAGTACAACACGTGGTGGATTTCTAAGAGGATGTGTCATCCAACCCATCGCCATATTATATAGCGAAGCGCGTTCCCTGTTACCAGGAAGCTGACTACGTCTCTGAGGACCATCTGAACCAGCGGACCCAAGAACAGGTCCGAGCGAATGAAAGAAGCTAGCCGCAAGAGGAGAAGTACGACTACGAGTAGAGGGAGAAGTATAGGACACAGGACTAACAAGCGAAGGAGTGGAGACAGAAGCAACAGCAGGGGTTAACAGAGCAGGAGCAGTAGCGGGAGCAGGAGTATGTGGAAGTGGAGGAGCAGTAGGGATAGCAACAGGCAAAGGAGCAGGAACAGTCGGAAGAACGGGTGCAGGTTGAGGAGCAGGCGGAGGAAGAATAGGTGGAAGAATAGGTACAGGGGGAACCACAGGAGCTGCGGCACCCTGTACATATGGAGGTGGCGACTTCATAAGATAGGACATTAAAGGATCCTCAACTGCTTCTTCCTTCTTTTCCGACTGCGTAGGCAAAGCAGGATAGCATTTATCTATAGTCATGCGCTGGAGCCTATCAAACACTTCCTTTTCCTTAACCTCCTTATCACGCTGAAATTGCTCTGCTTTCTTTACGATGGCAGCAACACCATCTCTCTGATTTCGTTTAGTCTGTCTGATTTCTTTCTGTCGGGCTTCTTTACGCCACAACCGAAAGGCATCAAACATGGCTGGCCTTGACTTTTTCTCGAACAATTTAGCCTCTAGATTATCTAAGATCGGGGTCTCAAAGCTACCGTGAGGTGGCCAACTAAGGACACCGTCCTTCTTAGTATAACGAATCCAATAATCATTAAAAGTAATCGGGCCTAGCCCATGTTTGCTGTACAGCTCATAAGTCGGAGTTCCAACCGGAGGTATCGGACACGAGTCCTCCAGTCGGGAATCCGCACCACAACGTCTGAAACAACGAAACAAAGTACTACGACCAGGCATCTTGCACACTAGTCGAGTTTCACAAACGTCAAGGGTTACGGGATTTACCAAGTCCCTGCAAAGAGCAAAAACCCTCGGTTTTTGGCGGCTGCAGTCGTCAAACAACACAACAAAGTACCAAGAACCACAAATGCAATGGAACCATGCAACCACTAAGCAACCACAACCAAGAACTCTGGGAGCGACCCACAAATACTTAACTCAAAGATCGATGGCGTCACCAGGAAGGCCCGTCAATCGTCTCACTCTACCAAGGTCTACGCCAGGCGCCAAAACAGGTCTACAGTCAGGGCAGCAGTCCGTCGCAGCCGTCAGGAGGCGGGAATCTTCGCGGGAAAAGTCTTCGGGCCACTTATTTCGACAACAGGATCGATGAAGCGGAGTGCACCTTCCCTCGGAGATTTCACACGAAGTTCCTCACGATCGTCGGGCTTGGACCGGTACCACTGATGCAGCCCCACGTTGGGCGCCAACTGAAGGACTGGATTATTTAGGACCCAGCGGTGCCAGGGAACAACACCTGAAACCTTCGTGGGTAACCTGCTCCGGCGTACGAATCACAGAGACACGGGACACTTCCTCCGGCGTCAAAGATTCAAGGTTTATTTGCTGCAGGGAAACACAGAAGTCACAGGAAGTACAACAAGTGTAGTTCGGGGAGACTGCTTTAAATTGGTTCAGTGGATCGCTCCTTTTATACAAAGTTCTCCCATAAGTTTGCATAGCACACAAAAGTTTATGACCCGGTTCCCACAATCATCCCCCAGAGGGGTCGCTTTGGTCACTTTGATACACACAAGGTCCGGAACATAAGTGCGGAAACATTTGGCGGTTCCCAACTGTAAAAACCCATCTTCCCACCATTAGTACATTCCAATCAGCAGTAAAACAGATCGAAGAAGGAACAAGGACAGGTGCAGAGGAAGATGGAAACAGTGGGGAGATTGGAAAGGGTGTAAAAGGGGTGGTATTGGGAAACACGATCTACAGGCATCAAAGGGACGTGCCTAATGAGATGCACGGCTGAGACAATAAACCGGCACGGCGAGATGAGCCTCGAGCAGAGCCATCTGCCTTACAGTATCATCCCCCTCGTCATAAAGACACTTACAAAGGACATGTGTCTTCCACAAATATCTTGGGAGTCCCAGGGTCGCGAAGCGGACAACGTCCGTTCGCTGGCAACTTGAGGGCAAGAGACAAAATGGATGCCGTATCTAAGATGGAACCCGTGGGTACAGATAGAAAACCCACGTAACAGACGAACGGTTTAGGTTAGCACAGCGAAACTGCGTACACCCACTAAACTCGTCATTTGCGGTTCATAGATACCAGACTCGACCATATTCGTGCGAGTCGAAAACACCACTTACAATCGTCACGGAACCTCACTACTACTGGGTTGTGCCTAACTGACAATTAGTCCCTACATTCTGGCATCCCAGTATACCCTAACACTGGAATCCTGAAGCCTTGTGAGAAACCTTCCTGCAGCAACCTTGCAGAGGCATTAGCTGGGTACCTGTTCAGCCAAGGAATCATAGCCATAACATCAATGGGTGAGTGGATGACCCGCCGCCCCCCCGTCCTGTTTCTTCCTTCCCCTGTTTCCGGAAGCGTTCCCTTTTGAGCGACATTTTGTTTCTGGGTGGGAAGGGTGGCCACATATGTAACATGCGTGTTTGAACTTACAAGTACCCGCTGCCCTGGTGCATGTACCTTTGTTGAAATTCCAACATACCCCTTTTTGATCCCCACCACTGTCTCTGGCCTTACTGGCCGCATACCCCCCTGCCCTGGCCGAAAGGGCTGCTGGGGTTTGGATGGGTAGCCCTTGCTTCCACTCGGGCCCGCACTCACTGTTTGCCTGTAAATTGGCCATACCATGAAATGGAATCGACCCTATCCCAGGATAATGATTTGTCAAACTCCTTTCCTTTCCTGAATGCCATGTCATATTCTTTCCACTTGTCCCCTCCATACTAATCACTGAAAGTTGTAATTCTACTCTGGTAACATGCCATTTCAGTAAGTACATTTGGGGAACGCTCGGCCGTGATAGCCATAAGCACAGAAAAGGTTCTTATCCAATTATTCAGTGTCTCATCTACCCTGAATTTTGCCAATTGGGTCCGCCGCTAACTAGGGAACATCCAATCCTTCTGCGTCCTAGCATATTCCATTTCCCTGTTATCGACGAGCAGTGAAAATATATTAACATGTTTGCCAGCCCAAATCAACTCTTTCAATCCTTGTGTAACATGCTGGGCTAGGTATTCTCTCCTGGAGGGTATTGTACCTGCCCCTAGTAGCAGCAATGCCACCTCCTTACCACTTTAAGGAACTCGCGTCCGTTCCTGCGTCGCTGCCTGAATATGTTGCTTGAGGAGAAATAGGAGCGGTTGGCTCCCCGCCACCACCCCTGGCCAACAAGATCTTTGCTACCATTTTTTGTGCCTCTGCAGAGGGGTCCTCTGAGGAGGGCAACATCCCCCCAATTCCCAGCCATGGGAGTACTGCCAGTATCTGTGCTGCCAGCTCATGGGGCACCTGCCCAACACCCAGGGGAGCACTAACTGGAGTGGGTGACCCCACATCGGGCACCGGTGTAGGTGCCAGGTTTACCATTGGAATTACCAGTGGGATCACCAAGGGTGCTACGATTGGGGCTGGCCATGGTGTGGGGGGAGCCGGCGACACCGGTAAACTTATCGGGTTGGCGGAGTAGATATGGGTGCTACGGGTGGTGTAGGCACACCGTCTGGGACCACATTAGGTGACCCTCCTACTACACGTGGCCTCGGGACCCGTCCATTACCCCTCTTGGCCCTGCTCCGCCTAGGCAAAGCTTCCAGTTCACCCGTGGGTTACGGGGACACTATAACTCGCTTGGGTCTCCCCGAAGGCCCCGCCTGATCTTCTAACCTCTGACTAAGCTCTGCCATATTATTCCCTAACTGGTCCACTTTACCCAGTTTCCTGTCCATGGCTGACATCCTGCGCATCATGCCCTGTAGCATAAGTTCCATGCAGAAACGCTTAGCGCCACGCCAACTAGACATTCTCCTTTCCTTTGCGACAGGGAAGGACCTAACTCAATGCTCCACCAATGAGCACGATGTGCCCTTTGTACCTGTAAAAACATTGGAGGCACACAGGCTGGCCGTGAGCCCCACGCAACTGTGACCGCGACACACTAACTAACCTGGGTGTTTAGGCGAGCGCACTCTAGCCCGGCGGCCCGACAGAAGCAGTGAAATGCAGGCCTGCCTGTGTCCTCGGAATAGCGTCATCCACCGTGCCACTCTCCGTCAATTCCGTCCGCACCGCCCCCGAATGAAGGCCTACGATGAAAGAAAGTTAGAAAGCAGTACTGGCTCCTAAAGAAAATTGGACCTCGTTGAAAAAAGCCCACGCCTTTATCTTGTACAATGCTATAAGGCCAGTGCAATATTACAAATACCAATGCCTCGCTTTGCTCTTAAATTACTAACCTGTTTGCCTAGCTGACCGCCGCAGCACTCACACTGTAATCCTAACGCTTTGTAAAAGGACACAAAACAGGGGGAGTGTTCAAATCTGGTCTCCCACCCACGTACTACCCATGACCGCCCCTGCTTAGCTTGTCCAAAACAACTCCTGACGTTATAAATCTGTGGCCGAGTGCCACACGGAGTTGCTGCTTGCGATAGCTACCCTGCAGAGATGCCCCCTTTTGATAGTAAATTACCTTACCACTGTGTGGTAACCCAGGTAAAACACGGGTGTTTACTTCAAATGTGTCAAAACAACGAGCGCTCGCTACACAAACGCTATTCTTGCCCGCTCCTGCTTGCAACAATGCTGTGCACGGCTTCGGCCCGGTGCTCTCTCCCCCTCCCTTGCTGCCTTACCGCGATAATCGCGTGTGTGGGTGAGCGCACGAACCCAACCAAGGGCGCCTCTCTGCCCTCGTGGATAATGGCGTATTCCGTCTGCTGCTCCTTTTTGCCACCGCCAACTACTGATCCTGCAACAATAAAAAAGAAAATTATTCAGCCCCTTGCTGGAGGGGCATGGAGGGGCATGGAGCGGGCCTGGAGAGCGCGGGGCAAGAGGGCGCCTCACGGGCTCTCTTGGCCTTTTAACTATTGGCACGGCATGGGAGCAGACCAGTTCCAACTGGTCCTCCCCCCGGCTTCCCCCCTTTTGACCCGGAAGCAATCCGGCTGCTTCCGGGTCAAATGCGGGAGCCGGCACCAATCGGTGGTGGGGCGCGCCCGCCGCGTCATCAAGACGCTGCAAGGGGACGCCCCACCACCGAGGATGCAGGGCAAGGGGAGGCCGGGGCCCCGCCATACATGCGTAGCTGCTGCAGCGTCACCTTCTCTTTTTCTAAACAATGTTGTAGATCTGTTCTGAATTTCCTGATTTTTTCTTTGGGTAACCTGAAACAACCTTCCTCTGAGTCCAGCTCTATACCTAGAAATTCTAAGGATGTTCCTGGCCCGACCGGTTTTCCAGGCGCTAGCGGGACCCCAAAAACCCGCATGAGCACGCAAAATTCCTGCAATGCCCACGCACACTCCTGCGAGCCCGCTGTGCCCAGCAAAAGAAAGTCATCCAAGTAATGCATGACATGACGGTGTCCTGTTGATTGCCTAAAAACCCATTCCAAAAAGGAACTGAATGTTTCAAAGTAGGCACACAACACTGAGCAACCCATGGGCATACACATACCCAAATAGAATTTGCCTTGAAAAGAAAAACCTAACAGGTGCTGATCGAGTGGATGCACTGGCAGCAGCCGAAAAGCTAATTCAGTATCTGATTTAGCCATGAGGGCCCCTGGCCCAAGAGTCCTCAACATCTTTACTGTCTGGTCAAAGGAAGCATACTTAACGCTATAAATTTCCTCGTTGATGGCATCATTTAAAGATGCCCTCCTAGGCGCTGAGATGTTATGGATGAGTCTGTACTCGCCCTTTTCTTTCTTTGGGACCACCCTGAGAGGTGAGCAGACAAAATTGGGTACTGGAATCTTAGTAAAGGGACACTCTACTTTACCCAGGCGCAGTTCTTTCTAAATTTTTGTTGCCACTACTACTGGGTTGTGCCTAACTGACAATTAGTCCCTACATTCTGGCATCCCAGTATACCCTAACACTGGAATCCTGAAGCCTTGTGAGAAACCTTCCTGCAGCAACCTTGCAGAGGCATTATCTGGGTACCTGTTCAGCCAAGGAATCATAGCCATAACATCAATGGGTGAGTGGATGACCCGCCGCCCCCCGTCCTGTTTCTTCCTTCCCCTGTTTCCGGAAGCGTTCCCTTTTGAGCGACATGTTGTTTCTGGGTGGGAAGGGTGGCCACATATGTAACATGCGTATTTGAACTTACAAGTACCCGCTGCCCTGGTGCATGTACCTTTGTTGAAATTCCAACATACCCCTTTTTGATCCCCACCACTGCCTCTGGCCTTACCGGCCGCATCACCCCCCTGCGCTGGCCGAAAGGGCTGCTGGGGTTTGGATGGGTAGCCCTTGCTTCCACTCGGGCCCGCACTCACTGTTTGCCTGTAAATTGGCCATACCATGAAATGGAATCGACCCTATCCCAGGATAATGATTTGTCAAACTCCTTTCCTTTCCTGAATGCCATGTCATATTCTTTCCACTTGTCCCCTCCATACTGATCACTGAAAGTTGTAATTCTACTCTGGTAACATGCCATTTCAATAAGTACATTTGGGGAACGCTCGGCCGTGATAGCCATAAGCACAGAAAAGGTTCTTATCCAATTAATCAGTGTCTCATCTACCCTGAATTTTGCCAATTGGGTCCGCCGCTAACTAGGGAACATCCAATCCTTCTGCGTCCTAGAATACTCCATTTCCCTGTTATCGACGAGCAGTGAAAATATATTAACATGTTTGCCAGCCCAAATCAACTCTTTCAATCCTTGTGTAACATGCTGGGCTAGGTATTCTCTCCTGGAGGGTATTGTACCTGCCCCTAGTAGCGGCAATGCCACCTCCTTACCACTTTAAGGAACTCGCGTTGGCTCAATACTCTTGTCCGTTCCTGCGTCGCTGCCTGAATATGTTGCTTGAGGGAAATAGGAGCGGTTGGCTCCCCGCCACCCCCCCTGGCCACCAAGATCTTTGCTACCATTTTTTGTGCCTCTGCAGAGGGGTCCTCTGAGGAGGGCAACATCCCCCCAATGCCCAGCCATGGGAGTACTGCCAGTATCTGTGCTACCAGCTCATGGAGCACCTGCCCAACCCCCAGGGGAGCACTAACTGGAGTGGGTGACCCCACATCGGGCACCAGTGTAGGTGCCAGGTTTACCATTGGAATTACCAGTGGGATCACCAAGGGTGCTATGATTGGGGCTGGCCGTGGTGTGGGGGGAGCCGGCGACACCGGTAAACTTATCGGGTTGGAGGAGTAGATATGGGTGCTACGGGTGGTGTAGGCACACCGTCTGGGACCACATTAGGTGACCCTCCTACTACACATGGCCTCGGGACCCGTCCATTACCTCTCTTGGGCCTGCTCCGCCTAGGCAAAGCTTCCAGTTCACCCCTGGGTTACGGGGGCACTGTAACTCGCTTGGGTCTCCCCGAAGGCCCCGCCTGTTCTTCTAACCTCTGACTAAGCTCTGCCACATTATTCCCTAACTGGTCCACTTTACCCAGTTTCCTGTCCATGGCTGACATCCTGCGCATCATGCCCTGTAGCATAAGTTCCATGCAGAAACGCTTAGCGCCACGCCAACTAGACATTCTCCTTTCCTTTGCGACAGGGAAGGACCTAACTCATTGCTCCACCAATGAGCACGATGTGCCCTTTGTACCTGTAGAAACATTGGAGGCACACAGGCTGGCCGTGAGCACCACGCAACTGTGACCGCGACACACTAACTAACCTGGATGTTTAGGCGAGCGCACTCTAGCCAGGCGGCCCAACAGAAGCAGTGAAATGCAGGCCTGCCTGTGTCCTCGGAATAGCGTCATCCACTGTGCCACTCTCCGTCAGTTCCGTCCGCACCGCCCCGGAATGAAGGCCTATGATGAAAGAAAGTTAGAAAGCAGTACTGGCTCCTAAAGAAAATCGGACCTCGTTGAAAAACGCCCACGCCTTTATCTTGTACAATGCTATAAGGCCAGTGCAATATTACAAATACCAATGCCTCGCTTTGCTCTTAAATTACTAACGTGTTTGCCTAGCTGACTGCCGCAGCACTCACACTGTAATCTCCTAACGCTTTGTAAAAGGACACAAAACAGGGGGAGTGTTCAAATCTGGTCTCCCACCCACGTACTACCCATGACCGCCCCTGCTTAGCTTGTCCAAAACAACTCCTGACGTTATAAATCTGTGGCCGAGTGCCACACGGAGTCGCTGCTTGCGATAGCTACCCTGCAGGAATGCCCCCTTTTGATAGTAAATTACCTTACCACTGTGTGGTATCCCAGGTAAAACACAGGCGTTTACTTCAAATGTGTCAAAACAACGAGCTCTCGCTACACAAACGCTATTCTTGCCTGCTCCTGCTTGCAACAATGCTGTGCACGGCTTCGGCCCGGTGCTCTCTCCCCCTCCCTTGCTGCCTTACCGCGATATTCGCGTGTGTGGGTGAGCGCACGAACCTGACCAAGGGCGCCTCTCTGCCCTCGTGGATAATGGCGTATTCCGTCTGCTGCTCCTATTTGCCACCGCCGACTACTGATCCTGCAACAATAAAAAAGAAAATTATTCAGCCCCTTGCTGGAGGGGCATGGAGCGGGCCTGGAGAGCGCGGGGCAAGAGGGCGCCTCCCGTGCTCTCTTGGCCTTTTAACTACTGGCACGGCATGGGAGCAGACCAGTTCCAACTGGTCCTCCCCCCCGGCTCCCCCCCTTTGACCCGGAAGCAATCCGGCTGCTTCCGGGTCAAATGCGGGAGCCGGCACCAATCGGTGGTGGGGCGCGCCCGCCGCTTCATCAAGACGCTGCAAGGGGAGGCCCCACCACCGAGGATGCAGGGCAAGGGGAGGCTGGGGCCCCGCCATACGTGCGAGAGGGCCAAGCGGCCCCATCTTTCCATGTGTGCCCCTAAATACTAGATTTAGGGGCGTTACAGGTAGGTAAAAGGTTGGGACTAATGGATCCCTTCCCTGGGGTGGGTACTCCCCCTATTATAACACCCTACAGTGGGAGGGGGGGCCTTAGCCTTTCCCTGGTTGGCTACGTCCCTCCATCTGCAAGGTGGCAAGGACTAAGAGTTGTGCTGGAACGTTTCTCCCCATGTGCTCCTTGATGTATCCTGGAGCCTATCCATGAAGGGCCTTGTGGGCAATGCAGAGGCCCTTGGACTGGCTTGCCGTTTGATGGGGAGCCAATGTCACTGTTGCAACAGAGGTGTGGCCTGTGCCCATCTAGGGAGCTTGAAGATCAGCAAAGCTGCATCATTAAATGCTACTTTCAGCTAGTCTAACAGCTTTTCAGGTAGTCCAATATATAGTGCATTGCCATAATCTAGGTGGGACACAATCAGTGCAGTCACCACTGTCCGCAGGGTGGAGAATGAGAGGAGGGGTGATAATTTCCTCAACTGCCTCGGCAGGCCCACGTAGGTCCCAACACCGGAGGACATTTGCTTAGACAGTGTGAGTTTGTTGTCTATTTTAATGCTTAGGATTTTTACGACTGGAACTGGAGTAGGTGAGGCATCCAGCTCCAGTGGCCAGAAGAGGTCAGTCCATGGGTTGTTTCCTGTGGTGACGGCTAGGACCTCAGTTTTGTCTGGATTAAGTTTAAGTGAGTTAGCGGTCATCCAGTTGACCACATATCTGAGGATGTTATGCACGCATGCGTGGGCTTGTGCGGTATTGTCAATTTGAAGAATTAATTGTTTTTCATTGGCATAGTTGAAGACCTGGCAGGCCATACAAGTCAGGGCCCCCACCAAAGGTCTGAGATAGATATTGAACATGAGCGGAGATAGTGCCGACCCTTGTGGGACTCCACTGGTTAATGTCCCTTTATTGGACAGCCAATCACCCATCTGGATCCTTTGAGTCCGATCTGTCAGGAAGGAGGTGATCCATTAATATACCATCTCACCGATGCCCATGTCCCTGATTCATGCCAGGAGTTGGCTGTGGTTGACTGTGTCAAACGCAGCCGAGAGGTCTAATAGGACAAAGGCACTTGGCTTCTTACCAGGGGCTGACTAGTGGCCAGATATGCTAATTGGGCTTAGGCTTCAATCCAGTTTTAGGGAAAAACACTTTGGCCCTGGGTACCTGATTAGCAGGAGCCCAGGGCTCACTCAGTCAAAGCACACCAGAAATTCAGCAAAAAGTGGGGACCACCATGCCGAAAGAGGGCACTTTCTCACACTAGGGAAACTTTTAAGAACTATTTTCACTCTTACTTCAACCTTGTAATGGCAAAGTTATGTTAGCAAAAAATAAGCACAAATGATTGTTAATATTTGTATAATACCAATGCCATAGTTAGAACTTTTTTTGTTGTTGGTCAAACCATTTCCAGTGGCCTCCTTTACGCCCCTTAATGATAGAATCCATGTTTGTGATCAAAACGTCATGAATATCCTCCCTTTGTGAATCAAGCTTTGGGGATTCTTTCAGCACATTGACCTCACTCTTATGACCACAAAATGTTCTATTACTATAACCTTTTCCAAAGAAGATTGTTCTGTGTAAACTGGTAGAGTAGTTTAGCTGGTTAACGCGCCTACTAAAAACATCTAGGTCACAGAATGTGATATGAGCCGCCTCAACTTCTTATGTGTCTGAAGCCACACGAAAGCATGATGCTGGTTTGGGCTGCGTTAAAACCTGGAATTTTGCAATACTCTAAGGGGCAGATTTACATGCCCCTTGCGCCACGTTTACGCCGCCTTGTGTGACGCAACAGCGGCGTAAACCTGGCGCATCCCGGCGAGGCATTTACAATGTGACTCATCTAGGGAGATGCATCACGTTATAAAGCCCAGCGCCACAATGGGTGCGTTCCCACGCAGGATGGGCGTTCCGGCGCCTGTGCGCCTCGCAAACGTGCCTTCGTGAAATCCACAAGATTTCACGCAGGAACTTCTGCAACGCCTCTACGCCAATTCCTTACGCACGCTTGAAGCAGGCATAAGGACTGACGCAGCATGTTAAGTATTGGGCATCTCTTGCGACGCGACTCCAGCGATGCGCCACCCTTACGTCACGAGATGCATCACGCATCTGCCTACCCTTGCGCCACGGCGCACCGCATTGTAAATCCGGCGCATCTGCCTTGACGCAAGGGTAGTTTTGCGGGACGCATTTGTTCTGGCGTATCTCTGCTGATATGCAGAGATGCACCAGAACTTGTAAATATGCCCCTAAATACTTGATGCAAAAATACACTTACGTGGAAGCCATTCTAAGGTATGGATGAAGGCATTTCATACACTTTCTTATTTCTTGAAAATGTGAAAAATAGATCCAGAAAAGACAAATAGAATCTGTTTTTGTTTCTGTGTCTATTGGGCACACTATGCAATCTAATTCCAGGAGTTTCTGCATGGCCAGTACAGACCTGCACACAGAGAAGATTTAATTGCCATCACAAGAATGAGTTCACCCAGCAACCATCTTATAGCAGAAAATTCAAGTTGCAGCGTAGGAACAGAGTGTGCAAGAGGCTGAACTCTGAGGATGATTGACAGCGCCAATCTAAAATGGACGCCATAGCCACAAACCATCAACCATACAACAGATATTTGAGAAATGTGGTAGGTGGCTTGAAGACGTTTATCAGAGCCCCATACAGAGGCCTTCCATATTCAGATGTGTCTGCTGTGTCAGCCCGCCTATGAACCCTCGGTGTTCAGGTGTCTGTGAGGTGGGAAAGAGAGTTGAAGGGCGTCCTCATTTTCTTCTTGCAAGAGTCTAAATTCCTTTTCACATTTTGGCCAATCTACATGACCAGACTTTGTAAGGTGGTGTGTACTAACAAAGGGAACGGTGCAATTTAATTTAGCTAATTTTGCACTCTGACCACCGACTAAAAGGGACTGTACCTGTACACTTTACCTGCAGCCCGGCGCCCCTTGCAGGCGGCGCGTTAAGGCAGCTGCCTTACACTGGCTCCTGCTAACACCTGCTTTGAATGTCAAGGTGGATTTCTTCCTCCAGGTGCTCAGCTTATGAGCAGTACGCTGTGTTATTCGACTGTATGTGTACTCTCTCGGGGTGAGCAGCACGAAGCCTGCATTGGTTAGTGGCAGCACTATAGAGAGACAGAGAATCACCTCACGAGGCTGGTCGGGACGGTTTGGGCCGGGTCCCCTCTCGCTTTTGCTGAGCGGCCTGAAGCAGGGTGCGGAGTGCGGCAGCGCTCATGCCTCAGGAATGCCAACCCACTCCCGCGACATGAAAGGCAACCCCGGCTGCTGCCTTTGTTTCTAGGGCATGCTGTCTGCATTGGTAACAATGCCGCCATTCACACACTGCCAACGCCACACAAAGTGCTAATCAAGGCGCGCTCCGATAACAGGAGGCAGGCAGAGGCACTTTTATCAATATTTGGTTTAAGTGAGCTATATGGAGCAAGCCGGAGGCTGCGCTAGGCAAAGTCTCTCAGGGAGTCGGGCAGCAGTGCCCAGGCACCGGCCACCCATGCCTTCCTTCTCCTAGGCAGAGGGGGTTCCACTGTCCCGCTTCGACGGCTAGTTCACCCCCAGCACGGCTAGATGAGAACAAAAGCAGCTTTAACCCACAGAGCTGCACAGGAGACGTCCCGCCAGCCTTCTGTAATCTACTCCAAGGTATGTCTGTTCCCAATGCTGCCTTTCCATTCTCACTGGTTCTCGCTACAAGAATTCCTTTTCAATCCAAAGCCTAGAGAGGGTCTTTTCAATAGAAGCATCGTGATTGGTGGATGACAATATCAGGGGTCTCTTCGCTAAGGTATAAAATCAGACAGCCCATCGGAGGTGGGGGCTTTGGGGGTGAATTAAAGGGAGCGTTATGCCTTAACCAGCCAGTCTATAGTACACAATTCTACCACATGCTTCAGATGCAATAATGATTTTGCTGATGATGATGATGACGGTGTATAAATAATTCAAACAGTCTTCTGGCTTTGTACTTATAATAGGTACAGATCCTAGAAACCTATTCATGAACTACATAGTTCACGTTGTGTTCATTTTGATGTCTGAATTAACAATCCAAAACCAAAATTATTTGATCATTTGTTTACTTGAGAATTAAAAAATATATATTTTGTCCTTTTTATGTGTGGTCATAAATTCTGGCAACCATAATATGGGTTGAATTTGATCTGTGCATCTGCATTCTAGAAAAATATCTGAGTTGTCATTGAGGCAAAATTATATCAGAATCAGATTGACACATCAGTGTGTTACTTAAGGCTATCAAAAAGGATATTTCTAAGAGCCCCACAAGTGTGATTAAAGATTCAATAAACTTGAAATGGTATAATTCCCTAGATGCATGAATAGAGAATACAGTATTAAAATACTTTGAACCCCTAGACATGTTTGAGTATGTGTGCCTTAATCTGAATATCACTCTCTCCGAAAATGCATGAATAGCAGTGCTTATTTTGAACTGGTAGTGTAGGTGGGGCCCACCTGAACTAATGTTGTGAAGCCGACACTTATTTTTTCGCATCAGATTTTAACTCCGAGCAAGCGAGAGAGCATAAAATACAAATGGGGAAAGAAAGAGGGAGAGAAAATGGAAAAACAATGACAACGAAAGAGAGCAGGGATGAAAAGGAACCTGCAAGAGTGAGATAAAATGACAGAGTGTGTCCGAAGGTGGATGAAAGAGGCTTGAGGTGGTATTAAGACTATGCAACCTTGGTATTCAGCACCCCCGGCATACTATAGAGCCAGTCGCAGGCTTCTGCGTAAAACTTTGGCGTGTGGCACTTATTCCTTTACAAATCAAGCACTGGAGGGGTGCCTGAAGGTGGGTACTCAGTGCTTCCAAGGATGTTTGAATATTGATTCCACAATCTCTGCAGTCTAAATACTGTGTCTCAGTTAGTGTCCAGATATTAAATTCCAGTCAAGGAATACTTTATCTCTTTAGATTTTTTTAAAATATAATGTATTATTCTGAACAGTAAAGACCCAGAACGAGGTATTTATTGAACAGCCACCACTTATTTACAACTTCTAAAACAGCAAAAATAAAAGTTAATTAAATATATTGTTACTTTGAGATATATAGATATTTATTTATTGTATCATTTTCTAAAATCGTTATAATTTCATTAAAAAAAATTTACAACAGAAATAGGATTTTTTATCTTTTGCACTTTCACTGTGAAGGAACTACATAAGCACTTTATACTGTGCCACGTCATGATTTGTGCACTGCACTATTATAGGTACTGGTGGCAGGGTTTACACTTCACGATATGTCTCATCATCTTTGTCAGGATGGCTAAATATTCATCCCTCTCAGAATGGGACCGTGCAACATCGCATTTAGACTATCGTTGGGCATTTACGGCTTTGCCATGGTGCTTAATAGATGGTAGGTGCTGGATCTTCTTCTTTGCCATCTGAGGCTGCTCTGGTGAGTTCTTTTGTTGCTAGCTTCGTACATTTTAGGAATCGTTCTGTTAGTTTGCATGATTCCCTCTTTAGGCTCCTTCCGAGATATGACTTTGAAATCCACGATCAATGTTATTTTGGAGGTACATGAATATATATTCTGGATTTTCAATTAAAGGCCATATGTACGAACACATTTTCCCATAGACACAGAATGGGTAAATCCCTTTGATACATCTGACCCTATGTGTCTCTTCAAATGTATGCATAAGCATTGCAGAATTGGAATACAGTGTTACCTCAGACATGAATGAATATGGATTCCTGAATTTGAAACATGAATTGTGTGTAGCTCGAGAGTTGTTTGTGTTTTATAGACTCACTGTCATATCTAACTAAGAGCAATGAGATATGCTATCATCAATGTGCTTGCGGAAATATAAAAACATAGACAAATGCAGAAAAGCACATTTCCAGAAGCCAAGTACGATACCTCAAAGGGTGTACTTAGGGCAGGAGATGAGGGCATGCTTGTGTGGACACGAGCATGCACTCCTAATTTACTAACATTTATATAAGGTTACAACCGAATTACTACCGGTCTCATTTATTCAGTCCAAGTGCTTACCCATTGCAGCACTCAGCCACCCTTTCTTCCTTTACTCAGCTGCCTCCAAATAAAGCCCTTTATAAGCTGATACTTTCAAAATGTTGCCTCATTACCGCACCTCACTTTACATGTAGTACATTTTTACCTGTGTGGCTTAGCGGCTGGGGCAGCCAACCTTAAAGCTGGTGAACCAGGTTTAAGTCTGGTGGGAGGCTCAAACATCCTTTGATACTGGGCAAATCACCTAATCTCCCTGCGCCTAAAAATTGACGTGTCCATCGTTAATGCAACTGGCATGTATGTAAAGTGCTCTGATACCTTCAGGTCGAGTTCGCTCTATATAAAACTGCTAATAAATAAATGAATAAAAAACTTCTGAGTAAATCTTTGTAAAGTAAAGACAATAGTAATTATGAGCTTCAATGGGGACACGCTGGGAACAGCTCTGTTGGGTTCCTACTTGCTCTAACTCTGAACCCAGTTGGTGTGCAGTACTGATTAGAGACCAATAGGAAGGTTCAGACCCTGGGACAAAAGGGCGAGCCTTAGCGCTGGCCAATCCTGCTCCCTCCAGCTTTCCTGGTCAAGCAGTAAATCGGCATATGTCTTGACTTCTAGAAGCACTGGCGCTGGAACACGCTCCCTTCTTCCTTGCCCTCTCGGCTTCACATCTTGCAAAGGGATCTTTCAGAGGTGAGCACATGGGATTGGATGTCAGACAAGTTTCCGGCAGCATCCCCTGGAACCAGTCCAGCCCAGTAGTACTTGTATCCCTAAACCAATACAGTATCTAGGTGCTGGCCGGCCATTTTCCTTCACTCCTGGGAACCAGCAGGCCATACAAAGCTGGGATCAGGGACTTCTCCAGACGAAAAATAGGAAGCTGTGGTCCTGTCAGAGGTGCTGCAATGCAAGCAAGGAGAGCCATTTTGAAGATCCCAGTCTGCATGCCTGTTGTTTTATTTTTTGTTGCAGTTAACTGTGTGCAAAAAGGAAGCGATGTTGTTGACATTGTTTTCAATAGAACCACAGAAAGCATTACATGTATCTCAAGGAGGAAAATACTGTGCTCAAAATAAGATAAAAACAAACATTGGAGTAAATAGATTATTTTAAAATCATGATTTTATAATCGCGTGAGTCAGTGAATAATATTTCTAGATCCGCACTCTCAAGTTCTTCAGTGCTGTGCAGTGCAAGAATGATATAACGAGAATGATATGTCGCCTGAATTAGTTGAAATGGATGCAAGGATTGTTATCTCTGGTCCTGTTGGAGAGGAGGAAGCGTTCCAGAGAAGGGAACATATGAAGTGTAAATAAGGACACTATGTCCCACACGTTTTCTGTCAACACTCTGTGTGTTAACCCTTCCCCCTCTAGAGGGACAGCCAGCCTCTTTGATCTCTCTCTCCGAATTAAGAACTGCGGACTGAGCCCTGTTTCCCTTTGATGCTTTTAATAGGGCCTTCGTAATGGCACTGTCTGTCAACGTCTGGGATGCCACTTTTTCTGTCACTCTTTCACCTGCCTTATTAAGTCAAATCCTGTTCAGTGAGCATCATTTTTCCATCACTCAGGATTGTGGCTAACATTAGCAAAGATTATGGTAACTTTTATAACAAAGGTTTACGATTTTGAGAAAAAAACGAATCTGTAAAATATTTAAAAAATAGTTCGCAAAAATAAATGAATGGAAATCGTAAAAGACAAAATATAGCCATGAATAAAAATACCAACAAATACAGTGTAAACTCAAAATCATTGTCACAGAGTTTCCACTAACGTAGATGGTTACTGAGCGGCTAGAATGTATCATTGGTTAATGCACATGCTGCACAGACTGGTTTAACATGCAAAGAGGTAGATTTCACCCTCAGCAGTTATTTAACGATTTAGAAAGTATCAACTTCTTAGTAAATGTCAGAAGCTAGTATTTACAGTGCTAAAGAATTATGGGTCTGTTGTTCAAAGGCCTGTTTCTGATGCAAAGCATGTGACTCACAAAATCACAGGGGTTGCAACCACAAACTATCTATCTTTTGTAATTCACAAAAGCCCTTTTATGAGTCGACTGAGAAAAGACTTCCACTCTTTAAAATGGCTTTTCCCATCCTTTCCAAATCGCAAAAAGGATGGGCCAAGTAAAGGGCATCCCCCTCACACAGTGAATTACTATGGGATGCATTAATTGTTTGAGACCACCACTGGAATTGAAAACCGAAAAGTTCAATGGTTGACACCAACGTTGGAATAGCAACTGATCCACAAAAAGGGAAGTTTTCCCTGTGGAACATCTTCCACTCTGTGAATCATGGCTGCTGTTCTTCAGTGGTGTGGAGAAGGTTGAGGTCCTGGGGACCATTCCTCTCAACCCAAATCTCCTCCTAGTATGTCAATATATATTTTTTAAAGTCCACTTCTGTCTCTAAATGGGACCATAGCTATTTTTTTTAAATAAACAGGAACACAGACGTTGGTTTCCATTTCTGCATTCTCAGCTATTCATAGAGCATATGAGACATGCTGCAGCTTTCTAACAGCGGCGACTCCGCAATGGCGTGGGAGCATCGCCCCACTGGCTCAGTGCCAGCAGCTGAAAAATGAAACAATATTTTATTATTGTTTTATCTTTCAGCTGCTGGCTGAGACGGCGTGTGCAGGGAGGGGCGGGGATGGGCTCTGGCTGATGGGGCGGAGTGATGTGCCCTGTTAAGTGCCCATGTCAGTGTGGCAGGCCGTCTTAAGGCGGCCAAACAGATAGGCACAGTTAGGTTTCTCCAACCCAGCTGTAATGCACAGCAGGGTCGGCGAAACAGCACAGACTCCCTCTGCCTGAGCGAGCGGTAAACTAGCCCGCTCAGGCCAATCCCTGTGCTGCTCTCATGCTTGGTAATAACATGAGAACGGCGTGGGGATTCGATGAGGAGTCTATGATGCTGTCCCAGGGACGGCGGGGAGCAGGAAGCAGAGGTTGCCCTCAGCAATATGTAAGTTTTGATAATTTATTATTAACACCCTTGTGCTCCTCGCTTGTTCCCTTGCACTCTCCCCATGCTCCCCCACACTCTCCCCATGCTCCCCCACACTCTCCCTGTGCCCCCTCCACCCCTTTTTATTTGTGTTGGCCGCCACTGCTTTCTAATATACTTTTTCCCATGCGTGCAGCTGATTAGTATATCGATCACATCACAAAATGCTGGGTAGGTCACAAAAAATTGGTAAGCGTTTTGCACCCATCATTGCGATCTGCTCAGTGATGTATCAGGCCCTATATGAATATTGGATGCAAACGCTATACTTGAAACCTTCAATTAGTTATACATAAATGTCATCCCCTTTGGATTCCCAATTGAATAAGCCTTGTGCAATGTGGTTTTCAAGTTAAAACTTTTTTTAAAGTATACATGCTTCGCACTCACAATGTATCAAACCAAAACAGGATAGTCCCAAACAATACGTCACTGACTTCATAACAAAAATACACAAAGCCAGCAGTTTCCAGACGTGTAGCAGGGAGTTTTATCAATGTATCTATGCATTCTTACCTTGTATGTGCTCAATCTGACCCTCTATCTTTATTTTTTGTTAGGGGATCTGGCCAGTGAAATCCTGCAACAATGTATACTGGTCATTTATAAGTGTCTTGTAAGCATATATTTTTATATTCAAAACCTTTATCCAGGGAGTAGCTTCCGGGTATGTTTGTGGGGTGACACCCCGAGTAAATGCATTCTTTATTTGATTTGATTTTTAGTTTCGTGTTGCGCTCAAATGCCCTGAGGCATCTTGGCGCTACTGCCATACTAATCAGAGGAGAAATAGTGCAGAAATATGATAACTCTTTATCGATTAAAGAGCCAGGTCTTTATTAATTTCCAAAACGTTAGAAAATCTGGGCATTTCCTTAGGTTGACAGGAAGGACGTTCTGGTAGCTTAGCGGTCCAAGGACATAACTTCTACCTCCCCATGTGGCACGTTTAACCCTTGGTAATGTTAAGAGCTTTGCATCTGAGCATCTACACATCCTCTGAGGGGTATACCAAACACATTTTAAAGAAAGGAAATGAGGTCCAACATTGTGCAGTGCCTTAAATGCAATACAGAGAGCCTTAAATTCCAATTGTCTTGCAACCAGTAGCCAATTGTCATTTGATCAAGACCTGTGATGCTGATTGATATTTTGGAATCCCAGTTAGAAGCCGGGCAGAGGCATTCTGCAGTATCTGTAGTTTTTGAAGGGATTTATTTCAGATGGTAATAAAAAGGGCACTTCATTAATCTATTTTGGGTGAAACTAGGGTGGAGACAAACGTTTTTGAAGATCCAGAGGATTGTAAGGACAAATCTTTGTTATTATTTTCAAAGTAAGGACTACTCATGAGGCAAGAGCGAGGATTTGATCTTCTTAGTGAAGTTTATCATCAAGGAGAATTCCTAGATTCCTTCCTTTCTGTACTAGTGTAGGTGGGATCCCCATATCCTGTGGCCACCAAGTTGGTGACCAGATGGACTTATCTTTACCAAAAAGAAGGACATCAGTCTCTCCTGCATTAAGCTTTAAGCAGTTTGCTCTCATCCATTGTTCTATCTGGGACATAAATGAACTAAACCTATGTGCAGCTTCTTTGTGGTCGTTGGATACTGGCACCACAATTTCGATGTCATCAGCATAGGACATCACTGAAAAACCTATTGCTTTTATAAGTTTAGCCAGAGAGGTGACATCAAGATTGAAAAGATTGTGGCCCAATGAGGAGAACTGGGGTACCCCACATGGCAGACAAAATTGTTCAGAGATAAAATAAGCCCATTGCTACACAATTCGTTCTGTTTGTTAAAAATGCTGTTAACAGCTTCAGCGCTGAGCCTCCTATTCTTAGCTCAGCTAATCGGTCCATTAGGATGGTATGGTTGACCGTGTCAAAGGCCCCAGAGAGATCCAACAATTTCAGTGCGGCTCGACCTCCACTGTCTAGAATTAATCTAAGTTCTTCAGATGCAGCTAGCAATGCAGTTTCTGTGCTGTGTGCCTTTCTAAAGCCATATTGGGTGAAATCTAAAAGATTATTCTTGCCAATACAAGACATGAGTTCCATGGTCAAGGCTTTCTCTAGTAGCGTAGCTGGAAAAGGCAGTCAAAAGGTAGGACTGTAGCTGTTGAGTTCCTGGGGGTCAAGGTCATTCTTTTTTAACAAAGGTAGGATGATGGAGTCTTCCATTCAAAGGGAATATAACTGGTACTAATAACTTCATTTAAGATCTTGGCCAATTGAGTGCCAAAGACCCCAGGAGCCAAATGGACAATTTTTGGAGGGCACGGATCAAGTGGGGAACCCGATTTAATAGCCTCCATTAAGTTTAGAACTTGTTCTTTATTTCACAAAGGAAACGTATTGAAGATAATTTTAGGAAGTTGTGAGTTGTTCAGCAGGGGCTGAAATGCCCCTTGATTATTTAATGTGAAGAAATCTAAAACTTCTTTTACTATTTTCTGAAAAACGTTTGCAAGATTGTTGCATAAAATTTTATCACAATTACTATTATTGAATGCGAACATTTTTGATCGTTTTTTAACTGTGCTAAAGAATTCCTTTGCTGAATTATCAGATTGAAGGATCTTGTCTGTAAAGTTATTTGTTTTTTCTTTTAATATTAATTTTTATATTCTGCATCGACTTTTTATAGGCCTCTCATGAGAGTCATATTTGGATCTCCAAGCCTCCTCCAATTTCCTATATAAATGTTTCTGTGTTCTCAGGCAATCAAAAAACCAGGATTCTGAGGGGGTTTTACGACGATTGATAAAAACCTTTTCCAGTGCAAGGCTATTCATTGCTTTTTTTGTCCACATTGTTTACCTCTGTGTAGTTGTCTCATAATCTTGCATAAGATGGCTTGGTAGTTGGGTCTGGTGATCCTTTATTGAGTCTTCTGTGTCTGTGCTGTGGTTTAGAAGGATGGTTTTAACTTGCTTATTTTTGTAAATAGGAACACAGAGATATAAAGTGACTGATTTTCAAAGAAACGAGTGAATCTGCACTCTGAGAAGCATGCCTAGGAATCAGTGAAGATGCACTACTTTTTGAAATTCACAAACATTGGTGATATTAAGCAGGGACAGATGCTTCAGTCTCAGGTATCCAGGCATACTACTGGCAATGCTATGAAAGAAATTTACTTTAGCACTTTGCTGGAACAAATCTTTAACAATTTCCAAGATGGGAAAGGATCAGATGGGAGTTTTAGAATGCCCACAAACTCACAAGTTGGTGTGCATTCACAAACTCTGCTGCTTCTTCCACTCCCAAATCCATTCATGGGGGTAACAAAGTTGTGATGTATGTGTTAACACATTAAACACAGACCTATTTGTGTTGCAAGTGCTTGTTTCTTTCTTTATGCACCCCCACCCAGCTCATCTGCTGCCCCCTTCCACTTCTCCAGCTTCTCATCAGCGCTTAAATATTCCTCATCAAGCCCACTTCACTGTTGCTCCCACCTCTCTGTTACATATTGTTCTTAGTTTTCTGGAGTGCCTCACAGCTGTATTTTGCATGAATCTTGGCATACTTCAGCTGCAATTTGCTGCCAGGCCAGACATTTCTTTAAAAATAGACCTTCTGGTGTACTTTCTGTATTTTTCTAATTTACCCCATTAAGATGGATGTTTGCCATCTTGGAATGGTATATGAAAGCAAACAAGAAAACGCCAGTGCGTCATGACAAATGGCCATTCATGCATGACGATACATGTGCATGCATGTTCAGCATTGGCAAACACAGCCTGAAACTGGTCCCAGAATGCTTGTCTCCGATCAAGGGAAGACATGGCTTGGCATTTCAGGCTGGACTGTTCCCATGAGGCACAGGGTCAGGACTGATTTGCATACAGCTGTGTCTGAACTCGGGTGGGGAAGTGAGCTAAAGAACGGTGATGGATTCAACTAAGATATGTGACTGGGGTTGAGTGTCTGAAAAGTTTCAGCACTCCGTCCATCATCTCCCTATGCTTGCTTTGTTCACCATAAGTTGTCAGGGTGTGCCCAGACGTTGCTCCCTTGCTCCGTTTGCCACTGGATTGAAGCTAGCCTGGCTGATTAGGGCTGTTAGCTCGAAACCGGTCCTAGGATGCTTGTTTCGAGTCCAGGGAAGACATGGCTTGGCATTTCGGGCTGGACAGCTCCATATGAGGCACAGGGGCATGACTGATTTGCATATAGCTGTGTCTGAACTGGGTGGTGAATTGAGCTAAAGAACGATGATGGATTCAACCCAGATTTGTGACTGGGGGTGTGTGTCTGAAAAGTTTCAGTGCTCCGTTCATCATCTACTTGTGTTTGCTTTGTTTGCCCTAAGTTGGCAGGGTATGCCAAGACGTGGGTCCCTTGCTCACTTTGCCACTGGATTCAAGCTAGCCTGGCTGATGAGGGCTGTTAGCATGAAACCGGTCCCAGGATTCTTGTTTCCGGTCCAGGGAAGACATGGATTGGCAGTTCAGGCTGGACTGTTCCCAAGAAGCACAGTGTCAAGACTGATTTGCATATAGTTGTGTCTGAACTGGGTGGCAAAGTAAGCTAAAGAACGATGATCGGTTCAACCCAGATATGTGACTGGGGTTGAGTGTCTGAAAAGTTTCAGCGCCCCATCCATCATCTCCTTGTTTGCAGCATTGGCAAACAAACGTGATTTTCTTTTTGTTGAGTCAGAACATTTGCAAACCAAAAGATTGAGTAAAGTAAATGAAAGATGATAACTTATGGACTGTCCTATGCTTTTTTATTAAAGTCAATGAAAATCCCATCACAAACAAAACATCTGTGATTGATTTTATAATGAACAGTCAATGCAAGAACACTGTAGTAGTGTACAAATTTGCAAGGATTTGTTTCTTGAAATCTTTGTGAAGTTCTGTTGAAAGTGGATGTGGTGTGTGATATAAAGAAGAGGGTGTGATTGTGTAAAATCGTAGCATTCATGCTTGGGTCCCTGAACTGCTCCGGCTATACCGCGGTTCACATTTACATTTCTTAAGTGTACAGCTCCAAACCCCACTGAACCTAGTTCTGTTCCAAGCATAGGGAGTCACAGCATGGGCATAGGTGGTGCTCAGGGATTACAGCATTTCCTGTACCTATTCAGAGCTAAGAGAAGCCCTGACAAGTGGTGGAGAAAATTACAGAACCAATTACCTGTAGTCAGCATCTTGCCCTTCTTGGGCAGGGTATGTCGCTTCAGGGAATTGATGCCAAAATAGTTAATTTTTCCTTCACTAAAATCGGTTGAAGTAGGGACTTTTTGCCCACATTTTTGAAGGACAAAGTTTCTCGACTTTGTCCAACTTAATAAGCAGAAGAAAATTCAATTAAGTAGAGCACACCTTATTATGAGCACAGTATGCCATATATCTTCCCTTTAAGAAAAATAATATAAACGTTTTGCAAACAACATAACAAATAAAGTGATTATAGCAAACGTAAGCATGAAAGTCTTTACAAAACCCTTAATTAAGGGTGAGTAAGATTCATCTTTACACAAAATCTTTACGATAAGCTTGTGTTCTCACCTTACTTTTATCATGCAACTCTCTTTTCACACTTCCTTTTTTCTCTCTTGAATATCCTACACCACTACCGGCTTTTCCAACACATGTGCATCCGGTAAGGTTACATTCTCACAGTGTCTTTTCGACCATATTTAGAGACACAACTAAGATTTGAAAGGCAACCATGGCTGGCTTCCACAAGATTCCTAAAACATTTTATGACTTTGAGGGGCCTGGTAAACTTTGAGAACTTCTCAAACCCTACAGGAGGTTTTACACATACCCAGTCTCCCACTTATCAAGCCCTACTCGTGATGGCCTTCTACCATCAAATTCTTTTTTTTCTCTTTGCTTTGCAATCTCTTATCACACAAACACCACTCATGTTCAGTGGAAAATTTACACAGCTTTTCTTGAAATTAACTTGTAATTCGGATTCTTCCCCTAAGAAGCTTGAATGGTGTTTCCCAGTTTTTTGATATGGCATTAACTTGTATGCTTCTTTTCTTTTCTGCAGTTGCACCTTCTACTCAAGTCCAGCTGCTCTGGACAGTTAAATAAATTTTTTCACTTTATAATTAATTCTTTCAACCATTACTTTACATGCTAAATCATATAGAAACCCCTTTTTTGTGTTTAACCACGCAAGCATAAAAAACCTCCTCTATTTCTTTGGAGCAAATCTGTACACCATTATCAGTCAAAATTCTACTAGGATATTCTTCACTAACAAACATCTCCTGAAGGAAAGTCTTGATACTTTTTGAAGTGATGTCACACACCCATTTGAATTCTAGCCACCTTGAGAACAAATGTACCGAAATAAATACATGGGGAATAATCACATTCTCAGGTAAAAGTCCAGTTAAATCTAAAGATACCTCTTTCCTTGTAATCTTCGTTATCTCTCTACAACACATAGGTGGAGTAAGAGGTTTCAGAAGCTTATCACTTGTATCACACTCGCAACATTCCTTCACCCTTCTTTCAAGTTCGAGGTCACTTCCAGGCCACCCAAAATCCAAACTCAGTCTCTGATCGGTTTTCACCAGACTGAGAAGCCCTTCATTCGCCTAACTAAACACATGTATTCTCAAAATCTTTTTGGAAATACTAAAAGGCAAATCATCCTTTTTAAGCAATTCATCTTTGATAATCCAAAATGGTTGAGTTGAGCCAAGTAAATTGAATTTGTTCAACCATCCATACTTTCTATGCCTAATTAGAGAATGTAAAACAACCTTTATCCTCTTCTAACTATCAAAGTTCCTCAGAAATGGCTCTAGTTATCACACATACCATCTCATCTCATCATCCAACAACTCCTCAACACAAGATTCATCGACAATAGCCAAATCCACCAAGGTGTACTCCTGCAAACCAAATACCTATTTTCTGATACAGCATCAAGGCGTTTTCTCTCAACAATCCCACACAACGGTTTGTGATCAGTGCACACCACAAATGCAGTACCTGACAACAAAATTCTTAAATTTGTTGAGTATCCATTGAACTCCTAACGTCTTCCTCTCAATGACGGTATAGTGAGACTCGGCACTGTTGTGGTCCCTTAAGGCAATACATTGGCTTCTTCTATCCCATGGTCAACTTGAGGTATTGCGGCACCTAAACCTTTGGAACTAGAATGAATGGTTACTACATATGTCTTCCCTGGTACAAAAGTGTTCTAGCAGGTAGGATTTTTAGAATATTTTTGACTTTTTTAAAACTTTGTTCCCTTCCCAATTCTACTTAAATTCCACTCCTTTAAGAAGTAACACAAGTATGGCAACTGTTTTACTAGCTAGACCTTTCACAAATTTCCCATAGAATACCACTTTGCCCAAAAATGAAAGTAGTTCTGTCATGTGGCCCGGTTAGAAATTACGCCATCTTTTTGCTCACGTTCCTTAAGTTGCTTTCTTTCTACATCATGGTGACTTTTGACATGCATTTGTGTACGTGTCATTGCAGGATAGAATTCCCCAAAACTGCATTTGCTTACATTTCAACTTAGTGTGCTTACTAAGTTGAAATGTAAGCAAATGCAGTTTTGGGGTTGTATAGTGTTCACTGCACAAATGTCACAGCTTATTGTTGCACAGTTGGTGACAACACTATCTAACTAATATAAACAATTGCAGCCTGACAAAGACCTTGACATGCTAATATGGGCACTGTTCATTATATATACAAACTCAGTTCCTCGTTAAAATCAGAGGAGCACTCTACTGACACTTTAAGGTCTTGGTACATTGGAATTCCAGCACAGCTGATTCCTTTCCTCTCCACAAGGGATGTCCCACTCGACACCAAGACAGACAGCCTGATGACACTTGCCCACAGGTAATGGGGAGTTAGATCACCTGGCAGAGATTATTGGCATATTACTCACATGCGGCTAAACTAGGTTAGTAGTGTCAGGTAGGAGCACACTACATTATTATACAATTTATATATCCAGCATATATTTATTGTTTTAGCACAGTGGTGGGATTAGTCATTCTCTCCACTGTTCTTGTATTATTAACTATGGTAATATGTTGTGTTCTATTATTAATTGCAGCGTACATATTTACTCAAGAATTTCACTGCTTCATTAACCCCTTGCATGCTCATGACGCCCCCATCCATCATGAGTCATGGTGGGGGTATGCTCATGACGGCCGGAGGCTGTCCGAATCCCGCCCACTAATTAGAATGTTCGCACAGCGCAAAAATTCACCACGCATGCAAGGGGTTAAATATTGAAACTGCAAGTTATGTATTTCTTGTGTATCTAGGGGCCAGATGTAGGTAAAATAGATTTACCGCTTTTTAATTACCGAATTTTACCGATTCGGTAATTAAAAATCAGTAAATCTAAGGGGTGGATATTTAGGTATTCCAGATGTGCTGGAATACCGATTCTGAAGAATTCGGTATTTACCGATTCGGTAAATACCGAATCGGTAATGCCCATAGGAATGAAAGGGCATTACCGAATCAGTATTTACCGAATCGGTAAATACCGATTTTCACAAGGGTGCAGGGGTTGTCACTTTGACACCCTCTGGCACCCCCAAAACAGGCTCGGGTGCCATGTGGCAGGCATACATGCCCGAAGGGCAGGTCTGCCTGTCACATGACATAGGTGTACATGCATACATGTGCATGCACACCGGAATCGGTATTTTACCATCAAATTGGATTTGATGGTAAAATACCGATTTGGTAAGGCCTCTGGGACTCTGAAGAGTCCCACCTACATCTGGGTGTCTCAGAATCGGTAAAAATACCGAATTTTTATTTTACCGAATCGGTAAAATTACCGAATCGGTAATTTTACCGATTCGGTAAGATATTGCCCCCTACATACCTGTCACCCATTTACCGATCGGTAACGGCCAAAAACGGCCGTTACCGCTCGGTAAATGGCCTCAAACGGCCACCTACATCTGGCCCTAGATCTGTTCCCTTGATATCCTTGGGATATCAGGGTTGTCATGTTCTGAGGTTGCACACACATTTGATATCCTGTAAGGTTAGGAGTACGAATGATGCACTGTGCCTAGCAGGACTCTATGCCAACATATTCTGAGGGTGTGCATGGAATCATTCCATCACAATCCTGACATTTAGGTTGTTCCACAAATGTGCAGTTTTACTGACAAAAGTACAAACCGTAGGACAGTTCTTTATTTTGTGGTACATTTATTTTTTCAATGGTGCTAGCTAATTCTTTCAGCGACAGTGTACCTCTACTATTCACTCTGTGTCTTAGATAGGATATTTCCTGAACACCAAAACAACATTCAATTGAATGCAAATTATGATCTGCAAAACTTATAAGAACTTCTGTCACCCTTTTTTGTGCTTCAACCATGTCTCAGCAAAAATTAGAACTTTGTCCGATAATATTTTACAACCCAAATACCATCTAAAATAGTTGCCATGGCCCTCTGAATAACAGAGGCTGCCAAATGGCATTCAAATAAATTTAAATGAACCCATAGGCAATGTCCCTCTGATTGTTTTCTTTTGTGTGTAGCAATGAAGGGTCTCTGTGCACTGCAGCCAGGGCTAAGTGTGCCAAAGGCATGCAACAGCTCACTATGCAAGCGATGCAGTGCATGAGTTACCAAAGTCAATAGGTTCTGCCACTTCAAATTAAATGTAGAAAGAGTATTTTGACTCACTCTTATTTGCACATAATGATCAATTTAAGTCAGACGCATAATACACTAACATGATCATTAGTTTCCTATTACATTTACTCCACTAGCACCTGCAGTGCACAGGCTCAGAAATGACGGTACTCAAATGTTTGTACCATTAAGTCAATTTACTTTGAATAGTGTGGGAAAACATTCAAAAAAGCTCTCAAGTTTTTCCATGCCAGGCATGAGTACTGTTCCAATCATGTTTGTTCCTTTCCATTGCATAACATACATTTTTCCACCATGTTATAGCAACAAGATTTCAAACGCTAGAATGCAAAGTAAAAATACGTTTTGGGTGAATTAGCTATGCCTCACATTGGGCAGCGGGAGATGAGCTAGCCATTGTCTGATATTGGACAGCAACAGATATCTGCCTCTGGTTTCTGGAGCACAAAAACCCTAAGAAGTGCAGCTTAATGTCTGTCATGGCCAAGAAAGAGTAGAAGGCAGAGCTCTTCATGGTATGAGTGTAGGATGACTGCCGGGTGTATCATTGCTCCAGGTCATCACATGATACCTAGGCCTCGACCTCATCCTCAAAGCCGATTTTGGTAGAGATGCATCTGGTTCTGGGCCCAGAGCCTCCTATTTCAACCTAGAGTTTCAATCTCCCTCAACCTTCACCTGCTCACTCCCAGAGAGTCTTATGGTACAGACTTCCTCTTCCTCCTAGCAGAATCCTAACTTTGTCCCCGGGAGATTGCCTAGGAGGAGCCTTGCTCTTTCACTTTAAGAATGCAGCTTGCCTTCTGGCACAAGGGTTTTTCTGACCCTTCCTTGTCACCTTTGAGACCATTTTGCAGATGTGTTGCATGCTGGGCAGGATACAGCTGAAGAGTATCTCTTCTCGTTTGGCCTACATACTATGGAATGGATGCTGAGATCTCGAATTTCTTTGTTGCCATGCATGACCATATATACATGGATGTGCTCCACTTGCTGTTTTGGTGATGTCTAGTTTATTCTTTTGAACATTCTCTTTGATGATGCTCATGTTTTTGCCAAGAAGGCTGACTTATCTTTGGAACATTTTGAACAAGGTTGGGCCATGGCCCACTCATTGGGCCTGCCTTCCCCTGCATTTCAGTTCCACAGAAAATACAGTATATTCTGCAATTACTCCAAAGCTTTACCCTTTTGGCAGCGCTACCCTTCATAACCAACCAGTTCTTTCCGCATCACAGAGGACATGGCAGTTCCAAGGGGAGTCAATGACAGCATTAAAGGCCTCCTCCTCTCCAGAATCCCAAAACCACATTTGATTGCCCTTAAGGAAACACATGTGGCCTGTAGGGGGGAGGGTGCGCTTTCACTTATATCACTGGCTGTCCATCACTACTGTCAATGGTCCCACCAGAGTGTCAAGCAAGGCACACCCCTCATGTCCTCTCCCATTATGCATTTCCTCCATTCCCACAAAGGACCCTGCTTTCTCTCTCTCTAGCACAATATATCTTCTTTTCCTTTGGCACTGTCAACACTTCTTAGAGGTTGGCAAGCCATTGGAGGTTCGAGCCAGATGCTGGGCAATGGCTCACCGTTAGGTCCTCTTGGAACCTCAAGACTAAACCTACCTGAGCTTCTGCCTGCCACCCACATTCTAAGCTCACGCACCAAGAATTAAAGACAAACATTAACCCTTGATGATTTTGAAGAGACTTTCTCATATTCTTGCATGATGTTTAATGTATAATTTGCATGCCACACATTATCCGCACTTGACTTGATCCCAGGCTCTTAAAGCCAAGCCAGAACCTTTCCTTGGACTGCCTTGTTAAATTGTTGACCCTCCTACCTCATAATTCACAGTAAATACAGCGACAGATGTGTGTCTCCTGCTAACACTCAGCTCCCTATACTCAGCAGTTGGAGCACAGTGGCGAAGGAGGAGTCCTTCGCCACTGTGCTCCATCTTCTGTGTACTGGAACTCTTTGGACTACAAATGTCTACATTAATGAGAGGAATCAGAAAACATTCAGCTGCAAAAGAGAGGTCAGATCATGCACACTGCCTCTACAGTCCCCAGTCTGCCACGCCATGAACAGCCCATAGAATACCCCGAAGAGCACTCTCACCTGTCAAACACAGTGTTCAGATTAACTATCAGCTAATCTAAAAGCTACCTGTACCCCGACTCCCTTACTTCATCCATAAATTTAACAAACCCATTACAGGTGGCTGATGTTTTAGGTACCCGGCAGCCACCCACTCCCCTCAGGAAATTATCCTCCTAAGCAGACTTGAGAAGGCACCTCGAGGGACACCTACCTGTTCCCTAACACTGTGAAAAACCACCAAAAGACATCAATGTGGCCCATCATTGGTATTGGGAGAAAGGGTTCAGAAGCCAGCAGCGCATTTGCTTGAGCCATAACAGTAATGAATTGTGCAATGTTGGGATTTTACTATAAACAGATGAATTAATTCAACTTTTAAAGATAGCACTATGCTGAAAACATAAAAACTACATTTCACATAATGCCTGTCACTATATAAAAGATGACTACTACAGACTGCACCCATTTGAGAAAGATGGAAATCGAAACGCATTGTGGGACTTTAAAGGCTGCTATTTCAATACATGAATGTTGCCAACGCTTCTGGGAGTGCAATATATATATATATATATATATATATATATATATATATATATATATATACTCTATATACATCGTTAATGACCTATGTTGGCCAAGAACTTTACAAACTTTACAAATAATGCAAAAAAGATAACAAGATATTGTAAGCCATTGGCCCTGAAGTGTATTGGTAACTGTATACATATATACATGAAGTGTATTGGTAACTGTATACATATATATGAATTTACCTTTATTCCGACTGGAGGCCTTTGTTTGTGCTAAAAGCTGGGCATGATTCTACATGTGGAATATATATTTACTAGCAGCCCGTCCTGACGTTGTCCGGGAGCAATTAGGCTTCAGGGCCCCTGCCAGCCCCGACGTTGTCCTTGGGTCCCCCAGAGCCTTCCTCCATATATTGCACTATTATATCTCTATATTTACTTTGTACGCTTTTGAAACCTGCACACGTAACTTGTTCCTCCTGTAATGCACCGTTTGGCTCACTTTTTTAATACTCCGTTTGCTTCCTCTTGCTACCTGCACACGTCACTTTTCCTCCTATACCTCTATGTTTACTTTCTACGCTTTTGTAACCTGCACACGTAACTTTTTCCTCCTGTAATGCACCGTTTGGCTCACTTTTTTAATGCTCCGTTTGCTTCCTCTTCCTGCCTGCACACGTCACTTTTTCCTTCTATACCTCTATGTTTACTTTCTACGCTTTTGTAACCTGCACACGTAACTTTTTCCTCCTGTAATGCACCGTTTGGCTCACTTTTGTAATGCTCCGTTTGCTTCCTCTTGCTCACGATTTTCATTTTTGCTTCATTTTTCCGCCGCTCACTGCTCCTAGATAAATAAATAAATAGCCTACCTCATCTGCCGCTCACCGCTCCTCCCTGCCTGTCCGCCGCTCCTCCCTGCCTGTCTGCCGCTCCTCACCGCCTGTCCGCCGCTCCTCACCGCTCCTCCCCGCGCCGTGTCCGCCGGTCCTCCTCACGCTCCTGGACGCCGCTCCTCCCCGCGCTCCTCACGGGGGGGACACACGCCGCGGCCGGCGCTTCTTCCAAGGGACTACTTTTTTTTCTGAATTTTTTTTAAATAACGTATATTTATTACGTTTATATAGCCTATGTCCATCTGCACACCCTGACGATTACAACGATGTATCGGGTGTGTGGATTGGTGCTGTGGTTCCCGAGTTTACCCGCCTCAAACGTTCAAAGTTCTTCCTTTATAATAGTAGTATAGATGACCAAGGCCTCTGGGCAAGCTGAAACGTTATGCTGGCAGGGCGCGAGAAAACACAATAAAATACCTTTTCACCTGCATCTTGGGTCAGCTCTCGATTCCTTCTCTGGTGGCGTTTTGTAATTGCTGAGATTGTCGGGGACTGGGATTTGAGTTTTGTCTGCATCTCTATGGCTGGTACAGCATCTCCGGCCTTGAGCTGACCCCTACTTCCAATTGGGCTAAGCAGCAGGAAGCCATTCCTTTCGGGAACCCGGAAGACTGTGTTCGACTTCGATGTCAAGTGAGCTGCTCATGCCCCCGGACCACTTGATAAACGGAACAGCTGCCGAGAACGAGACCGATGCCTTGTGACGGACGTCCCGGCATCAAGTGGGATCTGTGCTGCGGCAGCATTGTGTCACAAGTGGATTGTCCGGTGAAGGAGTGCGGAAGGAGTGCGGAAGGAGGCGAGCAGGACCACTGGGGCAGCTATTCGCCCTTTCTGGTGAGCACACATTTGTATTTCATACAGCGCCATGTCAGCAGACGCGGTACGAAGCAGAGAGGAGGCGGCACTAGACCTCTTTGATGACTTCCCGGCTGGGGAGCCAATTGGGACAACAAACACCGATACTGAGTGAGAGGGTAAAATGAATCTCCGTGACTATTTTAAAAAATTGGAAAAACTGATGAGAAGGGAATAGGCTAAGTGGTGGGAGTTCCGCTCATTAAGCAGGTATTTCGAGGAGGGGCTAATCCCGCGGGGGCTGAGAATAATGCTGGCCCCCAGCTATGAACAGCCTGATCCGAATATGTTAAATGAATGGGCGGAATGTAACCTAGACTCTTCCCGCAAATTGGTCACAATCCTAGTTAAATATGCAGAAAGTGACCGCAGTACATTACAACTCGAGATAGATGAATTGGAAAAAGAAATAAGTAAAATGGAATTAGGGATTGAAACTGAAGCAGCCAAACTCAGAGGGGACATGTTGATCAGGCTATGTAAAGAAGAGGAGGTAATTAAGAAGCAAAAATCATTCAAATTCCAACGCGATAAATTCGATTATCAGCAAGGCCGAATTTTTACATTCGCGAGGAAATGTGACGCTATCAAGGCTTCTTAGGGGAAATCAAGTTTCAACCCGACCCCTTCTAGCCTGGGGGCATTGGCTACAGCGGAAACGGGATCTTCGGCCTCTGATTTAAGTTCAATGATTGACAGTGGATCTGATACTGAGGCTGCCAGAAATGACCCGCGATTGCGGTTTACCAGATTTTCACTAGCGCAGGAGGTAGACTGCCTGCGCCAGGACAGCGGGATACCCTACGCCCCAGAAAACCGGAAAAAAAGAAACAACAAAAGCCAACAACAAAGACGCAAAGCAGCCCGGGCAAGAGAAGCCCAAAAAGAAATTCTACCCCAAAAAGAAATGGAACTCAAAGCAATAAATCCAACACAGTCTGGTACCATTTCTGTCACCCCTGATTCCTCCATCATCAATCTCACTCAGGCCACTTTAACCAAGGCAGATATGGCCATCCTATCGCTGGGTTTAACCTATAGCCCCGGCCAGTGATTTCAATTATACTAAAACCCGTATAGACCTGTATAAATACACGCACAAGTTAAAGCTCAAGAAATATTTTCTGTGCAATACATTCCAGCAGAAAGCACAGGGCAGTACATCGACCATTAAAACACCAGGTTTGGTTGCAAATGATGTGGGCTTACTACAGGACTTGATATCTTTACGGAATGAAGTTCCCAGCACTGGGATATCTGAGGAACTATTGCTTGTGGACTCACCAGGTCAGACTAAATTCAAACCTAAATCATCTTTTACCCCATTGACGCTTCATGATAACATTGATGTTTTCCATGAGCTATCTGTTGCTGGACTTAAAACACTGCACACCATCACACTAAGAGAGAAACGCAAGCATGGAACACATAACAACTATCATAATTTGGTGAAGAAATTGCAGGCAGATAACACCATCATTGTCCGTCAATCAGACAAGGGTGGTAATGTTGTCCTGTGGCCTCGCTCCCTTTACTTGGAAGAGGCTTATCTCCAACTTAATGATGTGGCTTGTTACAAAAGGTGTGATGTTGGCATTACCAGAAAGGTTCAGGCAGAGTGCCAGACGCTCTTATTAGGGTGGAAAGGTGCAGCACTATTGAGCCTTGATGAGTTTAAATTTCTGAAGAACGATTACCTGATAATGCCTGTGTTTTATCTCATTCCTAAAGTCCATAAGAATCTTCAAACTCCCCCCGGCAGACCTATTATCTCTGCTAGAGGGGGACTGTTGGAAAACATCACTCTGTATATGGATTCCTTTTTACAGGATTTTGTAAAATGCCTGCCATCTTATGTACAAGATTCTAGTGATTTTTTAAAGAAATTGGATGAAGTTTCTTGGAACTCGAATTGTTGGTTAGTGACACTTGATCTCTCTACATTATACACGAGCATTCGACATAATGATGGTTTGAGAGAGATTAACTTTTACCTGGGCAATAGACCAATTGAACACAATAAGATGTTGATCACAATGATTTTATTTTGTTTGCACAACAATTTCTTTAGGTTTAACAACCAATATTTTCAGCAAATCAGGGGTGTTGCCATGGGGGCCTGTTTCTCTCCCAGTTATGCCTGTTTGCATATGGGCTACTGGGAGGAACAGGTCCTCTATGGCGTACACCATGATTTGTTTGTTAAACATGTAGTCCACTGGTCCCGCTTCATTGATGATATTTTTTTTATTTGGCAGGGTTCTAAACAACAGACCAGTGACTTCATTGATTTGATCAACGTTAATGCGTACAATCTTGCCTTCACCGCCAGCATCAGTCAGGAGAAAGTTTGTTTTCTGGACGTGGAGATTATGGTGAACAATAACAAACTAGAGACGGCTTTGTACAGAAAACCGACAGCAGGGAATACAGTGCTGCATACCCATAGCCATCACCCGTCACATTTGATGCGCAGCATCCCCTTTGGGGAGATGCTGTGCATCAGACGTATTTGCAGCACTGATGCCCATTTTAAGGTGGCACAGGAGGCCAGCAGTAGGCGGTTTATGGAAAGAGGGTACACTAAGACTCCAATAGACCAGGCGATTCGGAGGGCAAACTCCATTCCTAGGAAAGATGCTCTGCTCCATAAAAAAATCTCAGGTGGTGAATGAAGCTGGCAATAAACAACCGGGCATACTAATTTTAACCTATAACAGGCAGCATCAAGCCCTCCGCAGAATTCTAAACAAGAACTGGAACCTGGTCCGCAATGACCCAGTTATAGGCAGTCTGATATCAGGTAAACCTGACATTACCTTCAGGAAAGCACGCTCGTTGAGTGATGCGTTGGTTAAATCGAGTCCTGAAGTTTTAACCAATACTTCCTGGTTACAGACGAGCAAGGGTTTTAGAAAGTGTCCCTCATGCAAAGCCTTCAAATGCGGGGTGAACAGAACGGAATACAATACACCATTTTCCGATATCCCCCGTGTGATCCACAGACCTCTGACATGCAAGACCGAGTTTGCGGTGTATGTGCTGGAGTGTCCGTGTGGCCTGCGATATGTTGGGAGCACCAAGTTGCAGGTCCACAAACGGATACTCCAGCACATCAGGGCCATCAACATTAGTGACACTGCTTACCCGGTCGCCCGTCATTTTAAGCTACACCATGGCAACAACAGCCAGCTGCTAAAATATTTTGTTATTGATTCAGTCCCTCCCCTGAGGAGGGGGGTAATCATGAGTCTATTTTACGAGCACTGGAAACCAGGTATATAGTGGATCTTGATTGTAAGTGTCCGCTTGGTCTTAACGCCAGCCAGGACTTTTTCACTTGTTTATAATCTCCTTATTCTTCATAAACATAGAAATATTAGGACTAATTCTTTGTTAAACTAGATCAAACCCTTTGCTGCATAAACAACGTTTTTGAAACGGGGAGTCCTAGCACTGTAAATATCAAAATATTTCTTCTCCTCCTCTTCCATCTCTCTCCCCTCCCAGTAGTGTGTTTGCAACATTTTTAAATCTGTTTTTAATTCAACAATGTTGGATTCCTTTATTTATTGCACTTTTTTGCACAATATTTTTTCTGCACATCTTTGCACAATGTTACTCGTTGTTAATATTTACAGTGGGGCTTGTTAGTCTATGTTTACAGCAGAAAGATAGAGGATTTTACCCACTTGGGTTTTATTGATTTTAGAGCATTGCCTTACAATTCTAGGTAAATTTTCTTAACTCCTCTATTTTGCCAATATGAATTTATCCATGTATAAATTTAATCGCCATTATTTTAATACGTTTTTTAATATCTTTTTAAAGGACTGTTATTTCAGCTGTCTTTTAATATATTTAACGTATTTTTTATGACCGCCAATATTTCCTACACCCAGTTATATTAGGTTGGGTTATTGATGGTGACTGACTAATGTGTAGTATGTTGTCTATTTTTCTTTCATACTCTCACGTTGTAACAACCAATGATGTAACTGTTTACTTTGCACTCAGCACTTTCAAAATGTGCCTGCTTCACAAGACGCGTCATGTGACCAAGGCCACTGGGCAGGCCAAAACGTTATGCTGGCAGGGCGCGAGAAAACACAATAACATACCTTTTCACCTACATCTTGGGTCAGCTCTCGATTCCTTCTTTGGCGGCGTCTTGTAATTGCTGAGATTGTCAGGGACTGGGATTCGAGTTTTGTCTGTGAATATATATATATATATATATATATATATATATATATATATATATATTACCTACTGGCGGTCGCCAGTAGGTAGTTATAGTTCGGATTGTTTTCCATAGGGAATCCGCAACATTCTATTGGGAATAACTTTGGCGCCGGTTAAGGAATCCGCTCCTTCCCTGAAAGTTTGGGGAGGATTCGTCAAGCGGGGGCCGAGATAAAAGGGGGTCCCAAAACGTGTTTTCCCCATGTTAATTTCCATAGGGCGGTTGGACTCACTTTTAGACCGAACGGCTGAATGGATTTCCACCAAACTTAGCAAAATTGTAGGGACTGGTAGCTCGATGTGCCTTTGCTATGTCTCAAGATATGTGCTCCAGTGGATTTTGAGTAATTTAGGTTCAAAAAAATATATATATCTATAAGCGCGCCCCGGTACGCGCACAGGGGCGCGTACCAGTGTGCTACGCGAGTTCGCGCGCGGAAAGCTGATTGGCTCTCGGGTGTCTGTCAACATTCCAAACAGTCCGGAGCGGCCGCCATCTTGTGTCTCGGTAGGATCGAGACTCAAGAGGTGGCAAAAACAAAAGGGGAAATGACCAAAAGCGGGCAGGGTAGACCCCCCTTTACCCCCTAGGTTTGATGTGGGAGCGCCCGGTACGCGCACCGGGGAGCGTACCGGGGAGCATACCATGGGGAAAAAAGAATGACAGATTTTTTAAAAAATGTAGCATTTTTTTATAAATTTGAGGTAGTTCTAAAAAGAACTGTTTTTTTAATTCTTTTTGTTGTTTTATATTTTTTTATTGTTTTTTTGAACATTTTGTACTTTTTTTGGCTTTTATGAACAATTTTTTGGGGGGGGAATTTTTATGGGGACAAACAAAAAACAGGGAATTGTAAACGGCTCAACTGGAGCAAATAAAATATGGAAAAAATTAAGGTTTCTTTGGGCACTTGTGGTTGTCACCAGCACGGTTGATGAGTTTAACACTTTGCTCACCATAGCAAATTGTACGCCCACAAAATATGCAAACAATTTTGAAATTTCCAAACTGGGTTTGGATGTTTGGGACCATCTCCCTTGTCTCTGGTCCCGATGGAGTAGGTTGGGTACTTTGGGAGTTGCTGGGAGAAGATTGGGGAGGGTTTCTGGTCAGTTCTCTGACCTCTGCCACACTATAGTTGTTAGGGTGCCGGCGTTGCATGTGGCGAATCATGGTGTTGTTGCCAACAGAATATTTTTTGGCAGGGTTCCCCCTGGAAAGTACAGTGCCACAGATCAAGCAAGTAACCTTTGGCGCATTTACTTTCTTGAGACCCTTTGGGATTTAAAAAAATTCCCACACAATTCCCACACAATGTGCTCCTTTGGCTTGTAGAGGGTAGTATCTTCTGGCAGGTAGCGCCGCTCCTCCTCCTCCTTCTCTTCCTCCTCCTCCTCCTCTTCTTCATCTCCACCACTGTGGTGTTGTGGTGGTCCTCTTGGTGGTGGTGGTGGTGGTGGTGGCTGAGATGCTCCTGCTGCTGCTGCTACTGTAGCCATTTCTCAGTACAAATAGGTACTTACAGGTCTGGAAACAGGTCTTCCTCACTCAAAGTACAAAGTGAGAATGAGGAAAAAAGGTGGGGGCTTTCATCATTAGGAAAACAAAACTGTCCTGAACAAATGAAAAGTGTTATTTTCAGGTCACATGACCAGGGCTTTCATCATTTGGAAACCAAAACTGTCCTGAACCAATAAAAAGTGTTATTTTTAGGTCACATGACCCGAAGCGCTTACGCTACGCGCCCCGGGGTGCTTATGTAGCGCGATCTTATGCGCTCGGGTGCTTCCGGGTGCACTTACGCCGTGCGCATCATTCAGACGCGGCTACGCGATACGTCACGATGATGTTTTCGTTCACGGAAATAGCGCTAACGGGACATTCACCGGTACGCGCACCGGGACGCGCCGCAAGACTGTGCTTACCGGTGCGCTCACCGGTACGCGCACCGGGATCGCTCAAGGGCAAAAAAATTAAAAAAAATATATATACATATAAAAAATAGTATTACATAAATATACAATATAGGATTCATTATAAAAAATATTATATTTGTTAGCAATAGAAATTTGCTATTAAATTTTTTTTGAAATTCACTGAAAAAAACATAGGTTTGAGGCCCTATATATAGTTAGGAATTAGCATTTTCAAAACCTATGAAATTCACTGAAAAAACCATAGGTTTTACACCAGTTATAGTAAGGAATTAGCATTTAAAAAACCTATTAAATTCACTGAAAAAACCATAGGTTTCACACCATTTATAGTTAGCTGGAAATTTTACTGACATAAAACCATTGAAATTGCCACGTTATAGTTAGTTGGACTCACTACAACTTGCGCGCCTGCAATGCACTGCTGATGACGTCACATATTACATCACCCATGACATGGTCAGTGACATCACTCATGACATCACTGATGACACCATCCTTGTGACAGAGTGACAGACCTCCTTTCAGTGTAATGTAACCCTTGAAACACATATTCAAAAATAGAAACTAACATTTTCAAAAAAATGGAGATACCATACCAGTTACAACAACCAATTCAGTAATTCCACCATCTATATACACATCCACTCATTCAGCAACAGTTCTATATAGTCACTCATACATATACTCACTTCTCATATGTAGTGATACACATATACATCCTGTTACACACTGACAGTCATCCAAAAGTTACTCACACACATACTCACACATGCAAATAAACTATTGAACATCCATTTATTTGCATATACAACTATACACACACTAGCACATTTCTTCTAAGGAAACTTACACATACTTACTCTCTTAAACAATCACTTATAGAAACACATACTTATTTAAACAGGAACTCTCTCAATCTCTCACTCTCACATATACTCACTTATATACATCAATACTCACATATACTAGATTAAAACATATGTAGTTACTCATAAAGACACTAGTGAGACAGTCATTTACTCACTAACACACGCATATACACACTCATCTACCCATACAGTCCTGCACATATGCTGTATGCAAAACACATACAAACAGTGAGTTAGTCATTGATGCATCTATGTGCTAAGTAACACCCCCACCAAACCATAGAGACACTCATACTGATACTAACAAAACATCTAATAACACATATACACACACATGTAGCTACTCACCAACCCATGCAGCCACTTATACACAAAGTGAAACACTGATACAAACATTTAAATATTTAAAAGATACTCGCTAATATATGTATTCACTAAGATACACTTAATAAGCCAGTTAACCAATCAATTTTTAGAAAAAAAAATATCCATTAAGACACTTATTTAAACATTTATTCTTCCATCGACCTTTACATATACATATATAAAACATATTTATTTTTCAGAAAGACACACATTCACTGGATGGTGTCATCAGTGATGTCATGAGTGATGTCACTGACCATGTCATGAGTGATGTAATATGTGACGTCATCAGCAGTGCATTGCAGGCGCGCAAGTTATAGTGAGTCTGTAGGAAGGGGGAGTCTCTAGTTGGCGCAGTGCAACACTAGCGACAAGCAGGGACTCTCTCTTCCTCGTCAGGGCTGAGGGTTACCTTCAAGACAACCTCTGCTTACCCTCTAGGTAGTGTGGCTTAAGCAGTGTTAGGCTAATCTCTGGGGCACATAGGGTTAAACATTTGCAATATTACACCGTCACAACCAACCCACCAAACAATGACACCAAACTGTATTTGTAAAAATATATATTCTTTATATAAATTTCAAGCAGGCTTGTAAATACAGTCTTGGTTCAATATAAAACGGTTCCAGTACACTTTCAATTAAGTTGCCACAGTTCTTCCTTTAGCAATAATCAGTTCTTGGTGTTAGCGCTTCACTAACAGTTCTTATTCAGCGTGAATCCCCCGCATGGGGATTCAGGGCTCCTCACGGTACTTTGTGGGAGAGTTGGCGGGGCGCAGGTCAATGCGGCAGTCCGCGTTGCGTTGTCTTCCGTCCGGTGCTTGGAGCGAGCGGCGGCTCGGCTCTGGCTCATGGGTCAACGTTGCTGTGCGGGCCGGGTTGCACGGGGGCAGCGCCTCGGGGTTTCCTGAGCAGGAGGGCACACTTAGGGGTCAGCGCTCCTCGGCGCAGGCCTCTATCAATCCAGGCGACGTTCAGGCACCCCACGCAACAGCTGTTTCTCGGACAGCGGCGGCGCGTTCAGGGGCACAAGACACGAAGGGGGCAAGCAGGCACCGGGCGCCACCTTTCTTCACGTTGCAGCTGCAGCTCGGGGTTAGTCACTGTGCTCGGATCAGCTGGGCTGATCTTTACGATGCTCCTTGGCCAGACAGGCGGCAGTCACTTTGTTCAGAGGGAGGGTGGCTCCTAGGGCGTTGCTGAAGAGCGCGATGGTCACAGCGCGCTCCGCTTTTCCTGGAGAGGCTTGCAGAGGGGAGACAGCGTCTCGCAGTGGTTCCTCTGTCGGGGGGTAGCGCCCACTGGTCCTGGGGCGCTGGTCAGGAGGCAAGTTCACAGGCAAGCCCTTGGAGATCTCTCAGCAGAGTTTGGCACAAAGTTTCACAAAGCAAAAGTCTTCTTGTAGTCTTTTCTCTTCCTCTCCTTCTGCAGCAAGGCACCAGACACAGGCCAGAGACAGCACTCCGCCTTGTCCTTCCAGGTCCTTCTCGTCGGGCAGAGTTCCTTCTGTAGCACAAACAGGATCTAATTTACAAGGAGCAGGGCTCCTACTTTTATACTGCATTTCTTTTGTTCTCGCAGGCCAGGGGGGCCTTTGCATAGACACTTTCAGTCCTTGAGTACTCTGGTGGGTGTAATCCGGCTTCTGCTTTCAGTGCGAGGGGCAGGCGCATCAGACGCCCCACAGGAGGTGGAGCCAGCATTGTGTGGACAGGGGCAGCCAGGAGTACCTTGTTGATGAGGCTTCGCCCTTCCTGGGCCAGGTGTCGGCTGAGTCATCAGTCGCTCCCCAGGAGGGTGGAGCCAGCATTGTGGTGGCAGAGCACAGCAAGATTCAGAGTCAAGAGCCACTCCTACCTCCCACTAAGGTGTAATCTTCGCATTCACCACCTGTCATCCCCCAGCCCTGTCACTCACACATCCCAGACAGTCAGATACACATACCAGCAGAGGCGGGCTGAAATGGTTAGGCAAGCAAATGCTAACTTTCTAAAAGTAGCATTTGCAAACACAGGATATTAAAATAAACTTTACTAAAAGAAATATGTTATTATTCTGAGTTCAGGCATACTAAACATGACTCTCTACCATGCTCCCTGAGCCTGCTGGGATTATAGCGTGTAATAATTCCAGCAGCCCATTCTGGCCTAACGGAAGCAGGTAGCCTTCAATAGTGAAATACAAATTTAGTTGTAATTCACTACTAGGACATGCCACACACATCAGGCTTGTCCTACCTTACACCTACAATGCACCCTGCCCGTAGGCCTACCATAGGGGTGACTAATATGCAGTCAAGGGAAGGTTCAGGGGCTGGCAAGTGGGTGCACTTGCCCAGCCAGCATGACAGCACGAGACTGCATGCGGGGTCTGCAATGGCGGACCCTAGACACATCTTAAGGCTGCTTCTGTGGGTGGCGCAACCAGCACTGCAGGCCCACTAGCAGTATTGGCATCTACAAGCCCTGGCACTCCTGGTGCGCTCTACTAGGGACTAACAGTAAATCCAATGCACCAATCATGGACATCAATCACATGTACAATTTACAGTAGGGAGCACTTGCACTGCGGCACGGGTCGGCCGTGGCGCAGTGCCCTGAGTATCGGAAAACCAGCAAAACATCGGAGGCACACCAGCAAAAAGTGGAAGGGAAACTCACGCCAAGGTGCCAGGTCTAACATGTGTCCCCTCCAGCTGAAATGTGGGGGGAACTACCCTTCCCCAGGGAGTTCCACATCACTAAGGCGGAAAAACCTGGACAGACCGTCAGCATTGGCGTGATCTGTGCCAGGGCGGTGTTCCACCGTAAAGTCCATACTCTGTAGAGAAATGGACCACCTCAACAGTTTCGGGTTCTCACCCCTCATTTGCATCAACCATCTGAGGGGCCTGTGGTCCGTCTGAACTCGGAAGTGAGACCCAAACAAGTAGGGTCTTAGCTTCTTCAGCGCCCAGACCACAGCAAATGCTTCACGCTCTATTGCACTCCACCTACTTTCCCGTGGAAGTAACCTCCTACTGATGAAGGCTACGGGTTGGTCAAAGCCCTCCTCAGTCATCTGTGAAAGAACAGCCCCTACACCATGCTCTGAAGCGTCTGTTTGCACTATGAATTCCTTGGAGAAATCAGGAGCCAGGAGCACGGGCGCCGTGCACATGGCAGTCTTCAGGGTGTCAAAAGCCTTCTGACAGGTGTCAGTCCAAATCACATTCCTGGGCTGCTTCTTCGAAGTCAGCTCTGTCAAGGGGGTCACGATCGTGCCATAGCCCTTGACAAACCTCCTGTAATACCCGGTGAGCCCCAGGAAGGCTCTCACTGCAGTCTGGGTCTTGGGGGGCTCCCAAGCCAGGATGGTCTCAATTTTGGGTTGCAAGGGTGCCACCTTGCCACTCCCCACTTGGTGTCCCAAGTACACCACTGAGCCCTGCCCAATCTGGCACTTGCTTGCCTTGATTGTGAGGCCTGCTCTGCGCAGGGCCATCAACACTTCCCAGAGGTGTCGCAGGTGTTCTGGCCAGGTGCCACTGAACACCGCGATGTCATCCAGGTAGGCGGCACTGAACTCATCCAGCCCAGCCAACACCTGGTTGACCAATCTCTGAAAGGTGGCAGGGGCATTCTTCATTCCAAATGGCATAACCCGGAACTGGAAATGCCCATCTGATGTCGAGAATGCCGACCTCTCCTTTGCCCCATCGGTCAAGGCGATCTGCCAGTACCCAGACGTTAAATCAAACGTGCTGAGGAACCGGGCAGCCCCTAGCCGATCAATGAGCTCATCAGCTCTGGGGATGGGGTGCGCGTCAGCCTTCGTGACTGAATTGAGTCCTCTGTAGTCCACACAGAACCGGAGTTCGGGTGTGGCTCCCGGCGCAGCAGCCTTTGGGACCAAGACCACGGGGCTGGACCAAGGACTGCTGGAAGACTCAATCACCCCAAGGGCAAGCATCTTGGAGACCTCCTCCTTGATGCAGGCCCGGACCCTGTCAGTCACTCTGTAAGCCTTATGCTTCACAGGTAAGCTGTCTCCTGTGTCCACATCATGGACGCACCAATCTGTGACACTCGGAACCAGGGAGAACAGATCTGGAAACTGCCCCAGCAACTGGCGGCAGTCTTCCTGTTGTTCGGGGGTCAGGGCGGGTGAGAGGTTAACTCCATCCACTGACCCATCTTTCTCACAGGCCACTAAGAGGTCAGGAAGAGGCTCCGACTCCTCCTCCATTCCATCATCAGTTGCCAACAACATGCCCACTTCGGACCTTCTTTAAGTGGGGCTTGAGGCGGTTGACATGTAGGACCCTCAAAGGGTTCCTGGGCGTCTTCATGTCCACCAAGTATGTCACGGGGCTCTTGCGCTCCACAACCTCAAATGGACCTGTCCACTTATCCTGAAGGGCACAGGGTTCCACTGGGGCCAGGACATACACCTCTTGTCCAGGCTGAAGCTCGACCAGAGTGGCATTCTGGTCGTACCACCGCTTCATCTCCTCCTGGCTTGCGTCCAGATTTGCCTCGGCAAGTTGTCTGAAGCGCCTGGTTTCGTTTCTGAAGGCCAGCATGTAGCTATATACATTCTGGGGAGGTTTCCTGGGAGATTGCTCCCAGCCTTCCTTTACCAAACTCAGTGGTCCTCTCACGGGGTGACCGTACAGCAGTTCAAAGGGGCTGAACCCTAGGGACTTCTGTGGTACCTCGCGATATGCAAAGAGCAGGCATGGTAAGAGGACGTCCCACTTACGCCTCATTGGACCTTCTAGGCCCATGATCATGCCTTTCAGGGTTCGGTTGAATCTCTCAACCAACCCGTTACCTTGGGGATGGTAAGGCGTGGTGAACTTGTAAGTTACACCACACTCTTGCCAAAGGGACTTCATATACTTGGATATGAAGTTGGTCCCCCTGTCGCTCACCACCTCTAGAGGGAATCCTACTCGTGAGAAAATTCCCATCAGTGCACGTCCCACCACGGGGGCCGTCACTGTCCTCAGAGGGATGGCTTCAGGGTACCGGGTGGCATGATCCACCAAGACCAGGATGAACCTGTTGCCCATGGCTGTCTTGGGGTCCAGAGGCCCAACAATGTCAATACCCACTCGCTGGAATGGCGTACCGACCACAGGGAAGGGTTGGAGGGGAGCCTTGTTCTTCCCTCCGCTCTTCCCAATTGCCTGGCAAGTCGGACAGGTTCTACAATGAGCATCTGAGCTCTTGTGCATTTGGGGCCAGTAAAAGTGGGTGACAAGCCTATCACAGGTCTTGTCCATCCCCAAATGTCCTGCTAAAGGCACATCGTGAGCCAGACCCAGTAGGAAGGCTCTGAACTTCTGGGGTACCACCAGCACACGGGCTGACCCAGGTTCAGCAGCCTTAGGCTCTGAATACAGGAGGTCGTTCTCCCAGTACACATAATGTGTTTTGGCCTGAACACCATTGGCCTGGTCTGCAGCCTGCTGCCACATACCCAAGAGAGAAGGGCATTCTTTCTGCTCCTTGCAGAATTCCTCCCTGGAGGGTCCTCCTTATTGCTGCCAATGGGTCAGCTCAGGCAGGTCCCCCAGCTCGGCAATCTGTTCCCCTGTAGGCTCCAGGGCATCCCCCTCGAGGTCTGCTTCCTCCTGGACCGTGGGAACTTCAGGGGCCGGTTTCCCGCGCCCCCTGCGCCTTCTCCCTAAGGCCGGTTCCTGGGCCTCTCCTTCAGGCCCCAGGACCTCTTGATCACCCCTACTGGCTGCCATTGACCGGGTGGTCACGCACGCCCAGTCAGGCAGACCCACCATCCTCAGGTGAGTCGTCTTCTCCACCTTTTCCCAAGGGGAGTGCTCCAAGTCATTCCCTAGCAAACAGTCAACAGGCATGGTTTTCCTCACACAGACCTGCAGAGTACCAGAGACCCCCCCCACTCGAAGGGAACTTGAGCCATCGGACACTGACTCTCTGAATTATCAGCGTTGATAACCCTACAGTAGGCATGGGGTACAACCTGCTCTTGAGACACCAGGTGCTGCCTCACTGCAGTCACACTGGCTCCTGTATTTCTAAGAGCTTCAGCTTCCTTACCGCTGATGATCACCACCTGCCCATATTTCTTAGTGTTAGAGGGCAGGTAGTTCGTAGGGATCATCTCACTGTCTCCTAGTGAGACTAGGGTCATGTGAACGGGATCTCCACCCCCCGGGACCATCACTTCTTCTCCTAAGTGAACACTAGTCACTTGACGGGGCGGAGCACCAGTGGGTGCGGGTTTTCCAAACAGGCGACACTTGGGGTCACTGGAGATGTGCCCCGGCTCACCACATTTGAAACAATTGAAGGGCCCCTTTGGAACAGGTTTACCTGTCGGGCCCCATTCTGCTTTGGGGGTGGGGGAGGCAGAGAACCTTTCTGCTGGTCCCCTTGGGGATTACTTTGGGGGCCTTTTTGGAACCCTTTCTGTTTTCCCTTGTCCCCCCCACTCTTCTGCTGGGGACCCTGCCCACCCTTGGCGGAGTCTCCCACTGGACCCTTGTGGACCCTGGTGCTGAGCCAGCGGTCCGCCTCCTCAGCGAGCTTCCTCGAGTTTGACAGCTTGCTATCGATCAGGTGTTGGCGTAACTCAGGAAAACAGTGATCAGACAAGTGCTCCCATGCAATTAAATCAAAGAGACCTTGAAAATCATTCACCTTGCTACCCTTCACCCAACCATCCAGTGCTCTGCAAAAATAAGTCACATACTCCACATACGTATTCCCAGGCCGCTTAGTACACCCCCTAAACTTCTGTCTATACATTTCAGGGGTAAGCCCATACCTGTTCATTAAAGCTTCTTTCATGTGGGAATAGGATCTCTGATTTTCAACGGGCAAATCTAGCAGGGTGTCCCGCCCTTCGCTAAGGAACCTTCCCCACAACCCCGCTCCCCAATCCTTGTCAGGGACCCGGTGGGAGGACATGGCTACCTCGTATGCCCTAAACCACTGTCCTATGTCATCCCCCTTAAAAAACTCTTTAACTACGTCTTTGGGGATGTGCACTCTTGACTCTACCTGCACCGGCGTTGTGCTGCCACCAGAGGGAGGATGATCCAAGTTTCTCTCCTTTAGACTCATCTCCCTCATTTTCAATTCGTAATCCATTTGGTGCTTTCGCTCTTCCAGCGCCATTCTTTTGGTTTCAAGCTCCAGTTGGATTTTCAATTCTGCCAGCTTTCTTTCATGAACCCTCGTTTCTTTCCTGTCCGCCAGCTCCTCTGGCGACAGTCCTCTACCAAAGCTGTACAGGCTGTCTTGTTTTTCGAGATCCACAAGATCCACAGGTGCACCCTGCTCCTCAGTTGCATTCTGATCCTCAGGTTCATCTTGATCCTCGGGGGTCGTTCTGGACTCTATCCAGGCTTTCAGGGCTACCTGCGTGTGGAACCTTGAGCTTTTTGCAAAAAAACTTCAGTTCAGTTCTGGTGTAATTATCCAGCTTCGCTGCATCCCATTCCACCTCCAACATCTCAGAGGTCGTGGACTCCGCTTCATCCAGGCTCTTCGTGCCCGGCATGGTTTCTTCGCTAGGGATCTTCTCTTGGCAAAATTACAACAAAACCTGTGGCTACGTAACTGGACCGAAATCACTGTGCAATGGTCAGAAGTTAAGGTATAAACACTGCAAATGTAAATTCGAAAATCCCACCGCTGCCACCAATGTAGGAAGGGGGAGTCTCTAGTTGGCGCAGTGCAACACTAGCGACAAGCAGGGACTCTCTCTTCCTCGTCAGGGCTGAGGGTTACCTTCAAGACAACCTCTGCTTACCCTCTAGGTAGTGTGGCTTAAGCAGTCTTAGGCTAATCTCTGAGGCACATAGGGTTAAACATTTGCAATATTACACCGTCACAACCAACCCACCACACAATGACACCAAACTGTATTTGTAAAAATATATATTCTTTATATAAATTTCAAGCAGGCTTGTAAATACAGTCTTGGTTCAATATAAAACGGTTCCAGTACACTTTCATTTAAGTTGCCACAGTTCTTCCTTTAGCAATAATCAGTTCTTGGTGTTAGCGCTTCACTAACAGTTCTTATTCAGCGTGAATCCCCCGCATGGGGATTCAGGGCTCCTCACGGTACTTTGTGGGAGAGTTGGCGGGGCGCAGGTCAATGCGGCAGTCCGCGTTGCGTTGTCTTCCGTCCGGTGCTTGGAGCGAGCGGCGGCTCGGCTCTGGCTCGTGGGTCAACGTTGCTGTGCGGGCCGGGTTGCACGGGGCCAGCGCCTCGGGGTTTCCTGAGCAGGAGGGCACACTTAGGGGTCAGCGCTCCTCGGCGCAGGCCTCTATCAATCCAGGCGACGTTCAGGCACCCCACGCAACAGCTGTTTCTCGGACAGCGGCGGCGCGTTCAGGGGCACAAGACACGAAGGGGGCAAGCAGGCACCGGGCGCAACCTTTCTTCACGTTGCAGCTGCAGCTCGGGGTTAGTCACTGTGCTCGAATCAGCTGGGCTGATCTTTACGATGCTCCTTGGCCAGACAGGCGGCAGTCACTTTGTTCAGAGGGAGTGTGGCTCCTAGGGCGTTGCTGAAGAGTGCGATGGTCACAGCGCGCTCCGCTTTTCCTGGAGAGGCTTGCAGAGGGGAGACAGCGTCTCGCAGTGGTTCCTCTGTCGGGGGGTAGCGCCCACTGGTCCTGGGGCGCTGGTCAGGAGGCAAGTTCACAGGCAAGCCCTTGGAGATCTCTCAGCAGAGTTTGGCACAAAGTTTCACAAAGGAAAAGTCTTCTTGTAGTCTTTTCTCTTCCTCTCCTTCTGCAGCAAGGCACCAGACACAGGCCAGAGACAGCACTCCGCCTTGTCCTTCCAGGTCCTTCTCGTCGGGCAGAGTTCCTTCTGTAGCACAAACAGGATCTAATTTACAAGGAGCAGGGCTCCTACTTTTATACTGCATTTCTTTTGTTCTCGCAGGCCAGGGGGGCCTTTGCATAGCCACTTTCAGTCCTTGAGTACTCTGGTGGGTGTAATCCGGCTTCTGCTTTCAGTGCGAGGGGCAGGCGCATCAGACGCCCCACAGGAGGTGGAGCCAGCATTGTGTGGACAGGGGCAGCCAGGAGTACCTTGTTGATGAGGCTTCGCCCTTCCTGGGCCAGGTGTCGGCTGAGTCATCAGTCGCTCCCCAGGAGGGTGGAGCCAGCATTGTGGTGGCAGAGCACAGCAAGATTCAGAGTCAAGAGCCACTCCTACCTCCCACTAAGGTGTAATCTTCGCATTCACCACCTGTCATCCCCCAGCCCTGTCACTCACACATCCCAGACAGTCAGATACACATACCAGCAGAGGCGGGCTGAAATGGTTAGGCAAGCAAATGCTAACTTTCTAAAAGTAGCATTTGCAAACACAGGATATTAAAATAAACTTTACTAAAAGAAATATTTTATTATTCTGAGTTCAGGCATACTAAACATGACTCTCTACCATGCTCCCTGAGCCTGCTGGGATTATAGCGTGTAATAATTCCAGCAGCCCATTCTGGCCTAACGGAAGCAGGTAGCCTTCAATAGTGAAATACGAATTTAGTTGTAATTCACTACTAGGACATGCCACACACATCAGGCTTGTCCTACCTTACACCTACAATGCACCCTGCCAGTAGGCCTACCATAGGGGTGACTAATATGCAGTCAAGGGAAGGTTCAGGGGCTGGCAAGTGGGTGCACTTGCCCAGCCAGCATGACAGCACGAGACTGCACGCGGGGTCTGCAATGGCGGACCCTAGACACATCTTAAGGCTGCTTCTGTGGGTGGCGCAACCAGCGCTGCAGGCCCACTAGCAGTATTGGCATCTACAAGCCCTGGCACTCCTGGTGCGCTCTACTAGGGACTAACAGTAAATCCAATGCACCAATCATGGACATCAATCACATGTACAATTTACAGTAGGGAGCACTTGCACTGCGGCACGGGTCGGCCGTGGCCCAGTGCCCTGAGTATCGGAAAACCAGCAAAACATCGGAGGCACACCAGCAAAAAGTGGAAGGGAAACTCACGCCAAGGTGCCAGGTCTAACAGAGTCCAACTAACTATAACGTGGGAATTTCAATGGTTTTATGTCAGTAAAATTTCCAGCTAACTATAACTGGTGTGAAACCTATGGTTTTTTCAGTGAATATATATATATATATATTTTCTGTCTGTTTGTGTTTAGCCAAGACTTCCAGCATCAACTTTGTTTGGCGATGAAAATAGACCACATCACATCCAATTTAATTTTCTGAAACAGGTTCATTAGCATTTGGAAAATGACACCTCAAACCATTCCTTGGGAGACTTCTTGTACCCGCCACTTACCAATACACTTCAGGGCCAATGGCTTACAATATCTTTTTTGCATTATTTGTAAAGTTCTTGACCAACATAGGTCATTAACGGTGAATATACAGTTCAGCGTCTGTGTTGAACCCCCACAGATTTTCAGTACCCATTGATAGAATCCATCTTGATTCTGCCCTCCATACATTTAGTTCTCTATCACCTCCTCTTGGCTTCAATGAATCTTGTTGGATTCCATAATACACAAATTTGCTGATGTCTTTCTCAGATATGTTTTCCAATTACATAGGTGAAGTCCTTTTTCGAAATGGCTCGAATATGCTGTAAAATCGAAAGCTTTAATTTGTTGATGGTCCTTCCTGCGTATGTCATCCCACGCTCACATTCAAGTGCATAGACTACATGGGTACTTTCAATCAATCAATCAGTGGTTTATAGAGCGCGCTACTCACCCGTGAGGGTCTCAAGGCGCTTGGACACAATATATGTGTTCCTTGATCTTTTTAGCTCTCCCATCAACTAGTTTGACTTTTGTCCTGTTATTATCCCATTTGCAGGCTTTGCATTTAGCACATTTGTAGAAACCTGGTTTCTTCTGCAGTGACCAACTGCACCATTGGTCTTGATTAGACATGAAGCTTTGAACTAAAAGATTTCCTAGTGAGTGCATCTTCCGATATTATTATATTCAGGCGATCCTGTATATAATCCTTTAAACCTTTGTCTTGTTCCAAACCTCGCCAGTTGTTTCTGAATAACGTTTTCACTTCATTTTCAGACTTACTAAAATCCATGATGTATCTAATTTTGCCTTCTTCATTTTGATCTTTTTTCTTTTTCTCTGGCAATAAGAGATCATTTCTGTTTTTCTCTTTGGTTCTTTTCAAAGCATCCATCAAACCTGAGGTTAAACATTCATGTCTTAGGAATCTCTGTGATATTTCCAATGCTTCTTCATCAAAATCTTTTTCTTTTTCTTCAGAGTAATTCCTTTTAACCCTGAGATGCTGGCCATAAGGTATGCTCCATTTCAGGGCTGCCAGATGTGCACTATTTGCAAAAAGTAGGTTGTTCACACTGGTGGGTTTTCTAAAGACCTTTGTGCAGATCCTCTCTTGGGAAACACATAGTTCGAAATCAAAAAAGGTCAATCCCATTTTACTTATTGTGTACTGAATTTGAAATTCTGAGGATTCTCATTCATGGATTCTAAATGTTTTCAAATTCTTATTGTTCACTCTCCCAGAGTGGAAAAAGATCATCAGTAAATCCTAGCCACAAAACCACTTTCTTCAAGCTTTCAGAGTTTTTTTCAGTCTAAATAATTCCAGTTTCCCAGATGCCTATGGCTAGATTGGCATAGGTTGGAGCAAAAGAAGACCCCATTGCTGTTCCCTGCTTTATATGTTGTACTTTCCATCAAAGATAAAAAATATTGTTCATGAGACAGAACTTCATTATATCAAGCAGTCTCTCAGTGCTGTTCAGTAAGCTTAAATAATGCCTTCTTGCTGCCAAGCCATCTTGGTGCCTTAAGGGCATATACAAGGAGACAACTGTTGCCATTACGTAGTTTTGTATCCTAGGCATATTATTTATTCTACTTAAAAATTCTATGGAATCTCCGATGTATGAAGGGAGGTTTGAGACAAATGGGAAGAGGAATATGTCCACAAATCATGATGCATTCTCCAACAAGGAGTCACAAGAACTAAAGATAGGTCATCCTAGTGGATTGTCAACATTTTATGGACCTTTGGTATAAAATAAATTGTTGGTAGTGTTGGATGTTCTTTCCCTGACACCCTAGGCACATGGGGGGGGGGGGGCAGAGGAAACCCCCCACCCCAGGCAAAAAAGAAAACAAAATCAACAGAAATTGCGGTGAGACCCAGGAATTCCCATGGGATCGGATAAACAAAAACAATGGTGGCTAGGTGCATTCATTTCATTTATGCCTCATGCCTCAAGGAGCCCACCCCTGGGCTTTATTCAATAAGGGGTGTAGGGCTATGAAGTATTCCTCTCCTATGCAAAAGCAACAGTTGATGGACAGAATGCAGAACAATGACATACATTCACCCCAGTACAGATATCTGGGCCTAAATCCATCGTTTTTTTGCTCCCCATGCCTTTCCAGTTTGAACCCAGCCATATGCAAGTTATGCAGTTAGGGCTGGACTGTTCCCATGAGGCACAGGCCAATAAACAGAGGGGCCCCCTGCAACGAATACGGGCAGACATCAAGGGAAGAGAACACAACTGTTAAGGGGCCAATAAACAGAGAGGCCCCCTGCAACGAATACGGGCAGACGTCAGGGGAAGGCACAGGGTCAAGACTGAATTGCATATGGCCAGGTCTAAACTGAGGTGGCATAGTGAGCAAAAGAATGATGAATTTAACGCAGATCTCTTGACTGGGGGTGAATGTTTTGATTTGTTTTGCATTCCGTCCATCAATTGTGTGTCTTTTACTTTCTCACTTTAAGTGTGCCAGGTATTCGCAGACTTGAGTCCTGGGCTCACTGTGCCATTGGAATAAAGCTATCCTGGCTGAAGAGGGGTGAAACCCCAAAACCGGTCCTAGGATGCTTGTTTTCGGTCCAGGGAGGACCTGGCTTGGCAGTTAGGGATGGACTGTTCCCATGAGTCACAGGGTCCAGACTGAATTGCAAATGACCAGGTCTAAACTGGGGTGGCATTCCGTCTATGAGTTGTGTGTCTTTGGCTTTCTCGCCTTAAGTGCGCCAGGTATGCCCAGACGTTGGTCCTGGGCTTACTGTCAAGCCCGGACTGGCCACTGCGGGCATCGGGAAATCCCCCGGTGGGCCACAAGGGTGGGGGCTGGTTTTGGGCCCCTGGGGGCCGATTTTGTTACAGGGCCGATTTTGCAGCAACAAAATTGGACGAAAATGTGGCCCTGGCAAAGAGCTCGGTCACCCCCTCTCTGAGGAGGGGGTGGGAGGCGGGCGAGCACTTTGCCAGGGCTGGTTTTCGTTCCCAGCCCGGCTGCCACTGGACTCAAGCTATCCTGGCTGAAGAGGGGTGAAACCCCGAAACCGGTCCTAGGATGCTTGTTTCCGGTCCAGGGAAGACCTGGTTAGGCAGTTAGGGCTGGACTGTTCCCATGAGGCACAGGGTCAAGACTGAATTGCACATGGCCAGGTCTAAACCGGGGTGGCATGGTGAGCAAAAGATTGATGGATTTAACCCAGATCTCTTTACTGGGGGTGAATGTTTTGATTTGTTCTGCATTTCGTCCATCAGTTGTTTTTCACTCCTCTCCGAGCCATTAAAGGCACCAAGAACCCCACCCCTGTAGTTGAAATCATTAAAAAAGGTAGGGGGCCTCCAAAGGTCCCAGAGAGCTAACAACCAGGGCCAAAGTTAGTGTATATGGCGTAGGGGACCCCGGGCTCTCTACCTGCACCTCTAAAAGCCCTGTGGAGCCCACCCCAGCACCAAAATTACTTAAAATGGAGAGGGGGCCACGCTGCCCTCCTTCCTGTGCCATTAAAGGCCCTGCTGAGCCCAACCCTGGGTCCAATTACTTTAAAGAAGTGGGGTCACATGGCCCCCTCCCTGAGCCATTAATGGCCGCGGAGATTCCATCCCCTGGGGCCAGCTCACATGCTATATCCTGGGGAGCCACCCCTGGGAAATTGCAGTTTTCCTGCCTGCACTGGTGCAGGCTGGGAAACCTTTGTTTGGTCCCTCTTGGTGGGAGCATTTTTAAATCTCCAACGAAGATAAAGCAAACACAGAGTCTGCTCCCATCTGGAGGTAGCTTTAGAAATTCCCTCGCCGGCTGGGAGCAGACATTATAATCTGTTTCCCTGCTGATGGGGAGAGGGAAACATATCTAAATATTGTTTCTGCCTGAAGGGATCAGCATTAGTGACTGCTCCCTCTGGGTGGGAGCAATGCTGGCTCCTGCTGCTTGCAGTGCATCGGCTGAGTCCAAAGGGGCTTGGGGCTCCCCTCACAATCCCCAGCGAGTATATGGAGGATATCTAGGATGGGCACCAGGGCACCCACCTTTGGCATTGTGAGCCCTGTGGGATGGGGTCCCCAGTGCCTTACAAGGATTGGGAGGGGTCTACCTGGCCACCTTCCTCTTTTAATCCAAATAAATGGCCCCGGGGATGTGGGGTCCCCAGGGCCTAATAAGATTTGGGGAGGCGGGCACACAGCCCCCTCCGTTTTCATTTAAAAAAGGTCCCTGGGGGGGATGATATCCCCCAGGGCATAACAAGGGTTTTTATTTAAAAAAGGCTCTGTGGGATGCGATCCCCAGATCCTTAGAAGTCATGAGTAACGAGGCCACATGCCCCCTTCTCTTTTAAAAAGAAACTGCCCTGGGGAGGGGGTCCCCAGGGCCTTATCAGGCTTGGGGAGGGGGCCCGTGTCCCCCTGTCCCCTTAATTACAAAAAAATAGAGCCCTGGGGCGGGGTCCCGACCACTTTTGTAAAAAAGACACCAGGGGATTGGGTTCCCAGGGCCAAATAAGGCTCAGGAGATGTCATGTTCCCCCCTTACCACTTAATATAAAAAAAAACTGTTGTGGCGGGATGGGGTCCCCAGGTCCTAATAAGGTTTGGGGAAGGGCCACATGACCCCTCTGCTTTCATTTAAAGAAAGACCCTGAGGAATGGGATGCACAGGGCCTAATAAGGCTCGGAGAAGGTCTCCACTTGGCCCTCTTCCCCTGAAAAAAAAAAGTACCTGGGTCGACAAGGACTAATAAGGCTTGGGGAGGGTGGCATGTGGACCCCTCCCTTTAAAAAGCATAAGGTGCTGTGGCCAACTCTCCCACCCTGCACGGCTGAAGGCCATTCACAACAGGGGCTGGCTCTACATATGGTGATGAAATATTACTTTACATTTAAAAAAACTAGAAATTCACTGGAAAAAACAAAGGTTAAAGTAATAATTAGATGTGATATAAAAGATATGTTTCTGTTTTTTTAAACAATAATTATAATCAGATATTCCCTGAAAAATCGAAAGGTTAAAGTAATGTCACAGTTAGGTGAATTTGCCAGCGATAAGATTAACATTTTGAACTGAAAAGTGCACAAAAATTAACCAGTTATAGTTATCACTGCTAACTATAACTTGCATACCCGCCATACACTGATTATGACCTCCCATGTGACATCACTTATGATATGTTCTATGACACCATTCATGACATCACTGATGGCAACATAAATCACATCATTGATGACATCACTGATGACATAACCCAAGCTTCTGTTGTATACATTGCTTTTTAAACAGGTATACCATTACAGCTATGAAAGTAAGGTAAGTGCAATAAAGCCCATAATAATATGAAGCCTCTTTACTGCTGTCATGCATAAATCCCCCATAGGTAAAGCAAGCTTGCATTATTAGTAACCTTGACCCAATACCATACACTAATGGTTAGCCGAATTCATGTTAACTTTGAACCACAGATGAAATGGTAACCTTTCCAGCACATGATGTTCAATCTGCGTACAACTTTTCAGGGAAAACAAAGGGCCTGATTTAGATCTCTGGGTTACTCTGTCACAATGGTGATGGATTTACATATCCACCTAAATATAGATCCCCTTACATCCTATGGGATTTATATTTCAGCAGACAGGATTTCTGTCACTATTGTGACGGATTAACCCGTCCACTGAGATCTAAATCAGGCCTATGTTCTTCAAGATACTTAAGTCTTGTTATATAACTAATGCCCTACTACAGACACTCTTTAATGGTATCAAACCCCTGACAGTCATCAAACCTACATTGAGAAATAAAGTGGATACGTATGGAAAGGTGGGTACTGTTAACAGTGTTTACTCCATGGAGAGATTTTACTCTGCATCACACTGTTTGCTGACAGTGAAACTCTCATGAGAAATACACCACATGGTATTAAAAAGTATCTACTAAGCACAGTGAATACTGTTTTCAAAACGTGTCCAAAGAGCAACTATTTACTTAAAATAACCGAGGCCTGGAGGTGCTAAAGATCATACTACCTGTAGCCTTCTTACTGTGGTGAAAGCTTTACAGATCGCCTGAAGCAAAAAAAGCACATGTATAAAGGTTAGTACCTGGTACACACAGTCTTCTATGTTAGGTAGAAATTGTCATTCTGGGATGATTCTGTCTAATAACTCAAGGCTGCTTAAAATACTTAGTATATAGTGAGTAAAATATTTGATCTGTTGGAAAATGTTTACTGTAGTATCAAAAACATTGTGTGGAGTATTCTGTCACCTGCACCCAGAGTTACTCTTCAATACAAAGATGTATACCATGCTCAATACCTCTACACATGTATGATGCATTTGGAGTACATGTCTTTTGTCAACACTTATATCCATTAGCTGGACACATGGGTTGTACACAATTAGGTAGAAAAGTAATATGGTAGTTATCAGCCACTATGTAAACTATAAAACAAACTAACACTTTCATTGGATGATGTCAACAGTGATGTCACCAGTGATCTCATCAATGATGTCATTTGAGAAGTCATCAGTGATGTCATAAATGATGTCATAGAGCACGTCTTGAGTGATGTAATATGTGTGGTCATAAGCTGTCCATAGGGGGGCGCAAATTATTGTTGGCTCTGCTAACTCTAACTGGTGAGTCTTTGTGTTTTTTTAGTTCAAAACATTACAATGTCACTAACATATTAACTATAATGTTAGTTCAACCTTTGTTTTTTCCAGTGAATATATATATATATATATATATATATATATATATATATATATATATATATATATATATATATATATATATATATATATATATAAAGCCACTCAACACCACGCAAGGTGGCCTTGCGTGTCTTAATAAATCTAATTTTTGAGTTGTGTTGCTCTTGCACCACATTGCAAAAGGGCTCATAAATATCCCCCCTGGTAGTGTGAATATGACGCAGTGTGATCAAAAGAGAGCAATAATTCTGTTTCCATAACTGCTGCTGCTGAAACGCGCCATACAGCTGCCATGCTTTTCTGACATTATCTTTGTGTTTGTAGGAAATGTCAAAAAGGTGAAGAGCATACCTATTAGTTGTGTATGTCTAACATCTCTAATTGGTGATAAGTACACCAATATAATCTTTGCTGTAATTCTTATTTTAAAACAAAATGTGTTTGTATAACATAATTGACACTCTATGTATATATATATATATATACATAGAGTGTCAATTATGTTATACAAACACATTTTGTTTTAAAATAAGAATTACAGCAAAGATTATATTGGTGTACTTATCACCAATTAGAGATGTTAGACATACACAACTAATAGGTATGCTCTTCACCTTTTTGACATTTCCTACAAACACAAAGATAATGTCAGAAAAGCATGGCAGCTGTATGGCGCGTTTCAGCAGCAGCAGTTATGGAAACAGAATTATTGCTCTCTTTTGATCACACTGCGTCATATTCACACTACCAGGGGGGATATTTATGAGCCCTTTTGCAATGTGGTGCAAGAGCAACACAACTCAAAAATTAGATTTATTAAGACACGCAAGGCCACCTTGCGTGGTGTTGAGTGGCTTTATAACTCTTGGTTAAAGCAACACAGCACAAATCACTGCGTTGCCTTACTCTGTGCCATGGAGGCATTCAATGGCCATTGCGTGGGTGCTCCCACTCAACTCCAATGGTTTTTGATGCATTCACTGGTTCGCCAGAACTGGTAAACCTGCAGCACACATAAAAATAGGAATTTGCCTCTCAGGATTGTTTTTGTGCACTAAAGTGTCACTTCCTGAACAAAAACAATCCTGCATGCAACACAGGCACCCTTGCACCATGGTGCAAGGGTCCCTGCATTGACGCTAGGCAGCCAAAAGGGTGCCAGACAGGAACACGGACAGGAATGCGTCATATTCTTTTAAAAACTGCATATAGCTGCCCTTTCTTTGTGATGCAGTGCAGAGCAGCAAGGTGACTTGCTGTGCTGCATTGCGCCACATTCTCATAATGATGCACCCATATGTTTACCAAACTCCTTAGTGTAGCTCTCTGCTTCCCCAAATTCACAATCTTCCAATATGTGTGATGCTTCTTTTTTTCTTGCTCCTCTGTATTCCCTGTTCTGACACTCTGAGGTACGTTGAAAAGCAGTGTTCGAGACTACTCTGCACTTTTGCACCTGAATACAAAAAGAAGGTGCAACCTGGCAACGTCGGGGCATTACCAACACTTCACACTGGAACACAGGTTCTCAGATCATGCTGTCTATCCCAAATTAATTTCACCTATGTTTGAAATGAAATTTACACATGGGGGATGGAACTATGACACCGATGACAATGTTATAGAACATAACAGTGTGAACGGCAAACTCGTTACTGACGACAAACTTCAAAACCTATCAACAGGTGGCGTGCAAATCAGCTGTGCACTTCAATGCAGGGATGTATACTCTCCGACCGACACATCTCCACATATTTGCGCTCCTTGAAAATCAACGTCGCCCTCACTATTCTGCCAGTTTTAAGTTGGCAATACCACAAAGTGCTCCACCTATGAGCCCATAAGTGGCAGCTGTTGGATTTTTGCCCTTTTCTCCTCAATTCTCCAAGCTGCTCCAGTGGTGTCTGGGATGTACCTAGAGTGGTGGGATGGGTGACATAAAAATAAATAAAGAAAATGCACTTACCTTTCTGCGTGAAGCGTCGTCGTCCTCCTTCGGTCTTCTCTGGAGGCAAACTCAAAAGCGGTACCCAGCCAAAATTCCCTAACCAATCCAGGTGCTGTTCTCACAGCATGAGAGCAGCTTTAGGATTGGAGGTAGCGTCCTCACTCAGCGCTCTCAAGAGCACTGAATGCCTGCATTTTCTATAACCCAGTTGTCTAAGACAGCTAGGTTAGAGAAGTTTAAAATACATGTTAGGCTAGCCGTCTTGTAGGCCGTCAGAAGATGGCCAGCCAAAGAGATATGTGCATTTTAACCTTTTGCACACAGCTCCCATGTTGCCACTTGGCTTGCTGGCCCTGCCCCGTCCTGACACTCAGTTCAGGACGTGTTGGTTGCTTTAAAAATAAAATGGTAATAAATTCATTTTATTACCATTTTATTTTTCAGCTCTGGCCTGGGGCTTTTCTGTGCGGGGCGAAGCTCCTCTGCTCAAAAGGAGGAGGTGCCGAACGCTATTTATTCTAGAAAGCCACAGCATTTGTGTTGAAATGACACTCCATCCTCCTCTCATCGCCACCGTAATAAGAAAGACTTTAGTCCAGATAAAGGTTCGAACAGGTTAAATTTAATGGCACCTCAGCCTCAGCCTACATTTTCAATAACTGTCAACCCTAGAATCTTCATCCTTTGCCCAAAACAGTACATGACATAATGGATCAGAATGTATCCTAGTTACATTTGAGGAAATGCCGGTAAGCGAGTGGCACACCTTAATATTAACACACTATACCATACAAATCTTTTCCTCTGTGCAGTCCTGTCACTACTTCCTCATGTTAGTCGTAGCAGTCATGTCATATTATGCTCAGTAATATGGAATATGTACTGTGCATTTTCACTGAATAAAGATATACTGGTGCTTCACTGAAAGGAAATAGTCAACTGTAAGTGTGCGTCTACACCCGGAGAATTATGACCATAAGACTAGGACAAAGGAATGTGTGTCCAACGCCTTTTGGTAGGTAAGCAAAAGAGAATTATCAAACATTACATTCAGATTTCTCACTGTAGCTTGCTGGGGGTTAAGTCTTTAGACCACTCTTTAGAAGTCCAAATCAGTGGAGGGCTACCAACAAACAAGAATTCAGCTTTAACTGTACTGATTTTCAAAGAGTTAGCCTGCATCCAGTGAACCACTACAGTGAGGCAGGGATAAAAATGGATTAAGATGCAGTAACAGCTGCATCAAGACAAATGTGAATCTGTTTATCATCTGTGTAGGTCATGAATGTAAGACCAAAAGAGCAGATCAGCTTTACCAATGGAGTAGCATAGATATTGAACAATGTCATTCTGATGCCAGAGCCTTGAGAATTCCATGTAAATTGTGCATGGATGAGAACAGAGGTGTTGATACCGATTTGTAATTGTCCATCAAGTAAGAGGCCAACCATGCATGTCCCTAATCATGCACTCCGAAGAGAACCGGTTAAGAAGAATTTGATGTGATGCCTTGTCAAAGGCAGTGGGCAGATCTGAAAGGATCAGACAAGCTGTGCCTCCTTTGTAAGTCTCTTTGGTAGGTCTCAGGTCAGCCAAAATGGCAAACATCACTTATTCAGTATGTCGGTTATTTGAAACCCTGATTGATTATTATAATCCATTCAGCTGAAGTCTTCCAGAAAGCTAGTGATCTGGCTATTTATTTCTTTTTCTGAATCATTGATTTGGAATGGTAGAAAAGATATGGATTGATAGTTACTGAAAATTGCTGGATCAGAACTTAGTATCTTTAACACTGGGACAATCTGTGAATACCACAAACGGGAGGAACAGTGGTATTCGTAATGGAGAAATGTACATAGCTCTTGAAGATTGTCCAAAAATGTTAAAGATTTTATGGAAAATTGGAGGTATGAGTCCATTGGACAGACAGATTTAATAGATGAACTCTAGCTCAATGAGGAGAGGGACTTGTGAAGCCACACTAGGGAACACAGTACTTACAACAGAAGCAATTTGCCATGAAAATACTGAGATAAATCATCAAAGAAAGGTTGGAAGGGTTCAGTAGTGATGATTTTACATCAGGTAGGGTTAGCCAGTAAGTTGACAATTTTGAATATTTCTCTACCATTGTTTGCTGCCGACTTAATGTATGTAGTGTCATATGTGACTCTAGTTATTTAAAGTTATTTTTATATCCGTGAAGACTGCTACGGAATTGAAAACATTAGCATGGTGAATAGCCTCTGTGCCAGGGTGTTTTCTTAGCTTGCTACAGTATTTCAGATCACGTAGGTCTTAAACAAATCAGGGAGCAAAAGGCCTAATGTGCTGGCCTTTGTTAGGTTTAACCGGAGTAAGTGTACCTATTGAATCAGAGATCCAAGTGCTAATCAGTTTACTGCCTTTAGCATCGGGAGAAACACAAAAGGCCTTGATGGTCAGATCCCTGGAAATTCAATGGTCATCTGGAGCAAGTAAGTCTAAAGCTCAAAAATACTCTCATTGGCCATAGTTTGATATATTTCTGTGACTGACTCTCTGGCACTAGGCCAGCCACACAAGTGGCACAGCATTTTTATCGAGAAGAGAGGGGCAATGCTAGGTGGTAGGAATTTTATGGGATTTTTCCCTAATTTTGGAAATTTAGGTCGCAGAAGTGCATGGAAAATATGTGATTTTTGGCACATTTTGAGGTTTGCAGGACATTGTGGGTAAGAAGTCTTTGTGGAGTCCACATGAAGCACACCACCCTTGACTCCTCTGTGTGTTAATTTTTTACAGAAATTTCTGGGTTTTGTAGGTTTCCTTGGTTGACCATCGAGCCCTCACCCAAAAAACACAGACACCCCATTGCCAAATCTGATCATTTTTGTGACCGGAAATGTTGATGTCTCCACGTTGAATTATGGGCTTTTCCTGTTGAGGGCACTAAGCCTAACCATATAAGTTAGATACCATTTTTGCGGGAAACTTGGGGGAATGCTAGGTGGTATGAAATGTGTGGCTCCCCTCATATTGGAAACGTTATCCTGATAGAAATGTGTGGAAAATGTGTGTGTTTTATTCAGAGTTTGAGGTTTGCAAAGGCTTCTGAGTAGACTACCCTAATTGGAGTCACACAAATCACCCCACTCTGGATTCCCCTGGGTGTCTAGTTTTGAAACATATGCAGGCTTGCCTGTTTTCCCTAGGTGCCTGATGAGCTAGGGCCCAAATCCATAGCTAGCTACATTGAAAAATAAAGGTCAGTTTTCAGTGGAAAAATGTGATGTGTCCATGTTGTATTTTGGGGCCTTGCCTGCTGTTGGCACTAACCCTACCCACTGAAGTGCAGTACCATTTTTTATGGGAAGGCTTTGGGGACTGCTAGGTAATAGAACATTTGTGACTCCCTGCAGATTCCAGAACTTTCCATCACCCAAATGGAAGGGAAATGATTTGTTAGTCATAGTTTGAGGTTTGCAAAGGCTTCTGGGTAAGAAGGCATGGTGAGAGCCACAGAAGTCACCCCAACATTAATTCCCCTACGTGTCTACATTTAACAAATGAACAGGTTTGCTAGGTTTCCATTGGTGCCACCTGAGCTGTGGCCCAAAATCCATAGCAACCCACATTGAAAAAGGATTACTTTTCAGTAGAAAAAATGTGATGTGCCCATGTTGTGTTTCAGGCCCTTTTCTGTTACAGACACTAGCCCTACCCACACAAGTGAGGCATCATTTTTAGCAGCAATATGTGGAAATACAGAATAGTAAAACATTTATTATTATTAATTGCATTTTCAGTATTTGGGCCTTCTAAATGTAAATCAGTGTGTAAGAAGAAATTTTGAAAAAAGCCCTCTGAATCACATGCTAGTATGGTGCACACAAATTCAGAGATGAACAAATAACCACTGCTCAAACAATGCCAGCAACCAGAACGATCTAGTGCATGTAATGGTATATTGATTTTGCATATTTGCCATTGTGACAAGAAATTACAAATGAAAATGTTGTAAAAAATTGCTGTTTTTTCCTTACATATTTTCAATACTTTTTATTTCAACTGTTAATTTCTTTGGGAAAACCTTGAGGGATCTACACAAATGATCACTCGCTGAATTCAACATTGTCTACTTTTTAGAAATCTATAGCTTTGCATGATTACTCATGGGTTTCATTCTGGTTTCCACCACAAACTGGAAGTATGTTGAAAGCAGACAATTTTGATAAATGGGCTACCTCTTTGAAAATGCCCAAACTATAGTATAAAATGGGTTTTTTGATTCAGCTCTACATGTTCCTGAAAGCTGGGAGATGTTTACTTTAGCACAGCAAAACTTTTGTTGAAACCATTTTTAGGTAATAAAACCAATGCTTTTTTGTGGAGTACTTTTTTCCTTTCCTCCCCTCCCAAAAACAAAATGTTGCTATATTTTGCCTATTTTTTCAATTCCCTTCCTGGGAATTCACAAACTGTGGATACTTTTACAATCCCCAGGATGTTGGAAAAAAGGATGAAAATTTTGCATGGATACCTTATGTGGAAAATATGTTACAGAGGCATAAGTGTGAACTATCCCAAATAGCCAAATAAAAAGGCTAGCATTCGCGGGAGAAAAGGCTTAGAAGTCGAGGGGTTAAACAAGTCATGTTCATTGTGGTGACAGCTCAAATGGTAATTCCTGCTAAGTAGTAACAATATTACAAGGCATTTTTATGGATTTTTGTGTGCAGTTGTGGAGTTGTCATTATCAGATTGTTTGAGTGATGACAGTTTTCCAAATTTCATTAGTGCTATCTAAGTTTCCACAGATGTGAGTGACAGAAGCAGGGATTCATCCTCATTTCCAGGTGTAACCCTGTTTCGCATTGCTGATGATAGCATGTTTGAATGTTGCTCTGGGACGCTGTTTTTTAGGTCAGGCGTATGTGATCCTTACAGTTTTTCGTGTTACACTAAGTGCTCAATCCCTGTGAATGGTAAGATCCTTACTCTACTTACTAGCCCTAGGTTCAAGTAGGGATAGTCACATGCTCAGCATCCTTCTAACGTCCAGGTGTGTTTATGGTAGCCTGTATCTTCTAGAGCATTCCATAGTTTGGCAGTGTGAACAGAGAAATGTGTGCCACTATCAGTTTTCTTCTCAAAATGGCAGAACAATTAATTTGTTGTGGGTCCGACATGAAGCATAGTACCCTTTTTGGTAGTATTTGGTGAAGCTCAACTGTAAAACTACTTGTCTGTTTACATTCATTACTTAGTACATTTCACGCAATAGTTTGAGTGTAGGTAATTTGGCACAGGCAGGTTCTGCAGCGCTTTTAAATAGGGTGAAATGTTGTTTTGAATGGTCACATAGTAAATAGTCATACTCCATGGTATACTCTATTGGCGTGGTACAGGCATGATACGATGGGTGAGGTGGTTGCCTGGACCTAATGCTAGAAGCCAAGATGAGGGAAGCTATGTCATGGTGTGGAATGTGGATTCAGTCAATTGGTTGACTTGTAGCATCATGGAGAGGACTCAAATCTATGCTAATTATCAAGTTCTATATTTTGGAGGAAGTTGGCAGTGGTGTTTCGAACCCTTCAAGCAAGTTTGCTGGTCAGTTGTACTTTTTTCCACATATCGCATTTTAGGATTTCTGTTTCTGAGGTGTTGAGTTTGAGGTGTTTCTACATCATCCATTTGTCTGTGGCTTTAAAGCAGTTATCTAATTTTGAGAGCTCTATTTCATGTGGTTTATCCAGTGTTCGGTTCATCAGCCTTTTCGTAAGCATAGCTCTAGCAAGTGAGACTTTAAATAAAACTGAGAAGGTCTGAAAGTGATTTTATGAAGTTATTTAACAAAAACTGTGATGATTCCTTCTTTTGGAACCCATCTCTTGATGTGCAATGGTTTGGAGGGAAACAGGAGGATCGAAATGATGCTTGACCTATCTAAAGGTAAGAGTTGATCCAGTAAAACATATTTCCTCTGATACCCATAAGATTTCATGATGTGCAGTGGTGAATGCTACTGACAGGCTCAAGAGACTGAGTATTGCCAATCCCTGTTTATCCATCGTAATTCTCATATCATCACAAATAGAGGATAATGCAGATTCAGTGACTCTTCCCAGACAGGAGCATATTTGGTAGTCAAATAGTAAGGTGTTTTCTCAAAGTGTTTTGAGATCTGGGAAAAGGTGACCCTTTCTTTCACTTTGTGACTAATGGGATGAATTGTATCATGCAGGTATGTATACTCCATCGCACCAACAGAAGGTCTGCCTGCCCAATTTAAATGCGGGCGGACCTTCAGTTTGGCCAGTGGACACTACTCTGTCTTTGGCATGGATAAACTTCTCAGATGGCCCTGGGGGGTAAGGGCCATCGAATCGCTGCTTGTCCGCCCACCTAATTTAGATAAATGTGAATGTAGTCATTTTTAATTGTTTTTTACTGACAGGTAAAACCTGGTGGTAAGGTACAATGAAAGCCATTATAATGCTTCCCCAGCAATGGTAGAAGGTTCACATGACAGAGGGAGCATTATATACAAAAACAAAATTCTGTTTGTGGATTTTCTGTTTGTAAAGAAAAAACAATTACTCTGTGCTAAAGGGCTATGTCTTGCTGACGCAGCCCTGTAGCACAGAGTAATATGCATTACCAGGAACCGCTGTCACTGAGGTTCCTGGCAATGTTTTTATAAATGACCACCTGCTTGGCGGACATTTATAAATTGTGCCTTTGGTGTTGAAATGATTCTCATTGGTTCTCTGTAACTTTAGCAACCTTGATCCTTCTTCAATGCTCTATTTCTTAACCAGTATTTGAAGCTCTGAAAGGGTGTAATAAATGATATTGACATGAGTATGCCAATGACGCTCAGTTGTACCATGAGATTACCTGTCTTGAATCATGTCCTTTCTTTCAAAATGCCTAGAAAAAATTACACTGTGGTTGTTACTATAACATTAGAAAACTCAGCCTCAGTCTCCAAACATTAATTTTTACTAATAGCTTTTTCTTAGGATAACTCCAAGACAAAAGCTGCCTACTGGTCCACTCTCAGCTGAGATAATGACTAAACATAATGCTATTATCCTCTTCCAACTAGAACGTTACTAGAAACGATGGATGTTGGTTCACTGTAAACAAATATTCCACAGAAGGCTGGGGCAAAGGCTTGCAGAAATTACTTAGAAACTTCGAACTTTTTCACTGATACCGCAGAAAAGTGCATGGAATTCATCTTCACCCACAAGTATATCATGTTAAGAAATAACCCACACTACAAAATGCCTGGCACTGTTCATTTTCAACTATGTTCATAGCACAACTGGAGACCGAGCTCATTGTCACCTATTAGTACTAGGCCTGAATAAAATGTAAAATAAACTTGTAGGGTTTTTTTTTTTGGGCTACAATTTTGAATAATTGCACAAATCTGCATACCCTAGTTATTACAGAGGATTACGGTATTAGTACTACATTGATTATATTATCTTGATTTGGATTCATGTAGTTCCACTGAAGATTTAATTCATTTCAATCAACCATTGATCTTTAAACTTGTCTACTCTTCAGAAAAAGGGCATTTCCTGGACACCACCAACATAATAAAAGATAACTGGCTTCACACTACAATATATCATAAACTAACATTCCAAGCCAGATATCTGAGGAGCGACAGCTTTCACAAAAGCATAGAAAGCATTCCACAATGTTCAGCCTTGCTCTACGATACATTCAGACACATCAGTTGGGCGAGAAAATAGGGGTAAGTGGAAATCGCGGAGTTTCACTCGGTGGAATTCGGCGGAGTTACATGAAAACTTTGTGAGATTTTGTGAGGATCCGCGATCGGATGGAATTTGGCACGTGTCGCTGTTCGTGCTGATTTTTAGAGCTGGGAATTTCTTTCACGTCGTAAAATCTGGGCAAACTACGCCACGCGGTGCGCCAATGTTGGCTCCTTCTTTCTGCGACTCGGTTAGATTTACTATGGCAGGTCGCAAATGGTCGCAACACCCCGTGTTGAGAAATCTGGCTGGGAGGTGTTATAGCAACTGAAAATCATGATAGAGGATGCAAAATCTTGTTCATTAACTTAACATTGGCAATCAGTGCATGAGTTATGCCCGAACTCTGCATTACAAATGTTAGGCGTAGTGGGCAAAACACCAAAAATTTCTGCCCGCAGTGGAATTAATTTGCCCACCCCAATGAAAAACATAACACATTTGAGATTTGAATTCATAAATAGTGAGTACAGTCATAGTCACAGATAGCCAAATTCACAGAACAACCAGGATCCCCCTGAACAATATCTTAGAGTAGAAATTAAAAGACACTCAAGATAGTTCTCACTTGTCATCACATAAAATGCGCAGTTAAAAACTGATGCAAATTTACCAGGGAGTTACTACTCATTTAACAGAAAAAGGAAAAATTGCAGGAGATCTTCTAGGATATGCCCCTTTTTGCATTCCCTCAACCTCCCAATCTCATAAAATTGATAGTAAGAAGCAAATTACATGACTATGCAATGGCGAATAGAACAAAGTCATGTACAATTTAGAGGTGTCTAACCTATCAGCACATCCATACATGAAAAAAAACACGATCCTGGATACAGAGACATATTACAGAATAAAAGAGATTCACATATGTCTCAGAATTGTGACACACTTAATCATGTGCAGGAACTGCTCAGCAATCTCCATAAGCAGAGCCTCAAGACACCAGACAAGGAGAGTATTGTGTGTGAACATTTTTTGCATGGAACCACAGCATTCAAGATCTAAAGATTGCAATACCCAAAAGTAATTCCAAGACAGCTATGGAAAAGAAGGCTTATGAACATAAATGTATGCCGCTGTTCAATACACTCAGAGATGGGTTGAACAGGCATTGCAACTTTGAGTCACTACCCTGACTGGAAAATGTTCACCCTTTTCAGTCCCTCAAAGATGCACAGGTTGCAACATTCTGGCCTAACATCTCAAATCCTTCTCTGGAGCACTCATCTGACATGTGAATGCCCTTACTCCAGACACTACAACCAGAGGTGGCTCCTCTGTAATGGTGAAGGGGTATCGCTCCACAATCTAGCGCCAGCAGATGATAAATAAAATTATAATAACACAATGTTATTATCATTTTATTTATGCTGCCTGAGCCGGGCACTGGGAATTGGGTTGGGTGGAGATGGGCATTGCAGGATGGAGGAGTAGAGTGCACTAATAGGTGCTCATGTTGGTTTTGTCAACCATCCTAGGCCGGCCAAAGAGATATACGCACTTATGTTTCCCAACCCAGCTGTGCTGTAGAAATGCCACAGGCTCCAATGCACTGTCTGAGTGGCAAATGAGGCCGCTCAGACCAATCCTGATAGCATGAGAGCAGCATCTGGATTGGGTGGGGGAGCCTGTTCCCTAAGGGCCTATCCCTTTCCGGCCCGATGAGAGGAGCAGCGAAGCAGCTGGCTGCAGGAGAGGAGCGGCTGGTGAGTCTTTTTTATTTTATTATTTCTCCCCACTACCCACCCCACCACTGTGTCCACCATACCACTTTAGATAGGTGGCGGCCACCACTGACTACACCCCATGGTGGCACTGACCGTAAATGTAACTGGTGCCATCAAGCCCATCTTGCAGAGACTCCAGCTTCACATGCTACTGACTAATCCCAAGCTCGGTCAGCAATCCAAAAGCATTGAGCTGCCTTTCTGATAACTTTACACAAGTTCATCCCCCTTAGCTACACACACTTTGATCCCATATACTACTGACCCCCACTCTAGCTCCATCAACAATCACTTGTCAAAGGCTGGACCATACCTGACTATGTCTAGTCTTGATTAGCTCTTTGAGTCACCAATCTAACATGTTACTAACATTTACCTCGCTCTACCCTTTTCTCTGTAACATCAACTAGCTATTTGGATGACTGCATCCCATGTCTTATGCATCTAGAGAGGCAGTGGACTACCATATAATTGTGCCCCAGCCCTACTATGTTACTGACTTAGCTGTAGCCCCTCTGACCGCCCAGAGACACTCTCTCACCCTTGGACAAACCAGACTTACATGCGCCCACATACAAACGCTCCTGACACCCGGGACTCATAGGTGAACCTAGAATGCAACAAACTCTGTCCTATCCCTGCCTACCTTCCAGGGGAACTGATCAGTCTTGACTGGTTCCTCCTCAGACTTGCAAGCCTTTTTGGGGCCAAAAGTTCTGGCTTGTCACCTGACTGAAGGGGCACAAATTGTTGGGGTCCCTCTGAGACATCAGTTTGTAATGTTTTCTTTGATACAGACAGGATAGCTTCTTGGTAACCTGGAGGGATATGGATGACTTAACCCAATCTCTAAAAACGTAAAATTGCTACCTCTTAACTTCATGTCTCCACTTGAGTGTGGCAGACTTAGAGGACACTCAGCAGGTGTGTACAAAACATGAGTATGTTCATGCATGCGGGTATTTATTAATGTAACTCAAAGCTGGTGGTAGAACAGATGTTAAACTAGCTGTACAAACTCTCATTTGGGAACAGCCTACAGAAGTGCAATACTTTTAGGAAAGCTTGCAAATAAAATGACTTTTTAGCCTAAATAAGTTTTTTTTTTTTTTTACTTAGGGTGAATTCACTTTTTCTTCGATTGGCTAACACGAATCACAGAACTCCCAAACCACTTTCACAGCTTTTTACCTTTGTCAAGGGTATTAGGTTTATGCAGCCTGGAGGACTAAATTATTCGGCAAGGGTATCTCAGTTATGTGGCAACGTGAAATAAATGGCACTTTCTCTGGAAGTATTATTTTCATCCAGTTGAGCTACAAACATTTTTGTGAAATCAACAAATTACGTGGTAAAATATTTGAGAAATGGGATAAATCCATAATTATACTGTAAACACTGAGGCCATAGAATTGCATAAAATCACCCCCTCTCTTCATTATCCATTATTTTGCCAACGTTTATTCATAAAAGCTAAACATGACCTAAACATCCTGATCAGTGCCCATTGTTGGCTGCACTTTGAAAAAACTAACAATTTTTAAGCTAACTATTCCAAAGTAAATATGAAATATAAAAAATACATAATGGTTTCTGGTGACATTAACAAAGCCCTTGGCCTTTGGCCTCGTGGTTTATCATCACAAGAAATTCCTTATAGTTATATTGGACCATGTGTAAGGGTAACCCATTATGTACTCTGTGTGTGTGTATTTATGTAGAGAGATACAATGTATACATGTAAATGATATGCAATAAATTCGTTTCTGTCATAGGGAAGAAATTAATTAAAATGCAATATATTACACCTTTATATATGGATATTTGTGGCTCCAGTGCGCTCGGGCTAAATTCATGTTTATTATGCAGTGGCAGAAAAAGGTGAAATTGTAAAATAAATAAAACCAAAGTCAATAAACCCCCCACCTTTAGCAAACTCAAGTGATCCCAGAGCAAGCTTTTCTATTTTGCAAATAAACCACTGCTTCAAATTAACCCCGGTCTGGCAGATAGGGTTTCCAAGTGATTCAGCATTTGTGAGACATGGTCCTAGAATGGGAGGGGCTAGGGCATAACCCAAACAAACAATTTTACGAGTTCCAGAAGTTAACGTTTTTGTCTTTTTTTAATTCGGACAAGTGGGAGGGGGCTGTGCCCCCTGCCCGTAGGAAGCCATGAGGGGCCCAGGGGCATCTGCAAGGGATTAGCAGCAGATTGCAGGTAGCTCATTGGAACACGTGCTCTGTACAACTTCGCTTCTCCAAATAAACAAATCGGGCGCCTCGTGCAAACGCACGGCCCTGGAAAAACAGGCCCGAAGAATGGCACATTTATTTCAAGCTGAAACGAGGACGATTTCCTGCGCTCTTTTACTAGAGCAGTAATTCCAGCTCGTTCTTACAAAACATTAGCAAGCGGCTCAATGTTGCATTAATGAGAGGCTCTGTTTGTTACACCCACCTTTCTGATGAAATGGACCCGCCGAGAAAATGTCATAGGAAAGAAAGAAATGTGCATTTTCTTGTGTAGTGCACTCTACACACTGAATTACACCTTTGGGTCCAATATTTAAGGCAGACGAAGATACGGCCGTGGGGAAATATTGTCAAATGCCAGAGATCACTCGATTTGGTTGGGCCATGAGCCGGGATTAAAGTCTGCACTTTAACCACATGATCACGCCTGTCTCAAATCGCGTCTATGGAGCTTCCGTCAACGTTTTAGCAGTTTTAAAACAAACCTGTAAAAACGTGTTATTTTAAAGCAATCTAAATTATACTTGTTTAATCCACTGTGGTATAAAGAAAACCGGGGTCGTTCCTCCCGAAACTCGAACATGTGACCTGCAGATTCTGCTGAAATCCCCATTCTCTTAAGCTTCCCAGCACTGGTTTTGCATTTGTGCTGTCTGGTGCAATGTGGCAAAACGTTACCTCTTTAAAATGATAAACATGAAAACGGACAACTCGTCTTCATCAATGTCGATGCATTGAGGAGCAGCTGAACTCTTGTTTTTCACTCCTTAGTGGCATGGGTTTCTTCTCTGTAACTGGCAGTGCCACAGAAAATAAGCATAAAATAAAGCAGGTCTGACAGTACCAGTGGCTTCGAACACCAACATTACTTCCAGTTCTAATCTGCCATTTCTAATGAGATTTTTAGTTTCCAAGGGCTTCTTAGATGTGACAGATGCCAAAGCTTGGACTTGGGGTGGGGTCTGGTCTGGTCTGCCAGTCTGCTCACAAACCTCCCCTGCAGCTCCCCCGGGCCCCTCACAGGTGAACACTGACCCAGTGTGGGAAATGTATTGGAAGATGCCAACTGCCTCACAATTGCACAGCCATTCTCAAAAGCCCATCCAGCATGTCTCGAAGCAGATATCATGAAACCAGAACCCAACATTCAAAAATCCAGGCCCCGCTTCTAGACCCCTGAGGCTAGTGGTACCTGCTCCTAAGCAATACCAAGAAGGGCCTTGAGTCGGGCTCTGTCCCCACCACTCTATCCGTTAGGGCCACACCATCCTGCAAAAGGCCATGCCAGCCCTTGGAAATTGGGGCTGGTGTCTTATGGGAAGACCAGCTGTGCAGGTTTCCTTTTGTAAACTTGCCTTAATATCTCAAAAGAAATCAAAAACATCCTTTTGGCGTTGCTAATGCTTATTTTATTCTGTCACAGGTTTTTGTTGTGGAAGCTGCTAAAATTACTAAAACTAAAATAGTTTTTGACTACAAAAGCATACAATGCCATATTAGTCCCTGGTACTTAAGAGTGCTACTTTGTGTTGACGTGGTCCTTGTGAAAGGGAAGAATGCCATCACTCAAAGCGGTTAGCCAATGGCCGAAGTGGGCTGACTCGCTGCCTTATTCTGTATGCTATTGTGGGAGGAAGAAACATACGACTGGCACGATGACAGACCAATGGATGAAGAGGGCTTACTGAACGCTCCTGTAAGCAAGTTTACTCTCCATACAATTTTAGTAAAATCAAAAGGTCTTGGCTAAAGCCAGGCTTAAAAATTTAGAAAGGCAAGCAGAAGTGGGTATCGGAGGTAATGGTTCCTTGAAGTTGTTAAAAGCACATATGACGAACACTTCTTACACCCCTTACTTTCCCCACCATCCTCTGTTTAGTTGCTGCAATTTCATAAATTGTAATAATTTTTATGTATTTATTTGGTATCATTTTAAAAAATATATTATCTTTAAGGACCTGGAGCATCTGTGCACTTTACAGAGGAAAGGGAGTGCTCATACAAGACAACGATAGACACAAGGGGAACAATAGTAGGGCCAAAACAAAGCAATACAAGGAGAACACAAAATGTTTAATGTGTGGGGTGATGACATAATTCAAAACCAGAGTATTACAGTTGGCCCCAGAGTATAAGCAATGAGACTGTCTGGGCAACATGAAATCAAGGACAGAAACAAACCTGGCTCTTTATACTGGCAAAGACCGCATGAGTGAAGGAGGACTGACAGTGCAGATTCTGTTGGTTCGATGAAGAGTGGGGGAAATATTGATGATCAAGATAGTATAGTTGAATAGTGATTGGTAAAATCTGAAATGGATGCACCAGGAGCAAGAAGGAGGACGAAAATGGACTACCATTCGCAAACATGCTGGGTCATGCTGCTGCGCAGTCGGGTAGTAATGCTGATGGGTGAAAAATTACAATCAAGAGCTTCTTTTTTACTGGCAATTAAATGTGTTATATGAGTAAAAACACCTCTTTCAAATTCACAATTCAGTGACACTTTGAAATTAGTTTATTAAAATATACCCGAGGTTACCCCTGCCCTTCTCAGCCACAGAAGAGGTGTCCGAGGGTGGGATGGACAGTAAAAGAGTGAGTTATCTCACCTGTTGAGATTGATGGGTGCGGGGTGGGGAAATGGTGCTTTTCAAAAGGCAAGTATAGATGAAATGAGAAGTTTGCTTGGCTTTTTTTGGGGTGGGGATCCACTTTGCCAGTTCCTACGATTTCATGTTCTTTGTTCTCAGGTCAAGCGGACTGTTTCAGTTTCAGTGGTGGCTGCAGAAGTGGTGGGACTGACGTTCCCCAATGCATTCTGTGTGGGTAAATGGAAAAGTGGCTTGCATGGGTCTATCGATCTGAACTTTTGTAATTTGGGATGTAAATTTAGCAGCTAAAAAGTATTTCTGTGCAGTGGTGTGATTTCTTCCGGTGGTTGCAAGAATTTTAAGTAGAAAGTCATGACCAGTCATGAAGAGTCGTGAGTTGAGCCCTAGAAGAGTCCATGAGGGGTTTGTTGGGTCTACAATTTACCCCAAAATGTCACTGCTAATAGGATGACTCAATCCAGAGTATGTACAATGTTATGAGTTTAGCTCACCCTTGCAAGCCATCATGCCTCGTGGAGCTTTTTTCAAATATTAGCCCAGGGGAACCCCAGGCTGCTAGAAGCACAGCTGATGGGCATTCAGCCTCTATAGATTAAGTGGAGTTTTAACACAATTATTCAAACTTCAAAGTTTTCCTTTAAATTTTACTCATAAACGTTAGTCATAAGAAATACGTTTGCACATGTTTCAAAAACATTCATCATTAATGTCAAAAATATGAGCACATGAAAATATTAACAAAACATATTTTCAATACATGTCAAATAATGTAAATGATTCATCAGTATTTGAGGGTCAAAAAATAATAATAATAGTAGCCAACGTCCCAATGCATTTCGGGTTACAAACAGAACCCTTCTTCAGGGGATAAGTAATATACGGTGAAAAGTTCAATCTTCTTTAAGTGCTTGGTTTCTCAAAGTGCAAATTCGACAGGATCTAAAAAACAACAGCAAACCAAACTCTATTGAGTTGTCTCATATATACCATACTATATCAATAAAGAGCGTTCTGGAGTAAACACTGAGGAAAAAACCAAAGTACACGCCACCAAGAGGATGTCACCCATGTGTTGTAAGACATTTGGGAAGTGTGATATCAAGAATCACCAAACAGACCAGTTCATACAAAGAAATACAATTAAATGTGCTTCACTCTCGCAAGTGAAAAAACGAGACTCAAAAGTACCATAGTAAGCTCATGCACGTGATGAAAACACCAAAGGTCTTTCTAATGTTAGAGTGTCTGCCTTAATGCGCAAATACATACATCCGTTCCAACAGCTTCACGTTCTTCCGGTGTTGTATCCAACGTGAATAATCCCTTTTTTTGCGAGAGCCTACATGACAAAATGGTGAGAGCCTATTACTATTCCAGGCTAACGTGTGGTGAATGCCCTCAGCAGTATAACTTTAAAACGAGTCTTACCGCCTCTTTGGAGATGGGAAAGTGCGCTGCTCGCTCAGGTCGCCCAGCCAGAATCTATATATTAAAGAAAAACTCGTGTTGAGTTCGAATTCATCGGACGAGCCGTCCTGCCCAAAAGGAACAACTGTTCCCGTGCGGAATTACTAACCTGCCGCTTCCTGCTACGGAGTCCTGAATCAGTCCCTCGGAACGGGTCCGCCCTCGCGATCACGTGGTGCGGAACTCGCCCGAGACATATTGCGTTGATCGACACAGAAGAGGGACAGTGGTCACTCGACTGTGTGAGTCTCCTCTAATCATGGCGGCCGAAAAGCGCCGGCATCTTCGGCATAAACAACATTAGGTGCCTATGTGTAGAAAACCAGTTTAGAAGGTGCTTAAAGAATCTGGTTTTTGCTCCGTTGTCCCAGGAGGAGTTAAAGGGATAGGAATAAAAGAATTCGCTGGAATGTAATGTAGTACACGTATATAGCGTGAAACAGTCTAAAAGTTCACATATATCATCCTAACAAGAGCTATTTATATATTCCTTCACTTAGTGCAGTTTTTATAAAGGAAAAAATAAATAAAATAAAATGAGATAAAAGTAAGTGGAAAAAGTACAAACTGTCTTGTGACACACTAAAATGAGTTATGGAAGAATTAGAAAACAGAATAAGTTAAAGAAAAAGAAAAAGTGAATGTGAATACCAAGACTCAGTGTTCCCCCTTACAATCTAAGATACGTGATCATGTGAAGTTCAGAGAAAGCACAAAAGTTCATAATGATCATTTAAACCATTAGGATCAACAGTTCCTAAGAATTTTATCCAGTGTGTTTCCCTTCTTGCTAGAAGTGTGTGCAAATCCAATCCTGGGGAGCGTTCTATACGTTCTAGGACTGTGTACCTGAGTTGTGGAATTGTGTGATTGGCTTCTACCCAGTGTCTGGCCAATGGAGAAGTTGTAGTGTGATTCCTAATTCGACTTTTGTGCTCTATTATTCGAGTCTTTATTTTTCGACTAGTACGTCCCACGTAGACTAATCCACAGGGACACTTAATTGCATATACAACTCCTTCCGTGTTACAGTCAGCGTTATGTCTTAGTTTGATATTCACTCCTGAGTGTGGGTGAGTGAATTGATCACCGGTGATGACGTTCCCGCATTGTCCGCAGTTATAGCATTTCATCATACCCCTCTCTCTTTGTCTAGCTGTTTGCTTTTGAGGTTTTAGAAATTCCCTTAAGTTCTTAGTTCTGGTGTGTGCAAAAAGGGGACTACCTTGAAATACTGTTGTGAAATCAGGTTCACTTTCAATAAGTTCCCAACGTTTCCTGATTATTGTCTTGATCTGTGTGGCTTGTGTAGAGTTCTTGAGAACAAATACCTCACGGTGCGTGGGTGTTTTCTCTTTTGGTGTCAAGAGTTCATCACGGGTTTTTGTCGACGTGATCTGAGCAGCTTCTTTGAGTATTTGGTCTGGGTACCCTCGTTCTTTGTATTGTTGCATCTGTTTTGTGATTTCTTCTTGACTTCGCACATCATCTGATGTAATCCTCTTGATTCGCATCATCTGCGAAATAGGTAAATGTTTTTTTAAACTGTACGGATGTGCGCTCGTGAACAGTAATGCATTGTTAACATCTGTTGGCTTCCTATATACCGATGTAGATAGCCCGTGGGGAGTTTTACTTATTTCAATGTCTAAGAAATGAATCTTCTGTTTTTCAATATTATGGGTAAACTGGATGCGAGGGTTCTGTTCATTTAGTTTGCCAATACTCTCTTCCAATTCATCTCTGGTGCCTGTCCAGATGACTAGAATGTCATCAATGTACCTCAGGAACACAGCTGCATGTCTTATCCACATCATGTCTGACAGTATATGTTGATCCTCGAAACGAGCCATGTAGGTATTGGCGTATGATGGCGCTCCGGGAAAACCCATAGCTGTCCCCGTACGTTGTATGAAAAAATTGTCCTTCCACACAAAGTAATTGTTGTACAGAGCAAAATGTAGTAGTTCTAAAAGAAAAACTGCTTTATTGTGATCAATTTCTGACTGTAACAGTCGCCATTCTATTGCCTCTAGTCCTTCTTCATGTGCTATTGAGGTGTGTAGTGCGACTACATCAATTGTACATAGCCAGATGTCATTCAAGAAGAGATGTTTTTGTGATTCCAATTTCAGTAAACAGTCAGTGGTGTCTTTAACGTATGTCTTCCAGGATTGGACCAACGGTTGTAGATAGAAGTCAAGGTAGTATCCCAGAGACTCGTGGATCGATCCGCACCCTGCTACTATGGGCCGAAATGGTGGTTTGGTTTTGTGTTTATGCACCTTTGGTAGCATGTATAGGTTCGGAGTTTTAGGTGAGGAGTTGAAGAGGAATTTCTTTGTGTTCTCATCTATGATACCGGAGTCTAGGGCTTTAGTCAGAAATTCATCCAGTAGTCTCAGTAGTTCATTTGTTGGATCTTGTTCTAAAGGAAGGTAAGTGTCTCTATCTTGAATGTGTTCCATAACACTCTTGTTGTAAAAGTCGGTGTCAAGCACCACTAAAGCTCCTCCTTTATCTGCTGGATGAAATGTTACTGAGGAGTCTTGTCTCAGCTTGTTGAGAATGCGTCGTTCCTTAGGATTCAAGTTTTGATGTTGTATTGAACCGTATTTGATTGTCTCTAAGTCCTTTTTGACCAAAGACTCAAAGGTGTCAAGAGTCTTGTGCGAAATTGGTGATAAAAATTTGCTCTTAGGTTTGAATTTTTTCTGTTCCATCGTAAGTTCTTGTTGACTGGGGTTGATAGAAAAGAACCACCTTAACCTTAGTTTTCGCATGAATTTAAAAAAGGCTACCTCCGTCTCTAGTGCATTGGACGTATAGGATGGAACAAAAGAGGTTCCTTTGTTGAGTACCTTAATCTCTTCCGTGGTTAACTGTCTCGATGAGATGTTGATTACCAGTGAGTTTACTTCTTCACTGTTCTCTGTGGCCTTCCTTGCTCTTTTTGCACCTTTGGTTTTTCCGCGCCTTGTGTTTCGTCTTGTGGTGTCGACGTTTTGTCTGGTGGAATTTTGGTCAAGGGGCCCTCCCCTAAAAAAGGTCCACTGCTTGTTGAGGTGGTCGCTGTCGTTTCCAAATTAGGTGCTGTAAGATGTGTCACAGTGGCGGGAGGTCTCTGCATCGTTAAGTCCTCGTCTTGTACTATGCTCTCTTCCGACGATGCCGCATCTGGTTTTTTAAAGACCCTCTTTTGTGCATATTTTTCGGCCCAGGTATAAACTTCGTCCAGTTTATAATCGATCGTGTCCCTACGGAACTTTCGTATCTTCCTTTCATGTACTTCCTTTGCATGCGTGTCAAGGTTCTTGTTTATCTTCTCAAGTACTTGATTCCAGTACTCTTTCTCCATCTGATTACTTATTTCATTTTTTAATTTGTTGATGTCAAACAATAGTTCTCCTAGTAGTGACGAGATTTCTTCTATTATAAGCAAAATCAAATCGAGACTCAATAGAGTTTGGTTTGCTGTTGTTTTTTAGATCCTGTCGAATTTGCACTTTGAGAAACCAAGCACTTAAAGAAGATTGAACTTTTCACCGTATATTACTTATCCCCTGAAGAAGGGTTCTGTTTGTAACCCGAAATGCATTGGGACGTTGGCTACTATTATTATTATTTTTTGACCCTCAAATACTGATGAATCATTTACATTATTTGACATGTATTGAAAATATGTTTTGTTAATATTTTCATGTGCTCATATTTTTGACATTAATGATGAATGTTTTTGAAACATGTGCAAACGTATTTCTTATGACTAACGTTTATGAGTAAAATTTAAAGGAAAACTTTGAAGTTTGAATAATTGTGTTAAAACTCCACTTAATCTATAGAGGCTGAATGCCCATCAGCTGTGCTTCTAGCAGCCTGGGGTTCCCCTGGGCTAATATTTGAAAGACTGTTACTTAGGAGGGAGTTAGGCACAAAACCCTCACACTAGTAAGCACGCTAAGATTTTTCAAAAATCCACATATTCCAACTTTACAATTGACGACCGGTGTGCAGATCCACTCCACATAAGAAATTCTTTACCCACAGTGCCAACTTGTGGATCAGCACCCAAGAGCAACCATGTCCTGGCAGGACATTTCAAATTTGACTACGAATCAGGCTGAAACAAAAGTTTACTCACCAGAAGAAGCTGAAACCATTTACGCTTTAGTGAAGGGGGTGAGGGAATTCGGAACATCCACAGGAACTACGACGCAGCAACTCAAACAATTGGAATACTTAATGAGAAAAGAAGTGAATCAAAGACTACACGCAACCACGTTGATAGAATATCATAAAGTCAAGCGTATACCTCGAGGCTTAAGGGTCGCCCTACGCCCAATGCTTTTCAAATATAATAAATCTTTTATGGCCCGCTGGAATGCAATTTTGAATAAATGCTCGCTCGATTTGATTTTGCTTATAATAGAAGAAATCTCGTCACTACTAGGAGAACTATTGTTTGACATCAACAAATTAAAAAATGAAATAAGTAATCAGATGGAGAAAGAGTACTGGAATCAAGTACTTGAGAAGATAAACAAGAACCTTGACACGCATGCAAAGGAAGTACATGAAAGGAAGATACGAAAGTTCCGTAGGGACACGATCGATTATAAACTGGACGAAGTTTATACCTGGGCCGAAAAATATGCACAAAAGAGGGTCTTTAAAAAACCAGATGCGGCATCGTCGGAAGAGAGCATAGTACAAGACGAGGACTTAACGATGCAGAGACCTCCCGCCACTGTGACACATCTTACAGCACCTAATTTGGAAACGACAGCGACCACCTCAACAAGCAGTGGACCTTTTTTAGGGGAGGGCCCCTTGACCAAAATTCCACCAGACAAAACGTCGACACCACAAGACGAAACACAAGGCGCGGAAAAACCAAAGGTGCAAAAAGAGCAAGGAAGGCCACAGAGAACAGTGAAGAAGTAAACTCACTGGTAATCAACATCTCATCGAGACAGTTAACCACGGAAGAGATTAAGGTACTCAACAAAGGAACCTCTTTTGTTCCATCCTATACGTCCAATGCACTAGAGACGGAGGTAGCCTTTTTTAAATTCATGCGAAAACTAAGGTTAAGGTGGTTCTTTTCTATCAACCCCAGTCAACAAGAACTTACGATGGAACAGAAAAAATTCAAACCTAAGAGCAAATTTTTATCACCAATTTCGCACAAGACTCTTGACACCTTTGAGTCTTTGGTCAAAAAGGACTTAGAGACAATCAAATACGGTTCAATACAACATCAAAACTTGAATCCTAAGGAACGACGCATTCTCAACAAGCTGAGACAAGACTCCTCAGTAACATTTCATCCAGCAGATAAAGGAGGAGCTTTAGTGGTGCTTGACACCGACTTTTACAACAAGAGTGTTATGGAACACATTCAAGATAGAGACACTTACCTTCCTTTAGAACAAGATCCAACAAATGAACTACTGAGACTACTGGATGAATTTCTGACTAAAGCCCTAGACTCCGGTATCATAGATGAGAACACAAAGAAATTCCTCTTCAACTCCTCACCTAAAACTCCGAACCTATACATGCTACCAAAGGTGCATAAACACAAAACCAAACCACCATTTCGGCCCATAGTAGCAGGGTGCGGATCGATCCACGAGTCTCTGGGATACTACCTTGACTTCTATCTACAACCGTTGGTCCAATCCTGGAAGACATACGTTAAAGACACCACTGACTGTTTACTGAAATTGGAATCACAAAAACATCTCTTCTTGAATGACATCTGGCTATGTACAATTGATGTAGTCGCACTATACACCTCAATAGCACATGAAGAAGGACTAGAGGCAATAGAATGGCGACTGTTACAGTCAGAAATTGATCACAATAAAGCAGTTTTTCTTTTAGAACTACTACATTTTGCTCTGTACAACAATTACTTTGTGTGGAAGGACAATTTTTTCATACAACGTACGGGGACAGCTATGGGTTTTCCCGGAGCGCCATCATACGCCAATACCTACATGGCTCGTTTCGAGGATCAACATATACTGTCAGACATGATGTGGATAAGACATGCAGCTGTGTTCCTGAGGTACATTGATGACATTCTAGTCATCTGGACAGGCACCAGAGATGAATTGGAAGAGAGTATTGGCAAACTAAATGAACAGAACCCTCGCATCCAGTTTACCCATAATATTGAAAAACAGAAGATTCATTTCTTAGACATTGAAATAAGTAAAACTCCCCACGGGCTATCTACATCGGTATATAGGAAGCCAACAGATGTTAACAATGCATTACTGTTCACGAGCGCACATCCGTACAGTTTAAAAAAACATTTACCTATTTCGCAGATGATGCGAATCAAGAGGATTACATCAGATGATGTGCGAAGTCAAGAAGAAATCACAAAACAGATGCAACAATACAAAGAACGAGGGTACCCAGACCAAATACTCAAAGAAGCTGCTCAGATCACGTCGACAAAAACCCGTGATGAACTCTTGACACCAAAAGAGAAAACACCCACGCACCGTGAGGTATTTGTTCTCAAGAACTCTACACAAGCCACACAGATCAAGACAATAATCAGGAAACGTTGGGAACTTATTGAAAGTGAACCTGATTTCACAACAGTATTTCAAGGTAGTCCCCTTTTTGCACACACCAGAACTAAGAACTTAAGGGAATTTCTAAAACCTCAAAAGCAAACAGCTAGACAAAGAGAGAGGGGTATGATGAAATGCTATAACTGCGGACAATGCGGGAACGTCATCACCGGTGATCAATTTACTCACCCACACTCAGGAGTGAATATCAAACTAAGACATAACGCTGACTGTAACACGGAAGGAGTTGTATATGCAATTAAGTGTCCCTGTGGATTAGTCTACGTGGGACGTACTAGTCGAAAAATAAAGACTCGAATAATAGAGCACAAAAGTCGAATTAGGAATCACACTACAACTTCTCCATTGGCCAGACACTGGGTAGAAGCCAATCACACAATTCCACAACTCAGGTACACAGTCCTAGAACGTATAGAACGCTCCCCAGGATTGGATTTGCACACACTTCTAGCAAGAAGGGAAACACACTGGATAAAATTCTTAGGAACTGTTGATCCTAATGGTTTAAATGATCATTATGAACTTTTGTGCTTTCTCTGAACTTCACATGATCACGTATCTTAGATTGTAAGGGGGAACACTGAGTCTTGGTATTCACATTCACTTTTTCTTTTTCTTTAACTTATTCTGTTTTCTAATTCTTCCATAACTCATTTTAGTGTGTCACAAGACAGTTTGTACTTTTTCCACTTACTTTTATCTCATTTTATTTTATTTATTTTTTCCTTTATAAAAACTGCACTAAGTGAAGGAATATATAAATAGCTCTTGTTAGGATGATATATGTGAACTTTTAGACTGTTTCACGCTATATACGTGTACTACATTACATTCCAGCGAATTCTTTTATTCCTATCCCTTTAACTCCTCCTGGGACAACGGAGCAAAAACCAGATTCTTTAAGCACCTTCTAAACTGGTTTTCTACACATAGGCACCTAATGTTGTTTATGCCGAAGATGCCGGCGCTTTTCGGCCGCCATGATTAGAGGAGACTCACACAGTCGAGTGACCACTGTCCCTCTTCTGTGTCGATCAACGCAATATGTCTCGGGCGAGTTCCGCACCACGTGATCGCGAGGGCGGACCCGTTCCGAGGGACTGATTCAGGACTCCGTAGCAGGAAGCGGCAGGTTAGTAATTCCGCACGGGAACAGTTGTTCCTTTTGGGCAGGACGGCTCGTCCGATGAATTCGAACTCAACACGAGTTTTTCTTTAATATATAGATTCTGGCTGGGCGACCTGAGCGAGCAGCGCACTTTCCCATCTCCAAAGAGGCGGTAAGACTCGTTTTAAAGTTATACTGCTAAGGGCATTCACCACACGTTAGCCTGGAATAGTAATAGGCTCTCACCATTTTGTCATGTAGGCTCTCGCAAAAAAAGGGATTATTCACGTTGGATACAACACCGGAAGAACGTGAAGCTGTTGGAACGGATGTATGTATTTGCGCATTAAGGCAGACACTCTAACATTAGAAAGACCTTTGGTGTTTTCATCACGTGCATGAGCTTACTATGGTACTTTTGAGTCTCGTTTTTTCACTTGCGAGAGTGAAGCACATTTAATTGTATTTCTTTGTATGAACTGGTCTGTTTGGTGATTCTTGATATCACACTTCCCAAATGTCTTACAACACATGGGTGACATCCTCTTGGTGGCGTGTACTTTGGTTTTTTCCTCAGTGTTTACTCCAGAACGCTCTTTATTGATATAGTATGGTATATATGAGACAACTCAATAGAGTTTGGTTTGCTGTTGTTTTTTAGATCCTGTCGCATTTGCACTTTGAGAAACCAAGCACTTAAAGAAGATTGAACTTTTCACCGTATATTACTTATCCCCTGAAGAAGGGTTCTGTTTGTAACCCGAAATGCATTGGGACGTTGGCTACTATTATTATTATTTTTTGACCCTCAAATACTGATGAATCATTTACATTATTTGACATGTATTGAAAATATGTTTTGTTAATATTTTCATGTGCTCATATTTTTGACATTAATGATGAATGTTTTTGAAACATGTGCAAACGTATTTCTTATGACTAACGTTTATGAGTAAAATTTAAAGGAAAACTTTGAAGTTTGAATAATTGTGTTAAAACTCCACTTAATCTATAGAGGCTGAATGCCCATCAGCTGTGCTTCTAGCAGCCTGGGGTTCCCCTGGGCTAATATTTGAAAGACTGTTACTTAGGAGGGAGTTAGGCACAAAACCCTCACACTAGTAAGCACGCTAAGATTTTTCAAAAATCCACATATTCCAACTTTACAATTGACGACCGGTGTGCAGATCCACTCCACATAAGAAATTCTTTACCCACTCGTGGAGCTTTTTGGCAGACCAGTGGGTGTAAAGACTGCTAGGTTGAATCTCCGCCCACCACTCTTACACCCAGGCCTTCACATTTTTGCTGTTGATAGATACACAATTTGAATAGCTAAGCACTTCTACTCTACATACATTTCCTAAACCATATTTACACACTGTGACACATATGTGTTGCCATAGAAAACAAACCCATAAACATACTCATCAACTTATAAGTTATCTATATATCAACCAACTTATAGATGACGTGGATAGCTCTTCTCATGCCTCTACTCTGATTCATCCTAAACCTCTTTCAAACTATGTCCCTACCTTCACTCTACGGCTCATCCCAAACCTCTCATACTACTATGAACTCTTAAGTAACACTCTCCAAAGTGTTACCTCCTTTAGCCTATTCATCCAACCAACAGGCACACACAAACCCACCACTTCCAGTAACAATTTACATTTGCCTCCACCAGTCCACCAAAACAGTTTATCCCTTCTAAACTATACACGCATCACACGAAATGGCAATAAGTCATTACTTAACACAATTTTCATCTCTAAACCCAAAGAAGAAAAAACGTTTTACTAATCTACTAACGCCAAAACTCTAACCTTGCTTTCCAGAGTAGGGGCTTCTTGTGGAAAAGCACTTTGACGCCTCATCAGGGATAGAAAGCTCTATATAAATACAATGAAGAATTACCTGCACATGCTCCCAAACAGCAAGTGGAACACCTGGACCTGGAAGAAGAGACTGTTGCTAGACACCGAGGGTACAGGGCCAGACTGGCCATTGTGGACATGGGGCATTTCCCGGGAGACTGGAAGGGTGGGGGGCAATTTTGGAGCAATGGGGGGCAGTTTTGTTACTGGTGGCTGGTCTTGCAGCAGTGCTGCAATATCAGCCCCCAGTGACAAAACCAGCAGCCACGTGGGCTGGTTTAGTTAAGCAGCAGTGCTTCACATTTTATTTATTTATTTAATGTGATTTTATATAGCGCAAACATTACCCGAAGGTGTCAGAGTGCTTTACAAAAGAATCTGTTGTGTTACATAAGGATTTTGGATTACATGAGTTACATAAGAGATACAAACAGAAAACATTGCAAATGTACAAGTTGTAGTCACTCAAGGAAGAGATATAAACAGAGAAAAGTTGCAAATGTACAAGTTGTAAACTCACTCAAGGAAGAGGTATAAACTCTAAAAACACATGGGAATGACAGTAAGTACAAAGGTCTACTACATATACTAGTGGTTAGAGTACCATATATACAAATAGTAAATTCACTATTACACAGGAACATAAAAAACATTACACAGTTTCATGCCACAAGATAGGTGGGGTAAAGAGTGGGGTAGAGGGGGAAACTAAAAGGGTCGGATTGAGAAGCGGAGCAGGAGGAACAGGTAAGGGTGAAAAAAGAAACTTAAAGGGAAACCAAAAGTCGGGGTCAATATCAGAAAAACCGGTTGGGGACCCACAAACAAAAAGACCAAAGTCGGGTTCAGATTTTGCAATAAAATCATTATGGACAAGGAAAGGGTTAGAGGGGTGGGTGGGTACAAGGTGCATTCCAGGGTCACCATTGTCCAGTAAGTCCATTTAAGCCAGAAAGACCGTCAAGACAAAGGATCTCCACCCCCCCCCCCCCCCATCCCAACCCCCGCAGGTCCGATAGAAATGCCAGGGCTGCATTGTGCTCTCATCCAGCCCTGCAAGGGTACCAGAGTCAGACGGAGCAGCGGGGAGACTGGGAGGTTATCCCGCAAGATAGCACCTCTAGAGGCCAAGAGGGACGTTGTTGGCATCTCACACACGCCATTAACTCTTCGGTATATACCTCGCCGTCCTCTATCACTGACCGCTTTGGTAAACGTAGAGGACATCAATCTACAGCAGTGCCCAGAAATAGTGCGTGTTGCGTTTTGAAGCTGTAAAACGTTCTCTAATCACGCACTCGTTCCATTGAGTGCTTCAGTGTTGATTGTCGCACGCGCCTTCTAGCCGAGTAGTCTCTGGCGGCATTGAACCCTTTCACGCGCAAGTTGCACACAGATCTCTGCAGAATCAACCCATCCCAGAGAGGAACCTTCAGTGCTTTCCCTGCTTAAAAGGATGTGGCGCAGCGGGCAGAACTGCCGCATTTGGAGTTGGGGAATCAGGCATGACTCTCGGCGACGGCTCAATATCCTGTGATTCCGGGTAAATCGCTTAACCTCCCAGTGCTGACCAAAAATAAAATGGATGTGCCCTTAGGCAATGTAACTGGTGCTCGTGTAAAGCGCTGAAATACCTTCAGATCAAGTTCTCGCTACATTTACTGCACACAAAAAACAGAATAATACATAGGGAAGACAAGTCCACCCACGCACGCGTGATGAGCATACTTAGGTTTCTTATGGTGAAACAGTTTTAACGCTGACCTTAGAATTGACCTGTGTGCAAGTGAGAAAAGGAGAGGGCAGCCCGTGGGAAGGGGGATTACGGGGAGGTTGAGTGGGGGTCGCTTGGCGGCCCTTGTCTGTTTGCAATTTCTTCGTGAATCACGGGTTGGCAGTTGACATTTCTGTGAGGTACGCGCCCTGTTTAATCATTAGGAGCAGGTAGGACAGCTTAGTGGGTCAAGGCACGTCATGCAGACATCGCTGCGCTGATACCCGATACACAATGAACACATCGGGTCGGGTTAATAGTACGGCCTGTTAGCTGCAGTCAATGCCCGCATGGGCCGATGAAAACTGTCCTAGCAAGTTCGGTGCAAAATTGCAAAGATACAAAACGTAAGTAAATGTTAACTGCCATTTTTAATTTAATTTCTTATTTTACATTTAGCAAATCTGCGCAAAGGTACAGCATGAGACAATCGGCTTCGTAAAAGCAGTACAGCAAAGAGAGGGAGGGTGGCAGGTAGAAGCCACGTGAACGCACGGCTCGTTATGGGCTCGAAGTACCAGCAGGACCTAAGCTGAAGTAGAGCAGGCTTCAGGCTCGAGCCTGGCTCAAGCTTTCAGTGGCTCAGTCACCTCTAATTACTTCAAAGCTGTCTCCTCCTGCCACCAAAGACCCGCTTGCAGCAGAGCTCCTGCGTTTCCCATATTCTGTGGGAGGTTATCATCCAATCGAAGTTTGTATTCGCTGCATTCTAGAGCTCATAGTCCTTATTTCACACTGGGATCTACTTCAAATCCCAAAACGCGCAGGAAACACATTTTGAGACCTATTGGCTTTGCCACTGGCCTTGCTGAACAGAATCCCCAACTGAGCAGTATGGCTAAAGAAAACACACAAAAAGGCACTATCGAGTGGTGGCCAAGTCATTTTGAAGGCATGTGCACCACAAATGTATGTGGCTACAAAATGATGCAAGCACTTTTTTTTATTTACCAAGCTGGATCAATAAATAAAAAATAAGAAGTGCAAAATGTTTTTTTTAAGTGAGGGTAGGGCAGCAACACGGGGCGTGGGTGGGGAAACCATCACTAAGTATACGGGTAGGGGAAGGATCACAAAGGACATGGGTGGAGGAAACAAAACAGAGGGCGTGAGTGGTGGAAGCATCATGGAGGGATAAATGGGGGACATTCAGTGGGTGAGAGAGGGAAAACATGGAGTGGGCAGGAAAGAGCAGGCAAGCGGTGGGGAAGAAGCGAATATGTCGGAAAGCAAAAAAGGGTGGAAATTACACAAAGACAAGAGCAAGAAGGAGAAGGAAGCAGGAGAAGCACAAGTGCAACAGAGAGCAACACAGAGTCTGCCAGGAGGAGTGAAGTCCACAAGTGAGACAGCTGGAAAACATATGCACTGTCATGTAGTTCTGAACCCAAAAGAAATAATGCTTGAAAGGGAAACTGCCTTTTCAACGTGCGCAGAGCCACATGTGAGATTTCTCCACAAGCGCAATCATGCATGCCTTAAACACGCATATGCCTTAACCAGGCAGTGTGTGGTCTAAATACACAGATGGGCGGGCACAGGAAGAGGAAGGATCGGGAGAGAACGTGGACTGGTAAGTGTGGCAGGGGCCGGGTTTTGGGTGGATTGGGTCGTTTTTAAGAGTTGGGGTCGTTTTTAGATATCAGGGTTTCGGTGTCGTTTTTAGGGCTTTGGGGGTCGGGATTGTTTTTAGGGCTGGGGGGTCAGGTAGTGTTTGCCGCCGCCACATATCAGTGCTCACCGCATTACACTTTGTAGAAATAAGCAGGACACCCACTGGAATAGCCATGAGAGGTGCAGTGTTAGAGCTCGTGGACAACCGAGGTGCAGTGTTACAGCTCTTGGACAACCGAGGTGCAGTGCAAGAGCTCTTAGACAACCGAGGTGCTGTGTTAGAGCTCTTGGACAACCAAGGGGCAGTGTAAGAGCTCGTAGACAACCAAGGTGCAGTGTAAGAGCTCTTGGACAACCGAGGTGCAGTGCAAGAGCTCTTAGACAACTGAGGTGCAGTGCAAGAGCTTTTATACAACTGAGGTGCAGTGTTAGAGTTCTTGGACAATCGAGGTGCAGTTTAAGAGCTCTAGGACAACCGAGGTGCACTGTGTAAGAGCTCCTGGACAACCGAGATGCAGTTTAATAGCTCTAGGACAACCGAGGTGCACTGTGTAAGAGCTCCTGGACAACCGAGATGCAGTTTAAGATCTCTAGGACAACCGAGGTGCACTGTGTAAGAGCTCCTGGACAACCGAGGTGGAGTTTAAGAGCTCTAGGACAGCCAAGGTGCACTTTGTAAGAGCTCATAGACAACCGAGGTGCTGTGTAGGAGCTCCTGGACAACCGAGGTGCAGTGCAAGAGCTCTTAGACAACCGAGGGGCAGTGTTAGAGCTCTTGGACGGCTGAGGTGCAGTGCAAGAGCTTTTATAAACTGAGGTGCGGTGTTAGAGTTCTTGGACAATCGACGTGCAGTTTAAGAGCTCTAGGACAGCCAAGGTGAACTTTGTAAGAGCTCGTAGACAACCAAGGTGCTGTGTAGGAGCTCCTGGACAACCGAGGCGCAGTGTAAGAGCTCTTGGACAACCAAGGTGTAGTGTAAGAGCTTTTAGACAACCGAGGTGCAGTGTAAGAGCTCGTAGTCAACCGAGGTGCTGTGTAGGAGCTCCTGGACAACCGAGGTGTAGTGTAAGAGCTCTTGGATAACCCAGGTGCAGTGTAAGAGCTCTTGGACAACAAAGGTGCACTGTGTAAGAGCTCGTAAACAACCGCGGTACCGTGTAAGAGCTCCTGGACAACCGAGGTGCAGTTTAAGAGCTCATAGACAACTGAGGTGCACTGTGTAAGAGCTCGTAGACAACCGAGATGCTGTGCAGGAGCCCCCTGGACAACCGAGGTGCAGTGCAAGAGCTCTTGGAAAACCGAAATGCAGTGCAATCTTGGATAACCGAGGTGCAGTGAAAGAGCTCTTGGACAACCAAGGTGCACTGTGTAAGAGCTCGTAGACAACCGAGGTACACCATGTAAGAGGTCGTAGACAACCGAGGTGAAGTAAAAACTCTTAGACAATTGAGGTGCTGTGTAAGAGCTCCTGGACAACTGAGGTGTAGTTTAAGAGCTCATAGACAACTGAGATGCCGTGCAAGAGCTCTTAGAAAACCGAGGCGCAGTGTAAGAGCTCTTGGACAACCGAGGTGCAGTGCAAGAGCTCTTATACAACAGAGGTGCAGTGTAAGAGCTCTTGGACTACCGAGCTCTTAGACAACCGAGGCGTAGTATAACAGCTCTTAGATAACCGAGGTACAGTGCAAGAGCTCTTAGACAACCAAGCTGCCTTACAAGCGCTCTAAGATAACTGAAGTGCAGAGTAAGAGCTCTTCGACAACCGAGGTGCAGTGTAAGAGCTCTTAGACAACCGAGGCACAGAGTAAGAGCTCTTAGACCACTGAGGCACAGTGTAAGAGCTCTTAGACAACTGAGGTGCAGTGTAAGAGCTCTTAGACAACCGAGGTGCAGTTCAAGAGATCTTAGACAACAGAGGTGCAGTGTAAGAGCTCTTGGACTACCGAGCTCTTAGACAACCGAGGCGTAGTATAAGAGCTCTTAGACAACCAAGGCACAGTGCAAGAGCTCTTAGACAACCGAGCTGCAGTACAAGCGCTCTAAGATAACCGAAGTGCCGAGTAAGAGCTCTTGGACAACCGAGGTGCAGTGCAAGAGCTCTTAGACAACAGAGGTGCAGTGTAAGAGCTCTTAGACTACCGAGCTCTTAGACAACCGAGGCATAGTGTAAGAGCTCTTAGAAAACCGAGGCACAGTGCAAGAGCTCTTAGATAACCGACCTGCAGTACAAGCGCTCTAAGATAACCGAAGTGCAGAGTAAGAGCTCTTGGACAACCGAGGTGCAGTGTAAGAGCTCTTAGACAACCGAGGCACAGAGTAAGAGCTCTTAGACCACTGAGGTGCAGTGTAAGAGCTCTTGGCAACCGAGGTGCAGTTCAAGAACTCTTAGACAAACAAGGTGCAGTGTAAGAGCTCTTGGACTACTGTGGTACAGTGTACAAGATCTTAGACAAGTAAAGTGCAGTGCAAGAGCTCTTGGACGACTGAGGTGCAGTGTAAGATCTCTTGGACAACTGAGGTGGGGTGTAAGTACTCTTGGTCAACCGAGGTGCAGTTTAAGAGCTCTTGGACGACCGAGGTGCAGTGTACGCGCTTTTAGACAACTGAGGTGCAGTGTAAGCCCTTTTAGACAACTGAGGTGCCGTGTAAGAGCTCTTGGATGACAGAGGTGCAGTGTAAGCACTCTTAGACAGCCTGCGTCCATGTCCAGCCAGGGTCAGGTCATGGTGATTGGCTGCACTGCATTGATGCATCTTTTTACAGCCTCACAGATTGCAACATACAGTCACATTAGAGAGGAAAGCATTGTTTTACCTAAGCCTTACAACTCTAGGACATCTTAAGGGTTTTGGGGGGAGGGGGTTAGGTCAAACGTATTTTGGGGGCCCTGTTCAAACCAGTTTTTGAATTTATGAGCCATTTTCAGTTCTTTCATGCCCTCTTTAGCCAGGTCACTCACTGACAGTGCACTAACACACTCATCCAACTTCTAAATATATTTACGTCTAATATTCCGGGATAGTGATGTGTGCTTTCAATATTGTAGCACAGCAGCAGCTCACTAATATTACTGTAAATAATCTCTGTGACACCGTCCCATTTCTCATATGTGAGGTCCTGTTTTGATCAGTAAAAAACTTTTTTAATCGATGTTGCATAAAACATAAACACAACATTTCTCTGCAAAATGTCTGTAATCGACTTGCACGCCACCCAAATTAAAAATAAATTAAAGGAAAACAGTATTTAAAACAATCTGTATAAGAATTATTCAAGATCAACAGGGCAAGACTCTCTGCAGAGCAGAGCTGGCTCTTTCAGGGGGCCCCTTGAAAGGCTGAGGCCCTGGGCCAGAGCCCACTTTGTCCATGTCTTAAAGCCTCTCTGTTACAACTACTACATATGAAAAGCAGCACAGCGTTCTTCATAGACAGAGATACACCAAATGTAGCAGGCTGGTTATCACCATTGTCGAGGGAGGAGCGGGCTAACAGCATTTCCCTTTACTCTGTAGAAAGATACAGGACACCTACTGGAGTAACCATGAGATGCGCAATGTAAAAGCTCCTAGGTAACTTAGAACAGTGTCATGACGTTGGGGTGAACTTCATTGGTGAGTATTGTGAAATGTTATGTTATGTTATGTTATGTTATGTTATGTTAAAATGGGACTTTTATAGCGCAACGGCTACTCCAAAGGAGTGTCCCGGCGCTTTGTGCTCCAGACCAAAGAAAAAGCTGGAAAACATAACAGTAAAAGAACAGGGGCCTGAAAGAGGGGACGGACTATCCAGAAAACAGCCAAGTTTTTAAGTCTTTCCTGAAGACAAGCAGGTTCGCGGTATTCCGCAGAGACACCGGTAAGGAATTCCATAGCCGAGGAGCAAGGAATCTAAAGGACCGGCCGCCTATTCGAGCCCTTTTGATACGTGGTACCCGAGCCAGAGCCAATGTTTCTGACCTGAGGGATCGTGTAGGTCGGTAGAAATCCAACCTCTTCTGAAGATATTTAGCACCATTGCCATGCAAGGCCTTATGGGCAAGGGTCATGGCCTTGAACAGTATCCTCTTCCGCACCGGAAGCCAGTGGAGGGATACAAGGAGGTTAGAGGCACTGGTGCGGCGGTGCAGGCCAAAAATTGCACGAGCTGCAGCATTCTGGGTAACCTGCAGACGCTGGAGGAGATATTCTGGCAGACCCAGATATAGGACATTTGCATAGTCCAATCTGGATCCTATAAGTGCCTGAACAGTGATCCTCCTATGTTCCTCCGAGAGAAGGGGAAAGAACTTGCGTAGCATTCTGAGGATCCCAAAGCATGTTCCCGTGAGAGTCGAAACCTGGGATTTGAGCGAAAGCTCGTTGTCAATTTTAACTCCCAGGTTCTTAGCCCACTTAGAGGACTGAGTGGGAGGGAACATGTCAGCAGGCCACCATCCATGCCAATCTGGTTCCGATGGGCATCCGAAGAATAGTATTTCGGATTTGTCTGAGTTGCACTTGAGGCTGTTATGATGAAACCAATTAAAAACAGCCCCAAGGCACTCGCGGATCCTTTCTCCATCGAACTCTTCGCTCTTACGGCAAGTGAACAGAAGCTGGGTGTCGTCAGCATAAGAGACGATCCGGGCCCCATAGGACTCCGCCAGTGTCGCCAGAGGGGTCATAAGGATGTTAAATAGAGTAGGGCTCAGTACAGAGCCCTGAGGCACTCCGACTCCCAATGGCGGCATCTCGGCGGACCCAGGTGGGACCCAGACCGTCTGCCGGCGGTTGGCAAGAAAGGAACGAAACCAGTTGCGCACCGTCCCCCCTAGGCCGATGTCATGAAGTCTAGTGAGGAGATCCTCATGGGGGACGGTGTCAAACGCCGCCGACAGGTCTAACATGACTAACATCACCCTGCCCCCGGTATCCAGCACCTCCTTAACGATCTCAGAAACTTCCAGGAGCGCCGTCTCGGTGCTTAAGTTGGAACGAAAGCCCGATTGGGATTCATGAAGTAACTCATTAGACTCCAGGAAGTTAGAAAGCACGCTATGCACGTGTTTCTCCAGGATCTTGGTCAGTGCTGGAAGGAGCGAGATTGGCCTATAGTTGGAAGGCACCTCTGGGTCAAGATTAGGCTTTTTGATGAGGGGGATGACCATGGCCTGCTTCCAGGCCTGGGGCAGAAATCCCTGACTCAGGGAGAGATTAGGATGGGATTAGCTATGGGGTTAACGGCGTCTGCCATTCTCGCTAAGAATTTTGCTGGGCATGGATCTAACGGTGAGCCCGATTTAAGGTTCCTCATCAAGGCTAAGGATGCGACAACCGGAAGGGGCGGAAAGTCTAGCAGAACAGGGCCAGAAGGCGACAGGAGAGCTGTCTCAGTCGGCATAGTAGACAGGTTATCTATAGATCTCAAAGGGAAAGAATCCTGAATTTGCCTGATTTTGGTGGTGAAAAAATCAGCAATAGTGTTGGCCCAGGTCTCCACCGGAGCGTCCTGAGTAGAGATTGACCGGGGACTGGTGAATTCACGCACAATTGAAAAAATCTCCTTACAGGAGTTAGCCGCGTCTTCAATCCTTTTGGCAAAGTAACATTTCTTGCCCTGAAGAATTAAATCATGATATGACTTCATCATGATTTTATACCGTTGTTTAGCCTCAGGTTCATACTGGGCTCTCCAAGCCCGCTCTGCAACTTTACATTGCCTACGGGCATGGGCCAGTTCCTCCGTGAACCAGGGGGCAGAGACCCGTTGGGCAGCAGACCTGGGTGGCTGTAAAGGAGCGAGCTCATTTAATCTGGCAATAAGCCAGGATTGCAGGCTCTCCAGATCTTTCTCCAAGTCGCCCATACAAGACATGGGGTGATCTACGGAGTCACCCGATAGAGTGCCCTATAGCTGCTACCCTGCTGCCTCATGGCACTAGCCGGAGAAATCGTAATAGATGGTATTTCGAAATGGGCAAGATAATGATCAGACCATACGACTGGCAGAAGTGTTACAGCCATAATAGGTGAGGTGGAAAAAACCTGATCAAGTGTGTGGCCTTTGTCATGGGTCGGACCAGAGAGATAAGGGGAAAGGCCTAAAGTAGATGCAATATCCAGCAATTTGATGGCGTCCTGGTCTTGGTGGTCGTCCATGTGAAAGTTAAAATCTCCCGCCAATATACACCGCTCCGATCTAAGGACAAGGACCGACATAGCCTGCTGGAGATCATCAAAAAAGGATCCCACTGGGCCCGGAGGTCTGTAAACAATCAGACCCTTCAGCGCTTGTTGCGGCGATAGGGAGATGGTAAAGGCTAAGGAGTCAGCCCCAGCGATGGTATGTGCATGCGTGACCGTGCACGGAAGAGATTTTTTCACAACCAGGGCCACTCCTCCCCCCCTGCCCTTGTCTCTATCCTGTCGATGGATGGTATAGTCAATGGGGATGGCTGCCGCAATGTCCGGGTGGGAGGAATCATTGAGCCATGTCTCCGTGAGCATCAAACAGGTAGGACTGGTCGTCAAGAGGAGATCAAAAATCTCTTGAGTGTGTCGGTGCAACGACCTCGTATTAAGGAGGAGACAAAGGTGTTTTATGCTACAATCCTTAGTAGGGATAGGGGAAGGGAGGGAGCGTACAGGGTGCCATTGACAGGCAGGGCACTTATGTTTACCCCTATATCCTCCAGGAAAGACTGAGTGACAAGACGCATTCCAGTCACGCAGAGAGTAGAGCTCTTGAGCGGAATAGGAAAGCATAGGGCCAGAAGTACCTGCCACGCCGAACGCCGACGGGCGCAGACGGGCAGGACTCTGGCACGACTCCGGCGCAGATCCGGCGCGACCGCTGATCGCGTCCGCTGTGTGGAGGGAGGGGAGAGCTTTTATAGCGCTGCTAGAGCGCGAGGGCGAAGAGTTCTACCCCCAAGATGGCGGCCAAAATGAGATCCCAGCCCTCGGCGTCAACACTCAGCCGAGGGCGGTCTCACAGTCCCAGGCAAGGGAGGGGAGAATCAATCAATCAATCAGTGACACTTATAGAGCGCGCTACATACCCGTAGGGTCTCAAGGGCGAAGCGCTTACAAGCGCTGGGAAGTCTAATGGCAAGCAGCGCTGTGCTCAGACACGCTTATAACACAAGCGCGAGCACGAGCTGCACAAAGCAAAGAATTAAAAATAACAGCATGAAAGTCTGACACGCTAGGTTTAAAAGCCAAAGAATAGTGAGGAGATCTCCCGGCTTCCGCCTCAGGAGGGAAAAGGTAGGTAGCAGTTGGTAATCTGGTGTTTAAGACAATTGTGTTGTGTGCCTTTCAATAAAAATGAAAGTGGCAAAAGGAAGTATGTTTTTGGTACAAGAGCATGAATAAACATATGTTCACCCATTTATTATGTAATGCAAAGGGCATAGACTATGTTACCATCATAACACATTCAAGAGCATGCAAAACATGTTTTGCTTATAGCCTCACAGTGCGGCCCCCCTGGGGACAGCAGCACTAGGCTTCTGTTTAATCGACCGTTCACTTACATTAAAAAGATGCTAAATAAACAGGCAAACCTTTATTTAAAGGTTATTTGAAGCTAAAGAAAGGAAGGAACTAAGATGTCCTGCACTGCTTAACTGTAGGAACACTTTTTTTCTGTGAGTTTTATATAGCGCAAACTAGACCAAAAGGTATCAGAGCGCTTTACAAGAGCACCAGTTGTGTTACAGATGGACACATTCATTTCTATTAGTCATGGGGAGATTAAGTGATTTGCACAGATTCACAGGATGTTGAGCGTCCCTGCTGAGACTCGAACCAGGTTCCCCAGCTCCGAGATCGACCACTCTAGCCGTTAGGCCACATCCTTTCACCATAATATTTAAAGACCATTTGTGAAAAAAATGATGGTCTCTTCAAAGTTCAAAAAGTGTATTTCATTAACATGCAGAAGTGTTGAGCCTTAGTACATCAGTTTATAGCAGTGAATTTAGAAGTATTTTTAAAGTTATAGTTTGTAAACATGAGTTTAGGACCATTCATCCTTCCACTCACCCTGACAACAATGCCAATAGTAAATTAAGAGTCAAGTCTCTTGTTATCTGCACCCTTTGGGTGGCCTGGGTTACTATTTTAAATGAATGATATTATAGATTATTTAATCAAGCACAGGAGAAGGTTTTTTAAAGTGCACATCCTGAAGTCATGTATTTTGGAGCCACTTATATCTGATAATGAAAAAAAGGATGAAAGTGAAATAAAAACAACTGCAGAGGATCACACAATTTGGTTAAATGGCGAAGTTAGGATTGATCCCAGGTTTTTCTGGTTTCCTATGATGCAATTCAGCCACTGAACATAGATGCTTTGCTTCCCTGCACCCAGCTTAGCCAACACCCCACCCCAAACAACCAACCTGCTGGCATCAGTGTTGCCCTCGATCACCCCACAAACTAAAATGTTTGGCCCCTGTGAAAATATTTGTGTGTTCCCATGATCTAGACCTTGATACGGAGAATGAGGTGAATGATGATTCAGAGGAAAAGTTGATAGAATGCCGCGCTATTGTAGTAATGAGAGGAAACATGAGAACCTCCAAGAAAAGGTTTTTGCCTTGGCTAAGCTGAACTGTGTTAATACTATTACATTTGACCTGTCCACTGTAATAACACCAGTGTGAATCTCAGTGGTGTCACCAAGGTGGGGCCAACAGGAGCTCATGCTCCCGCTGGATTTGAACCTAGCCCCACTACCATCACCATATGCAAATTGGCCAAAGAATTTATAGGAAAAGCAGAAAGCAGAGCTTGCACTGTTTAGCAAGGTCTTACAGCAAACAAATGATGGACGGAATACCGACAATGCAAACATTCTCCCACAGTCAAAAGATTTGGGTTACATCCATCAGTTTTTTAGCTCACTTTGCCACCTCAGGTCAGACACAGCTATATGCAAATCAGTCTCGACCCTGTGCCTCATGGGAACAGTCCACTGAACTGCCAGGCCAGGTCCTCCCTGGACCGGAAACAAACATCCTCGAACCGGGTTCAGGGTATATCACCCATCTTCAGCCAGGCTAGCTTGAATCCAGTGGCACGGTCAGCAAGGGACCCACGTCTGGGCATACCCATCCCACTTAGGGCGAAGGTGTTACAGCAAGCAAATGATGGACGGAATGCTGACAATGCAAACATTCTCCCCCAGCTAAGAGATCTGGATTAAATCAATTGTTGTTTTGCCCACAACACCACCCCCGTTTGGACCCAGCCATATACAAATCAGTCTTGACCCTGTGCCTCATGGGAACAGTCCAGACCAAACTGCCAGGCCAGGTCCTCGCTGGACGAGAAACAAGACTTCTGGGACCGGTTTCAGGGTACGTCACCCTTCTTCGGCCAGGCTAGCTTGAATCCAGTGGCTCAGTGAACAAGAGACCCACGTCTGGGCAGACCCATCTTTTTGCTTTTTGCGTTTAGCAAGGGCTGCAGGAGGAGTCCAGGTTCAAGTGGAAGAACCAGAAGGAAAACATAAGATGTAAAGAAAGTGGAATTGTAATATTAATTAAAAATATGAGGAGGAATAGGAATAGAAATGACAGAAAAGAGAAATGAAAAAGACAAAGGGAAAGCAATAAGGAAGAATGAGTACATGAATAACTGGAAAGTAGTGTTAACATTTATCTAAATATGTGTGTTCGGAAGCTCTCCAGCGTGCCTCCCATAAGTGACTCTACCAGTTTTATCTGTGGGCCCTTTGTGACTCCTTAAACATGAGTACTGGGAATTCCACCGGTGAAACTGCCTTTATTGATACACATGTTCCAAATAACTTGTCTTAGTCACAATTATTTGTACAGGAAGGTACAGACGGGCCTGCAGATAAACAGGGCAGCTGCGCAAGCAGTTAGCCAGCCCGTAGGTAGGCATTTAGATGGACAAACTGTCAGGCAGACAGACAGATGATAGATAGATAGATAGATAGATAGATAGATAGATAGATAGATAGATAGATAGATAGATAGATAGATAGATAGATAGATAATCTTGAGTTTTTAGTTCATAAATACAAATGTCCCTCTTTCTTTAGTTAAGACATAAGTACCTAGTGGTTTTTTAATTGACCCCGCATAGCGCCACTCACCTGCATCTTTTACTTGGGCACTGCTTGCTCCCTGGCCTCGAAATACCTGAGCTAGCACGGGGGCAGCTGTAGCCTGGGCTCCCGACCCCTGTACACCACGGGAGCTGATACCACTTGGCTCCAATAAATATTAGCAGGCTCTGGGGGCGAGTGGTCCCGCTCCCTGCGCCTCAGTGGTCCTGCTCCCGGCGCTCACGGGCTTCCACCCTGCCGAGCCCTCCCCTCTGTGCTTTAGTGACTTTTTCCCGTTTTTTCAAGCTTTGTTTCTTAAGATATTGAGCGCCCAGGTGGGGATTTGCGTTTCTTCTCTGTTGGCAGGGCTTGGCAGCGATAATCCGTACTTTATCGCTCTGCATTAATTTTACTGCAGTGTAGTATTAAATGTGCTAAAAGACGCCGCTCTTTGCATTGTGACACAAACCGGCCAAGTGCATCCAAAGCAGAGAATGGAAAGTGCGTGCACGCGCGCGTGTGTTGTGAGGAACCGCGGTACGACCCGGTCCATGCTGGATTTTTTTAAAGCTCAGTAAGAAATTGTATATTGTAAGGTATTGTTTGCTTTCCTTTTAACTATCTTCTCGATCCTTAAATTAAAAATATGGAAAATTATTAAGAGGTACATTTTATATATAAACAAAAATAAACAACGTTGTACCTCGAATTTTAACCGAGAAATTGTATTATTTCTGGAAGATTTCACTAGTGTTTGAATTTGTTTAATGATGCTTGAAACTGCGAAAAGCAGGTACTGCACATGCCTGGCCTTTGTTTTATTAGCGCATTTAGAAAGTGCGGGATGCTACTTAAAAAAAGAATTCTGTTCAACTAGGATATGAAATAAATACATATTTAATATCTGTATAAATCATAAGAAACAACTAAACCTTCGAAGGAGCGGACGGCTGTCTTGTAACTAACTGTGCGAACGCAACGCACACTTGTTTTCGTTGGTTTAACGCGTGGACATTGTTTTGTTGTATTCCAATTTTGTAACAACTCGTGAAAATAAGTTGTTATAGTTCTTGCGGGGTCCGAGCATTTTTCCTGAAATAAATGTAGGTAGCGATAGAAAACCTGAGTACCGGTGTATAGCTGCCTCGCTGTGTTTTTTTAATCCCAAAACAGCGCAGTGCACAGGCATCGGTTTGCTATCTTTGAAAAAAAACGTTCTAGAGATGGAGAAAAGCAGAGGCACTCGCGAGGCGCGAGCGGATGAGCAAACAACTGTTTTGATACCTGGGAATCGGCGTGCGTTATCTAAGTTTATGAATACCCTTTAATTTCGATAGTGTAGTGTAAATAGCGAACGTAACGGACCAAAATAAATGGACACACCAATTGGCATCACGCCTTTGTCCTTAAAGGGGATTTAATCAAACAGTATTAAGTAAAATAAAGTGTCACAACATAGCATAATTCAACGAAATTTAAAAAAGAGGAAATATAACCATACGACCCACTAAACCATAAAATGACAGCATAATGCAATATAACAAAAAAAAGCAGACTTGTATTTTCTATATTTTTTATTTTATGAGTTTATGAGGAACACGTGGGCGTCCAGTGGAGGGATGGAGTTATATTATCCATCACTTCGATTATGTCCTGTCTAGGTTTTAAAGTTAACCAGTGTTTCGAAATTGTATCGGAACGAGAATGCGCACTTCTTCACTTGCTCCTGCTCAGGTGTTGCTGTGTTTTGAGGAGCGCTACAACCAACAAACACATCGAGCCTACAATGATTCAAACGTTACCTTACATCCAAATAACTATTTAATTTCGGAGTTGCTGTTTGCAGAGCTGGCGCGTGTGTAGGTCCTTCGATGCGCTTTATTTTAAAGAACGCGGGAAGAAAGCACGCAGGTCTGCACAGACTGCGGCAGCTCCTCACAGGCACGTACTGGATAAAAACAATCATCACACACTGAACATACAGACGACTTGTGACTCGGGGACCGCAGGACAGGCGGCAAAACGCACGATACAAACGTAAATAACAATTCTACAAAGGGGGCCATTGCTTTCTAATCATCGCGCCGCCCCACCAGCTGATAAGGGGCTGGGGCTCTGCGTGTGATTTGTCTGCCGACTGCCCGTGCTTTATTTTATACGGGCGTTGTATTCTCAAGCATGAGGTTGCTTCGTGTTTGTGTGAACAAGCCGAAAAGGGCGCTCTAAAAATTAGGCACAAAGGATCAAATATTAATATAGCAACGTATTCACTTGTGCTGAGATATATCCCGCATTTACAAACCCGACAAAAAGGTAGTTTCTGAAAGGTGTGTTTGTGGTTATCAATGCTGTAGCAGAAGTGTCACCATTTAACCGAAAAGCATTATCTGTTGCGCGGTAAATATTTATTTACCTCAACAGCTACATGGTCAGAACAATAGATCCTGTCTATGCACATAAATTCCATGAAAGTGACATTAAATTGCTTAAAACCTCATCACTTTTATTGAATATATTTTCTCACCATTTGAGCTAAAATAGCCTGGGAGCAAAGAAAAACTCTTCATTTTTGAGGAGAATGTTTAGTCTTCTAGCGCCCTCTCTGGACAAGTGGTGGTATTGCCCGTCGTGTATTTAGTTAGTGCACAGCACACAGATGTATGGTTGGTTTACAAATGATCTGATGCTTATAAAGCCCTGGATCTGCAGACTAGGACTCGCAACATAATAAATAGGCACAGATATTTTAGAAGAGCCGTTAATACAACAGATAGAAGAAAAGTTAGGTAGGGAACTAGGGCTCAACCAAGTGGCGGGAGAACAGTTCTTAAGACTTTCTTGAAAAAGTAGTTTATTTAGAAAGACCAGTCTCAATTTGAGGATTTAGAAAACAGAGAAACGCGCGTTCTCGCTTTCAATCGGTCCACGTGAAGCGATCGGTCCCGATGTTTATATATAGACTGTGCGGTGAAAGTTTTTTTCCCACAAGGTCTGTGTGCGTGGACTTTTTGCGCTCAGCTTCTGGCCTCCGCCGAATCCTTATCACGTCAGAATTAGAGCGGATTCCACTTCCTGACCCTGACTCTTAATGTCAATATAACATGGCAGGGTGTGGGATAGGTAGTTCTAAAGACATTTCAGGACTCTGTGAAGAATTGAGTAATAATATATAAAGCTCGTGATTTAATTCGAAGACGGAAGGACCTGCCTTTCGTCCTTCAGAAGACGATATATTGAGTAGCATACAGATGACTAACAGCAGCACTCGTTAACCACAGCGCCAGGAATCCCCAAAACTGACAGCAAGAAGGGTGTGACAATAAAATAGATTAAACATATATCGATGCTCGCCTCAGCGGCTGATGCCTGGGCTGTGATGTGTATCTATGCCCAGGATTGCCGTGTGTGAGTTGAGTAAGTCAACAACTCAAGCCGAGCTGTCCGACAGAGTGCGCGGCAGCATTCTTGCGGCAAGTGCAGCTGGGGATGCGGGTAGGTTGTCAATGAGTTCCACATTTTATCCCTGCAGGATGTGCACGCCGCACAGCTGTTCCTAATCGGGAAGTGTCGCTTTAATTCAAAATTCCTGACAGTCAGGGCTTCACGGCCGCTAAGGAATGTCTTCGAGTCAGGGCAGCAGTGGAAACACGCCCCCTGCTGTCAGTGTCACGGGAGGGTACGCTGCCCCAGTCACATCGGACGGGCCTTGAAAGAGGCGCGTGTTTTATGACACTGGCGGAGACACACGCACCTTCCCCGCCTCATTGCTCGGCGTGGTAGGTGGGTGGGGTGGGCGATAACCAGCCACTGGGTGCAGGAGCTCGCCGCCCAGAGGCAGAGCGTTACCAGCAGCGTCAGCGGCCTGCAGCCGCCTTCCTGGGTGGCTGGCAGTAGGGCAAGGCTGACAAACACCCGCGCGTGGTGTTTCGCAACCTAAATTGCGCCCTATTCAGCGAACACAAACAAAAATATGCATTGGTTACTTTATACGCAGGTATAAAAAGAGACGGCCGGGAAGCATAAATCTGTAATTCGGGCCAGGGCAGGAGATGCGTTCTTTGAACCCACACTGAAAGCCCTTCAATTTCAAGAGTTTTCATTTCACAACTTCTCTTCTTCCCATAATCTCTGTCGAATGTTGCTTCGGACGTACCATGTTACCTCGATATTCTATAGGTCAGCCTCCATCTATGGGTGCCCTTGATCAGACCCAAGGGGTTTGTCTGTGTATCCGTGAGTGTTTTATGCATCTGCATTTCCACCCCTCATGGCCCACCCTGTATCCACCTCAGTATCTCCATGCCCTTTGGGTTTTGTGTATTTATTTGGAAGGTTTTATATAGCGCGGACATTACCGAACTGTGATAGAGCGCTTTACATTAGAAATAAGACATCACTTTAGAATTATATATTACATCCCTCATAAACGTAAACCGGTAAAATGCTAAAGAAAGTATCACGCATTAATATCCATGTGCGCAGATGAGGCAGGCGCAGCCTCTGACAGGCCCGTATAAAGCAGTGGACAGCTCCTTGGAGCATGTAGTAAACACTTCGTGGAAGTGTCGTGTGCAAAGCCTGTCCCCGTGTACGAGCTGCCGCGAGGTGCTACCAGAGCCCCGGCCCCCTCCGTCTCCAGGGAGCGCTGCTGGCTGCAGCACCCGCAGGCAGGCACCTCTGTCTAGGGCAGCAGGGCCTCTGCAGCCGAAGGAGCTCGGTTCACTGCCCCCCGCCCCCCAGCTCTCACATCACCCCACCTCCGCTGCACTCCAGAGATCCTGGGCCTCCCACCACCCCACCTTCCCTCATTTCGTAGCTCCCGGTCCGCCTCCAGTCCCACCTCTCCTCGCAGAGCCCCAGCCCTCCTCCTACGACACCTCCCCTCTGCTCCAAGTCCCCCTCATCTCCGAAAGGAAACCCGCACCCAATGAGCAGCGTGCCAGCCTTCGAAGCCCTGCCCCGATTGGCCGAGAGCTCATTTTGGAGGCTTGATATAAGAAGCGGGTGCTGGCTGCAGAGGGAGAGCTGCGGAGCAGAACTTCTGAGGAGAGTCGGAGGAGCCAGAGGCACAGCCAGGGATTTCTGTCCTCAGCAGCTGCAGAAGTGACGCGCGCATCAAGTGGCCCTTTGCAGAACTTAGATAAGAGAAGGTGACAGCGGCGCTGGGGCCGACGGTGCGCTCTTGGTTGCTGATACTGCGCCCCCATCACGCCCCTGCACCCCTTCTCAACAGAGACTGCTGGGCGAAGACCTTTCACTGAGCTGAGCCCTCGCTATATTTAACTGGGGCCCAGGTCCCCCTCCTCTTGCGGTTCCTGAGCTCACCTGTGCTTGCACCCGTCTTCGCTGCCAGGCATTGCATCTGCATGCCTGTGCAGACCCTCGCCAGAGACTGTCGCGTGCAGAGGTTGTGCAGGGCAGAGCAGCGCTCCACTCTACTATAGACGCTTCTCGCCGCTGTTCCTGGGCGCACGCCGCTTTCCTCCTACCCCTCGCATGAATCTGCTCGACCCCTTCATGAACATGACCGAGGAGCAGGAGAAGTGTCTGTCCGGAGCCCCCAGCCCCTCCATGTCCGAGGACTCGGCGGGCTCGCCCTGCCCCTCGGGCTCCAGCTCGGACGCCGAGAACACCCGGCCCCTGGAGAACGGCTTCCCGAAGGGCGAGCTGCAGGAGCTGAAGAAGGAGAACGAGGAGGACAAGTTCCCCGTCTGCATCCGCGAGGCGGTCAGCCAGGTGCTGAAGGGCTACGACTGGACGCTGGTGCCCATGCCCGTGCGGGTGAACGGCTCCAGCAAGAACAAGCCGCACGTCAAGCGGCCCATGAACGCCTTCATGGTGTGGGCGCAGGCGGCGCGCAGGAAGCTGGCCGACCAGTACCCGCACCTGCACAACGCCGAGCTCAGCAAGACCCTGGGCAAGCTCTGGAGGTGAGCGCGCGAGCGAGCGGCTGTGTGTGCGTCACGCGCGCTGAGGCGGAGCGCTGTGGCTGGCTGTGCATCTGGGCGCGTGCGGAGCTGCTGGGCTCTCGAGATGCTTCTGTGCGCGTGCGGCTTCTGGGCGCGTAAGGAGCTTCTGTGCGCTCGCGGTGCTTCTGGGCGCTCGCGATGCTTCTGGGCGCTGTTCATCAGAGAGAAAAGTCTCGTGGAAGAGTTTGCATTGCATGGTTGAGTGTATCGAATCCCGGGACTGCTTTCCGAGGTGTTAGTGACAAACTAGCAGTAGACTGGAGCGCTGACTGCCCTAGAGCTCTGCAGAAAGGGGACTAGGCAGGGGGAAGTGATGCATAGAGCGTACTTCTGCGCAAGCGGTAGTCCCAAGGGTGGGCAAGGGGTTGTCCTTGACATGGCGCGCTGGCGAGAGGCGCTGGGGGCATGGGCATGGGTACACTGTGTCCTGCTGACTTGCCCTGGGCGGTAAATGCACGAGGAATGGGGGCAAGGATCAAGGGGCCGCCGCCCGGAGTACTTACCTCTGGCCAACGGGCTTAGGCTATGCTATGTGTTGCTGGTTATCACTGTGGGGCAAAGGTTTCAATTGAAGGTTTTGTCTACCTGAAGTGTGGGTTATCCGTGATCAGTGTGCATGTGTGATGTGGCGAACGCACTCAAGGGCATACGGAATTTTTAGTATAAGGTCGCACGGTATATTTCACCGTTGGTAAATGAGTTTTGTAAATGTTGCACGAAGACAGATAGATATGTATCACTTATCAGAGGTGTCCGGGAGTCAGAGCTGGGTGACAGTAACGATATTACACCAGACGGGTTGAATGGCTGAATACACACATGCATAGAGAAGGGGCGAGGACTTGGAAACGAGCTATACCAGACGTTCACTATGCTTGCATGGTTACTTGAAGAAAAGTGACGTCACGTAACCTCTGCTGGAAGCAGGGATTGTATTTTATGGGAAGGGGGTCTGGTTTCCAGAAAACCTCCAGTGCGGTTGGGTGAACTTGATTCTCACCCTCGCTGCTAGGCCAGTTTCTCGCAGGACTGGTTGGTGGTTACATCTGTTTCAGGGGAGGGTGGAATAAACTTCCTGCGGATTCTGGTCCCAGTAAAAGGCGGGGGACATTACTGCCGGGACGAGATGCAACCTCGCTTTCTAGGCTGCCTGGGGCAGTTGGTGATTGTGTTTAAAAGACTTTGTTTAGGTCACAATGATGACGTTTTTGTGCCACATGGTCACTGTCCCACGAAGTGCTATTCGGCACTAGCGAGCCCCTCTGCCACAGTCCGGTCAGCCCGTGAGGGCGCTGAAGCAGCGAGGTGGGAGGGGGTGCGTCCATGGAGGAGAGAGTCTGCCCCCTGGATTCTACTTGTGTCTTTGAGTTGGCGGGATATGTCGGGCCGCCGAGAGGCGCCCTCTCTCTCCCAGAGTGATTCTCACATGGTAAACGCGGGGCTGCTTCCGCGCTGCTGACGTGAGAATGCAGCTGGCAGGGCCCTGACGCGAAACTGCTGCCACAGGGCTCTCGTTTGTGCGCGCCTTACTTGTGCTTGCAGTGGAACCCCTTTGTATGTAATCTCATATGAGAGATACTCGGGTCACAAGCACAATGCAGTCACTTGCAGGCATTACAATGCAAAGCAATGCACACTGCCACCACACTTCTGTTGTCTGCGCTCAAGCCCACTCTGCAAACATATGTGTGGCGTGGGTTACTAATCACGTTCAATGCACCCAACCCCGTGCAAAGATGTCTTAACGTCACTGTACCAGCCCTCTCTGTGCCGCCCTGTCACTGCAAACCTCGTGTGTGCACTATGCGTGCTGCTGGTGCACACAAACCTCGTGTAGATATTACTGCAAGGTCAACACTGTGTGGGTGTCAGTCGTGCATATGTATGCATCCATACCGTCGTTTGTGTGTGTCTTGGTTAGTCCTGTCTGGTTTTTGCTGTCTGTGGGTGTCATGTGTGTTTCAGCCATGTATTTGCGTGCTAACTATGCATTTGTGTATGTATACCAGACGTGCATTTGTTTCAGTGCACTAGAGCTCCGGCAGTACCCCCGGGTTAAAGACAGCCGGAGTGACATCACTTTAGAGCTAGACTTGCTTCACTTTAGGGCAGAGTTTTGGAGTTTGCGTGTGGCTGTGTATGAGTCAGCTGCGCTTCTTTTTGGGGTATACCTGTTATACTCTCGGAACTGTGCGAGTGCGATACATGAGCAGCGGCACTGTAAAGGCAGACGCTCAGCCACAGCCAGGCATTGGCTCAGGCTCAGTGTGTAGGAGGGGGGGGGGGGGGGGGTCGTGGCGGAGGTAGGCAGTCCGCACTTCTCGTGCATATATTAATTAAGAACTCAGCACTAAGAATGGAAGAAGCGCACGCCCTGTCTTACGCTGCAGACTTGTATGTGACGAGGGTCTCCAGGGCGAGCGGAGACCGAGCGTAGTGCTTCGAAACCACACCTCCCGCTGCCAACCCCGCACTTGCGACTCAACGGCTTCCTCGTGGTTACTTTTATGGCATTGTTTTGAATGCCCCCTCCACTCCCTGCAAAGCGGTGGAGGCGCCGTTCAGCCTTTAAACGGGTTTTACGGCACCATTGCAAAATACTTCCCTGTGGAGTTTGAAAGATAAATACTAGAACGAAGTCGGCGCGCGTGCACGTGTGTGTCGGAAGGATTAAGGGGCATTTGTGTTCGAGGGTGCAGATAGAATTAAAATAACAAACACTGGGAACAAACAGCCTTCAAAAGTTACCCTTGTTTCATGTAAGTTAGCCGTGCAGCGCTGCATGCTGACGAGGCTGTTTCAAGGCGCCGGAGAACAGAGCATGTAATAATGTCTGTGTAACTATGGGCAAGCGGGCAGTGGGGGAGCATGTTCTAACTCGTCTGCGTTTGCTATCTGGAGTGTCCTTGGAGCTCTCGTACCACGGACAGTGATGCTTTGCTTGCTTTTGTAGCGCCCACCAGCGGTCAGCTGACCGGTCCGCTCTTCTTGTTTTCCCTCAGGTTACTGAATGAGGGGGAGAAGCGCCCCTTTGTGGAGGAAGCCGAGAGGCTTCGAGTCCAGCACAAGAAGGACCACCCGGACTACAAGTACCAACCCCGCAGGCGGAAGTCTGTCAAGAACGGCCAGTCGGAGCAGGAGGAGGGCTCCGAGCAGACGCACATCTCTCCCAACGCCATCTTCAAGGCGCTGCAGGCCGACTCGCCGCACTCCTCTTCCGGCATGAGCGAAGTGCACTCGCCCGGGGAGCATTCTGGTAAGGAAGACTCCTGCTTCATACATGTTCACGTCTCTTATGTGTCCCCACAGAGGTTCCCCATCGCTTCCAAGTCATTCACAAACTTAGACGCACCGCCCACCCTTCAGACGCTTCTCCTGAAAACGTCCTGACTATTTGAGTTCCAAGTTTGTTTTAGTCTTCCATCTTATTTTAAAGGGCATTCAACAATATTCCTTGTGCTTCCTGAATAGTTCCTTATTTCTAGCCACGCACCACTGCGTGAACAGTGGCTCAAACATCATAAAGAAAAGCCACAAAAGCTTCATTTGCATGCTTGTCGGCATTCGCCGTCGTTCTTTAAACATTGCTAACCCTTATCCTCCCTTCCCAAACGTTTTTCTAATTCCTCAGCTTATTATACGGTTGTCCAAGCTTTGACATTACTTCTCAATAGTTCCAAACGTTTCCCAAAAGTTTCCAAGCTTCTCCCATTTTTTTTCAAGCCTTCACAAGCTCATCCCAAATCCTCACAGCTGAAGTTGCTTTGGGTATTATTTTTAGGTCATATCTAAGGCCCATTAAAGTAGGCGTGGAGGTGCGTCCGTTTGTAGATGGCCTGGGGATCTCTGACACTTGTGGGGCCCTGAAAGCCGGGCTCCTCTGCACACCTTCAACCCCCTGTGGCGAAATAACAAATCGCCCTATTAACCCTTGACCCAGTTGATACCCGCCCTCTTGGACACCTCTGTCACTGAGCCCGATTTACATTCCAGCGAATGGGCCGCAGTGGTTTGATAACGCCTCGTTTCCAGAACGTGACTAGCTCACAGTTCACCTCGTGCAATTATGGTTTTCCAGATATTTCAGTGCCTTTTTAAAATTAATATGAAGGAGCACATCTGTTTTCGTATGCTTAATGGCATTGTATACCTTGCAGAGAGTGTGTTGTATATGTGGGGTGGGCAAAACCAATCGGAAGATCACGAAAGAACAGCTGTTGAATGTCTAAATTCTTGGCAGCTCACATCCCCTCCCTAGCCCCAGTAACACATCTACCCTCTCAACCCACCCTTACAGTGATTCCGCAGGTGGTACCCTTCTTCTCCACTCATCTCCATGATACACCCCGTGTCCCTCATCCTTTCGTCTCCCTTTACGTCCAACACTCTGCTTGTGTCCCCCAATGCCCTTTCATTGCCACCCGCCCGAGCCACACCACGCCGTTCCTCGTGGGTCCACCTCTACCTGCACACATTTGACTCCTGTCCCAACTTGTTGCCCCTTCTGCAAACACCTTTGTTTGCCTCCCCTCCACATTTTTAACCCCTCACCTCCCCCTACACCCCACTACTTCTCTTCTCATGTTTACTCCTATCCCTCGTGGTGCCCCTCCTCCCTCACATTTGTTTGCGCCCCCCTCCCCCCTGCGTCCCGCTAGCCCTCTCACCCGTTCTGCCTCCTCCACCATCTTGAGATCCACACCTCTCCATCATGTTCCCCACTTTCCACCTTTACTCCTGTCCCTCATCTACTTCAATCGCCCCTTTCGCCTCCCTTGCTCCTTTCCTACTCCCCTCATCACTGGATCGATACTTTTCCACTCCCCTCACCACTGGATCGATACACTAATTTCTCGACATGCCCACCTCCCCATGCCCTATCTTTAGTTCCACCCCTCTCTTTGTGCCCCCAAAGCTTCCTCTCGCCATCTTTAGGTCCACCCCTCTTGCCATACCCCTCACCACCCCCTTCACACCTCTGCCCCCGTCTTTCCTCCCGTGTCTCCCCCTACCTTCAGTGACTAAATGTGATCTCCATCCAGTACAGAAAAAAACAAAAAGGAAGAATTATTTTTAAAAAAATGTTCACAAATGAATATATATTTTCTCTTGGGGGCCGAGGCCATTATGTTAAAGTAGCAAAAACAATAATACGTACTGAAGCAAATTATTGTATTATAGAAATAAGCAGTCGTGCTTAATTATGTTTTTTGTTGTTGTTTCTCTTAGGCCAGTCCCAAGGCCCACCTACACCACCCACAACCCCAAAAACCGACGTGCAACCTGGGAAGCCAGACCTGAAGCGAGAAGGGCGCCCCCTCCAGGAGGAAGGGAGGCAGCCTCCCCACATTGACTTTGGGGATGTGGACATCTCGGTGCTGAGCAGTGACGTCATCTCCAACTTCACTCCCATCGACATCCAGGAGTTCGATCAATACCTTCCGCCCAACAGCCACCCAGGCGTGCCCGCGACTCACGGGCCGGCGGGACCAGGTACCTACACCAATAGCTATGGGGCTGGCAACACAGCTGCTCCCCAGCCTGGTGGTCCAGCCCATGCCTGGCTGGCCAAACAGCAACAGCAGCACACGTTGACCACACTGGGAAGCGAGCAGAGCCAGGCACAGCAGAGGACACACATCAAGACGGAACAACTCAGCCCCACACACTACAGCGAGCAGCAGCAGCACTCACCCCAGCAGCTGAGCTACAGCCCTTTCAACCTGCAGCACTACAACTCTACCTACCCTACTATTACACGTGCTCAGTATGACTACACCGACCACCAGAGCTCCAACACCTACTACAGCCATGCTGCTGGCCAGAGCTCCAATCTCTACTCCACCTTCTCCTACATGAACCCCACGCAGCGTCCTATGTATACCCCTATTGCTGACACCACAGGGGTCCCCTCCATTCCACAGACCCACAGCCCCCAGCACTGGGAGCAGCCAGTCTACACACAGCTCACCCGGCCTTAGATGCCTCAGACTCCTCCCAAGACTAATGAGACATGGAAGGGGCCATCGTGGTTGAGAACCATGTTGGAAGGTCCAAGAACTTGTCCTCTGCACTACAGCTTGGGCTCAGAAGAGTGGTCAGACGAGCATTCGAAGGGGATTGTTGCCCCCTCAGGATCAGGTGGACTTGGTACATTCCAAGGGACATCTCAGAAGTGAACTGTGACCTTTGGTCAGAAGAAGACTGGAACGGAAGAAAATGATGAGTTGGGATCAATAGCTCATTTTCAAGCGTTTTGTTGGCCTTATAGAACTTTTTTGTAATTATTTTTTATATAACAGCAACTAAGGAAATCAAAAGAGAAAATCCTCTGTGAGGAATAATTTCCATTTGAATGCCATGGGTGTAATTCTGCAGACAAAAGTCAAAACTGCTGCAGGAGAAAAGTATCAGGCTCTGTCTCTGAACCCAGCCTACTTGCAGCCTCAGGCCCAGCCTTGCTTCTGCTGAAACGGCCTTTGTGTGCAGAATTAAATCCACACATTGTAGTATATACTGTGTATGTTTCATCACTTTTTTTGTGAAGAATTCTACATTATTTTTGGGAAATTCTTTTAAAATGCTCTTATTGCTCTCCCTCAATACAGCTAAACTCTTTCCTCCTGGTGCTGTATACCCAGCTTTCATGCAATCGAAGGTATTTTGTACAACTCTTTGCATTACCTGAAAAAGCTAACCTTTGTTTTGTTTAGCTTTTGTTCATTCTGTATCTTGTGACGCTGAATGGGATATTGCCTTGAGAAAGAACTTTTGGATGTAGCTTGTTGGTTTCTGGCCAGCTCTGGCACAGTAAAGCCGCAAAGAGTATATAGCTATAGAAATATATTTTCTAAAAACAAATCTCTAAACACCAGTAGCCTTATGGGGGAAAGACGTGCTTTACATAACACTTAAGTGACCTTTGAAACTTTGGCACTGAAGGGTGGTCAGTGGACGTATCTAGGCGGGAGATGGCCAAACCTGCCATCTGGAGGCTTGGCACAGACCAGCGAGCCACCAGCTCACCACTCTGTGTGGGCACCATGTGCACAACAGATGGGGAAAGTGTCCTTATACTGTCAACACTCCCCTCCAAGTAAGACATCCCTGCTCACCCATGAAATATTCACCACATGTACATTATTTATTTTGTACTAAACCATATCGGTAACGTTTTTTTTCTGGAAATTTGCTAACAACGTGTCTTCAGATATCGACATGTTGCCGGAGGGTACTCTGTTTATTGTTAAATTATGACTCAGTTGTAAACTGTTTTTTTATTTATCTCCATTCTTCTTAAATGTGTCATTTGTTTGTTTTATTTGAACCTGCTTCCCTCTTTCTTTCTACAAACACTTTCCTCCTCTGTTGAAAAACGAGGTGTATTTTTGATGGGTGGAATTTAACGGATCCAGCACACCCCACTGTATTGCTTCGACTTCTCAATTGTTTCATCAAACTAGCATCTGCACAGAACACTCTCTCCACCCCATTTCCTCAAAACCATATGCTGCAATGCCCATGCAAAAGAAAACGAAATGGAAGCGTTCTTTTTTTTAATTAAGAATACAGATCGTGTGCTAGACTTGCTTCCCTGTAGCTGATCATTTCAATCACTGTTTTAAAAGAGATCAACATATATTTTTCTTTACAAAATGCACACTTGCGTTAACAGTGGTAGGGATTCGGCAAAATTGAACTTTAAAGCACTCTTTTATTGTGTCATTTTTCATTTCTAAGTTAAAGCGCCCTTTCTTTTATTTTAACGTATTTCTTTAACTTAAAAAAGGTTTAACTTTGAAACAATATTTCTCCTCCGTAGGCGAGGTTTTTTTTACAAAAAGATATTTTTGTGAAACTTACCACCTTTTGTGTATTAATGTTTTGCAATAAATATAAATTGTATCAAAATAAAATGGCAAACGTCTGATCTTTGAGTGAAAGCTGCAGCATTTGAGTTGGTGAAATGTTTGCTTTGATGATTTGATGTAAATTAATTTTTTCAGGTTTCCTAAACAACATATAAGCTGGTGCCCCCACAGTGCGGACCAACACTGAGGCACTGTAAGCCAGTTTAAATTGCTTTAGTAATGAAGTCAGACTGTTTTTATGAATTTCTTCACAAAGTTACATCTTAAAATAACCTGAGCTAGGCACGAGCAGCTGCGGTCGGTAGTGGGAGTACCTGCGGGGGGGGGGGGGGGGTGATGTGGGGAGGGGCAGGGTGGGGGGTAGTAAGCTATGGTTTACGTAGGTTTACAGGTAAGTAAACACATTAATAAATAAAACGAATTTCGTTGCTCGCACTGCATCGCAATTGGGGATGCAGTGCATGCAACAAAATTTGATTTATTTATTTATATGTTTACTTACGTGTAAACCTCCATAATCCATAGTTTACTACCCCCCACCTTCCCCTCCCCCTCCTCACGTCACCGCCCGGCAGGTACTCCCACTACAGACCGCGGCTGGGCACGAGTACCGTGCATTGAAGTGTAATACAAAAATTAAAAGGAAATTATCGCAGAAGAAACTAAGTAAAAAATAAAAGACTTACACATATGTAATTGTATTTATATAGCGTTTACTACCCCAGACAAGCCATTAAAGTACTTTTTGGCAAATAGGACACTACTCCGGAACCCAAAAAGGTTTACTGGGGAATTAGTATAGGAAATATAAATTAATTTGAGCAGTGGACATGTGAGTGTTAGTTGGATTGAAAAGGATAATGGGGGCTAGAAGACAGAAGAGTCTAGAAAGGGTTTATTGGGAGGTCTTAGTAGTAGGAGGTTTGGGATGAGTAAAGAGAGTTGGAGGAAGGAAGAGTCTGTCTCTAGAATTGGGTTAAGGAGGTCCTAGTCATAAAATTAAGTCTCAGATGAGTGTAAGGAGGGATGCACGACAGAAGAATTTAGAAAGGGCTGTTTGGGAGATCTTAGTAGTAAAATGAGGTTTGGGTTGATGCAAGGAGGGATAGAGGAGGAAGAGTTTAGAAAAAGTTATTTGGGAGATTATAGTAGTAGAATGGGTTATTTTGGAGAACAGAACAGAGTAGTAGAATGAGGTATGGGATGAGTCAGAGAATGGAGGTAGAGGATGTACTGAAAGATGTATAGGGCGAAACATAGGGTAGTGCATTGGAGAGACGCAATTTGTTTTTAACTGAGTAAAGTAATATATAAATACATAAGTACATGGAAGGTATACATGTATAAGGAAGGTAATATATTAAGATATACATTGTATTCAATAAACTCAAGACTTTCAAGTGTTGCTGTACTTTAAGTTAATTTATTTGTTTGGCTTTTTTTCAATAATTTAATAGTGAATCAATTTTAGATAAATAGTTATGATATAATTTACAAATTGTAATAGATAAACGGAGACCATAAGTATCTAATCAATTAACTTATATGAAAACTAAGCAATGACCTCTATACATGTTAAGCACAGAATAATATAACCATAAGTAATCTATAAATTTGTTAAACAGATTTAAAGAATATCTATATATTTATAAACTTTAATATTATACAAAGAAATACACATTTCTAGATACATATACAAATAATCATATAATCAAATTACACATGTATGTGCATTAAAGTAACAACAGAGATTTTGTAGTTAAGTGTCAGCAGCACTCTCCATTCAGAAGTGTTTGACTTCAGTTTTCATTCAGATCCATGTAGTGTAAAAAAAAGGTAACAAGCATGGGCAATGCTAACAGGTCTCATATGAATGCACTGTCAAGCCAGACCTGAAAATACAGGTAGGTTTATAACTGCCCTCCTCACTTCTTTGCTTCTGCCAGAGAAAACACCATCAATCTAGTTATCTAAGACACTTTAACAGCATTGCAGTGCCATGTGTGTGCCCCTGAAAGTTCAACCTTGAGCAGCTGGATAAATAAACAAAAAGCTCACATGTGTGAAGGCCAAGCACTTTTTTGTGGAGGCACACATTTTCAGCCCAATTGAAACATGTACTTCCAGCCCCCAGGGAAACAAAGCCCCTCTCTAGTGATGCTCACATAATGGTCTGGGACAGCTGCACTGTCAAGCCACCATAAAGTGGGCGAAAAAATATTAATTTCCCATTAAAGTTCCCTTGAAAAATGTTGCTCTCCACTAAGCCAAATCTGTTAAATTCACAACACTTGCCATGAAAAAATAATTAGCCAATAAAGCTTGCTTTTTAGGTTTGGCATATAGTGCAATTGTCACCCGACCTTATGTGATCAACCTGAAAAGGAGCTTTCAGGAATACCACAGAGTGGAACGTCTGCTCCACTCACATGTTGGTGAACAGGAGTACATGTTTTGAATGGGCAGAAGTTGTGTGCTTTCACAAAAACAGTGCTTACCCTCCAAAAGCTGAAATCATTAATTTATCTATCAAGTTATGTGAGCCAGAGCTGTTTATCAATTCTAGCTATTATGTTACAACAGAGCATGACTTTTAGGTCAAACTTGTCATTGCAATTCTATATATCTCCAAGATAATTGTGTTGTTTATTCTTTTCTGGCAGTAGAGCAGATGGGAGGGTGATAATTCATAGAAATGTGTTGCTGTATTAAAGTCCCAGCCACCTTCCCTTTCCATCATCAATGTCATACATACCTTAACATGGCACGTTTTGAGGGAATGTTTTTTTTCTTTTTAATTCCTAGTTTTAAGATTTAAGGGCTAGATAGACTTTACTTTGAATTCATTCTTTTAATTTGAAACATTACATTACCCATATCATATTTAGTTTACCTAAAATGTAGTACTTTTGTAAATTAAATTAATGTATTTATTTAATATACTATAATTTTAAATTACCCATCTCTTAATCCCCTAAACTCCTTATTCCTCTGTAATGATAACCTTTACTGAGTCCTTCACATTCTTTACTACAGCCTAAAGCCACCTTTCTCTGAACCCTAACACCACTTAACTACCGCTTAAAACTATTCAACTCTAAACACCTTCCTGCCCCTTACAGCTGCCCTTCATTTAACCATACATATTTTTACTACCCATTAACATCCCTGAAGCCCAAAACCCCCACTACTGCTTAACTCTAACCTTCTCAGAACTATACAAAATACTTACTATCCTTTGACATTGCACTTCCCGGAACCCTAAAAACCTAGTACTATACCTTAATACTACCAATTCTTGAACCCTATAAAGCTATTGGTAAGCTTTTCAGCTACGCTTCCATGAACCCTAAAAACCTATGCTACCCTTACCTGAACTGGATGAACTTACTGCCCCTTAATGCTATCCATCCACAGCCCCAAAATCCTCTTACTACTTCTTGCCATTACCATTCTTGGAACCTTAAAAACTCACAACTACCCCTTAATACTATACTTTCCAGATCTCTGCAAACTCCTTAACAATATCCTTCCCTGAACTCTGCAAACCATTTACTATCTCTTAATGTCCTCCTTCTCTGAAATCTGAAAACCCTAATTACCCCTTAACGCTATCTTCCTTTAACTCTAAAAATTCTTGCTCTTCCTTAATGATAAACAATTCTGAAACTTACAAACCATGACTACCCTTTAATGCTACCTATTTCTGAACCCCCTCACTAACACTCAACACTACTTTTCCCTGAACCCTAAAAATTGTACTACCTTTTAAAGCTAACCATCCATGAGCACTAGATAATGTTACTACCCCTCAACATTAACTTTCTGGGAACCATAAAAACCATCAGTTCCCCTTAACACTAGAGATCCTGAACCCTAAAAAACACCCCCCTTATAGCTATCCATTCCTAAACCCCAAACACCACTTGCTTTACCTTAATGCTACTCATCTTTAAGCCGTACAAATCCTCAGCTCTTCCCTTTACTGACCGCAGAAAACCTCTTAACGCAATCAGTCATTGAACCCTAAAACCCTTCATGCAATCCTTTGTTTGAATCCCAAAATCCCCTTAATGTCCCCTAATGGTAGCCATTCTTTACCTTAAAAAACATTACTGTCCGTTAAGCCTACCATTCCATCAGCCCTTAAACCTCTTACCACCCTTTAATGCCACCTTTCCAGGATGCCTAAAAACATAACACTACCCCTTAATATCTTCCCTGAACCCCAAAAAACCATGTCTATACCCCACAGCTACCATTCAGTGAGTCCTAAACCCCCATACTATCCCATGATGCTACCCTTTTCTACAATGGAAAACCTTACTAACCCTTAACACTACCCTTCTCTAACCCTAAAAACCCTACAATGCTATACTACTATCCTTCCCTTAAAAACTCATTACTAATCCATAATGCAGTCCTTTCCCACACTCCAATAATCTCTTAAAGCTATCCTTCCCTGAACACTAAAAACTCCTTTCTATTCCTTAATGCTACCCATCTCGAACTTTGAAAACTCTAATTATCTATTAATAATACTCTCCCTGAAAACCGTCACTACCCGTTAATGATACACATCCCAGAACCTTAACAATTCCTCCTCCTCTTAATAATATACATCCATGAACTTTAAAAACCCCTACTACCCTATAATGCTACACTTTTCAAAACCCTGAAACCATTTGTTAACTCTACTCTTCCCCGAAATCTGCAAACCCCTTAACACTATACTTCACTTAACCATAAAACCCCTTCATGTAACCCTTCCTGAATCCTAAAACACCTTACTGCCCCTTAATGACACCGTCCTTGAACCTTTAAACCACTTACTACCTGTTAGGCCAGGGGTACTCGCAAACATTTGCCCAGGGTCCGCAAAGTACGGTCCGTGATGTGACCCAGGGTGGCTGTGATGCCAGCAGGGTGTTGATAACGTGGTCTGGGTGGGTCAGGGAATGTGTAAAGAGCTCTATACAAATGTAAAATGAATGGGCAAGTATCTATTTGCAGTTTAATAAAAGCTTACTCGTTTATTTAACATTTGTTTCTGAATATAAGTGCTCAGGAACTAAACAGAAGCTTGTGCTGCTGTTCACCAGGGGGGCTGCAAGTAAAGATCAAGCAGGCCAAAAGCAGCCCCCAGGCCGTAGTTTGAGTATCACTGTCTTAAGCTAACCATTGATGACCCCTATAAAAATGTATTACTCCATAATTTTACTAATTCCTGAACTCTAACACGTTCATAACCATCCCTTGATTCTACTCTTTCCTGAACCCCTAAAAAACTATTGGTACCATTTCATTTTACCTTTACTTGAACGATTCAAACCTCCTAAAGCTACCCTTAACTGAACTCTAAAAAAGCTACCATTCCACAAACTTTAAAAAACTTTTTTTGCCTCTTAACGCTACCCTTTCCTGAACCCTAAAATACCTTAGTATTCATTAATGCTAGCCTTCTATCAGCTGGAAAACTTACTACCCCTAAAAGCATCCCATCCCTTGGATGGGATGCTTTTAGGGGTAGTTGGACGAGCACCACATTGTGCTGCTGGAAGGAGAGAGAGGGGCATGTTCCTTCCCCGCATTGGTGGCCATCTTGGAGTGTGTTCTTCCTATATATTACACTCATGGCCTGCTTTTTTACTCCATTTCCGCATTGTTGATGGTGAATATTCCCTATATGGCCTTGTATGAAACGACCTGCCTGAACGGACTACCGGCTGAGGTTTTTTGCATGAATCAGCCTGCCTGAACTGCCTTCCCTCTGAGGATTTATTGACACATATTGCCTCATTGGAGTTTGTTCTTCTGCATTTGTCCCACACATGGGACTGCTTAGTTTGCCCTATCACCGCATAGTTGGAGATGTCTCAGAGTGACGGTCCAGTGATGTTTTTGGAACGGATGACGCAAAATGGAGGATCACGAACTGAGCCACCATTTTATTGTTTCTTGTCCTCTTCCTCGGTCCGTCCGACTTCATCCTGCCGACTCTCAGACATTGTTCCTCAGCTGGACAGCCTTATCTCTTTCTCCCCCCCTAGACCCCCGTCTCTCCTGTCACCGATCTCCTCTCCCTCCCCTCCCTCTCTCTAACCCTTTGGATGTCTTATTTCTCCGTTCACTCTGTTGAAAAGTAATATACAATCGTTTTTAGCGTAATCGTTGTGAAAATGGAACCCTGAGTGAATTTTCTATTTTGCATAGTTACAACTCTAACCACTAGTATATGTAGTAGTTCTTTGTACTTAATATCACTAGTTTGTGATTCTGAGCTTTCCCATTTGCATCTCTCTCCTGAGTGACGCTACAATGTATACATTTCCTTTCAATTACCTGTATCTCTTCCTTGTTGTACTCTTTAATTCACGGACTCCCTCCCTTTGTCCTCCCTGACCCTTGCCTTTCGTGGATCCTGTCTTTTTCTGGATTGCTAATTTATCCTGGTATTGAATGTGTTTTCTTTCTGTAATTAATGCAATTTTCTTTTGCCGTTTGTTCCCCCTCTGTTGACCTGTCAGTTCCGACCCGCCTCCTAGCCCCCTGTCTCTTGTTGCCCTTTGACTTAGCACTCCTTCTCCCCTTGTTGGGGAAGGATCCAATAATCTTACTCTGGAGTCTCAGTGTTCCCTCTGAGAGAGTCCAAAGCGCTAAGGGAGCCACTCACAGTTGAGGCATGGTATGGCGCCCCTTACCAAAGCACTCCCTCTCCCCTTGTTGGGGAAGGATCCAGTAGGTAGACCTTGGAGTCTCAGAGACCCCTCTGAGAGAGTCAACTGCGAAAAGGGAGCCTCACGCAGTGGAGATGTGGGAATGATACCACTCGCACAGCACACCCTTTTCTGATCTCGAGTGTCACATCTATTAAGATTTTAAGCACGTTGTTATCCTTTCTATTATGATTTAGTCATGTTGAGTGATTATTTACTCACATTCAGTGATCGATTCTTATCCCATGTAAAGCACAAACACATTTTTCTTCATTTACAGAACATATCCCCAGATGAAGGCATGATTTGAATGCCGAAATGCATTGGGATGGTTGAGTGCAACAATGGAATTTGATGATGGAATACACTTGTGAATATAACAAGGAGTAAATAACATGAATAAATACTTGAATACCTTTCTTGACTAAAAGTGTTCTATTTACCTCTCAACTAACTACTCAAGAAACCTTCGTGTAAGGACATTTGAGGAACACAGAGGACATCTCTCAGAATTGAGAGTGCTACCCCCCCACAATGATACCACTTCCCCATGGATCACAGCTTACCCGATCTTGGATGTGGTTTTTACCCATTTACCTGTTTGTGTCCCCTTCACCCTCCCCCTTTCATGCTCTCTCACTCTCCCCTCCCGCTTGCCCTCTTTCATTCTTTGTCTAATTCCCCTGATCCTATCCCCTCCCCGCTTAATCTCTCCCCTTGCCTGCTATGCCGCCTAGCCCCCTGTCCCTTGTGCCCTTTAACTAAGCACTTCTTCTCCCCTTGTTGGGGAAATATCAAAATACTTATACTCTGAAGTCTCAATGATCCATCTGAGAGTCCACAGCACCAAGGGAGCCACTCACAGTTAAGGTTTGGTATGGTGCCCCTTGCCAAAGCACTCCCTCTCCCCTTTTTGGGGAAGGATCCAGTAGGTAAGCCTTGGAGTCTCAGAGACCCCTCTGAGAGAGTCCACTACGTAAAGGGAGCCTCTCGCAATGGAGTTGGGGGAATGATACCACTTCCCCTGGGATCACAGCTTACTGGACTTTTGACGCAGCTATTACTCATCTACCGGGTTGTGCCCCCGTCACTATACCCCTCTTTCTTCATGCTGTATCTCTCCCCCTCCCCCTCCTCTTTCTCTCCTTCGTTCGCTGTTTACTTCCCCTGAATCTCTCCACTTGCCTGCTCTTTCCCGTACGCATACTGTCCTTATTGCTTGTCTCGACCTAACATGTAACTATGTAGCTATGCTCTAATAACTGTGTAACCTTTGTAACAATGTAACCTGCAACTATGGTCTGATACGCATGTAAAGCATTCTGATACCTTCGGGTCTAGCCAGCGCTATATAAAACCTTTCAAATAAAAATAAATAAATGACTAAAATAAATCCCTGAACCCTAAAAACCTCATATTACTGCTTAAGGCTACATATCACTGAAGCCTGAAAACCAATTGCTACCCATTAAATCTACCATTACTTAACCCTACAAACTGATACTACCCTTAAAAGTTACCCATTCCTGAACCACGAACCCCTCCCTGAACCATGCAAATACCTTACTATCCCTTAAAGCTACCCATCAGTGAACACTAAAATCCCAATGTGCTTTAAAGCTTCTCTTCCCTGCACCCTAAAGGCACCTAATTACATATTTAAGCTACCCTCTCATGAACCCTATAAACACCTTCAAACTAAGTCTGGATGGTAAAATGTGCTCGGCATGCAGAGTACATGGAGTGTTCGCTACTCTGCGCTCTGTTTGGAGCACGGAGTTCGACAAACACGCTGCCAGCATTGCGCAGCTGACTTTACCAGCACGGCTCCCACCCAATATGGCCAAAGAAGGGCAGAAAACAGAGTGTGTGTATCGTTTGTGGTTTAATCACACATCCTCCTCTATTAGACATGCATGTGAGCCTGCTTAGATACTTATTATACATTATACAGTGTACACATATGGTACACACAGCTTGCTACTAAGCAAAATTAATGTGCCTGTCATTAATAACAAGGGAGAAGGGAGCAGCATGATTCCAGCTGTGGCTCCCCTCTGCTCTAATGAATATTTTCCACCCCCTTCACCTACTGCTTGAAGCCCCTGTGCTGAGTTACATCACCCAGCACCCAGTGATCACCTGAGTATACCACAGTGAGTCCTGCTGTGCCTACCTGTTGCTCTGGCATGCCAGCATGTGTTTAAATGTCAAGCACTCTGTGTTTTACGGCCAGATTCAGATTAATTCACTTAATTTTTCAACAGAGCATAGATCTTAGCTTGCTTTAATTACCATATTACTTTCGTTTCTATCTATTGTCACATTCTTTTTAAATATTGTTATTCCAAAATGTTATGAATTTACAACCTCAGGCTCGTCAGTCTCCTAAATGCAATGCTTTAAGGAAGTCTTCTTTGCAGACACTATATATTTGCTTATGAATCTGTCATCTTTTTAGGGGGGGTTGCTTTGTGAAGCGGCAACTGTGCCCATGGACTGCTGCAGAAAAGGATTATTTTTTCGTTAAGGGGGAAGTCAGGAAACACACTAGCCGATCTGTGGAGCGAACTGTGCTGTGCAATCATCCTAGTCTTTTATTCGATGTGGTGCACGGGTGCACTTTTACTATGACGGGGACATAGGTGTGGGGAACACTACACACTGCTGAGTGGATTAATGAGCTGTAATGAGGGGTACATTTTGAAACATCTCAGTGCCTTTATTTTATAAGGCTAACAGTGGTGCCATGGTCAGAGCTGAAGCATGAATCATATCGCCCCACCTGTAAACCCCCAGGCACACCCCGTGTCACCTGACGGCAGCCTGTCCTCCTCCCTGCTACTCTATTTCCTGGTGGTTCTCTTCTGTGGCACAGTAGACGTAAGTGGCAGTAATCTAGGGTCCAATGAGAAAGAGGTGACCCCGCTGCTTTGGAAGGTGGTGGACTGGGTCAATAGAAAGATAGGTGCCTGCTGCTTTCATTGTTTGGCTCAAATATAGAGAAGCCCACAAGAAAAGCATGCCCTTGGTCAAAGTAACTGGGGAGAGAGTTGCGGATCAACTGTATGTCGGGAATTTGCACTTCACTTTGGCATTTCTGGACTGGTGCCCCTCAGCTCACTTTCAGAAGGTAAACACCCTGGTGCATTAAAGACTGATACATGTAATAAAGCAAAGCTCCGAACCCTGCCCGCTTGCGGAACTCCGCAGAATCCCACAGAGTTTTTCGTGAACTCCGTGGAATTTGTCAGAATGAAATTCAGTGATCTCCACCCAGGCCTACTGACTACTCCTTAGCGCTCACTCACAGACCATGACTGCTGGAAAGTGGGGGAGTCTAAGGGTGACGTTTTGGGATTTACTAAAATACTGATTCCCCCCAGTAACTTCTTATTTCTAAGGTAACCCTCAGGGTCCAACTTGTAACCCCTGTTATTTCTATTTCCACTTCCCCCACCACAATTATTAATGCTTCTGGTATCAGAAATTGTCAGGAGGAGTTACTAGATTGTATCAGGTATATTGTTACAAGGCAATAATTGATATTAAGCATAATCGAAAATGTTACCTCATTAAATGTTAGAAGAACATTTTTAGGACATCAATTGAATTATTTTCCGGACTCTGACGAATACAATATGCTGTTTATGTACAGGAGAGCTGTGCTGTATTGCCATTTGAGAGAAATGATCACTGCTCCACTAATCGAGTCATTTGAAGAACATTTTAATGTTTTGCTGTGATACCATAATTCAGTAGTAGCCTTACTACAACCAGTTATTAGGACACATTTAGAGATACATGTGCAAGCATTGTTTATGTCTCTTTTCCTTCAGTTGTTGGTGTAAAATTAGCACCAGATTTTTGCCTGGGCTCTGGTATGAACAACACAGAATGCAGAACTTTTCTTATACATAATGAAAAAAGAGTATTATATGTTCTGAAAACCACAATGGATGCATTTAATCAGATTATGTATAGCTTCCCAAATAATCTCAATGACCCCAAAAAGAAGAATGTCCAGTAATAACTAAATATATCAAATATTGCTGCTGTGGTACGGCTTGCACCACTTCAGTAAAACTGTGCGTTTGTCAGACAACATAAATGTCAGGATTTTGCCAGACTAAATCCATTCACACCCTCGGATATGTTGGCCTGTCTCTCTGCTAGCCCACAGTGCACCATCTGCACTCCTAAACTTTCAGGGCAACAAATGTGTGTGCAACCTTAGAACATGACACCCCTTATCCTCCAAAGAAATCATGGCAACAGATCTAGAACCCTTTCGTTTGGTCTCTCATGTATATCTAGAGAAATACACAACAAATACTCAGCATGGCATTTCAACATTTATTGAGGCTTTGTGATTCTTGTATAAAATATGTGTGCTGCGATAACCAATAGAATGAAACGGATGAGAGTAATTTGTGTTACAAGAATAGTGAAAAAGATTAACATTTCCACAATTGTGCTAAAACAGTGAATATATGCGGGCATGTATGGATTGTATATAGTGTATCCCACCTAGCGTTCCCTAACCTGGTCTTGCCTAGGGTGGGTGATCTACCAAATCCCAGCCTAGGTGGTCTAACTCCCCATTACCTGTGGGTAAGTGTCATCAGGCTGCCCGTCTTGGTGTAGAGCTGGACATCCCTTGTGTTGGTACGCAGGAATCAGCTGAGCTGGAATTCAGACTTGCAGCGACCTCACAGTGTCAGCTGAGTGCTCCTCTTCCTAAACAAGGAAGTGGTTCTGTATATTAAGAATAGCTCCCATTTGGCCATGTTGCAACCCTTGTCGGGCCACAATTCTAGTCGGATAGCATCGTCACCTACCGGATTATGACATAAGTAACATTTGTGCAGTGAACTTTATCGTTTGTACTGAATGTTCAAGGTGCTATGATAGTGTGCCTGCGAAGTGGAAATGTAAGAACTACAGATTCAGAGGATGTTATCCTGAATGGTCACACACGCAAATGTATATTCAAAAGTGACAATGTGTAGAAAGGGAAGGCAATTTGGGAAGTGTGAGCATGTAAATGGCAGGTTTTGTATAACCAACCCTATCCTGACCAAGTGACAGTTCATGTCTAGGCTAACATTTTCTTAATAAGGGACTCCCCTCAATTGGCTGGTCGCAAAATGGACAGCATGTTGTGGCAGCCATTTCAGGACTCAGGGTCATGGACCCCATTGAAATACATTGTAGTGAATAGCAGGTTTTGAGGGTCACAAAAAGGAGCACCAATAAAGGTTGAAAACAGATTTTTGTCACAATAAAAATCCTTTGTTGTGATAGCGCAGCTGTCTGGGTGACATATTTTTATCAATAATTTAAAATAAGCATAGACATGGTTTGGGGTTTATTTAATCACTTCCTCAAACATAACCAACAGTCATTGATGGTTTTCAGAAAGCATCCAAATTTGAAAATTCCTGGTAACATATCTTGTCAGAATCAGAATCAGATAAGCTTTATTCGACTTTAGTTTAAAAATCATAAAAGCATCAACAATACATGAAAAAAACCATAACAATTCATAGACATCATAAAAGATCATTACAAAGTTAATAAAACAAGATTAAATAAGTGTAGCGAATCAGCTAATCAATATGCAAGGGTTTCATGCTCAGTGAAGCAACTCTAAAACAATATACTTATCAGTTACATCCTACCCTGTCAGTTTAGCTCAAACTTATGGGTGGCCTCTGAGTAGTGGGGTCTTAAAAATACAATTTTTGGACAAAAGTTCAAAACCTTTACAGGCTAGGAAATTGGTTCTATGTAATATGTGGAGAACTCGGGTAGAAATCGTACAAATCCCATATGCGAATAGTGCCATGTCTTGCTTTGGGGGGGGCAAAATCGTAAATAGGGGACGACATTCCTGTTTTTGAATTTAATTAGTACCAAATCCCCAGTGATGTCTTTGGGCAACGTGCCTAACCATCCCACCCTCCTGACACTCAAGATACCACCATCTAACTCAGGTGGCAAGGGTCTATTGTTTTGTATCCAGAAAATGACCTTATTTAGCAGGTCCTTTTGGGATTCATGTGTTCCCTGGCTGAGGGCAGGGACCCCAGAGAGGACAGACACATATGGGGCGGCTTCAGGAGGTAGGTTGATACGTGGCATTCTTACCATAGCGGGTCTAGCTACTTTATGAGTTTTTGACACTGGTTTTAAGATTACTTTGTGGCCTGTTGGGGTAGGTATACAGGGGGGCTGTATTTGAGTTACATCATGACAAATACCAGACTTATGTTTTTCGGGGCGATGGGGGGGTTAGGGCAGACGGATGTAGCCATTGTGTTTGTTGGAGTAGGATGCTTTCTGATTACTTCCTCGATGCTAGTCAGCCTTTCCCCCAAATCGTTGATTTTTTTAACCAAAGGTGAGATGACAGCTAACAACAGTTGCTCAATTTGGGCCAATAAAGTCAATTGGGGAGACAAGACAGGGTCATCTAATTTGTCCACAGCCGGGTCCTCCATTAATGCTGTTGGGTTAGGAGGAGATAATATTGCGCTGGTACACAAATTTTGTATACTTACATAGTTCCCATTGTCAATTTCGCTGTCGTGCTTCCGTCTAATGTTGGGTCCCGGGGGCGAAGTGTTTACTTGGCTATGGTCTCTATTTACGGGAGGAGCAAGGGCCCGTGGGGAGCCATTTAAGGTAACACAATAAGTACCCACAGTGGGGGAGGTTATTAAATCAGGGACGTACTTTGTGCCACACAGGGCATTGAGTTCTTCCCAAATGGACATAAGGTTTTATGGTGGTAATGATTTCGCCAAGTGGTCGATAGAAAAGGAGCATCACATTACCTCTTCCAGTGGTAGAAACAAATGAGGTGGCCCGTCCCGGCCTCCTCGTGCCTCAGAGGGCCCGCCCTTTGCCCGGGCTTAGCCCCGGGCGCCAACCTGCGTGCGATCCCGCAACGCGGCGGCTCGCGCTGTCCTTAAACGCACCTCCGGGGGCGGGACAGGAAACACGCCTTCCTAGGCGCTAGTGGTGCTGGGGGATGTAGTCCCCGATCTGCCGCCTCGCCGTGATTGTTGCGCAGCAGGGAGCCTGGTGGGTGTTGCAGCAGGGCAGCGCTGAGGCTGCGGTGGTCAGGAGCCCAGATGAATGATTCCTCCCAGTCAGTGTCGGCCCAAAGTCTCCCGCTCCCCCGGGGCTCGCGCTGTCCTTAAGCGCACCTCCGGGAGCGGGACAGGAAACACGCCTTCCTAGGCGCTAGTGGTGCTGGGGGATGTAGTCCCCGATTTGCCGCCTCGCCGTGATTGTTGCGCAGCAGGGAGCCTGGTGGGTGTTGCAGCAGGGCAGTGCTGAGGCTGCGGTGGTCAGGAGCCCAGATGAATGATTCCTCCCAGGTCAGTGTTGGCCCAAAGTCCCCCGCTCCCCCGGGGCTCGCGCTGTCCTTAAGCGCACCTCCGGGGGCGGGACAGGAAACACGCCTTCCTAGGCGCTAGTGGTGCTGGGGGATGTAGTCCCCGATCTGCCGCCTCGCCGTGATTGTTGCGCAGCAAGGAGCCTGGTGGGTGTTGCAGCAGGGCAGCGCTGAGGCTGCGGTGGTCAGGAGCCCAGATGAATGATTCCTCCCAGGTCAGTGTCGGCCCAAAGTCCCATATCTTGTCATTTCTGAAGCTACGGGTAAAAAAAAAAATCAAAAGAGGTTGGTCATTTATGGAGCCATTGTTTTCTTATAATCAATACAACAGTTAACCATAATGATTCCATCTATGGTTGAAGCCTAAAAGTGAAACAGTTTTTTTCCAAAAAATCCTGACCTAACCACTAGATAGCAGAATAATCACAGCACATGAATCTAAAATAATTTCAAGCAGTAAAGCTAGTGCTAGAAGCAAATAATCTCCCTTCTAGCATCTTTTAACCCCTCTCTACAACAGGGTCACATCAGGCATCCTCCCTTCGATTCTGTGGTGTTTTTGTCTCTTATTTTATATTTGGCATAGAGATTCTTTAGCAGTTGTGCGGCAAGAATATAACTTCAACCAGAGTTTCTTAACCTTCTGACTTCTGCAGACCCCCACTGAATCGTTATTGGAATCCGGGGATCCTCAAAGACTAATTTTTTTCATATTAGCACCTTAAAACAATACACAAAAATATAGAAATGAGAGTTCACCAATTAACTTCTCAAATATCGCAGTATTTTATTTAATTCATAGTCAAATATGGAAAAAGTTTCCAAATGTCCAGTTTTGCATATTAATTTCATACTTTCTTAATTGGTTAATACTTTATTGATTTTTAATTAATTAATTTTAATATTATTTAATTTTTTTTCAAAAAAACTGGCAGACCTCCTGAGAAGGCCTTATGGACCCCCACAGGTCCTCGGACCACAGGTTAAGAACCCCTGCCTTTACACTATGCACTGTGCCTCCAACATGAAGAATTTAGATTTTTCACAGCCTGGCGGGCAGTATATTTGGATTTTATTAAAGACACAGAGATTAGGCAAATATCCTTTTTTGCCAGCTCACAACAGCAACAATTGAAGAATGTAGAAAGTGAATGAACATTCCAAGACACTGTAAAGTCCTGCCAAATGCAGCCATCTTTCTTCTTACGCTGCTGCGAACAAGATAACTTCAACACATTTTTTTAAAACTTCTGTCGATAACAGTTTTCCAGTAGTAATTCCATGCAGAGGTAACTTCTTATTCTGAAAGAGAAACAAATTATCTTTAATGCCACTATGGTGGTTTACAATCTTATGTCGAGGGATAGTCTTAGCCTCTGTGTCTGTATTAAAATCCGGGTCTTCTGCCCACCTAGCTGTGAAAATTCTACATTTTATGGCATGACATGGAGGCTAACATTATGCAAGTTCAAATTATATCTAGTACATTATCAATCACGTTTGTGATTGATCTAAAATACCAGTTTTTAAGCATACTTTCATTTGACCAGTCTGCTGCCCTAAGGATATCTTGTAGACCTCCTCTTAAGATAAAGACTTTGTTGGTAACTGCTGCACCCCTAAGGGAATGTGCCCCAAAAACAGATGCATCCACACCACTCTCAATAAGTATTTCTTTCACCCATCTTGCTAGAGTAGGCGAAGAAACGGGTTTGCGAGGCCTTTTGTGTGAAATCAACAGTTGCACAGTGTTTACTCTCATACTCTCTGTTCGCTTCTCATATAGAAACAGGTTTGCAAGGCCTTTTGTGTGAAATCAACAGTTGCACAGCATTTCCTCTCATACTCTCAGTTCTCTTCTCGTATTCTTTCAAGCACTTTACCAAGCACCGTCTCTCATTCTGAGGAAAGTAAGGGTAGAAGATCGAGGATAACATTGGTTTGGTTAATCTTTTAAGATAAAAGCAGACTCCTTCGGGTTGATAAGCCCTGCTAGTGACATCTAAGGCCTTCACGTCTGAGGTCTGCCTAAAGGACACCAGGCAGAGTTATACTGTAAGTTTGTAGGAGATGTGTTTTTCAGCGATAAATTCTAGTTTTTGCCCCAACTAGCTAGGACCCGTAGCACGTCCCAAAGGTCCCATACGGTGGTGTATTTTGCAGTTGGGGTACTTAGCACCTGAATACTTTGTAGAAACACCATCTACTAGAGAATGACCTGCAGCTATAGCTGACCTGTAAACATTAACTGACCGAGTTAAATAATTCCCTCAGGTAATTGATTACATGTACTACATCATTTGAAGCGGGATCATAGTTTCTTCGAAAACACCAACAAACTCATTTTTCCAAGCCAGTCGATATGCTTTCCTTGTTCCGGATGCCCATGACTCAGATATGAGTCTGAAAGCATCTGTCAAAAGTACATAAGGAGCTCTTGTGAGGCAGGCGCGAGATTGCTGTTTGTTTTACTCCTGAGGCGGAAGCCAGGAGGTGTGCTGAGTGAACTGCTGAATTGTGTGTGGGTACCCTTATGTTGTGTTGTATTCACGGATTTTAAAGTGGCGCTCCCCATCTTTTAATTGAATTTCTTTTTATTCACTGCCAAATTGTCACTTTGCACTCTGCTCTTACCCAGGCAGTTTTAACCTTCATTTCCCCGCACCCACGGTTCTCAGCCGATTCAGGTGCTGAGTTCCTTGTTCCCGGGCTGCGCAAATCGGCAGCGCCCATCTTGGGTGGGACACCTCTCACTCGGCACTCTAGTCGTCAGTACATAGGGATACGGGCATGATTCCGTGCAGCGGACGCGATCAGCGGACGTGCCGCAATTGCGCCGGAGTCGAGCCAGAGTCCAGCCCGTCTGCGCCCGTCAGCACTGAGGATGCGCCAGGGAGGCTGTCTCTATACACACCCATGCCGATGCTGCAGCCCTTGACCTATCAAACACTTTGGCGGGTGCCGTTGAATCACTCGCACCGGCTAAGCAACACTACTCAGCCAGGAAACGGCCCCCTGCCCCTTGGTTCTCAGACTCCCTTAGGGTCCTCAGACAGGGGTGCAGGAAACAAGAAAGACTCTGGAGGCTACATCTGGACCCCATAGAGAAGGTCAAACACAAAAGCCTTCTTAAGGGCTACAAAGCAGCGGTTCTGGCAGAAAATAAGGTGCATTTCGCCAAACTGACTGCTTCACTCAGCTCCCCCAGGGACCTGTTTAAAATAGTTGACACCTTGTCCCTCCTTCAGTCACCTTACCCCATAGTTGCCTCCCATGAACTGTGTGATCAGATTTCCACCTATTTCCGTACCAAGATCATGGATATCTACACAGACTTGGAAGCTCTCAACCTTAACCCTGGGAGCCCCGTCTCGCTCGCTGCACCCCCTCTGGAAAGTCTGATGCCCGAACCCCATTTTCTGTTCACTCATTTTCCCCTCCTCACTCATGATCATCTGAGTCCGCTCCTGGACAAACTTAAGTCCGGATCCCCGCTTGACCCCTGTCCTTATAAAATTCTCAAATAATGCAGGGAGGTAATACTACCCCCCCCCTTGCTGAGGTTATGAATCTGGTAATCTCGGAAGGCGTCTATCCCCTATCTTGGAAATTGGCCATTGTCAAGCCCCTGCTGAAGAAGCCTACTCTGGACCCTGGGATCCTGAAAAACTTGCCCCCCATTTCTCTCCTCCCTGCCCCTGCTAAGATACTAGAGGCACACCTTAACCATCACTTGAGTGCCTTCCTGGATAGCTCCAGTACCCTGGATCCCTCACAGCACGGTTTCCGGAAGGCTCACGGCACTGAGTTGTCAACAGCATCCGCGCCAAGGTCGACAATGGCCAGACTGCCTTACTGGTGCTGTTAGACCTAACTGCAGCTTTCAACACCCTGTCCCCTTCCATCCTAGCTAGCCGCCTCAGTAAGCTGGGAGTAGCCGGTCCAGCACTTAGCCTCCTCACATCCTTCCTTGACCAGCGGAAGCAAAGGGTGAAGCTGGGAGATTTTCTCTCGCCATTCAAGCCTGTGAAGTGTGGGGTCCCCCAGGGCTCCTCCCTGAGCCCCACGCTTTTTAACATCTACGTGGCCCCACTTGCCAGGCTTGTAAGATCCTTTGGGCTGGAAGTTCTTTCCTACGCCGACGACACTCAGATTGTGGTCTCCATATCACAATCTGTGAAAATAGCGGCCCTAAACTTTAAAAACTGTATGGAGGCAGTCGCAGGCTGGATTGTTCAGAACTTCCTCAAGCTGAATGGGGAGAAAACGGAGGTTCTCATTTTCGGAGGCAAACACGAGACCTGGTCGATGGACTGGTGGCCCTCTGCCCTTGGCGCCTGTCCCACGCCCTCCACTTCGGCCCACAATCTGGGTGTTATCCTGGACACCACAGTTACCCTTGATAAATAGGTTAGCAGGACAGTTTCTACCTGCTGTGGTGCCCTAAGGATCTTAAGAAAAATCACCCACTATCTGTCCCTAGAAGCACGCAAACAGGTCGTGGTGGCTCTTGTAGCCGCACGGCTGGACTACTGCAATGCACTATATGTCAAATGTCAAATGTCAAAGGTTCTTATATAGCGCCTTTTCACCGAAAGGTCTCAAGGCGCTTGCTTTGGGAACCCATCCTGGCTTTTCCCTGTGAGATAACCCCTACTGGGCATCCCCAAGGTGAAAGCCAGGCACCCCGCTGCGGTGGGGCCGTAGTGGAGATTAAGCAAGCTATTGCCCAGAGTTGCAGAGTGTGAACCCGTGATTCGAGTAGGCACCGAAGCGAGAATTATCGAGTCCGTGGACACTTGGGCTCAGACCCTGCCGCGTCGGGAATTGAACCCTGGTCCCGGGTCTGACCTCTGCTTCAGGGTCTGCCTCATCTAACCAGTGAGCCACATATCTAGGTATTAACAACGACTTGGTCCAACGCCTTCAGATCGTGCAAAATGCAGCGGCCCGATTTGTCGTAGATGCCCCAAAGCGCTTGTCAGGCTCTGCCATCAGGAGGAACCTGCACTGGCTCCCCATGCAGGCCAGGATTAACTTTAAGGCCCTCTGCCTTACGCACCGCGCCCTTAACGCGACTGGGCCGGAAGACATTTGTTCCTTTGTATCCCATTATGTCCCCGGCAGGGCTCTTCGTTCTGCCAACAAAAATCTGCTGACCGTCCCTGAGTCTTCAAGGCCATATGGGGTGGAAGGGTCTTCCGTTCCCTCGCACCCATACTGTGGAACACACTCCCTGATGACCTCAAGGGTCTTGCTTCTCATGCCCTCTTCCGCAAAGCACTTAAGACCTGGCTCTTCCGAGAAGCCTACCTGTGATCTGCCCACCTCTGCTCAAACAGTTGTACCATCTTTTAGCGCCTTGATGCCTATGGGTTTAGTTGCGCTTTGCAAATTCATAAAAAAAAAAATGGCTTGAGATCTGCCACTGTCTCCTGAAATCTTCCAAGCCATCAAAACTAGTTGTCCCTGCTCCATGAGAGGGTGTATTGACTTCCCTCAACATTGGTATTAGGATAGGGAAGTCTACAGTAATTTCTAGCGTGATTGGAAACCAGGCTTGTGATCTCCAAAGTGGGGTTATTTCCACTGCGGCTTCCTTGATACATCGTACATAAAAAAGTTGTTTGGTTAGCATTAAGTATGGGCGAATTTTGCGGATTTGCGGTCCGCAATTCATTGCAAAAAAAAATCAGCGAGTTCGCAAAAAAAATCACGAACCCGCGGATTTGCACAAATAGACTGTTTCCCACTGTCTACTGGCTAATCAGTAAGTGCTACCTCGTTGGGTAAATGTATAGTGCTTTTCCTACACTACAGCTGCGTAAAGTGCCAGAAGAGGTGTCTCCAGTGACCATGTGTGTGTTACTATGCCATCGCTCCGAAGGGCGCAGGGGTCCCTTGAGTGAGCTGTCCATCATAGTGAGTAAATGGCGGGAAGACGGTGCACACCGCTAGTGTGTGGGCGGGGCCAACCGGGCGGGCCTTCTATGCGAGTTCACATGCCTCTTGTGTGTATAAAAGGTCAGAGACCGATCAGAGCAGCAGATGAGGAGAAAGAAGCTCCTGGTCACAGGAACTGCACGAGGATTGCGCTCGTGATAGTGAAGGATGCAAAGGCCTCTATCCAGCATCACAGCTAATTTTCGACTGTACATATTGGGAGAAAGCACACCTGCCCAGCCTCGACAAAGCTCACAATTGTTTTTGGGCTGATGAATGCGTTACTGAACTTGAGCTTTAACTCGAGCATCTGCTTTAAAATTATTTGTATCTGTAAGTGCTTCCTGTTGAGGTTTACTTTTTGTGACAGGAGCATTGTGCCAGAATGAACCCTGCTCTTCATATTTATCCAAGAAGACGCCACCGGTATGTGCAATACCTCTACTCAACTGCCCAAAATCCACCCACGAGCGGATTTGTGAATTTGTCGACAATTTCGCAAGATTCGCGGATCGCGAAATTGCCGAAAATCAGCAAAATCCGCGAGCGGAACGGATTTTGCTCCAACGCTTAGTTAGCATGGCAGATGGAGGGAAGCTAAAGGTGCCAGACCACTCCAATACTGAATGAAGGCATCTATCCCCTCCGCTTGAGGGTCTGGTCTCCAGCTGAAGAATTTTGTTAGTTGTGTGGTCAGTCTGCTTGCAAAGATGTCTATCCCGAAAGATGCAATTTCTCTTAAATAGTCAAGAATATGTACCTGTGTATTCTCCAGCTGCTGAAATCTTTGAAATTCCTTAAAAAAAACTTCCGCCTCCCCATTGCTCAATCTTGGGATGTGTTCCGCTATCACTATTTTCCCTTTGCTCAAGCAGTAAGCCTGTTGTTTTCTGGCCATTCCTGCTGCTGATTTGTATTGACCTGCTGCCCCTTTGACTTCCGTCGTGTGTGAGAGAAACCTCGCCGGACCCGCTACGCGGGTCCCGCAGCGCCGCACTTGGAGTCTGTGCCATTCCTGGGAGAGGAGCTGTCATCTTGGGCGTGAGGAGCTGCCGGCAGGGCTGCGAGCTTGGAAGCAGGGACTCGCCTTACCAGGAGTCCCTGCGAGCCCTATTCGCAACACCTGGGCTGCTCTCCCTGCTGGCCCCGCCCACCCGCCCACGGAGTGAAAAGCGGGAGAGGAACTTGCCTTCACGGGATCCTCAAGCCTGTTGTTTTCTGGCCATTCCTGCTGCTGATTTGTATTGACCTGCTGCCCCTTTGACTTCCGTCGTGTGTGAGAGAAACCTCGCCGGACCCGCTACGCGGGTCCCGCAGCGCCGCACTTGGAGTCTGTGCCATTCCTGGGAGAGGAGCTGTCATCTTGGGCGTGAGGAGCTGCCGGCAGGGCTGCGAGCTTGGAAGCAGGGACTCGCCTTACCAGGAGTCCCTGCGAGCCCTATTCGCAACACCTGGGCTGCTCTCCCTGCTGGCCCCGCCCACCCGCCCACGGAGTGAAAAGCGGGAGAGGAACTTGCCTTCACGGGATCCTCAAGCCTGTTGTTTTCTGGCCATTCCTGCTGCTGATTTGTATTGACCTGCTGCCCCTTTGACTTCCGTCGTGTGTGAGAGAAACCTTGCCGGACCCGCTACGCGGGTCCCGCAGCGCCGCACTTGGAGTCTGTGCCATTCCTGGGAGAGGAGCTGTCATCTTGGGCGTGAGGAGCTGCCGGCAGGGCTGCGAGCTTGGAAGCAGGGACTCGCCTTACCAGGAGTCCCTGCGAGCCCTATTCGCAACACCTGGGCTGCTCTCCCTGCTGGCCCCGCCCACCCGCCCACGGAGTGAAAAGCGGGAGAGGAACTTGCCTTCACGGGATCCTCAAGCCTGTTGTTTTCTGGCCATTCCTGCTGCTGATTTGTATTGACCTGCTGCCCCTTTGACTTCCGTCGTGTGTGAGAGAAACCTCGCCGGACCCGCTACGCGGGTCCCGCAGCGCCGCACTTGGAGTCTGTGCCATTCCTGGGAGAGGAGCTGTCATCTTGGGCGTGAGGAGCTGCCGGCAGGGCTGCGAGCTTGGAAGCAGGGACTCGCCTTACCAGGAGTCCCTGCGAGCCCTATTCGCAACACCTGGGCTGCTCTCCCTGCTGGCCCCGCCCACCCGCCCACGGAGTGAAAAGCGGGAGAGGAACTTGCCTTCACGGGATCCTCAAGCCTGTTGTTTTCTGGCCATTCCTGCTGCTGATTTGTATTGACCTGCTGCCCCTTTGACTTCCGTCGTGTGTGAGAGAAACCTCGCCGGACCCGCTACGCGGGTCCCGCAGCGCCGCACTTGGAGTCTGTGCCATTCCTGGGAGAGGAGCTGTCATCTTGGGCGTGAGGAGCTGCCGGCAGGGCTGCGAGCTTGGAAGCAGGGACTCGCCTTACCAGGAGTCCCTGCGAGCCCTATTCGCAACACCTGGGCTGCTCTCCCTGCTGGCCCCGCCCACCCCGCCCATAAACTCTCCCCATCATTATAAAAGGAGCTATACGTGCCGCTGCGCGGGAGCGCGCGGGAGGGCGCCGGGTGAAGCCCGGGCCAAGGGCGGGCCCGTTTAAGCCCGTTCAAGACCGGGTAAGACTGGACTGGGCCACCCCCTTGATAGCGTATTCTCTGTGCTGTTATTGTTGTACTTGTATTGTAAACCCCGACTTCCCGGTTAATTACCCTAGCGCTATACTTATTAATTTCGTATCATGTCACCTAGGCTTACTAGAAACACCAAGCCTACCCATGCTGCACAGGTCAAAGGGCCTATAGATCAATTCATTGCTAAAGCAAACGATGCCATAAATCAAGGTGTTCTTTTACTTGAAAGGAGAGTCTCCCAGGATTTGGCCGCAGCCAGACGCTCCTCTCTGGGACTACTGGCGGCAGCCAAAACTCCGCAACGCTCTGTAGACGCTGGTTTACAACCGGAGACTCATACGGTCCCTGGAATAGTGGATTTATCAGTATCCATCGATCTCTCCACTACTCACATTTCACCCTCTTCTGCACCACATACTCCCCCGTCACTCGAGAGAACTCCACTTCTCTTTACTATCCCTCCCGAGGTGGATTCTCCTTCTTCTCCCTCCTTAAATGCAAGGGGCCAGAGGGAGGGGGCCATTCCGAAAAAGAGGAAAGTGAAAAAGGGAGCAAAAAAAACCTCCCACAATAATGTCATTATACAACAGGATCCCCTGATACCCCCCTCAGATCACCCCCTTCCTTCAGCCTTATCCCCATCTTACCCAGCATTGTTTCAACAGTCAACGCTTACCACAGCGCCTGAAATAATAAATCTTTCGTCAGACACACTTAACCAAATCCCAAGTGGCAATTCACATAGCGGACTGACTCCCAGTATACATGAGACCTTCTCTTTGGTGTCCATAGAGGCTTTAATCAAGTTACATCTGAAACCCATTGAGCTAATACTTTCGAAAATTCTAAAATCTCTAGCCTCATTAACAAATGACTTAAATGTTCAGAAAAGTTTGACCATAATTCCAACACCCTCACTCCCAGTGCCACAACCTCAAAATTCAAAACCTAAAAATGCAGGTAAAACCAACTCTCTGCAAACATCCAAACCACAGAAAGTGGCGACCACTACAGCGGTGGTTCACCAGAATTCCACCAAATCACCTAGCAAACTAGCGCAGCAAATACCAACTAATATCGCAGCTAAAAACACTTCCATCTCTTCACGTCCTGCTCCTTCTGTAGCAAAGGGCCAACCCGTCACAATAACCACAACAACCCCGGCAAAATCCTCGACAAAAACCCCAGCTCCAAAAAACGTCCCTTATAACACAAGACGCAACGGAGCTCGGCCTGCTCATCTTCCCCCAGAAGCGACCCCGTACATTATCATTATGACCGGGGTCCCAGTTTTGCGCACCAATTCTGAAGAACCGGGATGGTCCCTAAAAAACAAAATAATCCACTGGTTGTCACTGAATCGCCCACTTCCTCCATATTCCAATAACAGAATTGTTTCGGTACGCAGAGTCCCGTGGATCGGGAGGGAGCGAAAAACGATCCCAGGAGATTGCATAATCATAAACTTTGAGGATCCCCAAACTGTCGAGTTGATCTCCTCTTGGGGTCCCCAAACATCCCCTGAGGGAATCGGCACCAAAAGACTAGCCTTTTTCTATCCCCCAGCTAAACCCATGCAACCAAGTCCCGAGTGGAACTGGACCCAGGTAGGCAACTGGAATAGTAACTCGGATTGGTCAAATTGGGCAGGACAAGGAGGTAGAGATAACATGCCATACCTAGATTGGGGGGGCGTCCCTACTTATAATAGGTTTGACTGCCTAGAAATGGTGGATTGACCACCACCCTCCACCGTCTTGGAAGACAGGAATATATCCCCCTCCAGCCCTCCATCCTTGTCGCCTGTAAGTTCTTTCCAACTCCCAAGTCCATTGACTCAAATAAAGTCACCATTAACCACAATAACTACAAGTGCCACAGATGATATAAACCTCTGTCAAAGCGCTGATATTCAGCCTAGTCCCGCTATCATATGTAACACGCAAGGTGACATCCTGTCTCTCTCTCCAAATTTCGATCCTTGCGCAATAACTAAGACTCCTTCGCATATAGGATGCCCAGCGTATGGTACTGAAACCCCGTCGTTCCACCTAGTTTCAATAATATTCTGGAACGTTGCAGGTCTCCGATCCAAGATTGTACTGGCACCTTGGTTAGACTTTGTTATCACGCATCAGATAATTTGCCTGCAAGAGACCTGGACAATTAACCCACTGCATATACAAGGATACATAACACTTCACTCCCCAGCCAGTCCAACAACACACGGTAGACCCATGGGGGGCCTTGTGGTTTATATTTCTAACACTTTAGCAGCAAAGAAAACCATAACTCTACGTACTACACCAAATTATCAAATTATTTTGCTCACTTTTAAAAATGGTACATCTTACACTCTTATAAACTTTTACAACAATTTAACACCAGCAGAATGTGCAAAGACTGTGTCTGATATTTCTTTGTATATAACTGAACAACGTGTTAAGTATCCATTAGCTATGAGCAATGTAATATGGGGAGGGGATTTTAATGTACAATTGTGCCCTAACTATAAGAAAACTGTCTGTGGCCTCTTAGATGAACATGATTCCCCGTTGACCCACTTTACCCACACCCTTGTAGGAGACTCTTTTAATGATAGCCTAATGTCCCTAGAAGTGATGTTCGCAAATGAACTCGTAAACCCACCTGTGGAATTTAGACCTACCTTTCATGGCAGGGGCTGTCGTAGCACCATAGATTTTATACTATGTTCTTATCCTGTAATGGGTACGCTTCACCAATTTACTACAGGCTCAGAAATAGCCGGCGATCATTTTCCTAACAGTATTAAGATCAAGTTACCTACGACTGCTCCCAATACACCGAAGAAGAGTTTGCTGACCCAAAAAGCACTGACTATGGATAAAACAAATGGTTACTCTGTGAAATGGTCAAGTGTTGACCCATCAGTTACCTCAAGTAAGGTTATAGCTAAGGCTCTCCCCTGGATTTCCACCTGTCTCGATGAGGACTCCTCCCATGAGCAGATTATTACTAGCTTTGGAGAAATCCTCAATACCATCCAGAAGGTATTAACCCGAAAGCCCAATCCAGGTAATCACTCTGAGCCTCGATGGTTCAACACGGCTTGTCGGAAAGCCCTAACCGCTTTAAAAAAAGAGCTTCATAACCCAAATAGAGATAAAGATACTGTAGCTAAATTAAGAACAGAATACAAGCAGGCCCAAACGAGCTGCAAAAAAGATCATAAAAATAAACTGTGGGCCCAATTACATGAGAGCTGCCAGAGTAAGGACAGCATTCAGTTCTGGCAGATTGTTAAATCCCCATTCCTGCTGGAGGCTAGCTCACACCAACACCTGGATGTGGCCGTGACTGCCGACGAGTGGGTGTCTCACTTTTCCAAGATCTTTAGCGATCAACCCCCGGAACACTCTGCACAATCCACCTCAATAACCGACTCCCCAGCAAAAAGGGTCTATCCAATTGATCTTCATTTTACCCTCGGAGAGGTTATAAGTGCACTTTCTTCCTCTAAAACAGGTAAAGCGCCGGGCCCGGATGGTGCACCGCTCGACATATTTATATGTAACTTGGAACTATGGTCCCCAGTCATCACGCAGCTGATGGCCGCAGTCTTAAACATCGGCCTTCTGGATTCTTGGTCTTCCTCGATACTCCTTCCAATTTTTAAGAAGGGTGAAAGAAACAACCCTGCCTGCTACAGACCCATTTCCCTCCTGGATTCATTGGGTAAGGTCGCGGGTCGCCTAATTCTGGAACGTTTACAGGACTGGGCGGCAGAAAAGAACATCATTACTGACCTCCAATATGGATTCCGGGAGGGACTGGGTACTGTCGAACAGGCCCTGAATCTCACCCTTCTTATTGGGAAATATGTGGGAGTAAAACGGGGCAACCTATTCATGGTCTACGTCGACCTTAGTGCGGCGTTTGACTGCGTAATTCACGTCAAGCTGTGGTCCATTCTGGAGGAGTTGGGTGTTGATCCTCCCCTCATCAAATTTTTGCGCGAGCTTTATACAGATGCTTCGGCTTGCGTAAGATATGGTAGGGGCGGAGAGTTAACATCCTCCTTTCCAGTAACTCGTGTAGTACGGCAGGGCTGTGTCCTGGCTCCCTTCCTGTTTAACTTATACACTAATGGTTTGGAAGAAGCCATGCTAGAAGGGAGTCAGGATCTACCTACCATTAATCATCGCCCTATTCCAGCGTTACTTTACGCTGACGACTCCGTACTTTTTGCTAGGACCCTAGTACAGCTCCAGAAACAGCTGGACAAATATTGTACCTACATGCTTTCGCTTGGGCTAAAGGTGAACAAGACCAAGACCTTTGTCATGCACTCCGGGCCCAAGGTAAAAAGCTCCAAACATCTCTGTATCGAGCTCACCAAACTGGAACGTGTGAGGGAATACCCCTATTTGGGTATCTTAATAGACGACCATCTGACATGGAAAAGGGCATTGGTAACTAGAAAATTACTCTTTCAACGAGCTACCTCTGCCCTTGTTTCATTTTCCAGAAAACTGGGTAAACCAACTCCAACAGCGCTGCTTAAGATCTTCCAAGCCAAATGTCAGAGTATCGCCACATATGGAGCTGGGGTATGGGGTTATGCTAATGTTATGGAACTGCAAAAAGTTCAAAATGTCTTTACCAAATATCTGCTGGCCCTCCCACAGAGTGCCCCCACTTATGGATGTCATATCGAGCTCGGGATTGACTATTTGGTAGATTACATCAAATGCCAACCTGTACTCTTGTGGCATCGTGTTTGGTCCAAACCACAATGTCATCTTACACGTGCCCTGATCTCTGAATGTTTAGAGTTGTCAGCCTGGAAAAACATCCCGTGGTTGGCGTACGTGGTTAACTTCCTGAAAGATCTGGATCTCACTGAGTATATTATCGAGCCATCTTCTATCAGTGGGATAAGCAGAAAATCCTTGAAAAATCAATGTCTCAGTCATTTAAGGGAATTGCGCTTGTCTGGTGAAGTTTCCAAGCAATCTAATGCACATATTCTGATGGTTCAAGTGTCACCAGGCATACAGCCTTACCTCACATATTACATAACTAATCACGAAAGGTATTTACTAACCAGGTTCCGATTTAATTTGTTTTTTCGTTTGGTTTCTTTCCCAAAAATGTCAACCTGGACTCATGATCTGGGGAAATGTCCTTGTGATAAAGTATCCTCGCAATCAACCATGCATACAGTATTGTTTTGCCATTATTACACTGAAATACGTAGGCGCTGGGTTTTACCAGTGCTGCGCCAGATGGGGTTGAGGACCTGTCGCCCGGCGTTTCTAGCGCTACAACAGCTTGATACTCAATATGTGGCAAAAAACTTAGCTATGTTTTTGAAATTAAGTCTATCAACTCGCAAAGCTATAGAACTGATCCCTACTTGAACATCTGTATATCTGTATTTATCACGTTTTGCGAACCCCAATGTATTTCTTTTTCAATTATTCATTTATTTTAATTTGTACTGTAATAATGTATTGTAATAACAATAATGTGCCTTATATTTATGATGATGTGTTTTAAACAATTGTGTACTTTTTATGATTATCAAAATGATTAATCGAATAAAAGACTTTTTGATTTGATTTGATTTGAAGCAGTAAGCCCGAAAGACCTTGACTAAGTCTATAAGGTATTTGGAGTGGGGTCCCCCTATTTGGCTAACATATCTCACCGCTAATGCATTGTCCATGTATAGCATTACACAACACTTCATTGGGCCCTGGGTACAGCAACAAACTGCAAATGAACCCGCTAATAGTTCAAGCAATTGATATGCAACCCTTTCTCTTGATCTGCCCAGCGTCCCCCACTGATAAGTTGTCACATTTCATACCCCATCCTTCTAAATCGTGTCTGATTCTATAATTATCTGCGGTTCCTCCCCAAAAATGGCTCTGCCATTCCATGCTTCTGCATTTCTCAGCCACCAGATTTGTTCTGTCCTTGAATATTATTCCAAGGACAGTATTTGGGAATAGGCCTGTGATGTTCTCAGTGCCCTTGCCTTGAGCCTCTGAAGGGCACGGTAGTACAGGGGTCCAGGGAAAATTCCTGGATCGTTGAGGATAGGAGACCCAGTATTCTTGCCAATAGTCTTAAGGGGAATTATTTCCTTCCTAGTATCTTCCTCATCTCCTTGCAGAGTTTCCTTAATTTTTCCCCTGGTAATCTTAATTCTGACTTCACTGTGTCTATGATATAACCCAGGAATTGAGTTTCCTGGGACGATTCCAAGTTTGATTTCCTTATGTTTATGATAAAGCCTTGGTGTTCTTGTAGGTGTATAGTAAGGTCTGTATATTGGGAGACTACAGTGTGTGGATAGTGCCATGAGGAAGATGTCATCCAGGTATATTATCAGCCTCACTCCCTTGCCCAAAGCTAGGCTGCTACAGGACGAAGAATCTTGGGGAAGCACCAAGGGGCTGAAGATAGACCAAAAGTGAGGCTGCAGAATTGCCATAGTTTGTACTTTCAAATAAATTGGAAACATTTCTGAAGAGGATGCCAATAGTCAGGTTACCGTCCTTCAGATACAGTCTTGTTAACCAGTCTCCTTTTCTTAAAATGTCCCTCAGGAGATGGACTCCCTCCATTTTGAAATGGTGAGATGTTACCCATTTGTTTAAGTCTTTTAGGTTTATAATTGGTCTCAAACCTTTGTCCTTTTTCTCTACTTGGAAGATATTGCTGTCAAAACCTAACTGTTCAATCCTAAATTGCTCCTTTGGCTAGCAATTCCTCTACTTCTTGTCAGACAAGTTTTGAATCCTCCTGGTAGAAGGCCATGCTCCCTGAGATCTTGGTTTGGACAGGGGTTTAAATAAATTCGATTTTGTATCTCTTGACCGTATCTAGAACCCAAGGGTCTTGTGTCACTAGGTTCTAATTCCCACAAAAATGGGCTAATCTGCCTCCCACCCATACAGGGTTACCTGAAACATATCTCCATGCTCTTACCAGATGAGAATCCTTTCTGTCTCTAATCACCCTGGGAGGGTCTCCACTGAAATCTCTGCCTCTGGGGGTAGAAAATTTGGCGTGTGATGAAGCCAGACTGCGGTAATCTCACACCGCCGTCCAGGAAGTGTCTAGTTGTTGCTTGGGAATTGATCCCTTGTTCTCCCGGCTCTGGCAAAAACTCTATCCTGGAATACTCTTTTTATATCCTTTTGCGATTCTTGGATGGGGCAAACACACCCACGTATTTGGCCATCTCTCTAATAAATTTGTCACCAAAGAGGAGGCCTTGTGAGCAAGGTCCTCCTTCCTTATTGGCCAGTTCTTTTCGTTTTGGGTCTATTTTTAACAGTATTCATTTTTTTCTTTCATTTTAAATGGCTGTATATGCATAGCCTAGGAGGCAAATAGCACTTTTGGCCCATTGAAGCAGTTCTTTTGGGTCAACAAATATGTTGCTAAGGTAAGCTATTTCGGCCATGTCGAAGATTTTTTGCTAGGGGGCCTTGAGGTTCTGGCATGACTTGAGGTCCCTGTCAATCCCTTTCCTCTAGTCTTTTCTGCCTTTTTCAATGAATGCCACAATCTTTGCATCAAGCTCTGGGGTCGTCGTCACATTCTGAGGGAGGGTTGTGGGCATTCTGAGCTCAGGCTAGATCGTACCTCTTTTGGGATTTTTTTCTTAGCCAGTAGGATATGTATTCAGCAACATGATGAGAAGTCGTCCATTCGGGTGGTAGGGGGTGTTTAATAAGTAAAGTGTCAAACATTTTGTCTCCAAATGGGTTGACAATAACCATTTTAGACCTCATGCCTTACCTGCCTCTAGTGATCCTATCCTCCTAGTCTCTAGTTCCTCAATATCGAATCAAATTCAGAGGAACAGGAGATATCTATTTTGGGTTCAAGTGCCAGGTCATTATCAATGGGGATGGGTGAGTATCTTGCCCATCTTTAGTGCCCGGGTCACTGGCCATGTCACCCCCTATATTGCGTGATACCATTGCGTGTTTTTTGGGTTATTTCCACTCTTTTGTGGGTTTCCCCCTGCAGTCCTCTTCCTTAGGGCCTTGTTGGCCTCATTTGGAGTTTCAGCCTCATCTGCATCAGTGCTGGGCCGTGCTTTCTGAGACAAGGTCTCAAGTTTTTTTTTATTAATTACCTCATCTTGGGATCCCATAACTTTTTCTAGGGTCTTAGTTACAAGGTCCTCCAGTTTATTTTTTATGTTGTCCTTCAGAGGTTTAATAGACGTAGTTATAATCAGTAGTACAGTTTGAATTGAGTAAAGGGGAGTAATTGTCAGTGAAAAGATAAGGGCACCTGGGTTTCGCAGGGTCAGTTGTTTCCTGAGCTTGAAACTGGCTTCAGATGCTGGGGCTAGTCTTGATTACCGCCGCGGGGGACTCCTGAGGCTCCAGGGCACTCCCAAACTGAACTATTGGGACATCTCATCTGATCCCTCCTTACGAAGGTGCTCTATTCTGTGGGCATTTCGAGGCCGTGGTTGTTATATATGTGCTAGTTTGCATTACAATATGTTTTCTTATGGTTTGTATCTTTAAGACTCGTGCCTTAGTGAGCCATGGAATGTGTATCTTCTATTCTGTATTCGATTCCATTTACAGCAGTTGCAGCTGGAGGATTGTAGGAGAAGCTGTGTTCCTGGCGTACGCTTGTTTCCTCATTTAGGCCTAGATGTAGGTAATAGCAAATTACCGAATGGTAAATACCGAATTTTACCGATTTGGTATTCACTATTCGGTAATTGCTATGTAGGTAAAATATTCTGTAAAAATACTGAATCTGTAAGATTCGGTAATTACCGATTCTGTAATTACCATTGATTTCTATGGGCCTTGAAGCCCATAGGAATCAATGGCAAATACTGATTCTGTAATTACAGAATCGGTAAAATTACCGAATTTGCAAGGGTGACAGGGTGTCACTTAACACCCTGTTGCACCCCTGTTTCTGGCTTGTGTGCCATGTGACACACAGACATGCTCTTAGGACATGTCTGTGTGCCACATGGCACAGGTGTACATGCACAGATGTGCATGTACACTGGAATTCGTTATTTACCATGGGATAGTATTCCATGGTAAATAACGATTCGGTAAGGGCCTGTGGCACTGATTACAGTGCCACCTACATCTTGATTTACAGAATCGGTAAATTTACCGATTCGGTATTTTACAGATTCTGTAAATTTACCGAATCTGTAAATATACCGATTCTGTAAATAAAATGCCCCCTACATGCCAAATCCCAAATACCTGTTGGTAACGGCCGAAATCGTCCGTTACCGGCCGGTAATTGGTGACCTACATTTGGCCCTTAATTTTTATAACTAATTAAAGTACATTATATTATCAATATCGCCTCCTGCTTTTCACAACAAATGGCGATGAGGGACGGAGAATGAACAAAATTTTAACTACACCACGGTGAATATCGACATGAGCGCTGGATGGTGAAAATTAGATATAACGTTTTAAGACAAGGTGTACACATCAAGACAAGAAACTGCCTTCATCAACTTTGCAGTTAGAGCTAGCTGTGGAACCTAAATGGGGTAAGAAGTACTCGTTACCTTACTCTTGTGAATTGAAACAGGTGGGAATTCGTCTTTGGCTGCATCTTTCGAGCAGCAGCGACATTCCGAGAATGTGAAGGATGCTGACCTCGCGACGTTGATGAGGAATTGCAACGTCAGCGAATATGCAACGAGAGTAGCGTGTAGCAACGTCATCACGAAGAGTCCCGCTGCATGACCCTGCGTGGCGGCCATTTGGCTGACAGAAATCGGAACTTCCAGTTGAAACGAGTACTTGCCGGAGTCACACTGACGCAGTGTGTATGTGTGTGTATATGTGTATAGGCATTTATATAGCGCCCTACTTACCCGGAGGGTCCCAAGGCGCTTCGACCGCTGTGAAACCCTTCCTGTCTTCCCTGAGAGATGGTCCCTTAATGGGTATCTCCAGGGTGAGACCAGGCATCCCCGGCGGTCTGGTGGGGCCGTTAGTGAAGATGAGGCAAGCTAATGCCCAGAGTTGCCGAGTGTGAGCGCTGATCAGAGTGGGCACCTAGGCGAGAGAATTATCGAGTCTGCTGACCCTGGTCCAGAAACCTGCCGCGCCGGGAATCGAACCCTGGTCCCGGGCCGTTCTCTGCTCTCGGGTCTGCCGCCTCTAACCAGTGGCTAATAATTGCAGTAGTTGAAAGGATGTTTAAGAGGAGGTAGAAAACGGAATAGAGGAAACAGGTGAGGCAGTCGGGAAACAGCGAAAAATAATAATAATTTCAGATGTTAAGTTCGAAATTGAGAGAACTGATGAGATTATAATTTCAAGAGATATATATACATCTTATGGAAAAGGGAGATTATAACAGTAAAGAAACTGAACTTGTTATGGCACAACAGCATTTTTCAATTAGTGCTCCAGAACCTTTTTTTGGCTAAGGGTTCACAGCCCAACATTAAATGGGTATAATGGAAGGAATATTTAGTAAATTATATTTCTGCAATTGATGAGGCAGGGAAAATGAAAGCGGAACAAAAGAAGAGAATACTCCTCCATTCACTTGGACCAATAGGATTAAAAACTCATTCGAGGATGACAAAAGTAGAAGATACCAATTTGGATGTGTTTGAAAATACACTTAAGGATATGGATAAATATTTTGCTCCTAAAGTGTGCATAAGGGTAATTAGACACAGGTTCTTTCAAAGGAAACAAACTAAAGATGAAATGGTAGATGAGTGGCATGACGATTTAAAAAAGTTGGAGATTGACCGTAAATTTGGTAATCTTCATGATGACTTAACTTGTGATCAGTTGGTGATGCACAATAATAATTCACCTATACAAGATGGTCTGTGGGTGAATGGTGATGCGCCTTTGGAGGACGTTTTAGCAACAATAAGAAAATATGAAATGTCAGGAAGGTGTGCAAATGTAATTATAGAAACAGAGAAAGCCCCAGATAAAGATGCAGGAGCAGTGTTTAAAATACTAAACCCAACCAAATACAATTCTAAGCAGACTTAGGGAAAATGGACCAACCAACCGTCAAAATACCAGGGTGGAGTGACAAAAAAGACAGACGAAAGGAGATGCTAAAGATGTGACAGCAAGGAACATTTAGCATTTAATAAACAGTGTCCAGCCTTAAGGAAGAAATGTGCCATTTGTGGACTTCTAGGTCATTTCGGTAAAATGTGCCGTAGGCGTAGCAATGTCAAATGTATTTGGAATGATGAAGGTGGTAATGACGAGGAGTTTGAGGATAATGAAGATTGCGTGAAGAATGTGAGAGGGAATTTAGTTTTGAATATTAATGAGGAGTCAATGGAAGGGAAACCTATTTGTGAAGTGTCATTTGGGTGTGTGTGTGTAAATGTTTACGCTGATTGTGGATCTATCTATACGATTATAATTGAGGAGGTTTGGAAAAAGAAATTTGTAGACAAAATTGGCAATAAGTTGAATGTTTCTGACGTGAATCCTGTCAGTTACACGGGTGAAAAAATTGACATGTCGGGATTCAGATGGCTTACCTTTCTTTTTAAAGGAAGATATACAAGGGGAAAACTATATATAGCCAAGGTGGGACCATCGGTCTTAGGCTGGTTTGACCAGAAGGACTTACACATAATTACAGATCCGAATAGTGAAGAGAAGGTACTTATTATGGATGAATCAAGTAAGATGAGTGATGAGTTTAAAAAATAATTCCTATGGTTTTTGAGCAAGATTTGGGGATGTTGAAAGGATTTGAACACAAAATTGTGCTTAAAAGCAATGCAGTACCCAGAATCCACAAAGTAAGGACTATTCCTATGTTAACACCATCGCTGCTGATGGTATTCCCCTCCTGTGCTGGTCCCGAGTTATTCCCAGTGTTCATGACGAGCTCAGCTCGTTATGAGTGTACGAGAGGTGTACCTCATGAAGAGCTGAGCTAGTCATGAGCATCGAAGGGGTTAATTAGAGACGAGGTCAAAAGAGAAATACAAGGGTTGTTGCAAAAGGGGGTCATCGAGGAGATAGAAACATCTGAATGGATTTCTCCGCTCGTGGTCGCACGAAAACCGAACGCAAAAATTTGTTTGTGCATTGATTTACGCCATTTAAATAAGAATATAGTTATAGAAAAGTTCCCATTACCAAAAATTATTGAGATGGTGTCTTCCTTGAGAGGTGCAACATGGTTTACCAACATTGATCTTTCGACCGCATATCATCAGATATCATATCATGCGATTCTGCATACCTCAACATACAGCCTTTTCAGTGCTTTCCTGTCAAGGTTGATGTTTCACTACCAAAGCATGTGCCATGGAGCTGCAGCAGTTGTCAAAGCCAAGCAAGCAGGCTTCACACTGTTTTACCGTAAACATACTTGGTCCCCAGTCTTTCTTTACCCAACTCTACCCAGCTCGTGGAACAAGTTAGTTAAGAGACACCTGTGGGGAGTTTGGGATAAAGTTGTAGAATAGAATGATGGCTGTGCATATCCACACACCAACACTATATCTCCTTCACAGCTGTATATATATTAATTACAGAGTAATGATCACCACTATGTAGTCATATTTAGGTCAGAATTTCCATTGGAAGAGCGTTTTTGTTTTACTAATAACTTTGGTGCCGTTTGATGACTTTTCATGAAACATTTCCCCCAAATATCGTCCTCTTCAGTTCCTTCCTAAAAACGTTTGTGATTTCTCATGTTAATTCCCATTAAAAAACTTTGACAAGTGATATAGATAAAACGGCTAAACATAGTTACACCAAATTTGGCAATAAGTTAGAAAGTGTGTTTTTGTTAATTGGTATAAATGCGTTCAGCCATTAAAAAAAATACATTTACAGAAGTGCTTTTGGTGGTCATGAAGGGGTTAAAAAAAGGCATATCTGGACTGTTGGTGTCAAATATGCTCTTATTGATAACTCTAAAGGGGAGTAGTTAGTCATGATTGACTGGCCACTACCATAAACAATATGAGGTGGCAACTATTACAAAAAAAGTGGGATTAGTTCCTGCGTCCTGAAAATAAATAAAAAAGCTATGTAAGGCGCAGGGTGAGGACACACTTCACCCTAGGAATCATGTAGGGGGGTCCCAAAGAGACCACCCTTGATTGGCTAGCCACAACACGGACAGCATGTTGTGGCAGCCATTACAGGACTTGTGTTTGTGCACCCAATTGAAATACTTTGTAGTAAACAGCAGGTTTTGAGGGTCACAAAAAAGAAGCACTAATAAAGGGTGAAAGCAGATTTTAGTCACAATATGTCATTTGAGGGTGGTACCATACTAACTTTTGGAATTGTGGCGTATTCTACTGTTATTTTATGGACTGAAAAATGCCGATCTTCTGCTGTGATTTGGTAATCCAGGTCTGAGAGAAAACTGGTTCCTTTCATGCTTTTCTTACATAGGTTATGGAAGGTGCTCTGTTAGGTAACTTGAGAGCAAATGTTTTAAAATAAACTATCTTCCTCAGCAATGTGATAGTAAAGTCTAACATTCTGAGTAAAACATGAACTTCCAAAAGAAGCAGCAGCCTGTCAATTGACTCCCATGTGTTTTACTGCAGCCTCTCACCGTGCTCTAATGAACAACTGCAGATTCAAAACTGTAAAATGTAAAGCATTTCCTTTAGACATAAATAATTTGAGGGGGTTCGTTTTGTCATAGAAATTATGGTTAGTTCTCTTGATATATTAAATGAGGGCACATTTTATATGAGTTCTAAAATGTATTTCTTGTCGGTATGAAAAAAACATATTCTTGCATACAGACTGAAACATATACGTTTAACACCAGCTGTAGTCTGTCAGTCACTTCCCAGTGTTCTACTGCAGCTTCCCATATTGTTCAAATGAACGACTAGAGCACTAATGTTCCTTATTTATGAGACAAGTGTTACACACCTGCAGCCATCTAAATGGATTGAGAGCTAAAACACTTAAAGCATTTCTTTAGAAGTTAACAAAATGAGGGGATTTGTTTTTTCTTAGAATTCATGGATAGTGCGCTAGAAAGCGAAATAAAAGGACACATTTTCTATGCATTCTCAAATGTATTTCTCAGCCATGTCAAGAAATCATTCTGACTTGCAGAACGAAACATGTATTTTCATAACCAGTCAGTTAGCTCCCTCTGTGCTACTGCAGATTCCCACAATGCTCTAATAAACTAGGCCACTAACATTTGTATTTGTGACAAAAGTGTGGCACACCTAAAGCCATCTTTATGGAATCAAAGCTTGAAATGATTTCCATTAATTAACAAAATGAGGAGGTTATTAGGGCTCGCCTGCTGATGCGTTTGCGCATAGCTGGCGAAGATCTATAGTGGCTTACCCAGAGTTTAACCACTGGCGATTCCATTGGCGATTCCATGCAGTGCATGTGCTTTTTAGGTCATTGCGCAACCGCAAGCCCTAAAAAGCGCGTGCACAATGCCACCAGCCGCCTGCCTGCCTGCCTCACATTACCACATCAAAGGCAGCCCAGCCTCCCTCTCACAAGCTTCTCAGCGTGCGCTCTGCATTTCTCCTCCCAGCGCATTTCTCATCCCCTAATTATTCACGGCCGGCCGGCCGGCCGTACTTTCAGTTTCACGGCTGCCAGGCCGTGTCTCCTTTTATGCTCTCTGATGCTTGTTTTATGTATTTCTAATAGTAACTATTCGTAGTCGTCCGTGCAGGCGTCGTTTGTTCCTTTGAAACACGCTTGGAGAATTGTGAAAATGTTTTAGAGCATGTGATGTTTGTTTAGAGAATGTTTGCAGCGCCATACTTTGAGTGTTTGTTCTCAATATGATTAAGAAGATGCGAGCAGGGCATTACTGGCTAGGGTTGTGAGGGGAGGCATCACATGGACTGTCTGGTTCACGCAGACATTATTTTTTAAAATTTTGTTTTGAAGTTTATAAGCAGGAACAGTATCAAACCTGGGCTTGGCCATGTTATTGCTGACTGCAATTATCTGTTCTTTATGCATTTTTATTGAGAGCGCACAGCCAGCAGAATGATTTAATGAGCCCAGGCTGGCTTTTAGAACGCTGCTTTCGCCGTGCAGACCACCGTCAACAGGAAGCAGACGCAGGAGGTTTATGTGGAACGCGCCCGCCGAGTAGCAAGAGGGAAGGGGGTGCTTCTGGGTGATGGCCGTCGCTGCATAGCTTGGACTGGTCTCTAAACTATTATTTGCGGTCGAGAGCTGTCTGACCTAACTAAGCTCCTGGCTTCGAGGTAATGCGACATCTCGGCTTGTAGATATGACGCTACTTAGGGTAGGCCAGAGTGCACGTGTTGATGTGTTTAATGTGTTCCTCCGAATTCAGGCGATTACATATTTTAAAATGTACGGAAGGTTAGAGTGACATTCGTAAAGGCTTTGCAATGCTGCTCAGAAAATAGAATGCGATTTTATCCTGACTAAAAAATGGTTTGTTTAGAGTAATCCTGCATAGTACACTTTCTGTAGAACCCTTGTGGGAGTGTAACAGGAAGCCAACCTTTAACCTTCTTGAATTTTCATTAATTTACCACAAATTATATGTTTAAAATAAGCATGGGCGGAAAATCCGTTACGCTCGCGGATTTTGCGGATTTTTGGGAAATTCGCAATCCGCGAGATTTGCGAATTTCCCGCAAAATATGCAAATTCGCACGCAGCGGATTTTTTTGGCGGCGCGCGGCGTTGTTGATACAATTTTTTCGGCGCGCGGCGTTTATCATCGTTTGCCGAGTTGTTTTTCTCGATAGTTTGCGAGTGCTGCGCCATTTTGGATCTTGCTGTGTGATCCCGCGGGAATTGGCGAGCGCGATTACGTCATCGCGGCTTGCCAGTGATAGTTTGTCAACGCGAGTACGGCGAGATCACGTCTCGCGGTACTTCGCAATTGCGAGATTTGAGATGCGGCGAGCGAAAATATAAAATTTGCAATTCTGCACAAGAAATCCACCAGCAAGCAGCATAAACCTTCTAGAAATGATGATTTTTATCTGAATAACTCCTTAGTTTGACATTTGCCTGCACTTTTTTAGCGAGGAGTCCATTTTGGGGAGGGGGGCAGGGGGGTGGGAGGAAGGAAGTGCCCCACAGTCTTCAACTTCCTGTTCCTGTTCAGCAGGCTCCTCCCAGTGCTTTGTCCATCTCCTGGTCACTTTTCATTTGGGTCTGGAGCTGGAAGGATTACTTTTTGTGGATGCTGCTGGATATTTGGATTTGAGGCCTTTTTGACTTTCTTTGGATCACTGTTGGATTAGAAATTTTACAAGTAAGTTTGTTTGGGGCATTACAGTTGCTGCAATTAAAATTTTGGAATTTTCGATTTTTGGGCTGTTTTGGGGCCTTTTGCCGAGGGGTACTCAGTGGTGGGTGGACTGAGTCTTTCTGTGGGTTGTCTTGAACTTAAACATCATGGAGGCCATAGATGGATTGGGATTGTGCTGATTTTTCAGTGATTTTCGTATTTTGGGGCTGTACTTGTGGCCTTTTCACCAGGGGTATTTGAGTCTAGCATGGGCCTAGTCTTTCTGTAGGTTGTCTTGAATTTAAACATCATGGAGGGCACGGATGGAATGGGATTGTGCTGATTTTTCAGTGATTTTCTTTTTTTGGGCCTGTACTTGTGGCCTTTTCACCAGGGGTATTTGAGTCTAGCATGGGCCTAGTCTTTCTGTGGGCTGTCTTGAACTTAAACATCATGGAGGGCATGGATGGAATGGGATTGTGCTGATTTTGCAGTGTTTTTCGATTTTTGGGGGTGTTCATGGGGAGGGACAGGCCATGTGGCTGGTGGCCATTTTGAGTGCAGCTACAGGCACTGGCCATGTGCTGGCAGGCAAGTGGCCATTTTGAATGCAGGCTTTGTTGTTAGGCCTCCAACCATTTTGCCTACTTTTCAACCTTTATTTATGCCCAGGGGTAGTGAGTCTTGCATGGGCCTAGTCTTTCTGTGGGTTGTCTTGAATTTAAACATCATGGAGGCCATGGATGGAATGGGATTGTGCTGATTTTGCAGTGTTTTTCGATTTTTGGGGGTGTTCATGGGGAGGGACATGCCATGTGGCTGGTGGCCATTTTGAGTGCAGCTACAGGCACTGGCCATGTGCTGGCAGGCAAGTGGCCATTTTGAATGCAGGCTTTGTTGTTCGGCCTCCAACCATTTTGCCTACTTTTCAACCTTTATTTATGCCCAGGGGTAGTGAGTCTTGCATGGGCCTAGTCTTTCTGTGGGTTGTCTTGAATTTAAACATCATGGAGGCCATGGATGGAATGGGATTGTGCTGATTTTTCAGTGATTTTCGTTTTTTGGGCCTGTACTTGTGGCCTTTTCACCAGGGGTATTTGAGTCTAGCATGGGCCTAGTCTTTCTGTGGGCTGTCTTGAACTTAAACATCATGGAGGGCATGGATGGAATGGGATTGTGCTGATTTTGCAGTGTTTTTCGATTTTTGGGGGTGTTCATGGGGACGGACAGGCCATGTGGCTGGTGGCCATTTTGAGTGCAGCTACAGGCACTGGCCATGTGCTGGCAGGCAAGTGGCCATTTTGAATGCAGGCTTTGTTGTTAGGCCTCCAACCATTTTGCCTACTTTTCAACCTTTATTTATGCCCAGGGGTAGTGAGTCTTGCATGGGCCTAGTCTTTCTGTGGGTTGTCTTGAATTTAAACATCATGGAGACCATGGATGGAATGGGATTGTGCTGATTTTTCAGTGATTTTCGTTTTTTGGGCCTGTACTTGTGGCCTTTTCACCAGGGGTATTTGAGTCTAGCATGGGCCTAGTCTTTCTGTGGGCTGTCTTGAACTTAAACATCATGGAGGGCATGGATGGAATGGGATTGTGCTGATTTTGCAGTGTTTTTCGATTTTTGGGGGTGTTCATGGGGAGGGACAGGCCATGTGGCTGGTGGCCATTTTGAGTGCAGCTACAGGCACTGGCCATGTGCTGGCAGGCAAGTGGCCATTTTGAATGCAGGCTTTGTTGTTAGGCCTCCAACCATTTTGCCTACTTTTCAACCTTTATTTATGCCCAGGGGTAGTGAGTCTTGCATGGGCCTAGTCTTTCTGTGGGTTGTCTTGAATTTAAACATCATGGAGGCCATGGATGGAATGGGATTGTGCTGATTTTTCAGTGATTTTCGTTTTTTGGGCCTGTACTTGTGGCCTTTTCACCAGGGGTATTTGAGTCTAGCATGGGCCTAGTCTTTCTGTGGGCTGTCTTGAACTTAAACATCATGGAGGGCATGGATGGAATGGGATTGTGCTGATTTTGCAGTGTTTTTCGATTTTTGGGGGTGTTCATGGGGAGGGACAGGCCATGTGGCTGGTGGCCATTTTGAGTGCAGCTACAGGCACTGGCCATGTGCTGGCAGGCAAGTGGCCATTTTGAATGCAGGCTTTGTTGTTAGGCCTCCAACCATTTTGCCTACTTTTCAACCTTTATTTATGCCCAGGGGTAGTGAGTCTTGCATGGGCCTAGTCTTTCTGTGGGTTGTCTTGAATATAAACATTATGGAGGGCATGGATGGATTGGGATTGTGCTGATTTTGCAGTGTTTTTCGATTTTTTTGTGCTGTATAACTGAACTGATGTTCCTCTGTCTTCCATTTTTTTTAGGTGCACAAGACTCAAGAGAACCACCAGTGCCAGGAAGAAGTCCTGCAGCGGTGTGTGTGTGCAGCATAACGTCACGCGACATCACGTCTGGCCTCAGACAACTCTACAATTCGTGCAACTGCGGCCTGCTGTCTGACCTGCTCTGAAGAAGATGGCCCCAAAGAAAGGTCTTCGTAGCTCCTCTAGCAAGAAAGTTGCTAGTAAGGAGCAGAAGAAGCAAGTTACCAAGGAGGCTGGTGTGCCACCCGCCACGTTTTTTGGGAGAAAAAAAAAAAGTACGCCTGCAGCAGCAGGATCTGCTGGGGACCAAGCTGGGAGCAGCACCCCTGCTCCATTGGGTTCAGTGCCTCCACCACCACGCCAACTTAAGTCAAAGCCCTTGAGTGCTTCAGAGGCAGTCAGTGTACTTCTCCAATCACCATCGACCAGTGATGTTGGCTCATCGCAAGAAAGTAGCAGCAATGTCCCTGAATCAACACAGGTTGTTGTAACTCATCTGACAAGTGTTGAACAACCACAGCCGCAACAACAACACCATGTGCAAGTACACGCCCAAGTACATGTGGAAGGAGAGGCAGCAAAAGGAGATGCGCAAGCAAAGGTGCATGGAGGTTCACAAGTGCCCACAATAGTTGTTCCTCCCGAAGTAGGGGCACATCAGGAAATCGACAATGAAGCCGAGGTATCATTGGAAGCCACTCCTCCTGATGATCATTCATTGTCTTCCACATCCCTAGCAAGGAAAAGATCAAGGGGGGTGTCTACATCTTCTTCAAGCCCACCTCGTTCTGATGCAAGGGATCTGTCTTGGGAACCACAATTGCGGTTTGACAGTGAGGCACACCATGATCTGACACCGGTACCTAAGCGTAAAAGGAAGGTCGTCCAAAAACTCAAACCTATGGAGTGTGATGAGGCTCAACAAGAAGTGACAGATACTGCTGGTGATGAAGCCTCTCACGATGACGACGAGCCAGTCATCACAAAGGTCACTGCAGCCCCACCGGGCATGCAGCAAAGAGACATTTTGACCCTATCCCGAGAAGCTGCTGAGCGTGATGATGATGTCGGCGAGGAGGCAATGGAAATGGAATCATTAGATTTGGAGTTAAGTAGTACACCAAAACCTACCGCTTCCATATTTCTTCCTCGCAAGAAGGTACCCACCTTGTCCTCGACCTCAATTCGTGGTGGTGAAAGTGCAAAACGTACTGAAGTTCGGCAATCCACATCCTCCACTTCATCTGGCATTAGCAGCAGGACCACCACCACCAGTATCGCCGCCTCCTCCGGCCCCCAAAGACATTTCAAGTCTCCAGTTTGGGACTTCTTTAGTGTTTGCCCAAAAAAGGAAAACGTAGCCATTTGTAGCATTTGTAAGCTTCGAGTTAGTCGTGGTAAGTTTGGTACCAACTATGGTACCGGAGGCCAGAGAGGTCATCTTAGGAGAGCGCACGCTGTCCAATGGTTTGCGCACCTAGATGCGGTCAAGGAAGCCCGAATTGCACGTAATGAAAACGTTGATTTTTCATCTGATGATGACGAGGAGGAAGAAGACGATTCAAACACTTCACTTACACCCAGTACCCCTGTCAGCAGCACACCCCATGTGAGCCACACTAAGAGTGTGGGAGAGAGTGAGACATCAATGCGGAAAAGTTCATCAGCGAGCGTAACTGGGTCGAAGATATCATCATCATCCCGTAAATCCTTGGTCCAGGGCAACATTAAAAAGATGTTGTTTACAGAAACGCAATATGAACGCAACCACCCACTTGAGGTTCCGTGACGATTTGAACCCGTGTTTTCAATATTGTCGGAAATACATAATATTGGTATCAGCGAACCGCAAATGATCCATTTAGCATATCCTGGTGTTTTCGCTACGCTACGAGCAAGAGTACTCCTGTAACAAACACATTTCTGATCTACCCATGGCATCCATCTTAGATCATGGCAGCCATTTTGTGTTTCTTGCCCTCACATACGCAATAACCTCTGATCACTTCATTTCGATTAAGGACACGTAGCCTTAGCCGGAGATTCACCTCTCTAGTGACACGTGCACCTTAGACCAGATCACGCTGTAGCTGCATGACTCGACAAAGGCTGCCTCCTCTGCCCGAGGCCAGCCCTGCTGAACTGGTTCTCGTGTCCGTTGGCCTGATCATGATTAGGCGGCCGAAGCTGGTAGCCTTGCCCATTTACAACCCACAAACATCTCTTATCCTGCTTTTCTATCTTCTGCACCTGGCTCTGCTCCTTTCCTTCTGGGCCTTTATTAGGGGGAGGTAACGAAATTTACGATGAGGCGGTCCGGGTCCTGAATGAAAAGTTGACATGAGATTATGATGGAAAAGTGGGAACCTCTCATTCGTAATGTTTTGTCATCAGATATTGTCGACGATTCCTGTGCAACGCCAAATATTTATTGTTTAGGACACAAAGGTTTGGGAATGTACTAACATGTGAAGAATTTGCCCGAAGCCCAATTTTCAGTATATAAGGAGCAACCCTCTTTGTACAAATCGAACAGGCTCCTAGACACTGCCCATGCGTAGTTTCTGTGACTTCTGTGTCCCTGCAGTAATAAACCTTTGGTCTTTGACGCCACCATCGAGAAGCCCGTGTTTCTGTTTATTTGTGCACCAAGACAGGTGGAACTCCGGGGTCTTCGGGTGTTGTTCCCTGACACCTCTGGACGGAACCAAAAAGTCCAGAACTCCAATTGGCGCCCAACGTGGGGTGACGTCATTCGGTACCGGTCCAAAAGCCTGAAGAGTTCGAGAAGCTTCGTGTGAAGATTCCTGAGGGAGGCGCCCCACTTCATCGATCCCGGCATATCGCAAAAGTGGCCCGACGTTCTCTTCCACGAGGATTCCCGTTCAAGACGGCTGCAGTGGACCGTTGCCTTGACCGTCGCCCTGTCTTGGACCCGAGGTGCAGTCCTTAGTACGGCGAAACGTGACGGGTTTCTCCTTGGTGACGTCTTCAGTGCCTCAGTTAAGTATTTAGTGGTTGCTAGTTGGTTACTTCGTGAGGGTTGTTAAAATCCTTTTTGGTTCTTGGTTTGGTTTGGTTTCGTAAGATTATCACTGGTTGTTCTGGTTACGATAATCTATTTGGTTTAGTTTGGGTATCGATACATCAGTTCGCTTTTGGTAGGCCTAAGTTCTTGGTTCAGGTGCACATATCTGTTTCTTGTTTTGTTTGTTCTGTGTTCCGGATTGCAAAATGGTAAGTCGGAGAAATTGTATGTTGTCTTGTTTTGGTTGCAACAGTGATTCACGATTGGAGGACTCATGTCTGGTTCCTCCGATTGGGACTCCCTTATATAATCTGTACTGTAAGCATTGTGTGGGTCCTATATCTTATAATGAGGTGTGGGTCCGCTACACGGAAAAGGACGGTGTCCTTAGTTGGCCACTGCATGGTAGTTTTGAACCCGAAATCCTTGATAATTTAGAAGCGAAATTGTTTAGGAAGAAAGCCCGGCCGGCAATGTTTGATTCTTTCCGTTACTGGCGAAAAGAATCTAAACAGAGAGAAATTAAAAGGTTGAAGAAAGAACAGAAAGAGCAAGAAGAGTTGACTTTAGAACAAGCGGCTAAGCAGCTGCAAGTTAACGAGTCTGAGAAGGCCATAGAGGTGGCCATTAGAGAGCATAATTTAGCGATTGACAAGTGCTATCCTGCCTTGCCATCGAAAACAACTAAGATACTGGAGGACCCCGAAAACGATCCTCTGTTGTCTTATCTGTTACGGTCACCTCCACCGTATGCACAAGGTGCTACGGCTCCACCTGTACCGAATGTTCAATTGCCGGATGCTGGACAACCTGGTATTCCTGCTCCTGCCCCTCAGAATCAAGTTCCTGTACCTCCTGTGGTCAATGTGAATGTTCCTACGGCACCTCCTCTTCCTGGGTTGCCGACTTCTTTACCTATACCTGTGTCGCTTACACCTACTGTTCCACAAGCTATCTTCCTTGACACTCCTACTGCCTCGCTATCTGTTCCAACTGCTACTGTGTTCTCTGCATCTGCCAGTATGTTGACTCCGCTTTCTGTTCGTCGAAGAATCACTGATTCTGTTTCTAGCATTCTATCTCCTTTCTATAAAACTTTAATTAAGACTCCTACTTCTGACTCTGTACAAAGACGTAGTCAGCTTCCGAGTACTGAGGAACGGGGAATATTAGATTCCACGGCTCTCAGATGGATTTCGAAGAGTAGGAGATATAGCACGAGAGATGTACTAGATACATTTATGCAGTGGAATGAACCAACGCAACGATATGTTTTTGACGAGATGTGCTCTCTTTTACGTGAAGAATTAGAAGAAGATGACTCTGAATCGAATTTAGAAGACTTAATCAAGGTTCAGAAAGAGTTTGCTGCAGGAATGATAGTAGGTCAAAATATAAAAGAAGCGATGGAACTGATTTTAAGTTATAGAAATGATCCATCACTTCGTTCACCGAGAGACTTAGAGAAAGGTAGTACGAAACAGACTCGCCAATATCCAATGAGGGAGGTTCCTCCAATTTGGCGCGACGCTGTACAAGCTGATGTTGCCAATGGTATTGTAGCCGCTCCGGCCCAATTCCAAAGAGTGTGGATACACATTCCGTGGAAGCGAGCCGAAGTGTTAGCAGCGAAACAGGCCTTGCCAGATCCGCGTAAGAATCCTGCTGGGTACTATAAGGAGTTAGCGCAAACAGTTGAGGCTTGTGTAATGAACCTAGCGGACATTGACATGTTATTTGGGAATGTAGTTCCGCAACCAATTTGGGCTAAAATTCGTAAAGAGAATCATCCAGTTGCCCTAGGTGGTAATTGGGCAGATATCGTTGCAGCGGATGGTCAGCAAATAGGTGGTTCCAAACCCGAACCTCTAATTGCTAATCTTCCAGGTAGGATAATCGACTTAATGAAGACTCTGATGCCCGCATTGCGCGTTAATTGGGACAAGTTGTCCGCATGCAGGCAGAAGAAAGACGAAAGTGTCTCCGACTTTTTCACGAGGTTCGAAGAGACTTTTGTAGATCATAGTGGTCAGGATATGAGCACAGAAGGAGGACAGAGACTGTTTGTCGATAAATTCGTACATAATTTGTTACCCGAGTTATGCAATAAATTAAAAGATTTCGAGAGTGCGTGGGCTGTCTCTACAACTGCGCAAATACTTGCAACTGCACAGTATTATGAAAATAGGGATAAAGAGGAGAAAGAGAAATCAGATAAGAAAACGAAAGACTTAAAGACTAAAGTTCTCTTGCAACAGGCGTATATGCCTCGTATGAATCAGACTAATACGCAGCAAGGGTCATATCAAAGGACAGATTATAGTTCACCGAGACCTCAATATCAGTGGAACCAGTGTGCGTACTGTAAGAAAGAAGGACATTATAAAAATGAGTGTCCAGTCCTAGCGCAAAATAATGCAGTAGCAGCTCAGAGAGGTCGTGGTGGTTTTGTGCAGAATTCTAGAGGTCGAGGACGAGGTGCTATGCCTCCACAGACGAATGATCGCCCTTCCAATCACTTTGATCAACGAAATGGACAGTCTGCTCAGCAAAATAGATCTCAACAGTATCATGTTGAAGACTATTGTGAAGTGGATGAGGGATTTCAGCAAAATGGGTACTAGGACAGCCATGGACAGAGAGAGGGAGTAGTATCAGTTCCAGTGGATCAGAGTGGGCCTTATGTCGCAGTAGCAACATCAGGTGTAGTCGAACCGTTTCTGTTGGATACTGGTGCAGCAAAAAGTTCTATCATTCATGCGAAACTCCCTGGCGCACCTTTGCCCGGCTCAACAAATGTTTCTGTAGGTTTTTCAGGCGCCCCTGTTTACAACCCCATATCTAGTCCTTTGTCTATTTCTGTTGGACCGTGTCAATTGAAAGCACCTCTGATTTTGACGACAGGTTGTAATAAAAATCTGCTTGGTTTAGACTTGTTAAAACGTCTATATGCGACATTGTACTGTTCTCCGGAAGGAGTACAGCTTACATTGGGTAAAAGAATCACCTCTCCGATGTATTTGTCAATGGATGCACTCCCGCCAGAGCTGCGTTCACTCCCTGATACTCTTTGGGCGACGGGTCCTAATGATGTAGGCCTTTTGGAAATACCACCATATGTAGTCACTTTGAAAGCAAATGTAAAATTTCCACGAATTCCTCAATACAAAATATCTAGTGAAGGTGAACGTGCACTTTTATTGATTGTACAAGATTTGATTAAGAAAGGTGTGGTTGAAGAAACTAGAAGAAATGTCTGTAACAGTCCTGTATTGCCGATTTTGAAACAAACTGATCCTACAAAGCCTCCAGTGTATAGGTTTGTCATTGATCTCAGAGAAGTTAATAAGATTGTGATTCCGCAGTTCCCTGTAGTTCCAGATATTACGGCCTTGTTAACATTGATTCCTGCTACAGCCACATGGTTTTCAGTCATCGACTTGAAGAATGCCTTTTTCAGCATTCCGATAGCCGAAGAAAGCAGAGATATTTTCGGCTTCTGTCTAGGAGGTCGAAGCTTCAGGTTTAAACGCGCTCCACAAGGCTATTGTGAGAGCCCATCCATTTACAGTCAGGCATTAAAAAGTCAGTTAGATTCTTTTGTACTTCCTCAAGGTTCTGCTCTAGTGCAGTATGTAGACGATCTTCTAGTGGCTGCCGATGACAAGGAAACTTGCAAAGCAGCTACGATTTCGTTATTGCATCATTTGTCCAATTTGAATCACAAGGTATCACCTTCGAAAATGCAATACTGCTGCCAAGAAGTGACCTACCTAGGTCCTCTCTTGTCAAAGGAGGGAAGGAAGTTGACCCCAGAGAGAATAAAAGCAATTACGCAAATGAGTGTTCCTCGCACGCAGAGAGAAGTGCGTGCCTTTTTAGGTATTACCTCTTACTGTAGGCAGTGGATCCCAAATTTTTCTCTTTTAGAAAAACCGTTGGTAGCTTTGACTGGGAAAAATGTTCCGAGTCCGGTGCCATGGTCTGATGAATGTCAGGAGAGTTTTTCTGAGTTACGAAAAGCATTGTGTTCAGCTCCTGTATTGGGTACACCCGACTACAGCAAACCATTCACGCTCTATGTTCACGAGAGAGAAGGTTGCGCGTTGAGTGTTCTGACACAGAAATTTGGTGATAAACAACGCCCTTGTGCGTATTTTTCATCAACATTGGATCCGGTAGCCAGAGCGTTACCTAGTTGTTTGAGAGCTACAGCGGCAGCTGCGGCTTCCATTCGACAATCTGCTGGTTTGGTGATGAACAACATGCTAGTGGTCATGGTTCCTCATGCTGTGGATACACTCATGAACAGAACCAAGACACAACACCTTACCAGTGCGAGATTATCTGGCTACGAGCTGAAACTGCTAGCGAGTCATATTCAGATCAAAAGATGCAATGTATTGAATCCAGCAACATTGTTGCCGACTAATCAAGAGTCGAGTGATTCCGAGCCCCATGATTGCTGTTTTAGAACCGAGGAAGAGACAAAAGGACGAATTGATTTAAAAGACACTCCATTGTCAGATCCAGATGGCACGTTGTATGTTGATGGGTCATGCTTTAAATTGGAGAATGGTGATGTGACTGCTGCCTATGCGGTAACGACTTTGAGAACGATTGTGGAGACTGCAAGAGTGAGTCAGAATTCTGCCCAAGCTGCAGAATTAATAGCTCTAACAAGAGCGTGTGTTTTAGCTAAGGGAAAGAGAGTGAATGTGTTTACAGATAGTCAGTACGCATTTGGCGTGGCCCATAGTTTTGGCCGTTTGTGGAAAGAAAGAGGTTTCATTACGTCCCATGGGACTAAGATTCAACATGGTCAGCTAGTTAACGACTTGTTGGAATCTCTAACCTTGCCGACTGAAGTTGCGATTGTGAAATGCAGTGCTCATAAAGCAATCACGGATGATGTTGGTCGTGGGAATGCTTTTGCTGATGAGACCGCTAAACAAACAGCTAGAGATATGATGAGTAGAATGTATGTTGCTACGTCTGCAAGATGGATTTCCGAGTCTGGAATGTGTGAGGATACAGTGGAAAGTGTGAAAGAGATTCAGAAAGAGGCAACTGAGGAGGAAAAACGTGCATGGAAAGAAAGTACGGGCAAGTTGGATTCGAATGGGTGTTGGATTGATTTGTCAGAACAACAGCGTTGGATGTTGCCTGACGCGTATGTGCTTGCAGTAGTGACAATGGCGCATGGAGTAGCGCATATAAGTTCTAAAGGAATCTGTAAGATGTTAGCTCCGGTCTGGAAGAATGATGGGATCAGTAAATGTGCAGAGAGAGTGGTGAAAAATTGTATGGTATGCCTGATGCATAATCCTGGCAAGGGAACCCCAACTCCTGCTGGTCACTTCGCTCCTCCTTCTTGCCCCTTTGAAGTGATTCAGCTAGATTTCATACACATGGATCGCTGTAATAATCTAAAATACGTCCTGGTGGTAGTTTGTGCTTTTTCGAGATGAATCGAAGCATATCCACTAAAGGACAATACTGCCCTATCAACTGCCAAAATTCTTCTCAAAGAATATTTCCCTAGGTATGGAATGCCACGGATTGTATGGTCAGATAACGGAAGTGAGTTTATAGGGAAAGTTGTGCAGAGCGTGTGTGCCGGTTTGGGCATTAAACAGAAATTTCACAGTGCAAACCATTCTCAGTCTGCTGGTTTAGTTGAGGGTTACAATGGCACCCTCAAACTAAAACTAGCTAAAATACAGGCATCCACGGGTTTATCCTGGCCAGACGCACTACCCTTGGCTTTGTTATCAACGAGAGCGACTGTGCATTCTAGAGTAGGGCTTAGTCCATACGAAATTGTTTTTGGCCGCCCTGCGAATGTTTGGGGAGTGCCTAGGCCGAAAGAGTTTTGTTCTCTAGAATATCCTATGTTGATCGATTACCTTTACGACTTGACTGCTAAATTGAGTCTTATTCACCAACAGGTTTTCGATGCATTGCCAAAGTCTCCGGAGAGTCCAGGGCATCAGCTGAAACCCGGCGACCACGTTGTGGTCCGAAATTTCGCGAGGACAAAGAACCTTCAGCCCAAGTTTGTCGGACCCTTCCAAGTGCTGCTTGCAACGAGAACTGCCGTTCGTGTGGCTGGACGTAAGCACTGGATACACGCAACTCATGTCAAACGTGTACCTTTGCCACTTCCTTACGACGACTGGGTGAAGAAGGGAATTGGTGCCTCTGAATGCGAGCAAACACCCAAGTTTATCCCTTTCAGCGATGCCGAATTGGTAACTGACACTCCGAACTCTGACTCTCCTCCTGAAAAGACTCCTCTGAACTCTGAACATTTGTCCTCTGCATCAGAAAAAACTCTGTCATCTGCGAACCTGAACACTGCAACAGCTACTAGTGATACGTTATTTGCCGATCAAACAGTTCCTGCAAAAGATACAACTTACGACCTCGTAATATGGACAAATAAAGCAGGCAACTGCCTATTGTGATATTTTGAAATTTTGAACTTTTGCCTTCAGCCAGGAAGTTTGCTATTGTTTTATTGTTTTTAAAATTGCCTTGCCGTCTGGGTAGCCGTAGGGTCGTGGCTGTGTGCCTAGTTGAATCTGCGGGGGTCTGACACAAGGTCGATCTTTCTGTTGGTTCTGGGAACTCCCAGGGCTGATAGAGGCATTTTCATCTACGTACACATCATCAGTGGTCGCGAGCGGATTGTAGAAGATGGAGCTTCCTGCGCTGCAACGAGAAAATGTGATTTTTGTTCGCAGAAATAGACTTTACAGAATTCTTCACAGCAAATGCTTTTTGATACAATGTGCCATTACATTTTTGATTGTTTTGATAACGTTGGTGGGTGGAATCGTCTTTGGTATGAGTTTGATTTTTATGCCAGTAACTACAGTACCTCCCCTTGATCCTGCTACTTCTACTGTTTCTTCTATACACTCTTTTCACTCGTTTCCTGAACATGAGCAAGCTCGACGCTCAGAATTCATCAATAACACTTTTGTACAGCTCTTGCACCAACACCAACTGGTAGTTAACACTACAGACTGCTGGGTGTGTGGCTTGATACCCCACACTATGGATAAAGGTATTCCCTATCTGGTTTTGCCTTTCAGCTATAATGGATCATTTTAGGCCCTTCAAACCATCTTTGCTTATGCCCTTGAAACCTATCCTCCACGTCCACCACGTTCCGCTAAATATAACTCTGCCAACAAAGCTTTAGTCCAGGGAATTATTGACATGATCAAGGACGTCAATAATACTCCATCTTACCCTAGAGACGAATTACGAGTATATTTGAGTTGGAATTCTTCAGAGTATCGCCTTAGTTTGGGAGAAAGCAAGCGTAAAAGCTCAACTCCAATCTGGGTCGTACCTCACCGAGGTCAGGTCTGTTTGCAAGGTAATGGGAGAAATCCGAGAGCTCAGCTAGGGAGGAGTGAGTGCGTAGAGACTTACGTGTTTCCGTCTAACTCTTCCCCTGCTTTTCTTACTGCTAGGGGTACCTACTTCATCTGTCGAGACAGAGCGTATACATGGTTGCCTGCTGACTTTTCAGGATCATGTTATATTGCTCGATTATTGCCTCCAACATACACTGCTTCATCTGATTATCACAAGACCAGAGTAGCAAGAGGTGTCTTCAGCAAGGAAGATACCGCTGGTCAGGAAGCTGGAGACTTCTTCAAAGGCTTCCTTCCGTTCTGGGGGCCTATGGCCAATAGTAGAAACATACGTCAGCTAACACGGGTAGTTGAATCTACTATTACCAAAACTGCTGGTGCCTTTAGCAATTTGACAGCTGAGCTTCAGGCGGATAGACTCATGACGTTGCAGAACCGTATGGTTCTAGACGTAATACTTGCAGATCGAGGTGGGGTATGCAGAATGATCCAATCGAGCTGCTGTGTCTTTATTCCCAATAATGCTCCAACAGTCTATGAGGCGATCTCTAAGCTACACAAGATTTCCGACTCTATACACGTAGACAAGGGAAACTGGTCCTTCATGGAGTGGTTTTGGACTCTGATCTCAGCGTGGGGATGGAAGGTTCTGATGGTCATTGGTGTCATCTTAGTATTCCTATTCTCATGCTGCCTGATTATCCAGTGTGGTCCAGCTCTGTGTAGTCTTTGTGCTGCAACCTGTTTTAGAAAACCACCTGCGTTTGGAGAAAAGGCGCGAGAAAGGATGATGATACAACAACATGTCACTGACCTGATGAGCATAGAATTAGACTCTGACATAGACTGAGTAATTGCCTATGTAAGGGCAAAAGGAGGGTCTGAGGTTCCGTGACGATTTGAACCCGTGTTTTCAATATTGTCGGAAATACATAATATTGGTATCAGCGAACCGCAAATGATCCATTTAGCATATCCTGGTGTTTTCGCTACGCTACGAGCAAGAGTACTCCTGTAACAAACACATTTCTGATCTACCCATGGCATCCATCTTAGATCATGGCAGCCATTTTGTGTTTCTTGCCCTCACATACGCAATAACCTCTGATCACTTCATTTCGATTAAGGACACGTAGCCTTAGCCGGAGATTCACCTCTCTAGTGACACGTGCACCTTAGATCACGCTGTAGCTGCATGACTCGACAAAGGCTGCCTCCTCTGCCCGAGGCCAGCCCTGCTGAACTGGTTCTCGTGTCTGTTGGCCTGATCATGATTAGGCGGCCGAAGCAGGTAGCCTTGCCCATTTACAACCCACAAACATCTCCTATCCTGCTTTTCTATCTTCTGCACCTGGCTCTGCTCCTTTCCTTCTGGGCCTTTATTAGGGGGAGGTAACGAAATTTACGATGAGGCGGTCCGGGTCCTGAATGAAAAGTTGACATGAGATTATGATGGAAAAGTGGGAACCTCTCATTCGTAATGTTTTGTCATCAGATATTGTCGACGATTCCTGTGCAACGCCAAATATTTATTGTTTAGGACACAAAGGTTTGGGAATGTACTAACATGTGAAGAATTTGCCCGAAGCCCAATTTTCAGTATATAAGGAGCAACCCTCTTTGTACAAATCGAACAGGCTCCTAGACACTGCCCATGCGTAGTTTCTGTGACTTCTGTGTCCCTGCAGTAATAAACCTTTGGTCTTTGACGCCACCATCGAGAAGCCCGTGTTTCTGTTTATTTGTGCGCCAAGACAGGTGGAACTCCGGGGTCTTCGGGTGTTGTTCCCTGACACCTCTGGACGGAACCAAAAAGTCCAGAACTCCACACTGGCGCGTCTGTATAACACTAAGCTGGCTAAAATGCTAGCTCTGGACCTTCTCCCTTTTTCTTTTGTAGAAGGGGTTGGTTTTCTAGAATTAGTGGCAGCGCTCTGCCCTAAATGGAAGGTTCCTAGCCGGTTCTATTTTGCCCGAGTTGCGGTTCCAGCACTACATGAAGATGTTCTGAAGGTGATTGGGGCAGCTTTGCAGAAGAGTGCTGTTCACACTATACATCTGACAACAGACATGTGGACCAGTGGCGCAGGCGCTGATTACATGTGCATCACTGCACACTGGGTCTCTTTTTCAGGGGCTAAAGCAAAGCTAAACGCAGGTGTTGACACGGACATTGTTTTTAAAGCTGCTCGGAAACATGCAACACTAGCCATGTTTGGTTTGGAGAAACGTCACACAGCAGAAAACATTTTGGATGTCTTTAACACAAAGGTCCTTTACTGGCTGTCCCCACTAAAACGCCAGGTTGGTTATGTTTCCACGGACAATGGCGCCAATATAGTTAAGGCCATGAGGGACGGTTACTATTTCAGAGTGCCGTGTTTGGCGCACTGTATAAACCTGGTTGTCCAAAAATTCTTGGCTAATAAAGCCAGTGCAGCGTACAGTGTATTGGACACCTGCCGAAAAATGTGCAAGCATTTCAGCCATTCTTTTAAGGCCCGGAAGCAGCTGAGGAGCCTGCTATATCAACGTAAAATGCCAGTGAAAGCACTCATCCAGGAGGTGGTAACACGTTGGAACTCAACCTTCTACATGCTTGAGCGTCTGTATGAGCAGTATATGGAACTCGATCAATATTTCCTTACAGAGGGTACAGAGGAGCTGAGGATGGGTGGGCCGCAATGGAACATAGTTCAAGGCCTGACACGCATGCTTCGTCCTTTTGAGTTCTTCACGCGTGCAGTCAGCAAGGAGGACTCTAATTTGGGAAAAGCTATCCCATTGTTGTACATGCTGGAGGACCAACTGAAGGAGGTGTGTTCTGTGTTTGAAAAAGATGACAAAAACCAAGACTCTTTGCTTCTGGCTGAGCAATTATTAGAGCTCCTACAAGGTGATGAACGTCTTAAAAAGATCCACTCAGAACAGCATTACATTTGTGCTACTATTCTGGATCCACGCTACAAAAAGGCGCTGGCAGGCCAAGCATTCTTTCCTTTTGATGATGAACATGTTCCAAAGTACAAACGTTGGCTAGCCTTGTCAGCCAAGAAGTTTGAAACAGAACGGCTGAAAATTGAAGGAAATGGCAGTACATCAGCAGGCCATCCCCAGTCAAAACAATCCACTTCTGCACCTGTGGCTGTGGCACAAGTGACCTCTCAGCCGTTAAAGACACCGGCAACCGGATCATCTGCACGAGACACAACAGAAACATTGGAGGCTGAAGAGGATTGGCTAGCTCTGCGTGGGTTTGGTTCTCAAAAGGTCAGAGGCACAGCAAGAGCTAAGCAAAGTGGAGGAACCTTGGAAGAGGACCTTGAGTCGATGGTGAAGGACTATCTGAATGACTCAACAGAGGTCTATGTTAATTCTGACCCATTGGCGTATTGGCATGGGAAAAAAGAATTGTGGCCACAGCTCACCAACCTGGCTTTAAACTACTTGTTTTGCCCACTCGCAAGCGTGTCTTCTGAACGGGTTTTCAGTGCTGCTGGTGGCATTGTAACTCCCAAACGGAGCCGCCTCTCGCCCAAAAATGTGGAGAGGTTAACAATGATCAAGATGAATCAGCACCTCATACCACCAGATTTCAGAGTACGAGAAAGCGTGCCGGATGAAGAGGAGGTGGCCAGCAACATAGATGAGGGAATTTCTACTCTGTCAGGTGACACTGAGCTCACCCTGCCTGAATTCGCAGAGTATGATGACGAAGCCTTATTCTTATTCCTGGACCGTGATACCGAGCCCTGAAAATGAGACAACGAATCAATAACTTTCTTTTTCGTCCCTACTCACTTTTATTCCTGTCTGTCTGTCTTTCTTTGTTGTGCACAGTTAATATATTACAAACTTTAATCAGATAATCACAAAATCAAGCCCATCAGCAGAACTGTCTTCACTGGTTTGCTAATTGATTTGAAGTTGCCGCAGTCTGCATTCCTCAGGTTCACAATTTCAGAAGAACATGCTCCTCTATCCTCCTCCTCCAGACTCCTATTTCCATCAAACCAGAGGGCTGGTTTATGCCCAATGAAGAAAGACTCAGCACTTGTGGGGGTGTTGTTGTACCTCTTTGCAGGTGAGTTGACGGCTCTGGGGCCATTGCTGGGAAGCTCTAATACCGGATAAAAATGTTTTGGACCAAATCCCAGGCGGAAAATTATTTGTGTTTTTGATGACTTGCTTGCCTTTGAGGTGCTCTTAGGGGGGCTTCCTGGTGTTTGCGGGTGAGTTTCGTGGTCTGGGAGCACTGCTGGGACACTCTAATCTTGATTGCATTTGCTTTTCAGGAAATCCGTCGTGGCAACCCCGACTTATGGCCTAGCTACGCAGCGCGTTTGGACCGAAGGCCGAGAAATAGTGCAAGTATGAGATTTTGCTTTTGGCCTGTTTGGGGGTGTTATGCTTCTTGGCGGGTGGGTTGGCGGGTCTTGGGGCATTCCTGGGAAGGTCTAATACCGGGTAGAAGTGGTTGGGACAAAATCCAGGCCGATTTTTTTTTGGGCTATTTCTGACATTTTGCTCAATGTAGCCTTTTCGGGGGCCTGTTTGGGGGGCTTCCTGGTGTTTGTGGGTGTGTTTCGGGGTCTGGGAGCACTGCTGGGACACTCTAATCTTGATTGCATTTGCTTTTCAGGAAATCCGTCGTGGCAACCCCGACTTATGGCCTAGCTACGCAGCGCGTTTGGACCGAAGGCCGAGAAATATTGCAAGTATGAGATTTTGCTTTTGGCCTGTTTGGGGGTGTTATGCTTCTTGGCGGGTGGGTTGGCGGGTCTTGGGGCATTCCTGGGATGGTCTAATACCGGGTAGAAGTGGTTGGGACAAAATCCAGGCCGAATTTTTTTTGGCTATTTCTGACATTTTGCTCAATGTAGCGTTTTCGGGGGCCTGTTTGGGGGGCTTCCTGGTGTTTGTGGGTGTGTTTCGGGGTCTGGGCTCACTGCTGGCTATATATACTTTACTTTGCAAGAGGTTTGAAGCAAATCCATGGTGGCAGAGGGGAGTTAGGGCCTAGCTGCAGAGCGCGCGCGGAGTGATTTGGGAAATTTGTGAAAAATTGACTAAGTCCCCATTTTTGTACTTTTGCTCTTTGGCTGTTTGGGGGTCTTCTACTAGTTTTCGCCTGGGTTGACGGCTCTGGGGCCATTGCTGGGAAGCTCTAATACCGGATAAAAGTGTTTTGTCCAAATCCCAGGCGGAAATTTTTTAGTGTTTTTGATGACTTGCTTGCCTTTGAGGTGCTCTTAGGGGGGGTTCCGTCTGTTTGTGGGTGAGTTTCGTGCTCTGGAAGCACTGCTGGGACACTCTAATCTTGATTGCATTTGCTTTTCAGGAAATCCGTCGTGGCAACACCGACTTATGACCTAGCTACGCAGCGCGTTTGGACCGAAGGCCGAGAAATATTGCAAGTATGAGATTTTGCTTTTGGCCTGTTTGGGGGTGTTATGCTTCTTGGCGGGTGGGTTGGCGGGTCTTGGGGCATTCCTGGGATGGTCTAATACCGGGTAGAAGTGGTTGGGACAAAATCCAGGCCGAATTTTTTTTTGGCTATTTCTGACATTTTGCTCAATGTAGCGTTTTCGGGGGCCTGTTTGGGGGGCTTCCTGGTGTTTGTGGGTGTGTTTCGGGGTCTGGGCTCACTGCTGGCTATATATACTTTACTTTGCAAGAGGTTTGAAGCAAATCCATGGTGGCAGAGGGGAGTTAGGGCCTAGCTGCAGAGCGCGCGCGGAGTGATTTGGGAAATTTGTGAAAAATTGACTAAGTCCCCATTTTTGTACTTTTGCTCTTTGGCTGTTTGGGGGTCTTCTACTAGTTTTCGCCTGGGTTGACGGCTCTGGGGCCATTGCTGGGAAGCTCTAATACCGGATAAAAGTGTTTTGGACCAAATCCCAGGCGGAAATTTTTTAGTGTTTTTGATGACTTGCTTGCCTTTGAGGTGCTCTTAGGGGGGTTCTGTCTGTTTGTGGGTGAGTTTCGTGCTCTGGAAGCACTGCTGGGACACTCTAATCTTGATTGCATTTGCTTTTCAGGAAATCCGTCGTGGCAACCCCGACTTATGGCCTAGCTACGCAGCGCGTTTGGACCGAAGGCCGAGAAATATTGCAAGTATGAGATTTTGCTTTTGGCCTGTTTGGGGGTGTTATGCTTCTTGGCGGGTGGGTTGGCGTGTCTTGGGGCATTCCTGGGAAGGTCTAATACCGGGTAGAAGTGGTTGGGACAAAATCCAGGCCGATTTTTTTTTGGCTATTTCTGACATTTTGCTCAATGTAGCGTTTTCGGGGGCCTGTTTGGGGGGCTTCCTGGTGTTTGTGGGTGACTTTCGTGGTCTGGGAGCACTGCGGGGATACTCTAATCTTGATTGCATTTGCTTTTCAGGAAATCCGTCGTGGCAACCCCGACTTATGGCCTAGCTACGCAGTGCGTTTGGACCGAAGGCCGAGAAATATTGCAAGTATGAGATTTTGCTTTTGGCCTGTTTGGGGGTGTGATGCTTCTTGGCGGGTGGGTTGGCGTGTCTTGGGGCATTCCTGGGAAGGTCTAATACCGGGTAGAAGTGGTTGGGACAAAATCCAGGCCGATTTTTTTTGGGCTATTTCTGACATTTTGCTCAATGTAGCGTTTTCGGGGGCCTGTTTGGGGGGCTTCCTGGTGTTTGTGGGTGAGTTTCGTGGTCTGGGAGCACTGCTGGGACACTCTAATCTTGATTGCATTTGCTTTTCAGGAAATCCGTCGTGGCAACCCCGACTTATGGCCTAGCTACGCAGCGCGTTTGGACCGAAGGCCGAGAATTATTGCAAGTATGAGATTATGCTTTTGGCCTGTTTGGGGGTGTTATGCTTCTTGGCGGGTGGGTTGGCGTGTCTTGGGGCATTCCTGGGAAGGTCTAATACCGGGTAGAAGTGGTTGGGACAAAATCCTCGCGGAAAAGCCTTTTGGCACTTTTTGTAACTTAGGGTTCGTTAGGGTTAGCCCTAGCAGCAGGATTGCATGTGTTTCGGGGTGTTCTAGATTTTTGCAACTGAGTTCTGGGGTCTTAGAGCACTCGTGAGAATGTGTAATTTTGGTTGCAAGTCATTTGAAGAAAATCCATGGTGGGAAAGGGGGGATTTGGCATAGTTAAAGAAAGCCTTTGCCACTATTCTTAACTTAGGGTTCGTTAGGGTTAGCAGTATTTCTATTGCATGTGTTTGAGTGGGGGGGATTTCGAGTCTTGGAGCGATGCTGGCTATGGCTACTTTTGCTTGGTTGCTTGCAAGTGGTTTGAATGCAATCCACGGTGGGTAAGGGGTAATTAGGAAGGGGGTACTTTGGCCTACTTTTACTTTCAAAGTAAGTTTTGTCACCAGTTTTCTGCTAGGCCTCGTTTTTTGAGATTTGATTGGGGGTCTTCTACATTTTTGCGACTGGCTTTAGTAAGGGTCTGGGTGGGAGCACTGCTAGGAAGATCTAATTTTGTTCTAAAACACAGTTTACAGTACACCTAGCTTGAGGGGCAAGATCCGCTACATTAATTTGCCCATACTTATTTATCCTTCAAAAGGTGACTCAGAGTACGCACTTTCAAAAATATTGTACTGTCTACTAGGAAAATCAAATTGTGACTTTTTGCACTCCACAGCCTACATACCTTATATTTATTTATCAGTGGTGTTGTAATATTATATCACTTCCTGTTTTTCGTTGAATAATTACAGGCCGGGTTTCAGTCTCTGCAATGGGGAAAAAAGGATGGAGTCAGGCTTCACAGTAGCGAGCCACAATTCAGCATCAGGCAGGCAGTGGACAGGGTGTCTTCTGGTGACCAACATCGATGGACGAAGCGTCGGCTGCAATGGAGGAGTGCCGCTAATAGGAGGATTTTTTTTCTGCAGGCAACTTACTTACCACTTCCAACAGGACCACTACAACCACATAGATACAGTATCCCTTGCCTTTTTCTCTGACTGTGACTGCATTTCTTGGATCTCTCTCTGCTTCTAAATTGATCCCTTAACACATCACTTAGTCCACTCCACTATCACATCTGCACCACACATAGTCATTTGTAAGTGCTCCTACGTAATTCGCAAGTCGCAGCACGCCCCAGGCCGTAGAGGACTGGGATGGCCCCAATGATGAAGCATGTCACCAAGGGGCAGCCCTGGTGAGTGAGGGGACACCTAGAAAACAAGCAATTTCTCCTTTTCTATCTACTATACCTTCCAGACCAACCCCACTGAGTGTTGTTGTGAATGGATTTATAGTGACCAGCAAGGCTCTCGGGTATCTGGCTAAGTACAGAGACCTTATGTTGAATATCGTTATCAATAATTCCACACAGGCCCTGTACTGTCGCATTCTTTCTTCCACAGTTGTCGAATGTACTACTTACTTTTCACTGACATGCATGCAGTAGTGCATGCACTTTCAAAGATTGATGGATAGGTTTGTACCCAAAGAATTGTTTATGTTCCATTGTTTGTCTATGCTGTGCTTTTTTTTACAGGGTGTCTTCTGGTGACCAACATCGATGGACGAAGCGTCGGCTGCAATGGAGGAGTGCCGCTAAAAGGAGGATTTTTTTTCTGCAGGCAACTTACTTACCACTTCCAACAGGACCACTACAACCACATAGATACAGTATCCCTTGCCTTTTTCTCTGACTGTGACTGCATTTCTTGGATCTCTCTCTGCTTCTAAATTGATCCCTTAACACATCACTTAGTCCACTCCACTATCACATCTGCACCACACATAGTCATTTGTAAGTGCTCCTACGTAATTCGCAAGTCGCAGCACGCCCCAGGCCGTAGAGGACTGGGATGGCCCCAATGATGAAGCATGTCACCAAGGGGCAACCCTGGTGAGTGAGGGGACACCTAGAAAAAAAGCAATTTCTCCTTTTCTATCTACTATACCTTCCAGACCAACCCCATTGAGTGTTGTTGTGAATGGATTTATAGTGACCAGCAAGGCTCTCGGGTATCTGGCTAAGTACAGAGACCTTATGTTGAATATCGTTATCAATAATTCCACACAGGCCCTGTACTGTCGCATTCTTTCTTCCACAGTTGTCGAATGTACTACTTACTTTTCACTGACATGCATGCAGTAGTGCATGCACTTTCAAAGATTGATGGATAGGTTTGTACCCAAACATTTGTTTATGTTCACAATTGTTTGTCTATGCTGTGCTATTTTTTCTTGTCTCCCAAACCTTTTCCCAAAAACCCCCGTACCCATCCATTTTTCAAACCCTAACCCTCTTCCCCCGGGCTGTGTGGTTTTGATTGATGTGTGACTAAATGACAGCAATAAATCCACACACTTGCTGGGGAGGATAAGGTGATAGCAACAGGCTGGTGAAGAAATCCGAGGATATATTCTTACTCTGCTTGACAAAGAACCATTGCTAATGTGAAAGAACTTCAACCGAATTAGTAGTTATACTTTACCATTTGTTAGGCTACAATGTGGCACTGTTCTACTGTACTTCTGTCACCTGCTATATTCTCAGTTGTACCGTTGAATTGCTCAGGAGGACAAACCAGATTTCATTTTCTTTTTTTTCAAAGGCATGCAACTGCCACTGTGTCACACCACTAGTACCACCGCTATGAGGAAATTTTATCCGACCAAGATTGCCAACCATATTCGCTGTTTCCCGTGGAGCCAGCCCTGGGTCTAGCCCTACTTTCAAACACAAATTACAGGTAAGATAAGCGTTTGGTGGTTTGGGGGTATAATGGAGTATTAGTACGAGAGACGAGAGACTGAAGGTAGTACTACTAAAGTCCTAGGACTCTTGGATTCACTTCGTCTGTGAGAGGCACTTAGTGTTGAAAACATTTGGGCATTTACACTTAAAGGAAGAAAATGGAACTAAACTTTCAGGAAAACAAAGTCAACGTTAAACCCCCACCCACCAGGCAAGCAGTAAGAAACGGGTATGCTCAGATAAAGTTTGAAAAAGTATATTTATATCCCTAACAAAATAATCTCCCGCAAGACCCTCCCTAACCCCAACGATTGTCCTTCAAAAGTCCCCAAAAACCCAACTCCCAATTCCCACCCCCCAAAAGTCTCTAAAAAAGGGGCAAGGGACACTATGGGCGGATGCTGTCAACTTTTTGGGCCAGGGCATCATGCTCCTGGCGGAGCAAGGCGTGCTCTACGCGGAGCCCCTCCAACTGGTTGGAAAAGTGGCGGAGCTCCTGCTGGAGGCGGGACACCATCAGGGTACTGCGGCGCAGGCGTGCCTTCAATGCCTTGTAGGTGCAACGGCTGTGAGAGGAAGCTGTAGCTGTTGTCCTTGCTACTCGGCGGTGGCGTTTGGCTTTGGCAGCCCGGCTCAGTCTGGGTGGACCACTGTGCTGGGTGGCACTGGCAGCCCGTGGGGGAACGGAGGCCGATGCAGACGACGTAGTTGTTGTGGTCGACTGCACACTTTCTTCGTCCTCCAGGGCCACCAGCCGCCGATATTCGGCCACAGTGGCATTGATCCTCCGTTGCCGGGCCGCTCTAGCCAGCTCCTTCCTCCTTGTTCGTTTGGAAGGAGAACCTATATGAAGAAAGAAAGACATAGTCTGTAACCAATGCTCTTTAAGATTAACTCAATCATTCAGCAGAAATTTGTGTTGCACTACAACTAGCAACTTGCAAACGCATTACATAACTATTGAGGCCAGTATCTATCTAACCTCACACTTCTTCATCCTTGCTCTAACATTAGTGGGAGTTTAAGGAACTAATTCTACGAGCACTATGGACTTCCACTGGAGTCGACTATGAAAGTACACCAGTCTTATTCTTCTTCTTGTCTCTTGTTTTGGAAAATTGGTATGTTATCTTCTGCAAGCCGGCATAATGCCAGCGCAGTAAACTTGCACCCGAGAAAAAGAGACGCACGCCATGAGGAGTGACCTAGACTTGCGTTGCGTTACTGTACCCGTCCAGTACATGCAGGTGGTGAAGCTCCTACTTTTCTATTACGGGTGGCACTGAGAATACTCTGTTACAACTCAAGGGCTACTGCTTAATTAATTTAACTTTCACCCTACAGTGGAAATGAGTACTAGAAATGGAAAATTGAAGAAGATAAATAATCCGATTATCTATCACTTCACATGGGATGTTTTTGCTTATATATGGGATGACTTTAGGTGCTTTGCTTTTTATTGAGTGACCAGTGATACATCCACACATGAATGACTGAGTACTACTAAACTTATTAAGAGAGGTAGGGAGTGGCCACCGTAATAACCGGATCTATGCAGTGCTTGCAATACAAACTACTGCTACTATTGATGGTAGTATTTGGACAAAATTAAAAGTTCTTTTCCTTGCCTTTCCTACACTGGAACGGACGTGCGGGTGCAGTGTTACATGCTCTTCAAAGTTACACTTAGTTCATCCACTGACCGTCTACTCTCTCTAGATCATGGGTACTCACAAACTTTCTCTCAGGGGCTACATTTACAGTGTAGTTTGGGGCCGAGGGCCGCACTGGTGGGGGCGGAGTCAGAGGGGGCGGGGCTAAAGCAAAACGATAACTTGTGACCATGAGGTTGCACACAGGTCCCTGCAGCAGATGCCCTCACCCACTGAGCCACCAGACCCAGCATTTACATACATCTCTCTCCCTCCTGCTCTCCCTCCTGCCCTCCCTCTCCATCTCTCTCTCCCTCCTGCCCTCCCTCTACCTCCTTCTCTGTCATCTCACTGTGTGTGTGTCTATCTGTGTCAGCCTTCAGCCCGGGTTGAGACCGCTTCCTCAACGCGCACACACAGACAACAACACCAAAGTACTTAACAGGTCTTTAAAAGACCATTAACATATTATTGAGGCTTTGTTTGTTGTAGCGCCCCTGCTTCTCCACCCTGACAATCACTGCTTGCCCGGCCCCACAGAGGCTTTGTTCTATTTCACCTCTTTGTGGCCTTGCATCTCCACTCTGCTCTGTGGGGGCCGGGGGAGCAGTGATTGTCAGAGTGGAGATGCAGGGGCGCTAACAGGTGAAATACAAAAAAGCCTCTGCTCTGTGGGGGCCGGGGGAGCAGTGATTGTCTGCAAGGTCTGCGCACCGCCAAGGAAGGCTTGCCGGGCCACCACCGGCCGCGGGCCATACTATGAGTACCCCTGCTCTAGATACACATATGCTATCTAAGAGTCAGATAGTAGCATGATCCAGGTATATGGACACATACAGTTTCTGTGTCACCCACCCAGGCTGTTGTCCTTCCACCCATCATTGCTTCATCATTCACCCAGCCATGCATCTCATATTCTTGCCTTCCCAGCTAGTCTTCAATCTCAATAAGTAAGGAATATATAAGAGCTTACCTCTGGCCGCCACCACCACCGTCTCAACTCTCACAGCCGCCGCCTCCTCCCCTGAAGAATCGCCCTCCGCCTCCGTGTCGAGCACCACCACCTCCACACTGGCCCCGCCACCAGATGTTCCACCTACAAAGTACATTTAAGAATGTTAGAATAAAGCACTCACTAGTCTTTGGTCTAGGAATGAAGACATGTGAAAACAATGTAATTTGTGACTGTCTACGTTAAAGTTAAAAAAAATGTCCCTTTTTCCAGGGAAGGTTGTCTTGCTGCACTTTTTGGCACAACTGATGAAGGCTGTTTTTTTAACACGCACCATTTTTCTCCACACAGACAGCAGATGGACTTCTAACAACAAGATCAAGTTGAAACCAGGTGAGAGCTCGGCTCGACCACAAGAAATGTCTTCAATTAATCGTCAGCACTAACCACTTTTCCATTATCAGTTAAACGTTTAGTTTTATTATGACTTCATTTTAATAAATGTGTTTACTTTTAATAAAGCTTTTAAACTTAAATACAATCTGTGTATTTTGGTCCAGACTAGAGTGACTGAGCGAAAGGTTTTGCAATTTTTGCAAGCATGAGTCCAGATAGAACACTTCAAAAGACATTATGGACAATCCCAGAGGACTGCACTAAGTTGATAGAGCTATTGCTGACTAGAATCATGGGAGTTTCGCCAACCGTGCAATCTTAGTTAGCTACACAGACAGACTAATAAGAATAATCTAGTAATACCACAGGGAGTCATAGTAGAGGCAGGATAAGAATTTAGATACAGTCTACAAGAAGAGCAAAGACAATTTTGAAAAAAGTCAAATGAGGAACGCTAGGAAAAATAGGTACTAGTCTAAAATGAAAACTTACTGGGGCCAGCAGAGGAGCCCTCGCCTGCCCGATCCTGGCCCTGTTGAACAGCATCCGCCGCCTGCTGCTCCTGTGTCCTCCTCTCGCCCCTGGGGGGAGCTGACGTACAACATGAAAGAAAGAACAGAAAACATGGATGATTGTTGCTTGTCAATGTCAACCAAATCAAACATTTCAAAAGAACAATAACAAAATATTTCCGCGAAATTATATTGATTAGGGTTAGTTTTCATTTATTTGCGGACCTGTGACTTCGAAAGTCACGTAACTCACTAAACAAAGTACTGAAACGTTCACCTAGGACTGGCAGGCAGCAGTCCGCAGGCAAGACGCAAAGTGACAGACAAACTCCATTGTGATTTCAGTCAGATCAGTGACAACACTAACAGTTGCCTGCTACATTACCAGTCATTTAAATAGTCAAACTATCAATCCACCGCCACTATTTTTCTTATTGTCAGGGGTACAAAGGAAGGGGCAGATTTAAGCCCCTTGCGGTTCTTTTGCGCCGTTCTTGTGTGACTTTTGTGACGCAGCAGCTAAACAAAAAAGGGCGCCATGGTGTGGCGTATAATATTATAACAACCTGACGCATTTGGGAGATGCATCCCGTTATAAAGCCCTGCGCCATCAGGGGGTGTTCCGGCGCAAGGGAGGGCATTCCTGCGCTGGAACACATCCTAATAGTGGCTGAGGGAAATCTACAAAATTTCAATCAGTCACCTTTAGGACAATGATGCGTCACACAAACCCTGCACCTGCTTGAAGCAGACGTACGGCTTGACCCAGCATTGGGGAGATAGGGTACCCCAGAGCATTGCTGGAGCTGCGCCATCGTTGCGACGCAACTCCAGCAGTAAAGCTTCGGTGACGTTTTGGGCCCATGGTGCGCCGCATTGCAAATACGGCGCACCATGTTTGGTGGTGGTAGCGGGCCGCACAATTAATGGCGCATCCCTGCTACGATGCGACGGTAATTGCAATTCTGCCCCTTAGGTGCATACTTACTTACGCGTTCTGGCGCATCTCCAGAGATGCGCCAGATCAAATGCGTCACGCAAAACTACCCTTGCGACACGGCAGATGCGCCTCATTTACAATGCGGCGCACCCTGGCGCAAGGGTAGGCACTTGCGTGATGCATCTCGTCACGTAAGAGCGGCGCATCGCTGGAGTCACGTCGCCAACGCAATGCAACTCCAGTAATGCTCAGGGCCACCCAAGACTTAACATGCTGTGTCAGTCCTTTCGCCTGCTTCGAGCAGACATAAGGAATTGAATTGACGTAGCAGCGTCGCAGAAGTGCCTGCGTTAAATCTTGTAGATTTCACGCAGGCAATTTTGCAAGGCGCACAGCCGCCGGACCGCCCACCCTGCGTACTAGGAACGCACCCATTGTGGTGCAGGCCCATGGCTTTATAACGTGACGCATCTCCCAAGATTCGTCAAGTCGTAAATGACTCGCAGGGATGCGGCACGTTTATGCCGCTGTTGCGTCACGCAAGGCAACGTAAACGTGGCGCAAGGGGCTTGTAAATGTAATCTGCCCCCTAGTGTCTAGCATTACACAGTTCTGTAACGTACACTCATACATAATAGTTACTCAGGCCAATGAGACCACGAAATAGAAAACAAATAAGCATAGTAGCAACGCCACTGAGAAGGAGAGCAGTGCACCTGAAATGCACAGAAGATTTTGAAATATAATTTAACTACAATGTAATCGTCATCAGCGGCATTATTGGCTTGCTCCATGTAAAAAACAAATATTTGCAATACAACAACACAGAGCAGGAGAAAACATCATAGTAGTGAGTGATTAAATGGCTACTACTACTCACCAAGCCCGGGGATCTCCAAGCCGAGCTGGTCCAGCAGGTCGCGCTCGCGGTCCAGGAGGTCCGTCCAGCGATGGGTGACCTGGCTGTAGGTGCGCTGGACCCCGTAGAGGTGGGATATGGCCCAGCACACCTTCTCCCACCGCTTCCGGCGCTCCCGCATGTTGTAGCCGCCGGCCGCGATCCTGCCGCCTCCCGCGATGGTCCTGGGCAGGCAGCGCTGGACGAAGTAGACCAGCGCGCCCACTTCCTCCGGGCTGAATATCTCCCGTCGCGTCACCTGCTCCCCCCTCAATCTCCCGCATGCTGTCCTGGCACTGGGTCCAGCACTACTCCCCGCCGCCGCTGCGGCCCTCAAGTGCCTGGGCAGCTTCACGGCGCCTGGCTTGACCATGGTCTGGGCAGGTAAGGTAGGAAGAAGTAGAAAATTAAGAAAGAATAGGATAGGGAAGAAGAAAAGAAAAGAGTTTAAAAAAGTAGTTTAAAAGTAAAGAAAAATAGCAGAAAAGACAAAAATATACAGCTAGGAAAAGAGAGGGATAGATAAGAAGCAAAATCGTAAAAAAAAAACTGAAAACAAGCAAAGGATGGCAAAGATACCAAGAGGATTAAACACCATGCCCAGACACAGGAAATGAATGAAAAACAAGATGGCCGGCGCCCGTTCACGAGCGCGAAAGTAAGTTTGCGCGAGATTTTCCTCGCGATCTCGTGCGAACCTCTAGATTTCCCGCGCGATCTCGTGCGAACCTCTACTCGCAATGCGCTTACTGCGCGAGATTATACATAGCGGGCGGAAACGGAAATACGTCACGCAAACAAAATGGCCGCGCCCGTACTCGACCTTGGGGTAAATTTGCGTGTTGCGCTGCAAGCGGCTCGCGAATACTGCAAAAAAACTCGCGAAACAACAAGCCGCAAAAAAATAAAATGCTCATTCGCACGAATTGGCGGCTTCCGCGGTCGGTTTCGCACGACGCCGCGCCCCGCGAATAGCGCGAAAAAACCGAAAAACGATTTCAGCAAAAGCAAAAGCAATGAGCAGGTGCAAAAGGTCAACCTTATGATTTGTAACGATTCTCTGTAGTGCTTCCTGAGGGGGCCCTCCAGAATTCGGTTGCCTGCTTGCAACTATTGTGTGACCCTGCTCTGACCTTAACTGTATGCCACAAAGGTCCTGATTTACAGCTAAAGGAGCAGACAAGCAGGTGCCAGGCTGGAACTTGAAATTCTTTCAGTGACACATTAACTAGCCCCTAATTCATTATTGTCAGTTGGGGCAGGGCAGGTGTTGTTAATAAACTAACCCCAAATTAATTCATGTCAGTTCAAGCAGGGCAGGTGGGCTTGCTTTCCCCCCCCCCCCATCTTCTACAGTGATGATGAACCAGAGGGTGGCATTGATGTAACAGAGGGTGGCATGGGTCAAAGAGAGGGTGCCAGTGGTGAAACAGAGGGTGCTGGGAGGCTGTGATGATGAACCAGACGTAGAAACAACATAGTCGCGACCGTTGCGAGCCGACAAGTAAGTTCGCAATTGCGAACTAGTACCAAATCCTCGCGAACTGGTAGAAACACTTGCGAACACAAAAAAAAAAAATCCGCAAATTCGCGAGAATTCGCGGATTTTGCGGATTGCCAATTCGCAAATCCGCAAAATTCGCGAACGCGAGATTCGCAAAATTCGCCCATGCTTAGTTTAAAATCCTCAGTGTGATTGCTTATTAAAATGCCTCTGCGATTAAAATAACACATTAGTTCTAAAAAGAAATGCTCGCCAAAAAGTCATGATAGCCTGACCTTGGCTTACTGCGTGTCTACAACTAATACCGGTTTATATTCACATATATCAGGCTTACATGATTATTTTATCACGAGTATCTATTATATCCGTTAAATAGGTGTGTCTTTCATTCAGGTAAAGTGTTTGACCAATAAAAATAAAATAACTGCCCATTGTAAAATAAAAAAAGTTTTAATACCTGATCAACTATTTATATACAGTAATTGGTTTTACAGTTTGTAATGACTCATTTGATAGCCAGTGTTAAAAAATGGATGCATGATATACGATAGCTTTCCATGCCAGGGTGAGATTATCCGAAGGGAAGGTATTGATTGACCATTGATTTATTATAGGCTATATTGCTAATTAAGACGCTTTCTTAAATATACAAATGCAGTAGCCAAATGACAACAGTTGGACATTTTGTGGCAAACAACCTGGTGGTCCAATAGTGCAATTTCTGCCTTTTACTCTCCCTTCCTCAATAGATGCTTGTCGGGTTAGCGTACTTACCAGCAGATTTTGGTTACACTTACTGTGGGATCCCTCTAGTTGGTCGACATCTCTTGGCCTTCCACAAGAACCCTTGTGTATGTGGACGGTGCAACGTGTGAGCTTTAGTTCTGTGCTTTGCTATCACAGAGCCCATAGGGAATTGAGTCCTAACACCCTTCCGCATCGCCCATTTATGATTGATGTTTCAGATTCTCCGTAGCTGTGGGTCACTATTGGTCTAAACGTTTTTTGCATTGCATCAAATTTCAGTTTCAGTCCCGCCCCTCTCCTGTAGATTCCCAGTTGTTACTTGCATGGCTTGTGATTCTTTGGCGTTTACAGCACTTGTTTGGATAGTGCACATTTCTTGCAGACCCCAAGCATTACCACAAGGACAGCGTTTGGGTGAGAGGTGTGGTACTCCTGTTTTCAACGCTAAATAGCTTGTTTTAAAAAATGTCAAATCTAAATTGCATTCCATATCCTACACCTAGCCCGACATGATCTCTCCGAGAGGCACAGACAACCTCTTTTCTGGCAATGAGGAGAGCAAATGAGGACGCCTCTGTGGGGACTATTGAAAGCTTCTTTTCCTGTTCTGCCATAGAAGCGTAACAAAGCCCCAGAGAAGCTAATCTGACTTCCACGTGCACATGCATGTAGCTCACAGGAAGCTGTGGTTTATACTGCAACGCTACAAAAAGACATGCTTCAAAAGGACATTTGCAGTCTTTCTTGCAGTTATCTTTTAGTAACATTCCATCCAGCCATCCTGTATAACAGAATTTTTGACACAACTCCTCAGGAAATTGCTGGTATATTTTTTCACATACGGCAGCTCAGCTGCCGTGTAAGAATCTTGCTTGAGCCACCAAATGCTGTCGGGTATCGGAAATGCTCTAAAAATATAACAGTTCAGTGGGTTTGGGGAACAAAACTTAAAGCTATTGACATTACAAATTAAATTAATTTTGTAAGTTTTAATTATTTAAAAAAATTAAAATCCATTGTTATTTGTAATATCAATACATCTAAGTCACGTAAATACAAGTTCAAGTTCAAGTTCAGGAATTTGTATAGCGCACTACTCACCCAGAGGGTCTCAAGGCGCTTGAGGGAGGGTGGGTGCCTTACTTATCGAAAAGCCAGGTTTTCAGCTGCTTTCTGTAGGAGAGGTGGTTCTGTGTGAGGCGGAGGTGAGTGGGGAGAGAAATCCAGGTCTTGGCCGCCAAGTAGGAGAAGGATCGTCCTCCCATGGTGGATCTATGGATGCGCGGAATTGTGACGAGGGCTTGATTGGATGATCGTAGTTGGTGGGTGGGTGTGTAGAAGGAAAGTCGAGTGTTGAGGCATTCGGGTCCTAGGTCGTGGAGGGCCTTATGTGCGTGGGTGAGGAGACGGAACGTTATTCTCTTGTTGACGGGGAGCCAGTGGAGGTCTTTCAGGTGACCGGAAATGTGAGCTTGACGGGGGATGTCCAGTATGAGTCTGGCTGAGGCTTTTTGGATGCGTTGGAGTTTTTTCTGTAGTTTGGCGGTGGTTCCGGCATAAAGGGTATTCCCATAGTCCAGTCGGCTAGTGACCAGTGCGTGGGTAACTGTCTTTCTTGTTTCGGTGGGGATCCAACGGAAGATCTTTTTGAGCATGCGTAGGATGTTGAAGCATGAAGATGAGACGGCGTTGACTTGTCTGGTCATCGAGAGGGAGGAGTCCAGGATGAAGCCCAAGTTACGTGCGTGATCTGTGGGTATGGGTGCTGTGCCCAGGGCCAGTGGCCACCATGAGTCGTCCCAGGTAGAAGGGGATGATCCTAAGATGAGGACTTCCGTTTTGTCCGAGTTTAGTTTCAAGCGGCTGTTCTTCATCCATTTGGCTACTTCTTTCATTCCTTCGTGTAGATTGGTTTTGGCGGTGTTAGGGTCTTTGGTGAGGGAGAGGATCAGCTGGGTGTCGTCTGCGTAGGAGATGATGTTGAGGTTATGTTGTTGCGCAATGGATGCGAGGGGACTCATGTAAACGTTGAAGAGGGTGGGACTAAGTGATGATCCTTGTGGTACGCCCCAGATGACTTTGGTGGCCTCTGATTTGAATGGGGGGAGGCGGACTCTCTGGGTTCTTCCAGCGAGGAACGAGATGATCCAGTCCAAAGCTTTTCCTTGTATTCCGACGTTGCTGAGGCGTTGTATGAGGGTGCTATGACAGACTGTGTCGAAGGCGGCGGAGAGGTCCAGTAGGATGAGGGCAACTGTTTCTCCGTTGTCCAGTAGCGTACGGACGTCGTCTGTAGCAGCGATGAGGGCGGTTTCGGTGCTGTGTTTGGCTCAGAAGCCGGACTGTGAGGGGTCGAGGGAGTTGTTGGATTCAAGGAATGCGGCGAGCTGACTATTGACGGCTTTCTCAATGACTTTGGCAGGGAATGGGAGGAGTGAGATGGGGTGGTAGTTCTTGAGTTCAGTGGGGTCTGCTGTGGGTTTCTTCAGAAGGGCGCTGAGTTCGGCATGTTTCCAGCTTTCCAGGAAGGTAGCGGAGTTGAAGGAACAGTTGATGACATCGTGGAGATGGGGTGCGATGATGGAGTCTGCTTTGTTGAAGATGTGGTGGGGACATGGGTCGGTTGGTGAACCTGAGTGGATGGAGTTCATCAGGCGGATGGTGTCTTCAGTAGTGATTGGGTTCCAGGCGCCAAGGTTGTGAGAGTGATGTTTTGTTTCGGAGGTGGGTGGAGTGGACTGTTCTTCGGACTGGTTTTCAAAGCTGTTATATATGTCGGCGATTTTGTTGTGGAAGAAAGAGGATAAAGAGTCGCAGAGGTCTTGGGAGGGAGTGATGTCGTTGGTGCCGGCGGTGGGGTTGTAAAATCTTTGACGATGTTGAATAGTTCCTTGCTGTTGTGGGCGTTGTTGTCGAGTCGATCCTTGAATGCTGATTTCTTGGTTGATCGGATCAATTGGTGGTGTTTGCGGGAGGCGTCCTTGAAGGTGGTCAGGTTGTCACTGGTTGGGTTTTTTCTCCAGGTTTTCTCGAGGGCGCGACATAACTTCTTGGATTTCTTAAGGTCATCGTTGAACCAGGGGGCCTTTTTGCTGCCTTGTTTGATCTGGTGGTTTTTCAAGGGTGCTAATTCGTCAGCGCTGTGGGCGATCCATTGTGTGAGTTTGGTGGCGGCTTGGTTTGGGTCCCATGGTATGGCAGGATGGTTTTGGTTAAGCGCTGTGAAGAGTTGGTCGGTGGTGATTTTGTTCCAGTTTCTTCGGGGAATAGGTTGTGGGGGGTTGTGGGTCGTGGTCTTTTTGTAGCTGAAATGAACGCAGCTGTGGTCCGTCCAATGGAGAGTTGTGGTGTGATCAAAGGAGATGTGTTTGCTGGAGGTGAAGATAGGGTCGAGCGTGTGTCCGGCTAAGTGGGTGGGGGTGTCAACAAGTTGTTTGAGTCTGAGATTGGCCAGGTTGTCCAGAAGGGTGGTGGTGTTGCTGTTGTTTTTCTTTTCCAGGTGGAAGTTGAGGTCTCCCAGTAGAATGTAGTTCTCGTATGTGAGGGCATGTGGGCTGATGAAGTCAGTGATGTCTTCGTTGAATTGTGTGTGGGTTCCTGGTGGTCTGTATATGAGGGTGCCTCTAAGTGTGGTCCTGTGGTCGATGTGGATCTGGAAGTGAAGGTATTCGGCGGTCGCGAGGTTATCGGCGGAGCTGGTCGTGATGCGGATGGTGTTCTATGGACGATGGCGATGCCTCCTCCTGTTTGGTTGGTGGGGTCTTTTCGGATGATCTTGTAAGTGTCCGGGATGGCTATGGCGATGTCGGGCACTGATGAGGCGTTCATCCAGGTTTCTGTAAGGAAGGCAACGTCCGGCGATGTAGTGTCGAGTAGGTCCCAGAGTTCAGTAGCGTGTCTGTGGACCGAGCGGGCGTTCAGCAGGATGCATTTCAGGTGGTTAGAGTCGGAGCTGTGTTTGGAGGAAGTGGATTTGGTGTGGGTCCTGGTGCAGGTGAACTTGCAGGAGTGGCAGGCGAATGGTCCATGGGTGTGTCCTGGGGTAGCTTCGCAGCATTGAGGTGTGCGTCCGGGGTTAAGAGCGAAGAGGGTAGCGGCGTCATACGTAATGCAGGTGGAGTGGGTTCTGCGAGGGCCAGGAAGTCTGGCGCTGGGCGCGGTCCAGGCGCGGACGGGCGTAGACGGGCTTACCTTTGGCGCACCTTCGGCGCGCATGGGGCGCGACCGCTGCGTATGAACGCTGCGCGCAATTGCATCTGTCATATGTGGATAGTGAAGGGGCGGAGCAAGGGAGGAGCAGCTGGGAGGCGGGAGCGGGGTGGAGATCAAGGTAGGGAGGCACCAACAACAACAACAAAATGGCAGCAAGCCAATAACTAAACATGACTGGGGCACAATCGGCAGTAGCGCGATGTAAATGGCACAATCAGGCGCAAATTAATCTGCAGGCAGCACAGCACAAATTTGAAAGTCTTGGCAATCAAGCGCTACGATCAGTTTAAGCTCAGCTAATTATTTATTAATAACAGGCAGGCGGGGCACTCTATCATTACGGATTGAAATTAAATAAATAATTATGCAGGCTAAAGCAGTGCGAGGCGAGATTGCTACGATACCAGGTGAGGCTGGGAGCAGGAGGCAGGGAGCAGCGTGTGGAGCGACCGCTTCTGCTGGGAGCAGGACGGTCACAGCGCTAGCACGGCGGAGCGGGGGTAGTCAGTATCAGTGGGAGGGAGGGTCAGCTGGGAGGCGGGAGCGGGGTGGAGATCAGGGCAGGGAGGCACCAACAACAACAACAAAATGGCAGCAAGCCAATAACTAAACATGACTGGGGCACAATCGGCAGTAGCGCGATGTAAATGGCACAATCAGGCGCAAATTAATCTGCAGGCAGCACAGCACAAATTTGAAAGTCTTGGCAATCAAGCGCTACGATCAGTTTAAGCTCAGCTAATTAATTATTAATAACAGGCAGGCGGGGCACTCTATCGTTACTGATTGAAATTAAATAAATAATTATGCAGGCTAAAGCAGTGCGAGGCGAGATTGCTACGATACCAGGTGAGGCTGGGAGCAGGAGGCAGGGAGCAGCGTGTGGAGCGACCAATTCTGCTGGGAGCAGGACGGTCACAGCGCTAGCACGGCGGAGCGGGGGTAGTCAGTATCAGTGGGAGGGAGGGTCAGCTGGGAGGCGGGAGCGGGGTGGAGATCAGGGCAGGGAGGAACCAACAACAACAACAAAATGGCAGCAAGCCAATAACTAAACAGGACTGGGGCACAATCAGCAGTAGCGCGATGTAAATGGCACAATCAGGCGCAAATTAATCTGCAGGCAGCACAGCACAAATTTGAAAGTCTTGGCAATCAAGCGCTACGATCAGTTTAAGCTCAGCTAATTATTTATTAATAACAGGCAGGCGGGGCACTCTATCATTACGGATTGAAATTAAATAAATAATTATGCAGGTTAAAGCAGTGCGAGGCGAGATTGCTACGATACCAGGTGAGGCTGGGAGCAGGAGGCAGGGAGCAGCGTGTGGAGCGACCGCTTCTGCTGGGAGCAGGACGGTCACAGCGCTAGCACGGCGGAGCGGGGGTAGTCAGTATCAGTGGGAGGGAGGGTCAGCTGGGAGGCGGGAGCGGGGTGGAGATCAGGGCAGGGAGGCACCAACAACAACAACAAAATGGCAGCAAGCCAATAACTAAACATGACTGGGGCACAATCGGCAGTAGCGCGATGTAAATGGCACAATCAGGCGCAAATTAATCTGCAGGCAGCACAGCACAAATTTGAAAGTCTTGGCAATCAAGCGCTACGATCAGTTTAAGCTCAGCTAATTAATTATTAATAACAGGCAGGCGGGGCACTCTATCGTTACTGATTGAAATTAAATAAATAATTATGCAGGCTAAAGCAGTGCGAGGCGAGATTGCTACGATACCAGGTGAGGCTGGGAGCAGGAGGCAGGGAGCAGCGTGTGGAGCGACCACTTCTGCTGGGAGCAGGACGGTCACAGCGCTAGCACGGCGGAGCGGGGGTAGTCAGTATCAGTGGGAGGGAGGGTCAGCTGGGAGGCGGGAGCGGGGTGGAGATCAGGGCAGGGAGGAACCAACAACAACAACAAAATGGCAGCAAGCCAATAACTAAACAGGACTGGGGCACAATCAGCAGTAGCGCGATGTAAATGGCACAATCAGGCGCAAATTAATCTGCAGGCAGCACAGCACAAATTTGAAAGTCTTGGCAATCAAGCGCTACGATCAGTTTAAGCTCAGCTAATTAATTATTAATAACAGGCAGGCGGGGCACTGTATCGTTACGGATTGAAATTAAATAAATAATTATGCAGGCTAAAGCAGTGCGAGGCGAGATTGCTACGATACCAGGTGAGGCAGGGAGCAGGAGGCAGGGAGCAGCGTGTGGAGCGACCGCTTCTGCTGGGAGCAGGACGGTCACAGCGCTAGCACGGCGGAGCGGGGGTAGTCAGTATCAGTGGGAGGGAGGGTCAGCTGGGAGGCGGGAGCGGGGTGGAGATCAGGGCAGGGAGGCACCAACAACAACAACAAAATGGCAGCAAGCCAATAACTAAACATGACTGGGGCACAATCGGCAGTAGCGCGATGTAAATGGCACAATCAGGCGCAAATTAATCTGCAGGCAGCACAGCACAAATTTGAAAGTCTTGGCAATCAAGCGCTACGATCAGTTTAAGCTCAGCTAATTAATTATTAATAACAGGCAGGCGGGGCACTCTATCGTTACTGATTGAAATTAAATAAATAATTATGCAGGCTAAAGCAGTGCGAGGCGAGATTGCTACGATACCAGGTGAGGCTGGGAGCAGGAGGCAGGGAGCAGCGTGTGGAGCGACCACTTCTGCTGGGAGCAGGACGGTCACAGCGCTAGCACGGCGGAGCGGGGGTAGTCAGTATCAGTGGGAGGCAGGGTCAGCTGGGAGGCGGGAGCGGGGTGGAGATCAGGGCAGGGAGGAACCAACAACAACAACAAAATGGCAGCAAGCCAATAACTAAACAGGACTGGGGCACAATCAGCAGTAGCGCGATGTAAATGGCACAATCAGGCGCAAATTAATCTGCAGGCAGCACAGCACAAATTTGAAAGTCTTGGCAATCAAGCGCTACGATCAGTTTAAGCTCAGCTAATTAATTATTAATAACAGGCAGGCGGGGCACTGTATCGTTACGGATTGAAATTAAATAAATAATTATGCAGGCTAAAGCAGTGCGAGGCGAGATTGCTACGATACCAGGTGAGGCAGGGAGCAGGAGGCAGGGAGCAGCGTATGGAGCGACCGCTTCTGATGGGAGCAGGACATGTTGCATTACAAATGCTATAGGTGTCACATTTGCGAAAGTTATAACTATTGGCATTGTAAATGACAAAGCTATTAATTTAGCTATTTTCAAAAACAACACATAAATTAAAACAAAATCATTTATAAGAGCAATAGCTCAAACTTTCCTAATGCGAGACCTATTGCATTTCCAATGCTTGTTTTTAACATAGAAATTATGGTCAGTTTTCTAGTAAGCTAAAATGAGAAGCTGGTGGCGTTGTCAGTGAGCAAACAGACTACAGAAATCAGGAGGGCTCACATGAACAATGGAGGGAAGGAAATGTTATCTGGGGCAAAAGGCATAAGCAGGGACAACAAGCTGACCACAGAGAACTGCGAAGGGGGTAGGTGCAGGCAGGTGCAATGTGAAAGGCAGGAAAATGGGGCGCTGGGGCAGCAAGCTGATCACTGAGGGCAGGCGACTGTGGGTTTGCCACACCGAGGTGTTTCCTGGGACAACAGAGCACTACAATGTACAGTTGGGGTGTGAGCTGAATATTATTATTTTTAAAACAGAAATTAATTGAAAAACGTAAAAGTTAATGTTCTAATGTTAATGTTAACGGTTTTATGATATATTTTTTTTACATTTCTGTCTGTATTTATCCATATTTCTTTTTTGCTAATTATATCTGTATTTATCCATATTTATTTTGGGTTTTGTGGAAAAATTAAGCTTAAATTAGTCTATTTCCACATTTATTTAACCAGTATATAGGCACTCATGCTTGAATGTTTACTAGGGTTCAATGCTGTAAACATGCGCAGAAGATAAATCAATGCAGTTGTAAGAAGATATGCAAATTTCAGTATGAACATTGTGCATATCTACTGCTTTTAAAAACTTTACAAAAAATTATTTTCTATTTTTAGCCCCCTTACCTATAAATCCACACAGTTATTGGCCTGGTAGTCATGGCAGACAGTATTTAGAATTACTCGAAACGCAACCAAATTTCCGTTTTTATTCACATTAAAAAATGAATACAGACAAGAAAATAAATGTTTTCTGACTGTATTTATCTGTAAAAATCAGTACAAATGGAAAACAGGGACCTTATTTATAATTGGATATGGTAATATTATCTCATTTTATCTAAAAAAGAATAAATCACACTGACAAAACAAACCTAAAAGTAATGCTATTGTTAAGTGTGAAAATGGATTAAAACTAACATTTATAAACCACATAACATTTTAAATTTCCCAGTTATTGTTGAGTGAACTAACAAAAGCTTGTGACCTCACCATGCATTGTTCATGACCTCATATATTACACCATTGGTGACATCACCCACAGTGAAACTAGCCAAGGGCTGAAGTTGTCTGAGCCTCTGCCCTATGCTGTAGGGCAGTGAAGGCAGAAGACAAATGTGAATGACAGAATTATGGACCAATGGATGGCTAAATCAAAGCCCCTTATAAGTAAGTATATTTAACATATAATGTTAGTAAAATTGAAGATGCTGGGCTAACAAAGACTTATATCAGGCATAAGGCGCCAATCATTTTGTGGATTATTTGGCAATTACAAACTGCTCCTCTTTCAGTTTCATAATGTGGTTTAGAGGTATGCAAAATTATTGCATCTGCGAAGTCATGCAAAAGTGGGAAAAAGTTTTTCAGCTTCACAAAATCTGTTTGCCAAAACATTTCCCGCCACAAATGTTTTTGTAGGATAATTATCCCACATCTCTAAAGAAGTAGGTTATATTATTTTCCTCCTGCAAAACCTACCTTTGAAGTCTTTTGCACCCACTGCTTTTCAAAAACTTCACAAACATCATTAGCTGGTTAAAGAGCTATGCCTTCAACTCTTTCCTAAATTGGAACAGTGTTGGATTGCTCCTTGTGGCTGTAGGGATGTTGTTCCAGATCCTGGGTGCAAAGATAAAAAAAGGCCTGCTGTCTTTATTTTTGTTTTTTTACACTTTTTAATCTCCACTTTAATGGTGACCTCGCTATGGTTTGTAGAAAGCCACCAGAGATGGTATGTTTCTCCTTAATAAAAGAAAGTGCTGGTCATGATGCTTCTGTAAATAATTACGCTGGTTTGAATAAGGGGTAGGCTGACATGGAGAACCAATGGAGGTCCGTCTGGGTAAGAGGGTGACATGATCATATTTCTTGCAGCCCTTGGTGAGATGTACTGCAGCATGTAGGATGTCTATAAAGGGTGCCAGTGTTGAGTCGGGGGAGGGGGCATGGAGCAAGGCATTACTACCACTTAAATGCATGAGTATGAGGGCCTGAACAGGAGTCCCAAAGTCACTTTCTGGAAGAAATAATTTCACTTTCATTGGAACTGTTAGCTGGTTCCAGATTTTCTTAGTTATTTTGGCAATGTGCTTCTTGAGGGTGAGGTTGGTTAGTATCCAAGGGGAATGTTATGTTATGTTATGCAATGCTATGTTATGATATGTTGTTAACCCGCAAAGGTATCCTGGCACTGAGCTGTAGTTTGAGTCTAGCCTTGAGCTTTTTGTGTCACTCAAGAAGAGGGCAGCATTCTCTGATGAGACGTGAGAGTTCATTCCAAGCTTTAGGAGTGATGTAAGAGAAAGCCCACTCACAGTGTATATATACAAGCAGGAGTCATGTTGAGCAGATGTATCTGGGTTGTTGTTGAAGAAGAAGTTGCTGTTCAGGTAGATGGAGGGCTAAGTTGTGCAATACCTTGAAAGTGCGAGTGAGGAGTTTGGACTGAGCAAGTTTATCTACAAGGAGCCAGTGGTACTCTCTGAGGTGTGATTTGAGTTCTTAGTTGGAAGTTTAAAATGAGTCTAGCTTCTGTGTTCTGATGGCTGGTAGTCTTTTGGTAAGTTACTTAACTATACTGATGCCAAGAGTTTTTCTGTAGTCCAACCTCCTGGTGACAAGGGTGTGAGTGATGTTCTTCTGGTGTTGCTTGGCAGCAATTTGAAGATCTTCCTCAGCATCGTCTGGGTGTGAAAGAAGATTGTGTCTGGTTTGCTGTTGATGATCCTGAGGTCCCTGGCATGGGTGCTGGCCATGGCTGTGGGTCCAAGTTTGGCTAGCCACCAATTGCAGTTCCATGGTGAGGTGTTATTGCTGAAGATCAGTACTTCTGTCTTGTCAGCACTGAGCTTGAGACAGTTGGCTTTCATCCAGTTAGCGACTTTAATCAAACATGTGGTGAACTTGTTTCTTGTGTTGGGTAACTTTTCTGAGAGGGAGACTATGAGTTGTGTATCATTGGCATTTGAGAGGATGTGAATATTGTGAGCACACTTGACGTTGACTAGAGGGACCATGTATGTGTTGAAGTGGATGGGGCAGAGGGACAAACCTCATCTATAGATGATTGCTCAGGCTCCGGAGGAGTAAGGTGCCAGGCTCACAGGTTGTGTTCTATCCATTAGGAAGGAGCGAATCTAGTGAAAAGTTTGTCTTTGGATGCCAATATTGTGTAGGTGTATGGTGAGTATGGGGTGTGAGACTGTGCCAAATGATGCAGTGAGGTCCAGGAGTATGAGGGCTGCCTTATTTCCTCTTTATAATATCCTGCAAATGTCATCTCTGGCGACAACAAGTGCTGTTTCTGTATTGTGGTTGGGCCTGATGATGGACTGTTTGGTATTTAGGAGCTGGTGGTTGCTGAGGTGGTTGGTAAGGTACTGGCTGATACTTTTTTCTAGAGCCATGCCTGTATAAAATAGGAGGAAGATAGCTCTGTTGTTGGCAAGCGTGGCTGGTCCAGCAAATGCTTTCCTGAGCAGGGGAGTGACAGAGGCATGTTTTGCAGGTGTCCACAAAAGTGGCTGAGTCTATGGAGGTATTGAGAATGAGTGTTATTGCTTTGCTGATCGGTAGGAATTCTTTTGGAGGTGGCGTGGTTGTGTGCATGGGTCAGATGGGTCCCCTGAGTGGATGGACTTCATGTGGTGGAGGTTACACCTGCGGTGACAGTGGGCTGTGTCATCAGGGTTTGTTCTGTAACCATGACGGGAATGTGAGTTGCAAGTATTAAGTGGTCTGGTTGAGGGTTGAAGATGCTGTAAATGGAGGTTATTTTGTTACAGAAGAATTCAGAAAGTTTGTTGCAGAGGTTGTGTGAAAGAGTGATGTTGCTATAGGCAATGTGAAATCTTTGGGAATGGCAACATTTCCTTGCTGCTAATTATGCAGGCGTCGATGCAGTCTGCGAGAGCTGTGTGCTTGGTGTGCCTTATCGATGTTTTTGTCTGCCATGTCTTGGCTCTTTATTCACTTGCATTCTAGTTGCTTACAGTTATTGTCAGCCTGAATTCCACTGTGTACCAGCTGACATGTGCTCAGGCACTTTCCATTGGGTTGCACTTGAGGGGAGCAGGGATATTGGCAGATGCGGTGCTCCAGCTGTTGAAATTCTTGATGAGTTCTCGAAAACTGCTGGTGTGCTCTGCCTAGTGTGCGGCGAAGTTAAAGCTCAGTCCTCCTCTGTCCTCTTTTTCCAGATGAGTTGGCAGGTCCAGCGGTGGCTTGTTTGTGGTCGTGCAGGATGGGAATGCTAAAACAGAGGAGTGTGTGGTCTGTTTAGGTGATTGGTGATGGCTTGTGGACTGTGATGGATGTTGGAGGTGAAATCGGGTCCAAAAGGGTACTGGGGGATGTGGTTGAGTCCGATAACATGCTGGGTGATGCTGTGGTTGCCATAGAGTATGGGTTGGTGCTGTTTTCTCGGTAAAAGTTCTGGTGTTCAAGGAAGATGAAGTTGCTGGAATCCATGATGAGAGCTCCAACAAAATCCATGATGTCGCTGGTGAAGTTGGTGCAGGGTCCTAGTGATCTAGTATTTGAGAGTTCAGCGCAGGGAGAAGTTGGCTGTGATGCATAGCTTTAATGTGAGGTGTTCAAGGCAACTGTTGGGGGTGTCTTTGGAGACAGCACAGGCACATGGTGCCTTTGAATATGATGACAACTACACCCTCAAGATTGTGCTGATGGTCTTGACTGGCAAACCTGTAGCCAGCGGGGATATCTGTAGCACTGTCTGGTACCAGGTTGGGGGTCAGCCAAGTCTCTGTAAGGAACACCAATTCTGGAGCATGGTCATGCAGCAGGCCCCATATCTCCACGACGTATTAGGTGAGCAAGTATGCACATGTGGTTTGATGTGTAGTTGGGCATTGATCTGTGTGAGTGAGGGTGGGGTACTGGTGCTGTTGGTGCAGGATTGGTGAGAGTTTGGTGTGGATGTGGGTGTGGGCTTGACAGCTTGCAGGAAGAGCAGGGTAACACTTCCTTTGTGTTGTATGATGAGGAGCAGGAGCAGTGTTGAGAGTGGCAACCAGGGTTGAGAGAGCATAAAAACGTGGTGGGCAGGGGTAGGTTGGGGAGGACTAGGGTTCCTGGCACTGGGCATGGTCCAGGCATGGACAGTTAAAGACCTGCTTGCTATTAGGTAAGTCCTGGGAGGGGGTAGGAGTGCAGAGGGAGGGGGATGGGGTAGAATGGGAAGAGCGTAATTCAAGAAAGTGGGAGGCAGAACCATGTCATTCTAGTTTAGACCCAGCCATAGTCAATTTAGTCTTGGCCCAAACTGCCAGGCCAAGTCTTCCCTGGACCAGAAACAAGCATCCTGGGACCGCTTTTGGGGTATCTCCACATATTAGCCAGGCTGGCTTGAATCTGGTGTTAGGTTATCCGTTGGAAAGGGTTTATAACTTTGTGGACTGTGCTCAAGTCTTATGGTGGTGGAACAAATCTCTTCCCAGCACTTAGCCAATGCTTTGGAGTGGAGAACCTGTTGTCGCATCCTTCCCTAACACTTCAGAAAGACAGGAAAGAAGTCTTTCAGTTTTTCTATGCAGCCCATGGGCATGCCTAGAGGGAAGAGGAATGGGGAAGAGATATACCTCTCTAGCCCTTGGACAAAGTTGGAGTGAGGGAGAAGGGGATGACATCATTCCTGAGTCTATGACATGGCAGGAGAGAAGGCTGTGTGATGGCTGCACCTTAGCTTTTGAAAACGTGTGTGTGTGTAAAACTCCACATGTTACAAGACAGGCCAAATTGTTGGGCAGTGAATTTCATTTTTATAATGAAGTCTACTGGGCCACCATAAGAATAGGGGTGTGTAAAAGTCATGTAATTTGATTTTGCATAGTTATACAAATGTTGGCAAAATTGTACAAATTGCACAGAACTATGTAAAATGTATAACTGGTATATTGCGCTTTTATTTAGTGCAAAATGCATTCTTGCATCCAAAGTTAACGTGGAAATGTATATTGTGCTAAAACAATAGTGCAAATAAACAAGAGCACTGCAGACAACAGGCACTCGTGCTCTGTCATTCACGCTGTTCCAGTGCATTCACTGTAATATTTTACTGTGTTTGGAGCATTCAATGCAATGGCACAAAATTATGCACTGTAGCTCGATCGTGTAATTTTGAGACTTTGTGTAACAAGATTAATGAAAAATGCTGATCTGCTGCTCTCTTCCACCCGCCTCCTTCTCTAACCCCCTGTTCTCTTTTCTTCTCCTGTGCTGATCTGTTGCTCTCTTCCACCCGACCTCCTTCTTTAACTCCCTGTTAACTTCTGCTGATCTGCTGCTCTTTTCCACCCCACCTCCTTTAACTCCATGTTCTCTTCTGCTATGCTGATCTGTTCCTCTCTTCCACCCACCTCCTTCTCTAACTCCCTGTTCTCTTCTCTCGTGCTGATCTGCTGCTCTCTTCCACCCTGTCTCCTTCTCTAACTCCCTGTTCTCTTCTCTTCTCCTGTGCTGATCTGCTGCTCTTTTCCACCCCACCTCCTTTAACTCCCTGTTCTCTTCTCCCATGCTGATCTGCTGTCCTCTTCCTCCCGCCTCATTCTCTAACTCCCTGTTCTCTACTCCTGTGATGATCTTTCTGCTATCTTCCATCCGCCTCCTTCTCTAACTCCCTGTTCTCTTCTCCTATTCTCTTTCACCCCGCCTCCTTATCTAACTCCCTTTTCTCTTCTCCTGGGCTGATCTGCTGTTCTCTTTCACCCCGCCTCCTTCTCTAACTCCCTGTTCTCTTCTCCTGTGCTAATATGCTGTTCTCTTCCACCGCTTCCTTCCTTAACTCCCTGTTCTCTTCTCCTGTGCTGATCTGCTGCTCTCTTCCACCAAACCTCCTCATTTAACTCCCTGTTCTCTTCTCTTCTCCTGTGCTGATCTGCTACTCTCTTCCACCCCACCTCCTTCTTTAACTCTGTTCTTTTCTCCTGTGCTGATCTGCTGTTCTCTTCCACCCGCCTCCTTCTTTATCTCTTTGCTGTGTTCTCCCGTGCTGATCTGCTGCTCTCTTCCACCGCCCCCTTCTCTAACTCCCTGTTCTCTTCTCCTGTGCTGATCTGATCTTATCATCCACCCTGCCTCATTCTCTAACGCCTTGTTGCCTTCTCCTGTGATGATCTTTTTGCTCTCTTCCATCCGCCTCTTTCTCTAACTCCCTTTTCTCTTCTCCGGTGCTGATCTGCTGTTCTCTTTCACCCCGCCTCCTTCTCTAACTCCCTGTTCTCTTCTCCTGTACTGATCTGTTGTTCTTTTCCACAGCCTCCTTCTGTGACTCCCGGTTCTCTTCTCCTGTGCCGATCTGCTGTTCTCTTCCCCCCGCCTCCTTCTTTAACTCCCTGTTCTCTTCTCATGTGCTGATCTGCTGCTCTCATCCACCCACCTCCTTCTTTAACTACTTGTTCTCTTCTCTCGTGCTGATCTGCTGTTCTCTTCCATCCCACCTCCTTCTCTACCTCCCTGTTCTCTTCTCCCATGCTGTTCTGCTCCTCTCTTCCACCTCACCTTCTTCTTTAACTCCCTCTTCTCTTCTGCTGTGCTAATCTGCTGCTCTCTTCCACCTCACCTCCTTCTCTAACTCCCTGTTCTCTTCTCTACTCCTGTGCTGATCTGCTGCTCTCTTCCACCCCACCTCCTTCTTTACCTCCCTGTTAACTTCTGCTGATCTGCTGCTCCTTTCCACCCCATCTCCTTTAACTCTCTGTTCTCTTCCGCTACGCTGATCTGTTCCTCTCTTCCACCCATCTCCTTCTCTAACTCCCTGTTCTCTTCTCTCGTACTGATCTGCTGCTCTCTTCCACCCTGCCTCCTTTAACTCCCTGTTCTCTTCTCTTCTCCTGTGCTGATCTGCTGCTCTCTTCCACCCACCTCCTTCTCTAATTCCCTGTTCTCTTCTCTTCTCCGGTAATTATCTGCTGCTCTCTTCCACAGCCCCCTTCTCTAGCTCCCTGTTCTCTTCTCCCATGCTGATCTGCTGTCCTCTTCCTCCCGCCTCATTCTCTAACTCCCTGTTCTCTTCTCCTGTGATGATCTTTCTGCTATCTTCCATCCGCCTCACTCCTAAATCCCTGTTCTCTTCTCCTGTGCTGATCTCCTGTTCTCTTTCACCCCGCCTCCTTATCTAACTCCCTTTTCTCTTCTCCAGTGCTAATCTGCTGTTCTCTTTCACCCGCCTCCTTCTCTAACTCCCTGTTCTCTTCTCCTGTGCTAATATGCTGTTCTCTTCCACCCGCTTCCTTCCTTAGCTCCCTGTTCTCTTCTCCTGTGCTGATCTGCTGCTCTCTTCCACCCCACCTCCTTCGTTAACTCTGTTCTTTTCTCCTGTGCTGATCTGCTGTTCTCTTCCACCCACCCCCTTATTTAACTCCCTGTTCTCTTCTCCTGTGTTGATCTGCTGCTCTCTTCCACCCCACCTCTTTATTTAACTCCCTGTTCTCTTCTCTTCTACTGTGCTGATATGCTACTCTCTTCCACCGCCTCCTTCTTTATCTCCCTGTTGTGTTCTCCCGTGCTGATCTGCTGCTCTCTTCCACCCGCCCCTTCTCTAACTCCCTGTTCTCTTCTCCTATGCTGATCTGATCTTATCTTCCACCCTGCCTCATTCTCTAACTCCCTGTTCTCTTCTCTTCTCCTGTGCGGATCTGCTGCTCTCTTCCACCCACCTCCTTCTCTAATTCCCTGTTCTCTTCTCTTATCCAGTACTGATCTGCTGCTCTCTTCCACCGCCTCCTTCTCTAGCTCCCTGTTCTCTTCTCTTCTCCTGTGCCGATCTGCTGTTCTCTTCCACCGCCTCCTTCATTAACTCCCTGTTCTCTTTTCCTGTGCTGATCTGCTGCTCTCTTCCACCCATCTATCTATCTATCTATTGCCCTCACTCTATCTATCACCCTCACTCTATCTATCTATCACCCTCATTCTATCTATCTAACGCCCTCACTCTATCTATCTATCTATCACCCTCTCTCTATCTATCGCCCTCACTCTATCTATCGCCCTCTATCTATCTATCGCCCTCACTCTATCTATCTATCTAGCGCCCTCACTTTATCTATCTATCGCCCTCACTCTTTCTATCTATTTATCTATTTATCTATCTATCTATCTATCTATCTATCTATCTATCTATCTATCTATCTATCTATCTATCTATCTATCTATCTACCTATCTATCTATCTATCTATCTATCTATCTATCTATCTAACAATCGCCCTCACTCTCTCTATCTATCTGTCGCCCTCACTCTATCCATCTATCTATTGCCCTCACTCTATCTATCTATTGCCCTCACTATCTATCTATCTATCTATCTATCTATCTATCTATCTATCTATCTATCTATCTATCTATCTATCTATCTATCTATCTATCTATCTATCTATCTATCTATCTATCTATCTATCTATCTATCTATCGCCCTCACTCTATCTATCACCCTCACTCTATCTATCTATCACCCTCATTCTATCTATCTAACGCCCTCACTCTATCTATCTATCACCCTCTCTCTATCTATCGCCCTCACTCTATCTATCGCCCTCTATCTATCTATCGCCCTCACTCTATCTATCTATCTAGCGCCCTCACTTTATCTATCTATCACCCTCACTCTTTCTATCTATCTATCTATTTATCTATCTATCTATCTATCTATCTATCTATCTATCTATCTATCTATCTATCTATCTATCTATCTATCTATCTATCTATCGATCTATCGCCCTCACTCTATCTATCTATCGCCCTCACTCTATCTATCTATCGCCCTTCTATCTATCTATCTATCTATCTATCTATCTATCTATCTATCTATCTATCTATCTATCTATCTATCTATCTATCTATCTATCTATCTATCTATCTATCTATCTACCTATACCGGGAAGACTTTAGTTACCACTCTGGTATTCTCCAAAATGGATTATGGAAATGCCCTCTTCCTCAACACCCAGAAATCTGTGCTGTCAAAGTTACAGTCGGTACAGAATGCGGCTGCCAGAACTCTTTTAAACATCCCTCGCCGCCAGCCTACTTCCCTTGCCATCCGCCAGCTTCTTTGGCTCAGAGTAGAGAGCCGTATTAAGTTCAAGGCCCTCTGCATTGCCTACAAGGCAGTGCATGGCACAGGACCCAAATTCCTGACTGAGGCACTCCAGCTGTACACCCCCAAAAGACTGTTGAGATCTGCCAACACTTGCCTTCTTCCTGTACCTCGCACTAGAACGGCAACTTGGGGAGACCGTCGCTTTTTAGTGGCCACACCAAAACTCTGGAACCTTCTTCCATTAAATATCAAAAATGCCCCCAACCTGATGAGCTTCCGGAGGCTCGTAAAGACATGGCTGTTTAACCAGTGAACTCTATTATTATGGTCCTGCTAGCTCACACATGCGCCGAGACACCCTAGGGTATTTGTTTGCGCAATAAAAATCTCAAAAATAAATAAATAAATAAATCTATCTATCTATCTATCTATCTATCTATCTATCTATCTATCTATCTATCTATCTATCTATCTATCTATCTATCTATCTATCTATCTATTGCCCTCTAGCGATCTATCTATCGCCCTCACTCTATCTATCTATCTATCTATCTATCTATCTATCTATCTATCTATCTATCTATCTATCTATCTATCTATCTATCTATCTATCTATCTATCTATCGCCTGCACTCTATTTATCTATCTATCTATCGCCCTCACTTTATCTATCTTTCGCCCTCCCTCTAGCTATCTATCGCACTCACTCTATCTATCTATCTATCTATCTATCTATCTATCTATCTATCTATCTATCTATCTATCTATCTATCTATCTATCTATCTATCGACTGCACTCTATTTATCTATCTATCTATCGCCCTCACTTTATCTATCTTTCGCCCTCCCTCTAGCTATCTATCGCACTCACTCTATCTATCGCACCACCACAGCATCACTCAGGGGCACCCAGCATCACTCAGGGGCACCACAACATCACTATGCGCTACTACAGCATCACTGAATGCCACAGCATCACTCGTCGCCACCACATCACTCAGCGCCACCACAGCATCAATCTGTGCAACTATTCAACAACAACTGGTTCAAATATGTTCTCTCAATGTTTCAAGCTTTATTACAAATGTCACAAAAAGATGTTAATATTTCACTTCTGTTCTTGGATTTTCGTCACAATAAAATACACTGAACATAATCCTCACAAAAGTTATTTTTTAAAGTTTAAGCTATTGCCATTATAAATTACAATAACTTTTATTTAAGTATTAATTATTTAAAAAAAATAAAAGCCATTGTTATTTGTAATATCAATGCATCTAAGTCACGTAAATACAAAACATGTTGCATTACAAATGCTATAGTTGTCACATTTGCAAAAGTTAAAAGTATTGGCATTGTAAATGACAAAGCTATTAATTTCTCTATTTTCAAAACCAACACATAAATAAAAAATGTGTCATTTACAAGACCAATAGCTCAAACTTTCCTAATGCGAGACCTATTGCATTGCAAATGCTTGTTTTTGATGGCGTTATCTGGCTGTTTACCTGTCTCCTCACCCTTCACGGCAGAAGGGCGCTGTCAGGGCCTGGCCGGACCAAGGCTCTCCTCAGACATTGCGCCACACTGTGAGGCATCTCTGGGGCGGCCTGTTTGTTTTCCCACGTTCACACTGGGATGTCAGAATGAGCCCAGGGCACTGTGGGAAGCATTGCGGCTTTGAAGAGAGAGGCCAGTTTCCTACTTCGTGACAAAGTATGAGGTCACAGGCGAGTACTTACTTTGACAAGGGGAAGAAACGCACACACGCCACAGCAGCACGCACCCTTTTATCAATAAGCGAGACATGCCAAGCGTTCTGGCTTAAGGTTTAGACATTTCACTCGATGGCATATGGCAAGACTGCCTTCCTGTGTTGGATGCGGGGGAAGGCTAGGGACGGGTTGGTGGTATTCAGTAAGACACCAGGGCCACGCCCACGCACCAGAACACGTGATAAAACCAGCTGTGGCCTCTGGGTCTCATGACATGTAAGTGACATCAAAGGTCAACTGCTGTAAAGCATGCCGAAAAGCATCTTTATACATCAAGGAGCAATGCATTTGGGTGGGTGGCATGTTTCCTCAGATCTGATCAAACCAGAGGGGGACTAAGCTCTTATCATCCTGACACAATGTAGGTTGCTTAATAGCTATAGCACACGGGACATGTGGCAAGACATTCTGTTGGTTTATAAGGAACATCAAAGGCAAATGGAATAGGACTGTGACATCTCTTCCTACAAATGCTTTGTTTCCAGATCTACAAAGGTTGTCCCTCGTCGTTTTTAAAGGCCAGGTAATTCTACCCGGGATGACAAATAGATTTTCCTCTTAATAGTGTGTGCGGGACTCAATATATAACGGACGTACTACACCTGCCAAACTCTAAATAGTACATAAGCATCAGTGACACATTGCACTAGTGCTTTGTGAAGAGGGCTTTTGAGGCACGAAAGTGACACAATGAGTTATGGCATTTCTGACCCTTCTGTCAACCAGTGTTGATAGGGAGGTCCTGGAAGTGCACCTTAGCACCGCGAGGGGTAATGATTTGTTATGAAAAGGCCACCACCGTGGTGGAACAGACTACTCTGCTTTTGGTACCATCTGCTGGCTCTGCTGATTAGTTCCCCGCCTTTAAAATGATCCGGTCTTCCATGAAATCTGAAATGAAATATATGGGATCAGGAGACTATTGATGCCTATGAAGTCCACAGTATGAACAATGGTTTAACATACAGCAGTGAGTGAAAATGAGCGCATGGTGAACATACATAATAACCTATCTCATGTAAGAAACAGTGGCCCGATTTGCTGCTAAAATGTGAGATATGTGCAACATAATAGACACACTTTGTTAACCTTTCCGTAAAACACCCGGCTTCTCCGATGTTTTTGGTCATTCCTAAGAATAAAATGGAGCTCTAAAAAGATGAGTGGCTTAGCTCATTGTAAAACAAATTAAGGGAAAAGGGCTAGACCCCTATTGATTAATGTTAAATTGGTAAGCCCCCTTGGAATGTGTGACTCTTTCCTTAAATCTAGAGGCAACTTCCGAAAAAAAAAGTTTGCTACTCACAGGTTCTATAACACTTTGAGATTTTACATCCATCTCTAAATTTTAAGTAGACAGACTTTTAAAATATTAAAATCTTATTTCATTTTGCCATTATATTGCAGTTTCATACAAACAATTTCTCAATAAAACCAATCTAAGTGCTGGGATTTGAGACATTGGAAAACTTTAGAAACATCTCAAAGACTAAAGTGCACTTTGGTGGCAGACAGATAGTTAAATTTCTAATAGTTTCAGAATACTTGGCTTGCAGGTGTTATAACTGTAACACTGCCTTACTTGACCTGGAAATGGCTGCAGCCATTGATATAATACTCCATTACATTTACAGTTATATGCACAGATTAGTTTTATGTGGCAATTCTATGCGGATGGTGCTGTTTCATACATTTTGCAGTGCCACTGTCTTTGAATGTGCAATAACCTCCACTATCCTCGTCCGTTGACAGACTGTGGGTCACCACTCTATGTGATTTTCTAGCACTCACTGCGTACCAGGCTCTACTGTGTATAAAGAGTGTGTGTCTCTGACTGTTATGCAGTGTTTAATTTGTGCCAGTGGTTTCCGGAACTGAAAGAGCAATTTATTATCAACACTGGAAATTATGAGAGTCTACCACATGGTGGCGCTGTTTGTCTAATTTAGAGACATGCTGTCACCTCAGTACTGGAAATAGCATTCACAGGGTCTTAATGTATTTAAGACAGTGGCAAAGGAACAGGGAGCGCAAGCGCCTATATTAATAGCTCTACAAATATATTTTTCTAATATTACCAATATTCTCTTCCCATCCCTTACAATCTAATTCATGACCATTCATTCTAAAAGTGCAGTAGAATGAGAAACCCTTGCCTTTTGCAATATGCCCTTGTAGTGTTTGTTTCATTAGAGAATAGAACCAAAGATAAACGACAAACATGACACATTATTTCAGGCTTAGTGGTACAGCAAGGTACATTTACTCTCAGTCACTATCAATAGGGATGGAACTAAACTTAGAACTTTACCAGCTTTGCTAAGTGGTGCACAAATTAGACATTTTTCAAGAGAAATACATTATCAATCCTCAGGTCATTTTTATAAACTCAAAACTGCTCAATGGTGAGAGAAATGGACATAACCATTTAACAAATAAGGGGAAAGTATGGATCCTTGGGAAGTCTCAATGTTAACGGTGGAGGAAGGTGAGATATATTTATCAAGCATTACACTCTGTGACCTGTCTTTCATAAAACAGGTAAACGAGGATAGAATAGTCCCCAGTTCTGCAGCTAGGAAGTCTGGATAGCTGCATGTTATGGTCAACAGTTTCAAAAGCTGTTTGCCGATCTAGTAAAACCAAAGCACTATCGTTGTTTTAATCAGCAGCCATCCAAAGATCATGTTGCAGCATTGCCAAAGTGGATTCTGTTATTCTGTTTGCATGAAAATCAACTTTACATCATCCAGAATATGTTATTCTTTGCAGGAAGGTGATAATTGGTTAGCCACTAAACTTTCTAAGATTTTTGCTATAGCGGGAAAGAGGGTGATTGGCCGATAGTTAGACATAATGTCTGCAATTAGCTCAGGGTTTTCAACAGATGATTAACAGTACCCTATTTAAGGTCAGCTGCAACAAACCAAGAGTGAAGCTGACCCTTCTTATTACAGGTATTCCCAGGCCTAAGACATTTTAAGAATAGACTAGAGAGGAGAACCAGATTTACAACTCTTAGTAATTGCGGAAACAGACTAATGGGAGATTATAAAACTGCTCAAGGGAATAAATAAATATTTGTGCAGTACGAGCAATATTGAAATTAACTGAAGGATTAACTTTTATCATGTCACAAATATGAGTATTTATGCTTGAAAGAAATTAACTAATTCATTACAAATGGTTTGAGAGTTAACAGATTGAGAAATTATACGAATGACATCTGAATGTTCATCAGTAAATTTAAAGAGTTATTTTTGTTTTTTAGTAGAATCAGCGAGTTGGATGGTTTACTATTTTTTGTGAGTAGCTTGGGTAGCTGTTTTTTTTATAAGCCAACCATTTTTTTTTGTAGGTTTCTTTGTGTTCCAGGATATATACAGGTATCAGTTATTTTCGGTCTGCCCAACCTTTAGTTTTAGCTTGTGAAGGGTGAAAGTGGAGAAGGGCAGTGATTTGGATTTACCCCAATTTTCTTTGAGTTTACGGTAGACCAGTGGATGTAGTCATTGATGGGGAAAAGTATATATCCCTATGAATGTACTACATAGATAACATAGTCAGTTCCAATTCTCACCCGCATTATCTCAAATCTACTGAGCTATCACACTTCTCACTGCACAAAGCTTCCTGGAAAGCTGCCAGCTAAGTCCTCCATGGCACACCACACCCTCCTTCACAGATAATATTCCAGCGCTGAACCAAGGATCCCATTATGTCCTTGACAACAGCTGCACAGACACTAAGATGTATTTGCTCTCTTTTCTTCATCGTACCATGCATCTCCTGTCTCCCTCTATAGTTAGCTGACAAAGGGCATTCCCCACTCAGGAACGTAGCTTCCTTTAGCTGCCTACACTGCACACCTGTTTTCTTTGTTTTATGCGTGTGCTGCATTTCTATATTACTATATTTTTCACCCATATTTAGCACTGTCCCCTCCTTTGGCTTTTGCTGGTACTGCATTTCTATAGTGTATATAAAGACCACACACTGGTAACGTGGCAGAAGGTACCAGTTTTAATGTCATGCACAGGTGTACGTCTGCCCTTCTCCTTTGGCTAGTCAACAAGCAATGTTACCTACAAATGCATTTTGTGCAGTCCTGAGCCCTGATGTCTGGTGTATTCCTTATGTTGCTCCGGGGTTGCAAGAGGTATTCCCTGACAAATGGTGCTGTGACTCAGATGTGTAATATGTCACACCACTTCAGCACTTATAATTGAGCAGGTTTTTTCCTTTCTCTCTGGCTGTGAAACAGGGGACTGAGGAGTTAACTACGTGCCAGTAAGTTGGCTGGCAGTGGCGGATTCCTATGAGGAATCGTAACCCATGCAGAAGAGCCTGTGCCCGAGGGGACTTGGAAGCCCCAGGATCACCTTACCGAAGTGGGGTAAGGGGATCATCCGATAATTAGGTTGCACCGGAACACAGGCAAAGAATTTTGAAATGTGCACAGAGGGAATTGTTATTGATTATTAGTCAGTCAAAAAGATCTTTATTTCGGCAATGTGCCTTAAATGAAACAGATATATAAAAACAGTACACAGTAGATGGCAATCAAAGTTCATGATAAATGTAACAATCGCAACAAATTTGCTTTGTCTGACTTATATATTGACTGATGGTGGTGTTGAGATGTATTTTCCTAAATTCTCACATAGAACGGTGTTTCTTTGAATCATACCTGAAGTAGTGAATTACTGCATTGAAAAGCAAACTGCATCACACTTCACTCCATGCTATTTGACTCTTTGCTAGTCGATTCCATGCTACTCCACTCTACGCTGTTACACTGTACACCACTCCACTCTATGTCACTACTCTATGGTAGTCAACTGTAGGCTACTCCATTCTATACTAATGCAGTGTATGCCCTTTCAGTCTACCACACTCATTATACAAAACTATACCAAACTGTCCACAATTACATGTTCGACACTCTATTCTATGACACTGCAGTGTACAGCACTACACTGTACACTCCTGTACTGTATGCTACTTCACCCTATGTTATTCTATTCTACATAACTCCACACCACAACACTACACTCTACGCTATTCCACTCTATGTCAGTTCAGTGTAAACCACTTCACTGTACATTTTTCCACTCTATGCCACTCCACTCTATTACACTCCAGTGTCCAGTATTATACTGTACACAGCTCCACTCTACCTCACTCCAATGTATGCCACTCCATTGTATGCTATTGCTGTCTACGCGATTCCACTGTACAACACTCCACTCTACGCCACTGTATGCTATTCCACCATATGGCACTGTATGCTATTCCACTATTTGTTATTCCACTTTACATCACTCCACTGTATGTCAATACAGTCAACACCACTACAGTCTACACTATGCCCCTCTACGCCACTCCACACTAAGCCATTTCATTCTATGACACTCCACTGTATGCCACTCCACTGTATGACCCTCTACTGTATGCTACTCAACTCTGCGCTATTTCACTGTACATAGCACTACAGCGTACAAGATTCACAGCCACTCTACTGCACGACAGTCCACTCGACAACTGAACTCCACTCTATGCTACAACATTGTAAAACACTCTATTTCACTCTATGCCACAGTAAGAAACTCTACTCGATGACACTCAACAACATTTGACTCCACAAGACTGAAGTCAACGACACTCCATTTTATGACACTGTAACATATGAAATGCCTCTTTGTTATGCAACACGCCACTCCACTTTACAATACTCCATTCCAGTATACAACACACCATACCACCCCACTGCATATCACTTTACGCTATGCCACTGTTCTCTATTCCACTACACTCTATTCTATTGTACAGCACTACGCCCTGTGACACTCCACTCTGACACTGTTCACCACTACACTCTACGACCTTACACTTAACAATACTAACAACACTCAACGAATTGTCAATTGACAATACAATTTGAAACACATTTTTATCAAAAAATAAAAATGTATTTAATGACAAACCAAAGGTTAAAGCTAAACTATAGTTTAATTTTTGTATTTATTCTCTCTATACAAACTCAAATTAAACTATGCAAACTTTAAAAAGTCTAATTTGCTCACCATCAGTTATACTTACATTTATAATGTACATATCACTTTCAATTTACTATAACTGGCAGACCTAAGTACACAATCTTGTCACCTCACTTGCCATACTGCATTAACTATGACAAGCCCTTTCTCCATACACTGGTTTTACCCTTGTATATTATATGAATTATACAGTATATAATCATAGCATTCATCACAACACTTCTTACTTCTCAAATGACATCCTTTCTGAGAACACAGTGCATGGTAGAGTGGCAAGTTATAGTCAGAGCCACAGGAATTATGCGGCAGGAGAGTGCCAAATTATAGGGCAGGGTTGGGTGAATTATGTGGCGAGAAATGCCATATTATGCGGCATAATGCAGCACATTATGTAATAGTATTACTTCTTTACTTCTTTAGTTCATCATTTTTAAACTTGGTAACACTGTATGGGATTGGCTGCAACTCATTCGTACCACTTAACACCCAAAAATAGCAATAAGCAACAGGGAGGTGACCACTCCAGCTTTGCAAAGACCCTTCCACTGCACAGCAACATGTGTCTCTCGCCCCACTGAGGACCCCGCCCAGCAGACCTGGCAGCAAGAAGGCCCCATGGTTCACCGACGAACTCAAGAGCTCCAAGAAGAACTGCCGAGCCCTCGAGAAAGCCTGGAGAAGGGAACCAACATCGGACAACATGACCACCCTCAAGCTTGCCACCCGGAAGCACCACCAACTGATCCGTGCCACCAAGAAAACTGCATTCAAGGACCGTCTGGACAACAACGCACACAACTGCAAGGAACTCTTCAACATCGTGAAAGAGCTCTCCAACCCCAACGCCGGAAACAACGACATCACCCCATCGCAAGACCTCTGCAACTCCCTCGCCTCCTACTTCCACAACAAGATCGCGGACATACACAACAGCTTCAGCACTCAACCGACGCACGCCACGACCGAACCACCGCCCCCCACCACCACCCTCCACGCCTGGACTCCGATCAGCACCGAAGACACCGTCCGCATGATGAACTCCATCCACTCCGGATCTCCAACCGACCCCTGCCCTCACCACATCTTCAACAAGGCCGACGCTGTCATCGCACCCCACCTGCGGAACATCATCAACACCTCCTTCGACACCGCCACCTTCCCGGAGAGCTGGAAGCACGCAGAACTCAGCGCCCTACTCAAGAAACCTACAGCGGACCCCGCCGAATTCAAGAATGACCGCCCCATCTCGCTCCTCCCGTTTCCAGCCAAAGTCATCGAGAAGACCGTCAACAAACAGCTGGCCGCCTTCCTCGAGACAAATGGATCCCTCGACCCCTCACAGTCTGGCTTCCGAGCCAACCACAGCACCGAGACCGCCCTCATCGCTGCCACCGATGACATCCGAGCCTTGATGGACAACGGAGAAACAGCGGCCCTCATCCTCCTAGACCTCTCCGCGGCATTCGACACTGTCTGCCACCGCACCCTAGTGCAGCGCCTCAGCAACGTCGGAATCCAGGAGAAGGCACTGGAATGGATGATCTCCTTCCTCGACGGAAGAACACAGAGAGTCCGTCTACCACCGTACAAGTCAGAGGCCACCGAAGTCATCTGCGGCGTCCCTCAAGGATCCTCGCTGAGCCCCACCCTCTTCAACGTCTACATGAGCCCCCTCGCGGCCATCGCATGCCAACACAACCTCAACATCATCTCCTACGCTGACGACACCCAGCTGATCCTCTCCCTGACCAACGACCCCGCCGCCGCCAGAGCCGACCTTCACGAAGGGATGAAAGACGTAGCCGAGTGGATGACGACCAGCCGCCTGAAAGTGAACTCAGACAAGACGGAAGTCCTCATCCTGGGCTCCTCGCCCTCCGCCTGGGACGACTCCTGGTGGCCCCCCGCCCTGGGCACCGGACCCAAACCGACAGACCATGCACGCAACCTGGGCTTCATCCTGGACTCCTCCCTCTCCATGACCAGACAAGTCAACGCCGTCTCCTCGTCATGCTTCAACATCCTGCGCATGCTACGGAAGATCTTCCGGTGGATCCCCACCGAGACCAGGAAGACGGTAACCCAGGCCCTCGTCACCAGCCGTCTGGACTACGGCAACGCCCTCTACGCCGGAACCACCGCCAAGCTCCAGAAGAGACTCCAGCGGATCCAGAACACCTCAGCCAGACTCATCCTCGACATCCCACGACACAGCCACATCTCCGGACATCTGAGAGACCTGCATTGGCTCCCCGTCAACAAAAGAATCACCTTCCGTCTCCTCACCCACGCACACAAAGCCCTACACGATCAAGGCCCGAGCTACCTCAACAACCGCATCAACTTCTACGCTCCCAAACGCCATCTCCGATCAGCCAGTCACGCCCTCGCCGCCTTCCCCCGCATCCGAAGTACGACAACAGGAGGAAGGTCCTTCTCCTACCTGGCCGCCAAGACCTGGAACTCCCTCCCGACCGACCTGCGCCTGACCCAAGACCACCTCTCCTTCAGGAAGAAGCTCAAGACCTGGCTGTTCAAGCAGTAGCAGAACCACCCCCCCCCCCCCACCTCCCCCAAGCGCCTTGAGACCCTCCGGGTAAGTAGTGCGCTCTACAAATGTCTTTGATTGATTGTCTCTGCATTTTAGTAACTTGAACTGTTTGAGCTAGAAACAATATTTTTTGTTAAAATCAGCAGATTATGTGGCAGAAGATGGACTATGTGGAAAATGCTGCAAATCTATGATGATGCGAAAATTGCCACGGCCGCACAATCACAAAATTCAGGGGTCCTTGTTAGAGTTAATGAAGCAAGGAACTATGACTTTAGAATTTCTAAAGTTTGTATAGTATAAGTTTGGTTTGTATAGAAAAATGTATATAAAGTAATTTATCCACACATAAAAAACATCACTTACATGTAGCCACCACCTTGATTCCCTACTTGTCAAGCACATCCTTCTCCCTGTTTAAGATACAATGGCATCAGCCCTACACATGACCTGCTGTAGCAGCTCTCTCACTCCCAGTAAGTCATATATCCAAACTTGTCTCAAAAATCAGCCCCAATCAAACCCAACTCCGCACGAGGCGAGGAAACAGCACCACATCCAGATAACCAGTTCCTTGTCTTTTTATTATTTAGTATTCACCATCAGGTGCGGGCATGAGGCCAACACATTTCAGCCATAGCCTTCAACAGGGTCATAAAGTTGCAGTGTACAAACAATCGTTTTAAAGGGACAACCCCTTTAACTCACCACCATTAAAAACAATGCATGGACTGCTACATATTTAACTGAATGGCACATTTCTCCCACCTTATTGTTTTCCAATTCATACATTTTTGTGTTACATTTTTAAGTTTGAACTTTTCACTCCACAATTTTCACAGTTCTAGATGTAATGCAAGAAATAACAAAAATCTTTATTTTACATATTTCATTTCAGTAATTTAAAATAATTTCTGATGAATCCTGGTAAAGTTCATCAAATAATTATATCACATATTTCATTTAAAATTATTTTATATCATTATTATTATTTATGTCCAAAACGGTGATCACAGGAAAACAAACCACTGTACAAAACAGCATAGCAAACGTAAAAAGATATATTTATTATACAGAGAGGGAGAAAAGAAAATACTTTCAGAAGTAAGGGAAACACAAATAGAAGGGGGCAGGAGAGAAGGGAAAAAAAGGGGGAAAGGAAGGGGCTAAACAACAGAGGAAGGTTTCGTTGAGGGGATCATTAAATAGAGGAATGTATTCACAGGGTACAATTGAATGCATTTCTATGATATTAAGGGATTATTTGGATCGGTATGCTCTTGTTGACCTCACATCTCGTGATTTGATCCTTCTTTTTTCCTCTTTTTTCTTTTTTGTCTCTTTGGTTTATTTGGCTTTTTTTCCCTGTCCTTTACCTCTTCTGATCCCTGCACTATTTCATGTAAGGACCCTCCATATAATTATAGAATGTGGAAGATATTGTTGTTTCCAATTGTAAACAGAGCCACTTCTCAGTATAAAGTCCCCATTCGTTTTTACTGGAAGAAAAGGCCAATTGCAAAGTGCCCACTAGTTGTAAACAGTACACTCATCTTCTGCAAAAAGCTGCACACAGTAATATTTTCAAGAAACCTATTAAAAAATATTATTAACAATAAAGTGCTTTCTTGTGCCTTTTAGCACACTGCACATTGCACTTTACCTTCCCCTGGTGCTCATAGTCCACGCTCCACCACGGCAGTTTGTGCCGATTGCGCGGTGGGATGGAGCTCCTCCCCTTAGCTGCATCAATGCCTGGCTGGTTGTTGGGTGGCTACTTAAACAGAATGTGTTGCTGGACGTGTAGCACTAGGTAAGCAGCGCACCGAAGTTTAACTGGCAGGCGCTACGGGCAGATTGCTCATTTTGAAAACAAACGTGTGTATTTTTAATAATTTTAAATCGCTCTTAGTTGGCTTTTAGCACACTGCACATTGCACTTTATCTTCCCCTGGTCCTCGTAGTCCCCGGATGGTGCTCCTCCCCTTAGCTGCACCAATTTCTGGCTGGTTGTTGGGTGGCTACTCAAACTGAATGTGTTGCCGGATGTGCAGGGGACGTGCGCAGCGGGTGCACCGCTGACGCGCCAAAGGCTAGGCCATCGTCGCCCGTCTGCGCATGGACCGCACCCAGTAACAGAGATGCTGCCTATTGGTTAAGCCTGACCCCTCGCTGCACGATTTACTCAGGCAAGGAATTACTAGCACTAAATCAATTTTATACTACTCTTCCCAATAATTGAGCCAGTTTTATCCCCAACAATCTGTTTCTTAAGAAAGCTACCAACTGTTCTAGTTGTGGTTTCTCCCTAATATGTATGCCACGATCTTGCACAATCCCTGTTAACACTGCTCCTGTTACGAAAGTTACCAGCAATTCCCCCCTTACACTCCGTGGAGCTCTTGTCAATGCTAGGTCTCTGCCAAAACAAGCATTAGATATTGCGAATATAATAAACGACAAGGGTCTTAGCATGCTCTTCATTACAGAAACATGGGCTGATCAGGCATCAGGCCCTAATTTCTGCATTTGTATCCCTCCAGGGTTTACGGTTTTCAGGCATGATAGAACCCACAAAAAAGGTGGAGGGGTTGCCTTGATTTACCGGGACACATATACAGGCTCCTTTGAGCCAGTACCGTCGCAAGATTGCGAAACCTTCTTTTTTAATTTAAAGATAAATATCTTCTTATATTCAAGGGGATGCTGCTTTATCGCCCGCCTGGGGAAAAAGGGTTTTCTTAATTTTTTTTAACATGCTCCTAGAAACTTATGCTCTTGAAAACAGCGTTCATATTTTAGGCGATTTTAACTTCCAATTAGAAGTTTCTACTGACATAAATAAGATCTCTTTCCTTGATACCCTGAAGATGGCAGGCTTAGACCAAAGGGTCATCGGCCCTACACATCTGGAAGGCCAAAACTTAGATGGCATCTTTACTAATAATGATCAGTTAAAGATTAAGGAGAAATTACCTCAGACCTGGACTGCCCATTATGTGGTGCTCTTCGAGCTTATTAGCATTCCTAAAGACCAACCCAACATATCTAACAGCCCAATTAGACTCAACCGTAACTGAAAAAGGTAGATAACTCTTCGCTTAGGCTTCAGCTTTTGCGCTCAAAAGCAAAAATGCCAGAGAAGGCAGAACAGGCTTCATCACATTTCAATCAGTGGCTTACGCAGACAGGTGACTATATTGCTCCTCTTCAGTTCAAAATGTCGTCTCATGCAACAGAAAGAGCCCCAATTGCCCCTACAAGAGTAAAAAAGCAAGAGTGTAGATGAAAAGAGAGATGCTGCAGACTACATTATAATGATCATGATCTTGCTAAATACAAGACAGCATTAGCAAAATATAAAAATTTAATTATGACAGCAAAATAGTCCTATTTTTCTAAACAAATTAAGGAGGTGGAAAATTCTACCAAAGAGCAGTTTAGAATTGTAACTAGTCTATCTACCTTACCAAATAAAACAGCGGATAATTATTCTCCGGATTTCTGCAACTCATTAGATTGATATTTTCAAAGTAAAGTGGAACAAATCTATACCGCCTTCGACAATGGGGCAAGGTCTAAGATTCGAGACCCAGATATCGGGTTACCTTCTAATACCACAACATTTAAAGAATTCAGAGCAGTAACGGTGGATGAGTTTACCACCTATATTACTCAAGTCAAATCTGGCTACCCCTATGACCCTTCCCCCATATGCCTTTTACGCAAGTTCCTGAGATTCTTGGCCCCACCCTAACCTCAATCTTTAATTCTATGTTTAAGCAGGGTGTCTTTCCCTCCATCCGGAAGAGGGCGTCAATTCTGCCTCTTGTCAAAAAGTGAAATCTTGATGAAGCTGACACCAATAATTTCAGGCCTATTTCACTTCTTCCAGCTCCTGCCACATTGGAGGAAAGTTATGAATAATCAACTAACACAATACTTACAGGAATATAACTTATTGGATGAATCTCAGTTTTTGTTTTAGAGCAGAGCACAGCACCGAACCTGCTCTGATAAAAGCTACTGATGAAATAGGAGTGGTCTTGGATGCAGGTGGGGCTGCTGCTCTTGTCCAACTCGACCTGTCGGCAGCATTCGACACAGTTGACCATAAACTATTACTCACCTGTGTAAATGTGTTGCGCATTTCGGACAATGGTTTAGCTTTGATTTCTTCTTTTCTGTCCGATAGGACACAACTAGTGGCCTTGGGTCCTTGGGACCGTCCTGACCTCCTCGAAGGCGGTCGCTCCTCGAAGGCGGTCGCTCCTCGAAGGTGGTCGCTCCCCACGCTGCTCCCAGCCCAGTACCTGACCTGACCTGGTATCGTAGCGCTGCTCGCACTGCTATTGCTGAACTCGATTTCACTAAAGCTGCTCTGTGACCTGGAAGCATTGTCGTATTACTCGCACTGCTATTGCTTAATTGGATTTGATAGTAGCGCTGTGCCGCTAGACTGCGCATTGTTTGTTTATTGTTGTCCATTGCTGCCTTTGCCTGCTTGCCGATTTGTGCCTGATTGTGCAGATTTCACTGGCCATTTCACTGCCATTGGCTTTGCCTGTGCCCCAATCTCGTCCTGCTTGCCTTTTGACTTGCTGCCATTTTGTTGTTGTTGTTGTGCCTCCCAGCCCGGCTCTCCACCCCGCTCCCGCCTCCCAGCTGCTCCTCCCTCCTCCCTTGCCCCTCCCCCCTCCACCATCCACATATGACAGATGCATTTGCGTGCAGCGTTCACGCGCAGCGGTCACGCCCCAGTAGCGCCAAAGGTGCGCAAAAAGTAAGCCCGTCTACGCCCGTCCGCGCCTGGACCGCGCCCAGCGCCATACCCCCTGGTCCCCACAAAACCCATTCAACCCGCATTACATACGACGCCGCAACCCTCTCAGCCCTTAACCCCGGCCGACTCCCAACCTGCTACCAAGACACACCCATGGACCCTTCACCTGCCAATCCTGCAAGTTCTGCTGCGTCAGGACCCACACCAAATCCACAAACTCCAAATATAACTCCGGCACTAACCACCTAAAGTGCATCCTGCTCAACACCCGCTCAGTCAACAGACACTCCATTGAACTCTGGAACCTACTCGACACCACATCGCCGTACATCGCCTTCCTTACAGAAACATGGATGAACGCCTCATCAGCACCCGACATCGCCATAGCCATCCCGGACACCTATAAGATCATCCGTAAAGATCGCACCAACCAAACCGGAGGAGGAGGCATCGCCATCGTCCATAAGAACACCATCCGCATCACGACCAGTTCCGACGATAACCTCGCCTCCGCCGAACACCTTCACTTCCAGATTCACACCGACCCCAAAACCACACTCAGAGGCAGCCTCATCTACATACCACCAGGACCCCGCACACAATTCAGCGAAGACATCACTGACTTCATCAGCCCACACACCCTCCCCTCCGAGAACTACATTCTAATGGGAGACCTCAACTTCCACCTGGAAAAGAAAAACGACAGCAACACCACCACCCTCCTAGACAACCTGGCCAATCTCGGACTCAAACCACTTGTTGACACCCCCACCCACCTTGCCGGACACACGCTCGACCCAATCTTCACCTCCAGCAAGCACATCTCCTTCGATCACACCACAGCTCTCCATTAGACGGATCACAGCTGCGTTCACTTCAACTACAATAAGACCACGACCCACAACCCCCCACAACCTATTCCTCGAAGAAACTGGAACAAAATCACCACCGACCAGCTCTTCACATCGCTTCACCACACACTGCAGACGAAAAGGCGTTGGAAAGGGCGACAGCATGGGAGACATTAGTGCAGGCGCTCGGTGATGGAACGGGAGAGGAACTCGAAGGCGGTCGCTCCTCGAAGGCGGTCGCTCCTCGAAGGCGGTCGCTCCCCACGCTGCTCCCAGCCCAGTACCTGACCTGACCTGGTATCGTAGCGCTGCTCGCACTGCTATTGCTGAACTCGATTTCACTAAAGCTGCTCTGTGACCTGGAAGCATTGTCGTATTACTCGCACTGCTATTGCTTAATTGGATTTGATAGTAGCGCTGTGCCGCTAGACTGCGCATTGTTTGTTTATTGTTGTCCATTGCGGCCTTTGCCTGCTTGCCGATTTGTGCCTGATTGTGCAGATTTCACTGGCCATTTCACTGCCATTGGCTTTGCCTGTGCCCCAATCTCGTCCTGCTTGCCTTTTGACTTGCTGCCATTTTGTTGTTGTTGTTGTGCCTCCCAGCCCGGCTCTCCGCCCCGCTCCCGCCTCCCAGCTGCTCCTCCCTCCTCCCTCGCCCCTCCCCCCTCCACCATCCACATATGACAGATGCATTTGCGCGCAGCGTTCATGGGCAGCGGTCACGCCCCAGTAGCGCCGAAGGTGCGCAAAAGGTAAGCCCGTCTACGCCCGTCGGCGCCTGGACCGCGCCCAGCGCCATACCCCCTGGTCCCCACAAAACCCATTCAACCCGCATTACATACGACGCCGCAACCCTCTCCGGCCGACTCCCAACCTGCTACCAAGACACACCCATGGACCCTTCACCTGCCAATCCTGCAAGTTCTGCTGCGTCAGGACCCACACCAAATCCACAAACTCCAAATATAACTCCGACACTAACCACCTAAAGTGCATCCTGCTCAACACCCGCTCAGTCAACAGACACTCCATTGAACTCTGGAACCTACTCGACACCACATCGCCGTACATCGCCTTCCTTACAGAAACATGGATGAACGCCTCATCAGCACCCGACATCGCCATAGCCCTCCTGGACGCCTATAAGATCATCCGTAAAGATCGCACCAACCAAACCGGAGGAGGAGGCATCGCCATCGTCCATAAGAACACCATCCGCATCACGACCAGTTCCGACGATAACCTCGCCTCCGCCGAACACCTTCACTTCCAGATTCACACCGACCCCAAAACCACACTCAGAGGCAGCCTCATCTACATACCACCAGGACCCCGCACACAATTCAGCGAAGACATCACTGACTTCATCAGCCCACACACCCTCCCCTCCGAGAACTACATTCTACTGGGAGACCTCAACTTCCACCTGGAAAAGAAAAACGACAGCAACACCACCACCCTCCTAGACAACCTGGCCAATCTCGGATCAAACAACTTGTTGACACCCCCACCCACCTTGCCAGACACACGCTCGACCCAATCTTCACCTCCAGCAAGCACATCTCCTTCGATCACACCACAGCTCTCCATTAGACGGATCACAGCTGCGTTCACTTCAACTACAATAAGACCACGACCCACAACCCCCCACAACCTATTCCTCGAAGAAACTGGAACAAAATCACCACCGACCAGCTCTTCACATCGCTTCACCACGCACTGCAGACGAAAAGGCGTTGGAAAGGGCGACAGCATGGGAGACATTAGTGCAGGCGCTCGGTGATGGAACGGGAGAGGAGGAGGGGGGGCACACCGACTCCGAACCGGAAGATCCCACTAGCACACCAGGTACACACTCTTAGCAAATGATACATTCCTCCTTGCAAAAACCAGAACATACGCTACTTAGAAATCCAGGCGCAGGCGCAGGCCCTGGGGGGAGGGGGGAGGGGGGGAGAGTTGGGGTTCTGGGCGGGCTGGAAGTTAGGGGGAGGGGGAGGGGCGAAAATGCAAAAGCAGACCGCTGATATCCTGGCATACGGAAAACAAGAATTCGGGGGCAACTGTGAAGGATGTATAACGAGTTGACGCCGCCCGGCCTTCGGGATGTGGGCTTTTTGGCTGTGTAAATGATTTGCTTGAGCAAATTCTCCGTCTAATTGCTGCAGTGGTGAAATGCCCATAATCGTATGATATATGTAAGATTTGGTTCTGCAATAAAAACAATGTTAAAAAAAAAATGGGAGCCCGCTATGGTTCATTCATCCTTGCCTTTTTAAAGTTACTTATAACAATAGGACAACTACATACAAAGATCCAATGCGTCTACCAAGCTTCATTAATTCGTTCAAAACAGCTCAGGTGGATTCTTCTGGCCACTCGTCCACACATGTTGCCTGAATCTTTGACTCACTTAAATGTTTCTTCTTTTTCATTTCAGGTTTTAGGACATTTAACTTAAATATGTATTTGCTTTAGAACGTAATAAGCTTGCACTTTGCCATTATTTTATATGTATACTTGGTTGTCTTCTTTGACTCTAAAGTTTCTTCTGTTTTCTGTTGGTTTTATTAACTTTTTATAAAACTCTTATTCTTCGCCTCTACAGTTACTTCAACATTGTGCCGTGCTCCTCCCCTGGTTCTCTGCCAAGCCGACCCTGGATTTGCTGTCTGTTTCATGTGGTTCACCCCTCTCCCGCATACATTGTTCTTTTTTATTGATATGTTGTTTGTCTAGTCTTTTTTTAATCTTTTTCTTTTTGCTCCTCTCTCTATTCTTTTTCTTCCCTCCTTTCAGGTGTCTTCATTGCTGATGTTTTCTCTTTTCCGTTTTTCTCCATAAGTACCTTGGCCATTACTCTCTTAGTTTCTCTTATTTCTCTTATCATTCACAACTTCACTAGTATGCTAAATTATTCAAATACTTATTTCTATCAATCTCGCTGTTTACTTCTTTTTTTGTATTTTAAATATTTTATAAAAAGATTTTTTGGTGTTACAACACAGCAAAGATCCATTTACAATACATTACTTCATATAAAAAGAAAACGATAATACGACCGAAGTCTATAATAAAATAAAGAATTTATACTCCTATAAACCTATAATCCTAACACAGTTTAACAAGAAGTTAAAAGCTACACAGAGATCACTATCCAAACACCTCCCTTCATGGTGGATTCAACAGAATTTTTCCATTTCTGGATGGGTTCCCAGATTCTTCTACCTAATATTCTGCCCCTTCTCCCCTTCCTTGCATATATTCCCTTTTCTAAATTGAAAACAGCAAGTAAATTGGCCAACCACTGATCTAACGTTGGTGGTGTTCTATCTAGCCAACCCCGTGCTATGCACATCTGTAGGACAGACATAGCCATGAATAAGAACTGAGAGTCAGGCCTCTCCTCCCCATCCCCATTGACCCCGAGGATAATCCATACTGATGTTAGAGCAACGTTAATTCCTAGGGTCCCTGACAGGAAGGTCTCTATAGCCCTGTGGAGAGTATATAACTGTGGACAGGTGGCCAACATGTGCACTATATCTGCTTCTGGGGAATCACATCGCGGGCATGTGGCCCCCGTGGTTCCTCCCCACTGTGCTATTTTTGCCGGGGTATATTATAGAGAATATATTGTTTTATATTGTTGGGCCTGCAGTCCGGCTGAACATAATAGGGTCTGTCCTAGTTCTGATTCCTGAAAGCAGTCCATCTCTATCCCCAGTTTACTTGACCATTTAACCCCATATTTCTCCCTATCATCCACCTATGTAGCACATAACACTGAGTATAGACTGCGAATAGAACATTATGCCCCGCTCTCAATGGCTTCAAGAATCTTATTTTTACTAAATTGATGAACCTCCCTGCTTATTCCAAAGAAAACTCCGAACCTGGAGCTATAATTGATACATCCCATCTGCCCCGATCAGATCACCCATCTTCGAGATTCCTTTCCTAGTCCATTCAGCCATAACTGTATCTGCAAATATTTCGACTGGAAATGATGGATTCTAAACATTAGTGTATATCTGTATATCTATTAAATCTACCAAAGTCATATGTTTTAGAAAAAGCTGTCCATATCCTGCGAGCCGCCTGCAGTGTTTTAGATCTTATTCTCTTAAAATTGCTAGAATCAGCCCCTTTAAGCAACCAGTCTTCCGCTTTCCCATCAAATATTGCAGCATATATATCTGTTGATCCGACCTTTATTTTTATATCCCCAGCTGGTCGCCCTAACAATACCTGCAAATACTGGAGTGCCGCTTCCCAATAATACATTTTGAAATCCGGGACCACCCATCCGCCTCTAGCTCTAGAAAGTGTCATGTAGCGCAGGGCTCTCCTGGTCCTACCGCGTGCCCATATAAATCTATTCCAGTTTTGCTCTATTGCAGTAAACCATTTAGTCTCAAAGAAAAGTGGGATTGTCATAAATAAATAAAATTTTTTAGGGAGAATTATCATGTTGATGACGTTTGCCCGACCTACAAGTGATAAATGGAGATTGTGCATCCTATCCAGATCTTGCTTAGTTTTGGTAAGTATAGGCTCAATATTCTCGCTGAAATATTAATCCCCAGATACCTTGCAGAGGTGGTGACCCTAACATCATTACAGAGTGCCCTACTCGTCCAAAGGCCTGAGCTTCGGCCTCTACCTCAACGACGGACGTATCTGGTGCTGATGTGACAATTGCCACGTCATCCGCTTATGCCAATATTTTATAGTCTTGGCCCTGAGCCCTTAGTGGCACAATCCTATTGTTTAATTCCAGTCTACGTAGGAGTGGATCAATATACAGAGTGAACAGGAGCGGCGAGGACGGGCACCCTTGGTGAGTCCCGCGCTGTATCTGTAAGGGATCAGTATATCCTCTGTTTATTCTTAGCTGAACTGTTGGCCCCGTATACAGAGCCTGAATTCCCCTGACATACCCTTCTCCTGTACTATTCCTCCTCATAGTGGTCCAGAGGTAGTCCCAGGAGACCCTATTGAATGCCTTCTCTGCATCTAATAGTAAGACAGCCATAGGGTCTCCTGAGACCTCCACCGCGTCAAAAAGGGTAATGACCTGCCGTATGTGCTACGCAGTGCATTTTCCTGGAATGAACCCATGTTGGGTAGGGCTAACCAACCCTTCTATTACTATGACTAATCTTAGCACCAAGATCTTAGAGAAAATGTTTGCATCTGCGTTCATCAGAGTTATAGGCCTATATGACCCTGGCTCATCCGATGGTTTGCCCTTTTTTTAAATCACAAATATATCTGCCCCTGCCCAAGAATTTGGTATAGAGTCCCCTGTCTGTGACCTCAACAGCATATCTCTCATGTCCTTACTTAAACATTTTTGAAAAGTCTTATAAAATTCTAGGTGTATCTGGTCAGGGCCTGATGCTTTACCTGCCGCGAGACCATTTAATGCCCTTAAGAACTCCCCCATTGTTATAGGAAGATCCAGGAGCACCTTATCTTCTTCAGAAAGACTAGAGAGAGGTGTATCCGTAAGGTATACCTGGGACTCTGTACTGTCCCCTACCTGCTCTTTCTTATATAAATCCTCATAAAAAAGCCTGAATACCTCTCTAATCCCGCACGTATTTATTATAATGCCTCCTCTACCATCTGAAACTTCTCTTATTTCCCCGGCTGCTGCCTTCTGTCTTGTGCGTATTGCCAATGTATGTCCCACCTTTTCGCTTAATTCATGGCATACTTCTTTCTTAATTAAAAAGTTAGCAGCTGCTTTCTTGGCGACATTCTCCACTGCATCTGCCTTGGCAACTAAAAGCTTAAGCAGGATTTGTTCTATGGCTATCCCCTGCTGGATTGCAGTACATAACTCTCCTTCTACCAGTCCCACCTGTTTGATAAGCTCTGACGCCTCCTTTTGCTTATGTAGACTGAAGCTCAGAGTCTCTTCCCTTATGCCTGCTTTGAATGCATCCCTGCCGATGTACTTCCCCTATTGATATCCCAGAAGTTAACCATCCAGTTGCTCATGTATTTTATGTAATCATCATCTTTTAATAAAGCCCTTTCAAATGACCATGGGCACTCCTATTTTATCATACTTAAGGGTAATAATCAATGGGCTATGGTCTGACATAATCCTGGGTAGTTTCTCTATCTGTACTCTTGACATTAATGAGTTAGTAATTAAAAAAGAATCTAACCTTACGCAAACCTTGTGTGGTGCAGAGTAGAATGTGCTGCCAGTACCTGGAGGATTTAAGCGTGCCCAGACATCCACCAGTGAATTATGTTGGGCCAGTTTCACTATTGCGGCGCTTGTTTTTTTTTTACGACCTGTCCACCATTTATCCCTAATCCAGCTAAACCATTAATATTAAAGTCTCCGCAGCATATTACGGGTTCCGGCCATAAGGCTAGTTCAGCATCCAAATACTCGAAGAGATCCGGATCATCCTCTGTTGACCCATAGATTAAAGCAACAGTGCATACTTCCCCGTGTATTACACACTCTAAGAGAACCCATCTGCCCCATTGATCTTTCAATTTCCTATTTACGCTGATATCCCCCCTCTTAGCTAATACAGCAACCCCCCTAGTCATAGTGCCTTGTTTAGTGCATGCCAATAGGGAAAACCTTAACTGCTCTAATAAATAAGCCCTTGTCCCTTCAATATGGGTTTCTTGTAAGCATACCAAGTCCAAGCGCATAGTCTTCAGCATTGAGGCAAGTTTCTGTCTTTTCACTTGTCCGTTAAACCCAAATACATTTATGGACGCAATTCGAACATTCATTAAGATATCTTAAATGGGAATCCCACCTTTTTCACCTTCCAGTTCAATAGATTCAACCACCATCTTGTTCTAAGCTGTGCTGTGTATGTTGTGTGTGTCCCCCCTAGTGCCCCCTGACCCCCTTCCCCTGTCCCCACCCCTGTCCCTGCCCCACCCCTCCCCAAGCCCTCCCTTGAGACCTCCCCCCTTCACAGGCAAATAGGTCAGCCATGACCTATGTGTGGTCGCAGTAGTTCGCAACCGTCGCAGCCTCCTCCCACCCAACGCTGTAATATGTCCCCGCGCAAAATTCAGTGAAGACATCACGGACTTCATCACTCCACACGCGCTCCCCTCCAAAGACTACATCCTTCTGGGAGACCTCAACTTTCACCTCGACAAGATCAACGACCGCAACTCCGCCACCCTCTTAGACAACCTCGCCAACCTCGGACTTAAACAACTGGTCACTTCTCCCACCCACATCGCAGGTCACACACTCGACCCCATCTTCACCTCCAGCAACCATATCTCCTTCAGCCACACTACGGATCTCCTCTGGACTGACCACAGCTGCGTTCACTTCACCTACAACAAGCCGAAACCCATCATCCACCTCCAACCAACCCTACAAAGAAACTGGAACAAAATCACCACGGATCAGATCTCCGCATCGCTCCTTCGAACCTCCCCAGCCCTCTCTTCTAACGCCAACGAAGCCGCCTCCAACCTCACCCTTTGGTTATCCAACACCGCCGACTCCTTAGCACCACTGAAAAAACGTCAACACAAACTTGGCAACAAGAAGGCCTCATGGTTCAACGATGATCTCAAGAAGTCCAAGAAACTATGCCGCTCCCTTGAAAAGGCCTGGAAAAAAGACCCATCCACCAGCAACAAGGACGCCTTCAAAAGCGCCACCCGCACTCACCACCAACTGATCCGAAAAGCCAAGAAAACAGCATTCAAGGATCGACTTGACAACAACGCCCACAACAGCAAGGAACTTTTCAACATCGTCAAGGAATTCTCCAACCCATCGGCCAACTCCAACGACATCACCCCCTCTCAAACCCTCTGCGACTCCCTAGCCTCTTTTTTCCACAACAAGATTGCTGACATCCACAACAGCTTTGACAACCAACCCGGAAGCCAACCCACCCTACCATCAGCTGACCATCTTCCCCCCGTAAACACCCTTAACGCCTGGAACCCAATCTCCACTGAGGACACCATCCGCCTGATGAATTCCATCCACTCTGGATCCCCCACAGACCCATGCCCTCACCACATCTTCAACAAAGCTGACTCCGTCATAGCACCGCACCTCCGAGACGTCATCAACTGCTCCTTCAACTCCGCCACCTTCCCAGAAGACTGGAAACACGCTGAACTCACCGCCCTTCTGAAAAAACCAACAGCAGACCCCACCGAACTCAAAAACTACCGCCCCATCTCGCTTCTTCCATTCCCGGCCAAAGTCATCGAGAAAGCCGTCAACAACCAGCTCGCCGCCTTCCTCGAAGCCAACAAATCCCTCGACCCCTCACAATCTGGCTTCCGAGCCAAACACAGCACTGAGACCGCCCTCATCGCAGCAACAGACGACATTCGAACTCTACTGGACAATGGTGACACAGTCGCCCTCATCCTCCTCGACCTCTCCGCTGCCTTCGACACAGTCTGCCACAGCACCCTTCTACAACACCTCAATAACATCGGAATCCAAGGAAAAGCACTTGATTGGATCACCTCGTTCCTCACCGGAAGAACCCAGAGAGTCCGCCTCCCACCATTCAAGTCCGAGGCCTCTGAAGTCATCTGCGGCGTACCTCAAGGATCCTCACTCAGTCCCACCCTCTTCAACGTATACATGAGCCCCCTCGCGGCCATCGCCCGCCAACACAACCTCAACATCATCTCTTACGCGGATGACACTCAACTGATCCTTTCTCTCACCAAGGACCCCAGCACCTCCAAAATTAACTTACACGAAGGAATGAAAGAAGTCGCCGAATGGATGAAACAAAGCCGTCTGAAACTGAACTCAGACAAAACAGAAGTCCTCATCTTAGGTACATCCCCCTCTGCATGGGACCACTCCTGGTGGCCGGAAGCCCTCGGAAAAGCACCCATCCCGACAGACCACGCACGAAACCTTGGCGTCATCCTGGATTCTTCACTCTCAATGAACAGACAAGTCAGCGCCGTATCCTCTTCCTGCTTTAACATTCTTCGCATGCTCAGAAAAACATTTCGCTGGATCCCCTCCGAAACAAGGAAAACAGTCACCCACGCTCTAGTCACGAGCCGACTGGACTACGGAAACACCCTCTACGCAGGTACCACCGCCAAACTCCAGAAGAAACTACAACGAATCCAAAACGCCTCAGCCAGGTTGATATTAGACATCCCACGCAACAAACACATCTCTGGTCACCTTAAAGACCTCCACTGGCTACCCGTCAATAAGAGGATCACTTTCCGACTGCTTACCCACGCACACAAATCACTCTACGACATCGGACCAGATTGCCTCAACTCTCGACTGTCCTTCTACACCCCCTCCCGCAAACTTCGCTCTTCCAGCCAAGCCTTCGCCACTGTACCTCGCATCAACAAGACCACCATGGGAGGCAGATCCTTTTCATACCTGGCCGCTAAAACTTGGAACTCACTCCCCGCTTACCTTCGCCTCACCCAGAACCACCTAGCGTTCAGAAAGCAGCTTAAAACGTGGTTATTTGACAAATAATCCTCCTCCCCTTCCTAAGCGCCTTGAAACCCTCTGGGTATGTAGTGCGCTATACAAATTTTATGACTTGACTTGACTTGGTGTCCCCTAACCTTCCACCCTATGCCCAATAATTTCATTATCTTTTCCCATCTTTATTGGAGGGGGGTATCTATATTACCTACTCTTACATCAGAGCTATTTCATCATTCACACCCTCCTCGACCCATTCAATTCCTCCATAAATTCTTGCGCCTTCACCTCAGAGAGAAAGAATCTAACCTGTCCTTTTGTAATCACCTTAAGTTTTGCAGGAAACAACAGATAGGCCTCAGACCCAAGGCTCTGAAATGAAGCAATCAGTTGCCTGAGTCTCCACCTCGGCTTTACGGTGGCATGACAAAAGTCCAGGCGGGCAAAGAACGTAACCTGATTATGTGTTCGTTTGGACTCTGGCTTAGCTTTATCCATAATCTCCTGCCTTAACAGATAGTTTCCCACATATACCAAAATAACCGTAGGTCTGTCAAGCTGAGATGTCCCAGGTCCCTTCTTTAACGCCAGGGGATATCTATGCACTCTCTGCACGTCAGTTTCTCAATTCCAGCCTGTCAACTCGGGAAATGCCCCCTTAAGCAGGTTGATCACAAAAGCTCTTACATCCTGCCCCTCCATCCCTTCAGCCACACCCAAGAGTCTTATATTGTTCCATCTCTGATGGTTCTCGAAGTCTTCCATCTTCCATTGGACATCCTCTGACATCTTCTCTTGGGCTTGCATAAAGGAATGCCATCTGCTTACATCATCTTCAAGTTTTCCTGTCTTTTCCTCCACTTCAGGTACCCTCGTTGCCATGAGTTCGTACAGTTTGTTAATTTTTCTAAGGGAGGCTTGGATTTTCTTTGTTGCCTGTTTGGCCCTGCGATTTTCGACCCTTGCCTCCCCCTGCATCTGTTTCAGGGTAATCATTACGAGATCAAATGCGGCGGCCCGTGGCTGCGTCTGAGGGGAGGGTGTCACGTGCCCTGCGTGCCCTGCTTGCTTAGCTTCTATTCCACCATCTTGGTACATTTGTGATGTGGCAGAATAATCCCATACTAATTTCCTGGCGGTATTGGCTGGGTTTCCCCTGTCTTTGTCCTTGTTCCGCCTTTTTTGCGTGCTCCCCTGGCCATATGAAGAACTTTCTGAGGCCGAGTCAGTGCCTGTATCCTCCATTGAGTCACCCTCGCTAGACATCAAAGACTCTGAGTCTTCATTCAGGGAGTAAAAACAGTCTCCTTCTATTGACCCTGCCCCTCTTTCATCCCCAATCAGGCCTGAATCTAACTGTAGCGTACTCACAGTTCCGTTTGTCGTGCCCGCATTACATTCCCCCAGGAGACTGCATTTCTCGCTCTCCTCAAGCGCTGTAGAGCCCCCATTGATTCGGTCTTTGGATTCCTGCCGCTCTGCTTCACTGTACTTGTGGGTCTGCTCCGTGCTCCTAGTGTTCCAAGGCGGCATAGTTTGACGGCGTTGTTCGGCAACCAGAGTTCCAGCGTCCTCGCGATGAGCCCCAGTGTCCTTCTCTCGTCTGCTCAGCTCATCGATTGCTCTCACCGGCGTTGGATCCTGTGCCTTGCTAGCCGGCGCTGGATCCTGTGTTTTACTCGCAAAAGCCTTGTTCAAGGTAGGCTGTCGAAGCTTTGTATCTCTCGGCTCAACAGTGTATTTATCCTCTCTGCTTTCTCTTGACATGCAGGGCTTTTGGATACGATCACCCGCTCCCGTGTTTAATATGTTTGGCACGGTTTTCCCCCCCGGGTTCACGGTGCTGCCGCCAGCTGATTGCTGCAGATTCACCTTCTTGGATGACATTGCTGTGGGTCTCCTTACTCCTCCTGAAGACCGGAGTAGGGCGTTTGCCGGCTGTGATGCCTTGTTACTGTCAATACCGTCCTCTGCGGCCCCAGCCAGAGCCTTAGGATCTTTCGCTTCTTTGAGTGGTTTTGGCCCTCGTGGTGCCATCCTCGCCGACTTTGCTATCGGCATTGTTAGCCATGCTGTAATCCTTGTGTAGCCAAGTCGGACAAATGAGAATAATGATCCTGCCGAGTGCAGAATCCACCACGCCAAACTGGATCTTTGATGTTTCTCACACACACTATGCTCCTGGTGTGTTAGGGTCCACTGCATCCTTCTAGATGTCTCTCTGAAGCATCAGGTCAGGAGCAGAAACGCCTGCGACTGAATGCTACGGACCACTCGCTGCAATCTTGCCCTCTCTGAATGCTATGGACCACTCCATCAATCTCGCTGTTTACTTCTATTATTCTTTTACATCACCATTGCATCATCCTATAGTTCAAACATTTGTTTATTTGAAACTCCTCTTCTTATATAGCTCTTAATGTTTTCTCGTTGACTTGTATTATTGTTAGACCTTTTTTATTCTTTAATACTGTTGATTTGTTATGCCGTTAAAACTAGTTTCCTGGAATGTTAGGGGATTAAACTCTCCTAGCAAAAGACAGAGACTTTTAAGTCACCTGGCTAAATTAGGTGCTGATATAGTGTTTCTCCAAGAAACTCACCTCACAGATGTTGAATCATTAAAACTAAGAAAGGGTTGGGTGGGGGAAGTTTTCTTTCTCAAGGGGATGGCAAACGTAATGGAGTTATGATACTTTGTCGTAAATCATTACCTGTTAATTTTATATCACAAGAGTCTGATACAAGTGGTCGATGGCTAATTGTTAAAATGTTATTGAGGGGTGTTCCAGTTTCTTTCCTTAACGCCTATGCTCCTACTGAAGGTGACCCTTCTTTCTGGCCCGCATTAGCTAAGCAAATCACTCTTAACATTGAAGATAATTTTATATTGGCTGGCGACTATAATCAGATTTTTGATCCATTTATTGATCGAAGTTCCTTTTATCCCCAATAAATCTAATAAATCTTTTGTTCACACTATCTCCCAACATAAACCTCTAGATGCATGGGATTATGCAATCCTACTACCAGGGAATATACTTTGTTTCCCCTTGTTCATCATACCCAATAACAAATTGACTAATTTTTTGTTTCCCATATTCTATCACAAACCCTTATGTATGCAGAAATGTATCCTATATTATTATTGGATCACATCCCTGTTTCAATTGGCCTTGATATAATTCCTAGGACTAGTGCTCCCAGAAGATGGCGTTTTAACAATACCCTTCTTTTGGATCCAGCATTTACATCTGCATTTATTACCTTTGAAAACTTCTTGCTCAACCAAAATGACTACACCTCTATCGACCATTTGTGATGCCTTGAAAGCTTCAGCAAGAGACTTCATCATAAGATATGTTGCCAAGAAACGTAAATTAGCGCTTAAGCAAACTAATGCTCTCCTTCATGATATAAAGAGACTGGAACACTCTTACTATTCCTCTAATTCAAAAGATTGCCTGACAGCTCTCATAAACGCGAAACTTCAGTTCAATAAAGAATCAACAGATAATGCCTTACTATATTTACTAAAATCCAGTGCAAAATTCTATGGTGGCAAAAATAGATTTTGGCTAATTATTTGAAAATTAAACATAACAAACTAAACATTTAATCTATTTATGATGAACACTCAGGTTTAAATTTGAGGATGCAGAAATATTGAATGAATTCTCTTTGTTTTATACATCATTATGCACTTTGGAAACGATTTCTACAGACCTTCTCATGTCCCAATTTTTTCCACCATACAGAAACCAGAACATGATCCTACCAATTTATCCTCCCTAGAATCAGATCTAACACAACAGTAACTCCTGAATGCCCTCCAGCACCTTACAAAAGATGAAGCACCAGGACCAGATTGATTCACCGTCAAATATTTTCTTCATTTTTCTAAGTTGTTATTGCCCAAACTACATTTCATGGTAACTTCTTTCTGCTCTATGAATAGCTCTGTCGGATCTTGTTCGGAGGCGCATACTTGCCGTATCCCTTGTTAACATCGATTACAAGATATTTTCTAAAACATTAGCTCTTCTTTTAGATTCATATTTACTAATGTTATTAGGCAAAGAACAATCCGGCTTTGTTAAGGGACGAGTTATAAATGATAACACACAACTCTTTTTCAACATTTTATCCAAATCTTCCCATCTAAAGCACCCTCTTGCAGCACTAGCATTAGACACGGAAAAAGTTTTTGATAGAGTTGAATGGCCTTACCTCTTTTTTACCCTTAGATGGTTTGGCTTCGGCCCTAAGTTTATCTCCCTAATCTCTCTCCTCTATTCTAATCCGCGAGCTGCTGTATGCGCTAATGGCCTAGTCTCTCCATTTTTTAATTTAGGAAGAGGAGTGCGTCAAGGCTGCCCCTTGTCCCCTTTTCTTTTCAATTTGGCTTTAGAGTCTTTTCTTTCTAAAATATGTCAAAATTCACATATACACGGCTTTGAAACACCAACATCTCACATTAAATTTACTCCCTATGCTGATGATATCTTGCTTTTTATTAAAAGACCAAATGATTCAATTCCTGTCTTTTCAGCAGAGGTGCAGTCCTTTTCCTCAATCTCTGGTAACAAATGAAATACTGATAAGTGTGAGATGCTGCCATTGACCAAATACACTTTCAAAGCGGATTTTACCCCTTTTAACTTTATGTGGAGTTCCATCCATATTAAATATGTAGGGCTGTAGTTCACTCCTTCAATTCCTGACACAGTAGCTTTATGTATGAGTAAATGTATTCAAAAGATTTCAGAGCTCACAAATAAATGGCATCCTCTTTACTTGTCTTGGTGGGGTCGCCTGGACACTACAAAGATGATGCTCTCCCCCTTTGTATTATACACCATTTCCAACATCCCAGTCCCTAGTTATGCAAAAATATTCAAAAAAGTGAATTCTATTCTCTCCTCCTTTTTGTGGTGTAATAAGAGATCTCTTATATCTATATCAAAACTAATTTGTCCTAAAACAGAGGGGGGAGTTAATTTTCCCAATTTTTCTGCTCATCAAAAAGCTTTTCTTTTACATCAAGCCTCAAATTGGTTGCTCGATTCCACAGAAAACTTTCCTTTATGGACCTCAATTGGACGCTTATTTTTATCCCCTTTCTCTATCCAAGAATATCTGTCTTTTTCTCGTAAGCCACAGTCCCTATCCACTCCCATAATCAAATTTACTTCTAAACTCCTTGAATCAACTTCCCCTCCAATCCATGGGACTCTTGATTCCTTTCTTAACTCAACAATTTGGCATAATAAAACTTTGTTAATACGCAACAAACCTTTTTATTGGAAAACATGGAGGCAAAGGGTTTAATTTGGGTTCATCAATTATTCTCACAATCAGATTTTACACTGTTTCCTACACTGAGTCAATCATTTGGCATACCGGCATCTTTTAATTCTAAATATAACCTCCTCAAGACAGCCGTGTTAGATACTTGTGCTCAATTTACCACTACATCAATTAACGTTCATACTCCTGTTTCAGCGGAACACCTACACTCTCTCTTGCGCACTCTACCCAAAGCTTCCACTATTTATAAGTATCTACAATGTAACGACAATATTAGACAAAAATCTAAAACAGAGACTGCCTGGGAACAGATTTTAAAGTATCTTGGCCATTATCTCTCAGGAGTAACATCTGGACCAAAATACGAAAATCTTCAAGAGCAGCTAATATAACACAAACATTGTTTTTTGTACTCAATAGACTTTGATTTTTCCTTGTTACTTTAAGTAAAAGGCTTTCCACTGTACCAGATACTTGCTGGACATGTTCATCCCCAAATGCTGATATATTTCATCTGTTATTTTCCTGTTCATTTGTGCATAGTTTTTGGAAACGTGTATGGACTCAAATTAATCTAATAATTGCTACTAACTTCCCCTTTTCCTTCATTTATGTATTTTTGGGTAGCCTCTCACCCATTTGGAACAATTTTACATCTAATATCAAAATTATCGATTTGTTAGTAGCGGTTGCTTTCCAACAGATTACTAGAAATTGGAAAGATTTCACTTGAATCTCTTATAAAGCTTGGTGGTACGCTACTTGTTATAATCATGGGTTAGATGCCTCCTGTGTCTATCCTATCCATATGGCTACGAAACGTTTCGAACTATGGTCGCCCGTTACAATGTACATTGATGCATGTACTAAAAAATCTTTCTCGCTGCAGCCCTCTCATCGAGAAATACTTAAACCACCATGAATTCCCCAAATGTTCCTTAGTTGTCTATTTCAATGTTAGATATATTTCCTTGCGTAAACAAAAAAGAATCCACCAGAAAGTTCGGAAAATTACCCCTACAATGGTGGGGAGTACTTAGTGTTTTTTAAAATACCCCTCACACACCAAAAGAATTCTTGGTGTCATGCTTCATCATTGGGGTCTTCGCACCCCTCTACGGGATGCGGCGTGCTGTGACCTACGACTACGCGGGAGCACTTATTTCAATGACTCTGCGTGGTGCGTGAGAGGGTTTGATGTGAGTGAGTGGTAAGGTTATAAGTGAGTGATAAGTTAAAAAGTGCCTGGCTTGTAGGGTGGACTAAAAGATTTTAATAGGCCCCCGGGCTGGTTCTGCTAAAAAAATAGCAGGTGAGGTGTCTATGTAATATTAAGTACATCACATCATTGTATGCGTCAACATGTTTCGGAGATCAACTCCTTCTTCAGGACGGGGTGCACAAATCCCCACCTTACTCACGTTTCACTATGTAAAAATGTGGTTGATATTTACAAAAAAGAGAAAATTAAATGCAGGCTACAATGTGCCTAAAGCGAAAACTCCAAAGACAGCTGCTATTTGCATAATTTGTCTCATCAATGTTGTAAACCTCATGAGCCTGTTAACGTAGGGGGTGGGCGTGCCAGTCTGCTATGATCTCAATGGGAGAGAGAATCCACATGGATTCTCTCTCCCATTGAGATCGTGGGCGTGCCAGTCTGCTACGATCTCAATGGGAGAGAGAATCTCTTGGAGTAAAGTTGTAATGTAATTACTTGTGATTCATTTTCTATACTGTTTATTGACACCCTTTTCCGTTCAATAAAAAAATTTCTGAACTTAAAAAAACAAAATCATAAATAAAAGGCCTTGTCACTTACAATGCCAATTGCTCAAACTTTCATGAATGCGAGACCTATTGCATTACAAAAGCTTGTTTTCTTTTGCTTTTATACCTTCATGAGTGTATGCATTTTCTTGCTCACTCCCCTCTCTCATCTGTGTGCTGCTTCCTCCTTCACCCCGCAATACCTTTCACTTTCCATGTTGCTGTCCCACTAACCAGCTCGCCCATTGCTTCCTCTAACCCACTATGGCCCTGCATTTTATTTTATACCCTCACCTGCCAGCCCCATTGCTTCCTTGCCCTTTCTAGTTGGCACTGCCGGTGTTGTTCCTCTCAGTTACCTCCCACTTCTCTGTTCCTCCTCCACCTATCCATTTATTAAGAACATTTTTTAAACCTGCTTAAGAGGTCGTGGAAGCTGCAGCTTGCAGCCAAACTGCTTCTTTCTAAAAAAAATAACAAATAAACATTTTTTTCACCTTTTACTTATTTGTTTTTAAATTACTACTGCCATCTTGGGACAGTAAATTAAAAAAAAAAATTGCCAGCACATTTTGCATACATGTGCACGTGTGACAATACATGCACAATTATACATTAATGCTTTTTATTATTATTCCAATGCTGCGCAGCATCGGCAAAAACCATTGACAAAGCCAAAAGGTTGCTATTGGCATGCCAAAAGTCGAGATCAGTTCACTTTGCCAATGCTTGGTCATCATTTGCACCAGTTCTTCTGTCCTTAACTCAATGCTTAGCTTCCTTATCTTTCTGTCTCCTGCTAAGGGACATGTTGAGTACTGCTGACAGGTACTCAAGTGCTAGCTATTTCCGTTAAAGTATAAGGTGCACACACCTCTCCTCAAGGCAGGGATAAAATAATCACACCATTCGAACAATATCCGAGAGCTTGGTAATCTCCATGATCTTATGAACTTCAGCAGAGTCCCACACCGCAGGGTCATATTCTTCTACGACAGTAATAGTTTCTGGGTCACAATCACTGACTTTCACTCCTTTGATGTACTTGAAGGTGCATAGGTGCTGGGGTGCCTCTAGGGCTAGGCCAGTCACAGTAGTGATCTCCACATTAGGCTATGTACAATTTGCACGAGCATTTAGCTTTAGCAAGTGAAAGAGGCCAAGACAAGAATAACTAGGATGGTCACTGTTACTTTAAGATTATTTCTCATTAAAAATAAAACAAAGAAAGGAAGATGTCAGTGCTGTACGAATGTGGAAATAGGAACATGACAGAGACTGTAAATGGGTGAAATATGTCAGTCACAGAAGATTAGTAGACGATAATGGAAGGCAACAAAATTGTCTGGGAAAATCGGGGAAGTGGGCTATCATACCCTCAAATTAAGGTGAAACAATTCAAAATTACCACAAAAACAGTGTCTCCATGGCAACTGTGGCAAACAACCCTGCTTCCTTCCAAAGGCTGCATCAATTCTGGGAAAGGATTTGCAAAGCCTCCCTCTAAAGCTTCCCTTGGACAGACAGCAAGAAGCTGTGCGGTGTCTGAAAAACTGAGAAGCCCCCTCCCTCCGAATTCAGCTCCCAAAAGGCCTGTGCTATTGTCTCACCGCAGGCCCCCACTCGGGATCTGGTCCCCAGTCGTGCCAATGGGTGGGCTTTTATATGCAGAAATCTGCCAAGCGTGCTCCATTGGAGATTCTGTCCGCTCTGGAGCAGAACAAAAGAAATAACGAGGCAGTGCTCCAAAATCTAGTTTTTAATCACTTCTTCTCAAGCAGGGAGAGCGGAGGAGTCTGGCAGGGCTCGGACCGGGGTTTTCAGACCCGAGCCAGAACATCCTGGTTTGCTGCAAGGTCTGAGAATGGCCGGATGCAGAGATACCTGGAGGTGTGTTCCACTCCTCCCACCACTTCAGCTTTGAGGAGGTAAAAACATGGCGCTGTCTTATAGCGTGGATGGCAAAGGAACAGCAACAGGCTCAAACAAACCCTGACAAAGTCAACAAGTCTGCTGCTGTCTTTTATTTATGTTGGGTTCTTGAAAGTACCAAGGATGTAGACAGCGCACTCTTTTTACCATTTTCTCAGCGCAGTCAGAATGTTGCGTGGATTTGTTAAGTATACATTCACCCTTTGTTGCATCTTGCAGATGTTATTCCAAATTAGTGATATTCAGTTTATCTAACTCTGCAGGATGAAAGGTTGAATGGACCGGATGGTACCCGAACCTGTAACCATAAAGTGAAACATAGATTCCTATAGAGAACATATTAGTTCACTGAGCCATAAAACCCAGCATTATTTCATTGGTATCCTGTTATTGTTGCATCTAGCCTGTGCACACTACACTATTTGTATCATGAGCTTACTACACTCATTGTGTAAACACTTCACTGACTGTTGTAAGATGCTTATTTAGGCATGTTGTGAACCCTGTTCGATTTGCCTCATGTGTTATTCTAGCAAGTCTGTAAACACTGCACTCTTTGTCTCGTTCTCAGAGCATCCAGACCATTGCATCTCCTATGCTTAGTGCAGCCAATGTGTAATTACTGCACTGTATTTATCGAGTAATTAGTGCAGACAAACTGTAAATATTGCACGCTTTATATCATGTCCCTACCACAGACCACAGACAGAAAAGTGACTCTGCATCATGAGCGCAGTGTGGCCAGACTATAAAAGCTGTTATGTGCATTAGGAGCTTGGTGCAAACACATTTTAAAGTCTGTTATATGAAACAAGTGCTTAGTGCAGGCAGACTGTAAGCACTATTATCTGCCACGTGTGCTGGGTACTGTCAAACTGTAAACACTGTGGTACTACGGAACTGTAGACACTGGCACTGCGGAACTGTAAACACTGTGGTACTGCGGAACTGTAGACACTGGCACTGCGGAACTGTAAACACTGTGGTACTACCGAACTGTAAACACTGTGGTACTTCTGAATTGTAAGCACTATGTTCCTGTCAACCTATAAACACTGTGGTACTGCCGAACTGTAGGCATTGTGGTACTGCCGAGCTGAACACTGTGGTACTGCCAAACTGTACACACTGTGGTACTGCCGAGCTGTAAACACTGTGGTACTGCCGATCTGTAAGCACGGTGGTACTGCAGAACTGTATACACTGTGGTACTTCCGAATTGTAAGCACTATGTTCCTGTCGACCTATAAACACTGTGGTACTGCCGAACTGTAGGCATTGTGGTACTGCCGAACTGTACACACTGTGGTACTGTCGAACTGTAAACACTGTGGTACTGCCGATCTGTAAGCACGGTGGTACTGCAGAACTGTATACACTGTGGTACCGCTGAACTGTAACCACTTAGGGCCTGATTTTGATGAAGGAATTAAGCCAGACACTGACCCGGTCCTGGGACTGACCTACACCCGGTTGACAGCCCCAACCACCTTGTTAGGATGCAACCGAACACTGTTCAGTCGCATTCCTATATTTCAGTATGTGAGCATGCATTACGGCTGTAAACCGGCTGTAATGCATGCTCCCAAAGTAAAATGGGATGTGCGGTTCATCCCTGCACCTCAAGGTGCCTGTCACAAGGTGCAGGTATCAACTGGAGCACCATAAGTGCACCAAAGGGGGCCCTGCGGGGGCCCCCAAACATACTTTCCTACATGGTTTCCATGTCTGACAGGCTGGCATGGAAATAATGTTGGGAATCGTGCATTGTAATCTCAAGGGCCGAAAGGCCCGCCCTTGAGGTTTCCAGCCGGCTTCTGACTGGCGGAAGCCAGACAGAATGACCAGGTGGTTTCCTTTCCAACCGCCTCCATCATAATGAGGCAGTTGGAAAGGAAACCGAGCAGCCCAATATGATGCGGCCCTGAAAGCTCCGACCACAGATCGGAGCCTCTACGGGCTGCATCGTAATTCGCCCTTTAAACTTTGAACACTGTGGTACTGCCGAATTGTAAACACAGTTTTTGCTTGGCGCAGACAGAGTGTAAATTCTGTTATTGGCATCATGTGCTGAGCGCAGACAAACTAGAAGCATTGTTCTCTGCATAATGTGATTGCCACAAATTGACTGTAAACTATCATATCTGCACATTGTGTTTGTTATGGGCGGACTGTAAACTCTGTTATCTGCTTTACATGCTTAGTGCAGACTGTAAACACAGTTATCTGCATGTGCCTATTGTGCAGGGGCCACAAGGACTAAGAAGAAGGTGTCCAAAAAACAAAGGATTCCTCATAACTGAAATCAGGCTTTTTTGTTGTAGCTCTCCTTCTTAATAGGCCTAGGCAAAATTTAAATTATGCTGGTGTATTTCTGCAGTTTGCAGAATTTTGCGTCCAATTGCTAAATTCCTGAAATTATACTATTATGTTACATAACGTAATTACATAGTGTTTGCGGTAAAATATTACTGTGATTGGGCAGGAACAACTCTATCAGCGAGAGGAAAAGCTGCTGTTGCTCAATCTGCTTATTCCTTTCACACTATTATTTCCTGAACAATGCATCCTCGCTTCTAAAATTAATGCACATTTCGCACTAAAGAGCTCTAAATTACTGTTTGAAGAGCTAGAGTTCCTTCTAAGAAATCCTAAAACGCATTGGAGTGACAGTATAGTGAATAAGTAAAGTTGAAGTTGTAGACTAATTAGACTATATGAAATTACATCTGATTCAATGGATCTGGCTGTCAGTACCTGTAACCATGTTGTACTCAACTCACGCTCTTACTGCCTCCAACTAACAGAAAACTTCTGCCATCTTCCTGCCTTCTGCTTCAAACTCATCTCTACTGAATAATCCTTTATGGTTCTTATTATTTACATTTTCTTTGTTTAATTCTTCATGCAGGTGTATGATTAAATATAAAGTCCAAAAATATTGTATTACAAAAATACTGTGTTAAAAACATAGCAATCATAATATTGACTTTCTTTAATCAATTTGTACATAATGACAATATTTACAACAAACATACTCTTAAAAAACATTGTAAAATCAATATAAAATCAACAATATAGAATCTTAAAATATCTATAACACAATAAACATCAAATACATGTAAAATAGCAACAGTATCAATAACAATGGACTGAGTGCCGCAATATAGTAAACATTTTGAACAAATATACTGTCAAATACAAAATAATATACCACAGCACAAAATAAAATATTAATTAAATAAAATAATATTATAATTAACATGTTTAAAACAACAATTAAACAGAACAAGTAAAAAAGTGTGAATATGGAACATGAGAAACAACCAAACTGTTGTCCAGCTAGCCAACTGGAAAGGAAAAGCTGACTCTACCAAATCTAAATCCAACAGACAATATACCTCATTACACAAGGAACATCTCTGTATCCTGTAAAAAGGTATGTCTGCAATATCATGCTAATTATAACAACAACTAATGAACTGTTTTTATGTATAGTTCTAACACCAAACTGAATGGTAAAAACATGAAAAAACAGAAAAAAACTGAAGCTCTGCACAAAACCAGGAAGCAGTAAAAAATGAACACATTCTAAATATAAAATGCAAATAATAAAAAATAATTAGCCCTAATCTTATCACCTTGTGTAATTAAAAAGACGAGCACACTTAATATCTACCAAAAGCAAAAGTATTATTTCAAATGTATATTATACATAGCCAATGCAGAACTGAATGTGTAAAACATGAAAAACAAATTAAAAAATAAAGTCTGAATTCGCAAACCAGAGCAAGTAAAAAAGGAAGAGTCTAATAATAAATTATTAAATGTCAAAAAATACCTATGTACATACCTCACAAAAGAGAACACTATCAACAAAAAAACACTGAAGGTACATTATGTCTTCCAGTAACAGCTTTCATGGATGAGCAACTAGCATGAATGACACAATTGAAACATAATCGTCGTCCTGACAACATTGCTGAAGTACAAGTACATGGTATAGAGCAAGAGTTAAAGAAAACTTGAACAGACCCTTCAGCATAAACAGGAAAAACACACTAACATAATTTCATAACAAATAAATAAACATTCCTGATGAACTAAAGAGACAGCTAATCTCAATACCAAATATATAAAGGCTAATTACTGCAATCAGAAAAGTTCCAAGAAGATTTGAAGTGATAAATACTCCCACCCACCTACAAGTAACACACAAAATTAAAGCTTCATTTTCTATAAAGAGAACATTGAAAAAAGAATTATAACTTTTATGCAGCAAATAACTTACTACACATACAAAATAGCTATGGATGTTGAATAGGTAATGATTCAAACAGTGCTTAAATATATCCTCACACAGTAATACAAGGCTATTGTTCTCATTTCAATCAGGACCTATGAAGATACATCCATAATTCAACATTAACTTTAGACGAATCTACCAATAATCAGTGTGCCTTCAAATATGGAAAGCTAATTGCTCTAGTGTCTGTGCACCAACAGAATTCACCAAAATCGTGAGTTATTACCAGATTCACCATTCTACTACACAAATGATGAAAACCGAAACTGTTTCTAGACTCTTTTGAAGTTACTTTGATTGGACAAATGTACCATTCAAGGCACAGGCTTCGCCTGAGGATTTACATACTCTAGTTGCATGTGTACAATAGCATACTATATGAAGTACTCAAAACTAATGAAGCAGTAGAAGGATGACACAACTCCTTCCAAGGCACTCTTTGAAAGAGGCACTCCACGTACATCAATTCAGAGGAGTGTAAAAAAACAACACATTTATTAGGAACTACACTTAGCACATTCCCTAACACAACAGCTGCAACGTAAACTATCCAGACAAACTCGCCAGAAGCATGATACGCTAGCCAGCAAAGTCTGCCTCTTCCCAAACAAGCAAGGAATATCCCAAGAAACAACTGCTCACACTATTATAATCTACATTACCATATACACATAAAAGCACCATATCAAAGGAACAAACCAAACAAGCCAAACATAAATACTATATAAAGAAAAATAAATTAATAAAATAATTATTTTTACAACACTAAAATAATGTTAACTATTGCAACGAAAGTAGAAATAAAAATCAGAATATTATATGAATATATTTTAAACTATATAATGCAATAGAAACAAATGTAAACATAATTAGAATATAAAAAGTAACCAATATTCTTTCTAACCATAATACAAAATAAATCAACATCACTCCAAACATAACATTATAACCAGGCCATTAAAATTATACACGATGAAAAGGCAAATTATACAGCATTATGTGGCACATTTTGAGGCAGTTTCACATCACTATTTTGTGATGTTTACATGCTAACACTTCCATGCAAAAGTTTCACGTCATTAATATCTGTTTCACACCTAAATACAGCAATCACCAACTGAAAAGTGACTTGTTTCTGCAGAGCAATGGGCATTGCACGTCACAGAAATATGTGTGGCCATGTTTTAGTAACTTTTGAACAGTTTGAACTTTTTGTGAAAATATTTTTTTTTATGGAAAAGATAATGCATTAGGTGTCAAGTGCAGCAAATCTATAATTAGGCAATTGGGGAGTAAAGTCATGGCCACAGGATACCATCATCCCATTGGCACTAATAGTAATATACAGCAATATTTTAAAATACTTTACCATAGTAACATACAGGCAACTGTACATCTCCATAATGTAATATTTTATATTTAATTTACATCTATTCCAGTCAGCATTTTCTATTAAATAATTTAAAATGTACTTACTGTTTAGTAGCTTTTAAGCAGAACTACAATTTCACAAGTAGCTATCCAAAATACCCCCAAAAAATGGAAATATATATATTTCAACACGTAAAAAGTAATCCTGTGAGAAAATCCATATGAAATCCTTTGAATCCCTTCAAAACCTAGACATATATTTAACAAAAATGCACACTACAGGTGTAAAAACGAATAAATGTATGATTGTATACAACACTCCAGACAATTTTCTCTGTAAAAGAAAAATAATTATGCAATTTGGATCAAAAACCTTCTTTTCAGTGTACAAGATTACCCATAGAAATAAAACATATACCCCTTCCTACAATTTAAACTAATCCCTTAGTGGAAAATACAATCGTCTTCAAAATTCTTAACATCATGAATACAATACTCTCTTTATAAACCGGTAACTTAAAAAATTACAGTATGAAACACTAGGCCCTAACTCACTCACTCACGCACTAAACTAACGGTCAGGATTTCCTAAGCCAAACTGACAAAACCATTCTTTTTTTTTTTTTTTTTTAAATCAGACATATTACAGTAGAACATTTGTTAAAGGAAAAAGGAGAAACAAAACACAAAGGCTTCAAACACAAAGACAAAACAAATAACAAAAAAAACAAAGAAACAAAAAGCATACCACAACTATGAAGCTCATCCTAGTCAATCATATATCTTAATATTAAATCTGCACTTGAGCAATCTTTGCTCTTTTTTTCTCCAAGACTTTCATCAAAATTTCCGCAATTTATTCCAACATCATTAATTAGCCAAAACCTTGTCTATTTTGTTCCTCCATCCAGCCACTGATGAAATGTAGGCGGTTCCTGATCCTTTCATACTGTGGCAATCAAAAGACGTGCTATTGATATAATTAAAAACACAAAATCCCTCTGTACCGCGTCAAGCTGCAGCCTACAATCATAGCCCAATAACATCAGTGTGGAGGAGATCTTTATATTTCTCCCCAATGTCTGTAGCATAAAAGATTAAATCCCTTCTTTTAGCCTATCTAGCTTTGCACATGAATAAAACATATGTACCATATCAGCTGGTACGGTTTGGCATCTAGGGCAATCACCAGAAAAAACCATTCTAACTAAATAATAAATAGTAACATTAAGTCAAATTCATCTACCCCTCTACTGTTACTAGCAGCTGAAAAAGAAATGCCATTATGTTATATCCTGCTCTTCCTCTCTCTTTGTCTTGTCCCTACTTAGTGTTAGTGTCTGCTTGTCTATGTCATGTCCCTGTGATGTCATCCATGATTCTACCTGTTGCTATTCAAGGGATTTATCAGTTACCTGGAGGCTGAGCAGGAAGTTATCTGCTCCCGGTGGGGTTTCTCACCATATTACATTCCTACTTGAATGCTGTACCTGGCTATCTAATCCCAAGAATAAATATACTACATGAACATTACCACAAGGACCCTGTTACATACTGCTTTTCCTCCCTCTTTGTCCTTTCTTAGTGTTGGTGTCTGCTAGTCTATGTCATGTCTCCGTGATGTCATCCAGGATTCTACCTGTTGCTGTTCAAGGGATTTATCAGTTACCTGGAGGCTGAGCAGGAGGTTATCTGCTCCTGGTGGGGTTACAATTTCATCTACTTATGTCTTTATTATTAACTTAACCTGGAAGTAAGCTATAATAAATCAAACCTATTTTTATATACTGGATTTTGGACTTTTAATTGTTACAGACCCATCATCTTTATTTTACTGAATGCAACACATTACCTGAAATACAGATCTGCATCCAGAAACTGCCTTCTACTTTAACCACCACTGCATATTGAAGAGGAGAAAAGAGTAGAAAATACAGTTACCAGGTAAAAAACATAGCAGTGAAACTAAAATGAAAAATAATATCTTTACATTGAAATAAACATTCATTAATTTTTCTTTTAGTATTTTGTAGGATTTATAAAAAAAGTTTATAAACGTATAAAATGTTTAACATACAATAATATGCTATGCATATATTAACTAATAATGGTTAATAAGTTAATCAATTTACTAACCCTATATTTTTTTGTTATATAAAAATATCAACTATGTTAAAAGAATTATGTCTTATGTTAAATAGTACCTGTAAAAATATTATTTAATATTTAAAAACTAAACACATTTTCTTTGATCTACTAAAGCTAATCATTTGAAATGTTATTCATATGTTGCATTTATTTCAAAATCTGCTTAATAATTTTATTTATTGTTACAAAATCTGTAAATATAAACATACGTTTTATAACAAAACATATATAAATATCATTTGTTTAATTTATTGCTTGATTATGTTCCTTTATTTAAATATTAACCTCTTTGCTGCGGATGACGAGCTCAGCTCGTCATCAGCCACGGTGGTCGTGTGCTGATGACGAGCTGAGCTCGTCATGTAACATGGCTCTTTGTATTTTGCCGCACACAGCGGGAAAAGCCGCCGCAGCGATGCGGTTAATATTGTAAAAATTAATGTTAAGTATATATAGGGTCGATTCTGATTCGGTAAAATCCCGTCCAAATCGTTGTACGGAGCCTTTTTCCCGTACGAATCGTACGGAGAACTGTACCTGTACGTACGATGTAGTACGATGTGTACCCAATGCAGTTCTCCATACGATTCGTACCAAAGACCGTACGACTCAATGATCCGTACGAATCATATTCGGAACTCGCAGTACACGACGTACGTACAGTTCGAAGCAGCTTTTTCCGACCCAGCCAGTACGATTCGTGTTGACAGCACTCCGTACGACGCTTTTCCTATGGGAGTTTAAATTGTCCGGAAAACCAGATTTTGGCTCGAAATGCGTATGGAATGGACCCCCCGTGTACGGTGCATATACCCCATCATTGCAGGGGTACGGTGCGTACACCCTTGGATTACAGGGGTATGGTGCGTATGTCCCCGTGCGTACCCCCATGATTGTAGGTGTACGGTGCTTAGGGGTACGGTCCATACCCCCCAAGGTCGTACGTGTACGGTGCGTACACACCCTGCGTACCCCCTTATGCGATAGTGTAGATCTCCGTACGATGTGATCATACCCGTCGTATTCGTACGGTTTACTGTGTGGGTCAATGTCGTACGGACTCACCCTTGACTTTTGTACGGTTCATGACGATTCGTACGTATTTCGAGCCAACGGATCGTACTATGCGATTCGGACGCATTACTACGAATTGTACGGAAACGGCTACGAATACGAATCGTCGTACTGATTCGTTTCCTGAATCGGAATCGACCCCATAATGTTTACATATTGTGAAAATGTTGTTGACATATATTATTAAGTACAATTGTCTACATGAAAAATGTATATAATTTCAATAGCCTTATTTTGTTTACCTTTAAATCATTAGTATAATAATCATAATAATAGTAATAATATTAATAATAATATAACAATTAAATGCAAGACATACAGAAATTATTTTTAAGCAAAACATTGTTCAAGGAAAACATATTATGCATGACAAATGTAATTACTGCTAAAGAACATAATTATATATAATAACATTAAACATACTAATTATTTCAAACTTTAGCCCACAACCATTTGCTGTACTTTTTAAATGTATTTGAACTTATGTTTTATTAACTTTACATGTCCTGTCAGTGAATTCATTACTGAATTAAACCCATCTTGTTGCTCATGTCAAATTTATTGTGACTTTTGCACAAATGGCAACTTTAGAAAGTTGTTACTTTTTTGGTGTTGGCAAAAGTTTCCAGTAGCCATTTAATGTTGCACACATGCTGTTGTCCTAAAGACAGCCTTCTGCCCCAGGGGAGAGGTGAGAACGACTCTCAGGCAGAGGAACAAAGTACCTGCAGAGGGAACCGGTGTGACCTTCTCCACGCAGGATGGTGAGAGTGGTTGTGAATGCAAAAGGCAAGCATCAAAGTGGGAGCTACCTTTGAATGTCAAAGCCTTTGAAGGTTGAATGGAAGTCACTCACGGAAGGGGGTGCTCTTTTGGTTTAGGAGACATTCTAGCATCGCAGATAAAGAGGGAGAAGACGTTGTCAAACTGGTTTTTCAAGGTAAATGTAGCTCCCACGCATGCACACCTCTGGGTTGAGCTACAGAGCTCCACACACTGATATAAGGATTCTGCCATGTTGGGAATGGGTAGAATAGTGCATTCTAGGCTTGCTGGATGCCACACTTTGCAGCAAGTTACCATAATGGAGTAAGTGACTTGGTAGCACATTGGCTAGTTGGTCACCACAGCATGCTAGGCTCATAGTGGACATACAATTCACACCCCTGGCACCCAGATTTCAGATCACATCTGTACTAGAGAGGAGGCCAAAGAAGGATTGCTCTGCTGTTCCCTGGACCCAGAAAAGAGAGGCTGCACCAACGAATGGACTGCACTTACTGTACCTTGGACTTTACTCCACTTCATTCTGCCCCCTCCGTGTCTAATTCTTCCTTTTCCTTTTTCCCGCCCCTTTCCCTGGATTCCTTCTTAGCCCTGCTCACTAAAATCAAGTCTGCCTCTCCCACTGATTGTGCCCCTGCTCGCATTCTTAAAACTCTCTTCTCCTCTTGCCCTGCTACCCCTCTTTCCCTCCTTAATGCTTCTCTTTCTACCTGACTGGCCCCTTCTTCATTTAAATCTGCTATTGCTTCCCCCATTCTTAAAAAACCTGGTCTTGATCCCTCTCTCCCCTCTAACTTCAGGCCCATTTCTCTTCTTCCCTATCTTGCCAAAATGTTGGAATCCTACGTCACTTCCTGTCTTTCTACTTATGTCGAACAGAACCAACTTCTTGCTTCTCACCAAGCAGGCTTCCGCTCGGGTCATTCGACCGAATCTGTGGTGCTCGCCGTTCTTGACGAGCTGAAAGCCAAGGCTGACACCAGCTCCCCCCAGGCTTTGGTTCTCCTCGACCTGTCCGCTGCGTTTGACACGGTCGACCATAACATTCTTTTAGACCGTGTCAGCGCAGCGGGCATACGAGGCCCTGCCCTCTCCTGGATCACGTCCTTTCTAACAGGACGTTCACAAGCTGTCCACCTCCCCGGCTTTTCTGCTCTTCCCCTCCCGGTGTCCTGTGGGGTTCCCCAAGGTTCCTCCCTCTCTCCTCTTCTCTTCAACCTTTACATTCACCCACTTATTTCTTCTCTTCTTGAGCTGGGGGTCTCTGTGTATAACTACGCAGACGACCTCCAGCTCGTCTTTGATCTTTCTTCTTCTTCTCACTCCCTATCTTTTTTTCGCTCCACCATGGTCTTTATTTCTGGGTGGATGAGCGCCAATCACCTCAAGCTCAATCCAGATAAGACTGAGCTTGTCCTGACTGGCGGCTTATCCAGCCCCTGGTCCTCTGCTTTCTGGCCCCCTATTCTTGGCCCCCCTCCCACCCCGGTTCCCTCTGTTAAAACTTTGGGCATTAAGGTCAGCCAGGACCTGTCCATGCATGGTCATGTCAGCGCTGTGGTGTCCTCCTACTTCCTCTCCCTTCGGCTGATCTGAAAAATTTCTCGTTTCTTTTCTTTTGACTCTCTTAAAATCATCATTTCTGCCCTCATCACTTCCCGCCTTGATTATGGTAATAGCTTGTTCGTGGGTATTCCTGCCTACGAAACCCGCCGCCTTCAAGCAATCCAAAATCAGGCTGCCCGTCTCATTTTTCACTTGCCCAAAACTCACCACATCACTCCTGTCCTCAAATCCCTTCACTGCTTACCCATCCTGCAGAGATCCTTGTTCAAACTAGGTTGCCTGGTCTATCGGGCTCTTGACCGCTCTGCACCAGCGTTCATCAACTCTTTGATTTCCTTCCACACCCCTGTCCGCACTCTCCGCTCATCTTCCTCTGCCCTCCTCACAGTTCCCCGTTTCCGCAAAACTCGCACTGGTGGAACAAGATTCTCTGTTCTCGCACCCCGGTTTTGGAACTCCCTCCCTCTCTCAATGCGTTCTATTCCTATCTTTTCACACTTCCGTAAAGTGCTCAAAACATTCCTGTTTGCCCTGGCCTACCCCCGCTAACCTCCTCGGCCCTGTCTGTTCTGTTCCCTAGAGCTCTCAGCGCCAGGAAGCCGTTTGGCCATCGTGCGCTCTATAAATAATTTCATTCATTCATTCATTCAAAGAGAAGACTGTGACTCTGATGCATTGCTCATGTAAAAGTTGTCTAGGAGCATCTAAAAGATGAGGTGGCTCCAGGAGTCAGTTGGTTGACTCCCTATTACAGCCACACAGCCATAAAAGCTGAGAAGCCTGCACCCTTGAGAGCCCAGCTCCAAGAAGCCTGACTGCCACTGAACGCCGAAGTGCAACCTGATAGACCAAATTTTGACTCTCAAACGATACACCTAAGCCTTCTGGACCTGGGAGAGTCATCTGAGTGCAGTTTGGATGGCCAGTGTTGCAGTTAATGCAAGATAAAGGGAACCACTGGCTGTGTGGTAACTAGAGACCAGTAGACTAGTGGTTACCATACCCGCTCATGCTGGATTTCACCTGGACTTCATGGGGCATCGACCCTTAAGCCTAAAGCTGCCCTCCCGTGCTTGTAACCCAAGGTGTAGCCACAAGAAGACCACCAACACTGGCTCAGCATCCTTGGGCATCTTCAACATCCAGCTTCATTTTCATAATAACCACTCCATTGATGTTTATGACGGTTCGCCCTTTGGACCTGAAATTGGAATGGAGACTGCTTAAACTCCAAGCTAATTATTCAACTGGACCTGACTCATCGCTGTAACTGACTCCCAATTAGAGTTGGTCCCTACAATAGTATCCATATAGCTGTTTTCAAATCACTTACCATGGCTAACCATAATCAGCAAGTTGCGGCATATTGCAACGATTTATTGCATTAAGTAAAAAGATGTGTTTTATTTTCTTTTTAAAAATTCATATCTCCTGAACCCATCCTGAATGTTTGCATTGAGGTGTCTATTAAGGGAAAAATATATAATCTATTTTTATAAATTGGTGTTGAATTTTTGTTGTGTTGCCTTTTACTTTTGAAGAACTAATTTTGTACTTCTTAATGAAGTAGAAACGTGTCTGTGAAAAGGCCTGACTGTTCTGAGCCACAGCTACCCAGAACTGAGCTAAGACTATACAAACAAGCCTGCCAGGACCTGATCAGGAATTATGACTTTGTTACATGGTGAGGTCGCACAACCACATCATATAATAAACCACGATATTCACACTTACTTTAACTCAACTAACATTGGGGATAGTGTTTAATTTTGAGGAGGTCAAACTTGCTCTTCTTTCTCAAAACTAGCCAATATTGGTGGAATTTTGGGTACATCAAGTTTACTATTAAGCTTCAAGAAAGTGATGCTGGCTGTAGAGGCACTCAGGTAAGGAGATCTTTGAGGTGGCATAGAGGGCTAACAAGGCAGGTGATTATGTCTGCTTGTGCGTTCAGTATGCGGGAGTCCCAGATCACTAGAAAGGAAAGGACTGCAGCTTTTGACCCATAGTTGTGGCCTAGAAATCTCAGCTGAACTGGAGGGGTGTGGATTTAAGCTTGGTTCCTGGTACTGGGATGGCTTTCTCAACCCTCATTTTCATTAGCATGAAAAATGATCAACTTGGGGTGCTGTTAATGGTAGCCCATACCTGCGTCATTCGTCTTCCTTGTCCCACTCCTTACAGCAATGATCTCTGTCGAAGACTTCAGCCGTTAGAAAAAGAAGGGTTCAGCTCCTACCAATAGGCTGCCCATGTCAACTTCCTGTGCCATAACTCATAAAAATCAACACCTGAACCACAGTTCTTCCACATCCCTTAGCCAGAAAGAAAACACAAAAATTGCAATTTAAAAATGTTGCAGGTGGGTAGGAAGTTCGAAAAGTTCCTTCTTGTACCACCCTCATCCTTCAGGATGGAAGGAAGGCTGGAACAAGTAGGTCAAGGAAGACTATGACGAGGAAGAGTATGACTCAGAGAAATTAAGATTACCAGTAAGTAATCCGGACATTAACTCCTTCATACGCATTTCTCAGCTGTGTCCTTACAACAATACGCATACACCAAAGTGAAGAAATTACAATCATATACTATATGGATTGCAAAATTAAAATAGACATAGATTCCAATGGGTCAGCAACATTTTCTTACACACAAGAAGGGCATAGGTCATGTACTGTACAGAATTCAAAACTGTTGTCCCAAGGAAAGAAGAAACAGCTGCCCTCATCCACTGCTAATAGTACCTTACAAATATATGAGTCCCAGGTAGCGGCTCCATAAAAACATAGGCTCGAGGTAATGAATATTACCAGTATGTAGTCCATGCAATTCAGGCCACAATTGGTCATTGGTGTCTTAGTGGACTCTATGAATGGGTAAGGAGCACAATCCATCCTACCCGTGGTGGTGCATCAAGAAGGGTGCACAGCTGCTGACTCTGCTGTGCATCTTTTGCCTCTTATGGTATCTTTCTCTGTTACTGCCCATACTTTTCGAGGGCCTTTTTACAATACAAAGCCCAATATAACACTCGACACAAATGGCTTTGAGGGCGCTTTTTTTGTTCAAACCACTTCACAGCACTATAAGGGTACCGAGACTGAGGATTCTGATGGCCAATAATTCCTTAGTCCTGTTAGTTAGCCACAGATCCCTCGGGCGGAAATGAATCCGCGGATGGAAACAGACGTGGGTTCAGCTCCCAACAGAGGTGTTGGAGGCCTTCGTCATATTACATAGTTTCTAAGAAAGCCAGATCACTTCACAGCATAAACATGTTTGTACAAGGAAAGCAACAACAGCATCTTGAAAGGGGTGACTCGGTTTTCCCGGGTGAGCAACTGCGAAAATAAAATCCCACTATAATGAAGAAATTATTTAGAAAACAAACCTCCACTAGATATCCATGTGCAGTCTAGAAAACTTAATGGATCCGAGAGATTGTATGCACTGTAAATCAGTTTTGTAGCCCTCTTGTTCAAGCTGAAACATTGCGTCTGACTTCGGGTTGCTGACATCATATTCCTCTCAAGTACAACAGCTCAAGAAACCAAATGGTGCTTTTATCACAGTGCGACAGATCCCCCCACCTTCTTACCTACTTGAAGGTCGAGGTGCATTTTTTTACTTTCAAACATTAAGCATGCTGACAAATATATCTGGAAAGGGAGGGCAAATACTAGGGCAGGGTGTAACTAACATAATTTTGTGAAGTGTAATTCAGCACAATTACCAAAATAATATATGTAAATATGCAAAATGCATCATACACTCGAAAAATTACAGGGTCTCGAGGTCTCACAGCAGTGAAGGTGTCCAGCCAATGCTCCGCCTTTTTCGATGTGGTAAAGAAGTGCATTTTGTCACTTGCAACCACCCGCAGGTGCGCCGGAAAGAGCAGAAAATATTTCAAGTTATTTTGCTGAAGGTGCTTTTTCACCGCCATAAATGAGAATCTCTGCCTCTGCACCTGGATGGTGTAGTCCGGGAAAAACATTAAATATGATTGTCTATGTGTATATCTTGCAATTTCCTGGTTTCTTGTAGGATTGAGTCCCTGTCTTGGTAGTTGAGAAGCCGGAGGAGTAAGGGCCGCTGTTTGATCCAGTAGGAGGGGGTCTCGCTGGAACTCTATGCGCAGGTTCTATGACAAAGTGAGACAAGAGGGTCCCCTCAGGTAGCAGGTGTCTGAGCCATTTTTCCATGTGCGAGGTAGGCTCCCTTCCTTCCCAGCGTTCCGGCACACCCACTATGCACACATTATTTTGCTGTGCTCGCCCTTCAGCATCTTCAGCTCTTTTCTCCAGGAACGCCACATGATTCAATTAATTCTATATATGTTCGTCTGTGTGAGCCACCTGTGGTTTGATGTCAGCAAGCGTGGTTTCCAAAACAGTGGTGCGATCCGTCAGCTTCCGGTGATCTGCATGCAGATGTGTGAGATCAATGGCCAACTTGTTGATTTTAGATTCCAGGGAGGTGCGGGTCTGATTGATGGTTTCTTCCAACCTCTCCATTACAGCAAGCACCCGCATCCAGTTTATTCGCAGTTTGGTCCGTGAGTCCCTGCTTCGCCATCCTGTCTGATTTAGGCTTGGAAGGCAGTGGTGGGGCTTGTGTACTCCCGTTCCGGTCCGCACTCGGGTGCCACCCGACATGAGTCATAAAGTACACGCACCTATGCTGTTCCATGTGCGGTGGGTCCCCAAAATGGTGTCTCCATGGCATGAGCCTCACAGCGTGACCTGCGTCAACACTATTGGGTCACGATAAGCAACTGCTTCACAGCCCGAGACCTCAGTGGCAGGCCTTTCCCGCCACGCGCAGGCACTCCCTCTGCAGCACAGCCGTCGTCCACACCATGCAATCACTCAGGCTGAGCCGAGCCGTAGTGCATATCCTCGCCACAACAAAAAGCCATTTATGTTTGGCGGCACCCGTTATGTGTGTCCCCGCGGGCACCAGCAAGGACCACCTCCGTAGGCCACCCGGGCAACCCGTGCTGGACTTTCCAGGTGTGGCACACCAGAGCAGAGATGTGCCAGCCCTAAGAGTATTGCGCCTGTCAGAGCAACAGTGTGTGCCTCTTTTCTGCCATAGTCACAACTGAGGACAGGGGAAACCTACTCGCTAGGAACCAGGGTATTGGGTTTATATAAAGAAACAGTGGTTCTAGTGGCTAATACATAAACAGTTATGATAATAGGTAAGTACAATGGCAATAGGTTTTGTAAAGACCCTACTAACAACAGAGGGCAGAAGGGGCAATCTACACAGTTTTGATTTTTGATGATTTAATATATACACAGTTCAATAGTATAAAACACTTTCTTACATTCAAAAAGCGCTACACTATGTGAGTTGTGCCCCCAAGCGAAACATGAAAAACAAAGACTATTTGTGACTATTTACAATGTGCAATATGTGGTTTCCATGAAAATAGAAATCGACCATTCAATTCATTCATTTATTGACAGCTTAAGTGTGTGGTTACACTGGCTTTAGTTAGGTCTGATCTGTAAGGTTAATGACGACGTTTCAACCCACGATGTATGGGGGTCTCTTTAGGATTGTAATTAGGGGGAAATCTATGAAGAATAATAATAATAATAGTGGCATTAGGCCCATTTTAGTGGCACATATGCGAGAAACTAGATTTGGTCATACTGAGAGGCATTTACCTGATGTCATATGGTGCAGCTAAAGTGTGAGTGTTGTGACCCAATGTGGTGAAAGGAAATTAAAGGACTTACGTGAGGACCCAGCCGGGTTCTTCATTGAGTGACCAAGGGAGGAAAGGACATAGTTACACTGGCTCTTGTTACTTAGATTATTTCTATATAGAATCATTGATGATGCAAATAACATGTTATCTCTTACCTCACTGTGAGGGAGGATAGCTGTCTCTCCTATTTGCAAAAAGGGGCTCTTGCGATGCCCTGCTACATCCGTAGCAATGTGTTCAACTCGGAGAATCCCGAGTGTTGCTGAAGAAAGGAGGGGGCGGTTGCATTACGCAAGGAGAGTAAAGAACGCACTTGGTAGAAGTGCCTATATTTACCTACTTTGTCCTTATCTGCGGAATGATCTCCGTCTGTTAAATGAGGCTCGCGAGTGAATCTGCAGCCACTGCATGTCAGTTTCTTCTCGTGGTGCGATGACACCAAGCGCTCAGTACGGACTGCCTTATGTGCTAATTTTACTGCTTCCCGTGTTCGCATGGTGCAGGGAAACAGGAAGAACTCTGTTCAAGCAATTGATCCAGGGATTGGGCTCCTGTTGCCATGGCAATGCGCACGGACCTTTGCCATATTGGATGCACGTCTGAAGTAGTTCTTTGACATACTGTTCATGTATTGCACTTACGCTAGTGAACTAGTGTGTGAGCTGGTTCTCAAGGTGTTTGAAAATGAACATACTTTACAGCATTTGTGCTGGTGAGAGAAGCCCGATTCACAAAAGGGGGTGGTGATGAACAGAGTGTCTGAATTAAGCAGACCACTCTTACCCAGTCCAAAGATCAGGGCTTGATCCATCACCGTTATTTATCTCACTGCACCATCCCAGTTCAGAACCTGGCTATATGCAAATCAGTCTGTCCCTGGCCCAGTGCATCATGGGAACAGGGCAGACTAAACTACCAAGCCAATTCTTCACCAGAAAGGAGACAAGCTACCGGGGACCGGTTTCTGGCATTTCAGCCGTCGTCGGCCCGGCTTGCTTGAATCTTGATGGTGCAGTGAGAAAGGGACTCATGTCTAAGTATACCCTGCCACACCTATAGTGGCCAAAAACGATTCAGAAAAGGGGGTGGTGATGAACAGAGAGTCTGAATTGAGCAGACCACTCTTACCCAGTCCAAAGATCAGGGCTTGATCCATCACCGTTATTTATCTCACTGCACCATCCCAGTTCAGAACCTGGCTATATGCAAATCAGTCTGTCCCTGGCCCAGTGCATCATGGGAACAGGGCAGACTAAACTACCAAGCCAATTCTTCACCAGAAAGGAGACAAGCTACCGGGGACCGGTTTCTGGCATTTCAGCCGTCGTCGGCCCGGCTTGCTTGAATCCTGATGGTGCAGTGAGAAAGGGACTCATGTCTGAGTATACCCTGCCTCACCTATAGTGGCCAAAAACGATTCACAAAAGGGGGTGGTGATGAACAGAGTGTCTGAATTGAGCAGACCACTATTACCCAGTCCAAAGATCAGGGCTTGATCCATCACCGTTATTTATCTCACTGCACCATCCCAGTTCAGAACCTGGCTATATGCAAATCAGTCTGTCCCTGGCACAGTGCATCATGGGAACAGGGCAGACTAAACTACCAAGCCAATTCTTCACCAGAAAGGAGACAAGCTACCGGGGACCGGTTTCTGGCATTTCAGCCATCGTCGGCCCGGCTTGCTTGAATCCTGATGGTGCAGTGAGAAAGGGACTCATGTCTGAGTATACCCTGCCACACCTATAGTGGCCAAAAACGATTCACAAAAGGGGGTGGTGATGAACAGAGTGTCTGAATTAAGCAGACCACTATTACCCAGTCCAAAGATCAGGGCTTGATCCATCACCGTTATTTATCTCACTGCACCATCCCAGTTCAGAACCTGGCTATATGCAAATCAGTCTGTCCCTGGCCCAGTGCATCATGGGAACAGGGCAGACTAAACTACCAAGCCAATTCTTCACCAGAAAGGAGACAAGCTACCGGGGACCAGTTTCTGGCATTTCAGCCGTCGTCGGCCCGGCTTGCTTGAATCCTGATGGTGCAGTGAGAAAGGGACTCATGTCTGAGTATACCCTGCCACACCTATAGTGGCCAAAAACGATTCACACAAGGGGGTGGTGATGAACAGAGTGTCTGAATTAAGCAGACCACTCTTACCCAGTCCAAAGATCAGGACTTGATCCATCACCATTATTTATCTCACTGCACCATCCCAGTTCAGAACCTGGCTATATGCAAATCAGTCTGTCCCTGGCCCAGTGCATCATGGGAACAGGGCAGACTAAACTACCAAGCCAATTCTTCACCAGAAAGGAGACAAGCTACCGGGGACCGGTTTCTGGCATTTCAGCCGTCGTCGGCCCGGCTTGCTTGAATCCTGATGGTGCAGTGAGAAAGGGACTCATGCCTGAGTATACCCTGCCACACCTATAGTGGCCAAAAACGATTCACAAAAGGGGGTGGTGATGAACAGAGTGTCTGAATTAAGCAGACCACTCTTACCGAGTCCAAAGATCAGGGCTTGATCCATTACCGTTATTTATCTCACTGCACCATCCCAGTTCAGAACCTGGCTATATGCAAACCAGTCTGTCCCTGGCCCAGTGCATCATGGGAACAGGGCAGACTAAACTACCAAGCCAATTCTTCACCAGAAAAGAGACAAGCTACCGGGGACCGGTTTCTGGCATTTCAGCCGTCGTCGGACCGGCTTTCTTGAATCCTGATGGTGCAGTGAGAAAGGGACTCATGTCTGAGTATACCCTGCCACACCTATAGTGGCCAAAAACGATTCACAAAAGGGGGTGGTGATGAACAGAGTGTCTGAATTAAGCAGACCACTCTTACCCAGTCCAAAGATCAGGGCTTGATCGGTCACCGTTATTTATCTCACTGCACCATCCCAGTTCAGAACCTGGCTATATGCAAATCAGTCTGTCCCTGGCCCAGTGCATCATGGGAACAGGGCAGACTAAACTACCAAGCCAATTCTTCACCAGAAAGGAGACAAGCTACCGGGGACCGGTTTCTGGCATTTCAGCCGTCGTCGGCCCGGCTTGCTTGAATCCTGATGGTGCAGTGAGAAAGGGACTCATGTCTGAGTATACCCTGCCACACCTATAGTGGCCAAAAACGATTCACAAAAGGGGGTGGTGATGAACAGAGTGTCTGAATTAAGCAGACCACTCTTACCCAGTCCAAAGATCAGGGCTTGATCCATCACCGTTATTTATCTGACTGCACCATCCCAGTTCAGAACCTGGCTATATGCAAATCAGTCTGTCCCTGGCCCAGTGCATCATGGGAACAGGGCAGACTAAACTACCAAGCCAATTCTTCACCAGAAAGGAGACAAGCTACCGGGGACCGGTTTCTGGCATTTCAGCCGTCGTCGGCCCGGCTTGCTTGAATCCTGATGGTGCAGTGAGAAAGGGACTCATGTCTGAGTATACCCTGCCACACCTATAGTGGCCAAAAACGATTCACAAAAGGGGGTGGTGATGAACAGAGTGTCTGAATTAAGCAGACCACTCTTACCCAGTCCAAAGATCAGGGCTTGATCCATCACCGTTATTTATCTCACTGCACCATCCCAGTTCAGAACCTGGCTATATGCAAATCAGTCTGTCCCTGGCCCAGTGCATCATGGGAACAGGGCAGACTAAACTACCAAGCCAATTCTTCAACAGAAAGGAGACAAGCTACCGGGGACCGGTTTCTGGCATTTCAGCCGTCGTCGGCCCGGCTTGCTTGAATCCTGATGGTGCAGTGAGAAAGGGACTCATGTCTGAGTATACCCTGCCACACCTATAGTGGCCAAAAACGATTCACAAATGGGGGTGGTGATGAACAGAGTGTCTGAATTAAGCAGACCACTCTTACCCAGTCCAAAGATCAGGGCTTGATCCATCACCGTTATTTATGTCACTGCACCATCCTAGTTCAGGACCTGGCTATATGCAAATCAGTCTGTCCCTGGCCCAGTGCATCATGGGAACAGGGCAGACTAAACTACCAAGCCAATTCTTCACCAGAAAGGAGACAAGCTACCGGGGACCGGTTTCTGGCATTTCAGCCGTCGTCGGCCCGGCTTGCTTGAATCCTGATGGTGCAGTGAGAAAGGGACTCATGTCTGAGTATACCCTGTCACACCTATAGTGGCCAAAAACGATTCACAAAAGGGGGTGGTGATGAATAGAGTGTCTGAATTAAGCAGACCACTCTTACCCAGTCCAAAGATCAGGGCTTGATCCATCACCGTTATTTATCTCACTGCACCATCCCAGTTCAGAACCTGGCTATATGCAAATCAGTCTGTCCCTGGCCCAGTGCATCATGGGAACAGGGCAGACTAAACTACCAAGCCAATTCTTCACCAAAAAGGAGACAAGCTACCGGGGACCGGTTTCTGGCATTTCAGCCGTCGTCGGCCCGGCTTGCTTGAATCCTGATGGTGCAGTGAGAAAGGGACTCATGTCTGAGTATACCCTGCCACACCTATAGTGGGAGAAGCCCGGCTGGAGGCACGGTGCTTCACTGATGACATTATACATTGTGTGTATGATGCATGAATAAGTACCTGGGGCTATGCACTCTAACCTATATAGGTAATGCCTGCAACAATAACGTACGTTTGAGAGTGTGCAGACGAGTATGTACATTGCTTACTTAATCCCAATCTAGCCCTTGTTGTACTGCTGCAGTCTGGCATGTACGTTTTCGGTGTGTCTACTATCCTGTATGCCCTGTGACAGTAATTGCTACCTTACATTGTTACAATTTCTGTATTGTACTAGTGTGTCGCGTTGTAAACAGGTTTACATCTTGGAATGCATCATTATAAGTACACTTACATTTTAAGTTACATTTGTACATTCCGGTATATTCTGACATCTAGAAAAATTACATTGCCTTAGGTCATTACATTTGGTATACTGTCGCGAGCACATAGTGTATAGCGCGATCCTATTCTTTCAGAGAGGATTAGCTGGTTATAATTGACCCATGCAAGTTATAATTCAACAGTGGTCTCCTGAGGTTAGTGACCTATGTTAGTGCTAACGTGACAGGTTACAAGATGGATGATAATGCATAAGGACTTTCTAGAGTCAGTAACCTACGTGTAAATTGAAGGTTCTATGAGAGAATTCAGGGTTAAGTCAGATTGTAATTTAGTGATGTAAAGTAGTCACATATCCTCTCCATTCTTCAGCCGAATTCAATCCTTCTTCAATTGAATTGACTTTATCTATCCATCTGCACTCAGTGCGTTGTAGTATGCTGGCCAGATCTCCTCCTCTTTCTGGTAAGGTGGCAATTTCTATCACTTGCCACTTCATTTCGTCAGCGGTGTGATTTCTTTCATGATAGTGAGATACCAAAGGATCCTGCTACGATGTTGGCTGATTCTAGCTTTGACAGGTTGTTGTGTTTGGCCTATGTATGGAAGATTACACAGGCACCAGATACAGTATACCACGTTACGTGTGTTGTAGTTGGAAAAGCCATTCACCATGTGTTTCATGTTAGCATGTTCAAACATGGTGGTATTGAATGTAAATTCACAGGAAACACAGTTTCTGCATTAGTGGTGGCCTCTAACTTTAGGTAAGCCCCATGCGTTTGTAAGTGTATTGTGTGAGGACTCTTTTTTGTCAGTTGCTGATCTCACAAGAGGGCCCTTGATGTTTTTTCCTCTTTTATATGCAAACAAAGGTAGTTCAAAAGCGGGGTCTATGCTTTTTATGATACCCCAATTTTTCGTGATCAGATTACGTACTTGGTTGGTGTGGGTACTGATGTTGGTGACACAAACTACTTTGTCTATGCTCTTTTTTTCATTAGTTTTGAGTAGTTCATCTCATGGGCAGTGCCAGGCCCTCTTAAGTGATCTTTTAACTAATCTGTTCGGGTATCCTCTGGTTACTAGTTTGACTCTCAGTATTTCTGCTTCTTTCATGTAATCTGCTTTGTTTGTGCAGTTACTGCAGATTCTAAGAAACTGCCGAATGGGAGTCCGTTTCTTAGGGCCCGTGGATGATGACTCCGATAAGAGAGCAGCGTGTTCCTTTCTGTTATTTTTCTGTGGAGAGAGGTGTAGAGGGCACCATTCTCATGGCTGATGTTAAGGTCTAGAAATGCTATCATCGATTCATGTGTGGTGGACGTGAATGTAAGATTTTATTGTACCGTATTCAAATGGGTCACATAGTGTTGAAATTCACTATCTGTCCCTAGCCAAATGACGAAGATATCGTCAAAGTACCGCTTTCAACATTTAATGTTGGAGCTGTACCTGTTGTTATCTGTGAGGATGAACTTGTGTTCAATGTGATCCATATATATATTGGCAAGATTTGGAGCAAAAATTGCCCCCATGCTCGTACTAGAGTACTGCTCATAGTAGTTTCCACCAGAGATGAAATAGTTGCATTGAAGGGCAATGCGAAGAAGACTGATGATGAAACTGGTAGGAACTTGTGTGGGCCTTGGTCTTTTTTCCAGAAGGCTTTTGATTGCTTTTATGCTCTCTTATTGTGGTATATTTGTAAAGAGGGAGCTTATATCAAGGATGGTTGTGCTCTTGTGTATTTTGGGTATTGTGTAGAGCACTGGGGTCCTCGGGTTGCTATTGTTAAGGAATTCAAATTCCTTTTGAGTGATGTACTCTCATCTTTTGCTTTAGTGGTAATGAGTAGGATATCTTGGCGAATTTTGGGAAGTGGATTACAATTGAGCTTCCTATAGTGTTTGGTCTCATTAATCTGGTTTTTAATTTCTGCCTCATAGACTGTGCGATCTTGGACTACTATCACACCTCCCTTGTCTGCTGGTTTGAGAATTATAGACTCATCGTTTTTTAGAGACTGAAGTGCCTGGCGTTCCTGAAGTGTGATATTGTACGGGATGTATGATCTTGTTGACCTCATATTGTCTATGCCTTGTTTGATTAGTCTTTCAAAGGCTAGTAGCTCTGGTGGCATCATCCCATTAGTGGGATAGAAAGTCGAGGGAGATCTTAGTCCAGTGCAGGAGTCTCTGCCATAGGCATTGGTGGAGTGTGTATCAAGATGGCATCCAGGTACCTGTACGGCGCCGGCTTGGGGGATCACCAGCTCAGGGAACCACAGGCATCAGTTCGGAAAGGTTTAGATTTCCCCCATGTGCCGCCACGCAGCTCCCTAAGTGATACCAGCAGGCTGTTTCATAATACAAAGCCTCACATATGTCCCGGCATGTCCCCACTTCAGCCAGCAATGTCCCAGTTAACATAACAGGAGAGCCTGGCGTCTCAAGAAGTGACCGGCTGGTCACAGCAGCCAACTTCCCAGCGGGGGATCACCTTCACATATAGCGCCGTGAGGGCAGCTGCGGTGCAATCGATCCAGACAGCGTCATCGCATGCAATCCTTCTCCCCCCCACCGCATTGGCCAGATGCCGATCTGGGGCATACAGGCAGGCGGCTCGGCAGGGGTCCCAACTTCACTCTGCCGCCCGTCAGTGGTTATTTAGTGAGGTGACAGCAGGGTGGACAGCCCCGGTCTGCCTCCGTTGATTTATTCTGTCTGCGCCATCTTTTGCGTCCCTGTGGGTGGAGCTAAATACCGGGCTCGCTTAGTCGGGTCCAGCCGCACAGGAGTTGCACGCCAGGCGGCCCACCCAGGGGGGATCCGCAGAGCGGGGCCGGGGCACATCGGAAACAGCAGCGGAGTTCCGGGCTGCACTCCTGGCAAAGTTACTCCTGGCAAGAGCTTTCACAGGCGACTACATACAGGCAGGGCCTGTTTAGGGGAGCCTCCGACAGAGCTCTACCCAGACACGTCTTCCTCCATTACAGTCATAGCCATGCCCTGTCAAGATGTTAGTCTTGACTGTCACTGAGGGTAGCTGCTGGAGAGCAAGGACCTCAGCCACCCTATGCACCACCATTGCGTAAGATGCTTCTCCTCCATAGCCACGGTGAGGGAAGCAGGCATACCAGTATCTGGAGAGGTATCAAGTCTGCTAGCTTCACCCAATTCCTCATACAAGTCCATATTCTAGCCATAATGCTGGTCTTCTAAAGGATCCAGTGACACCTCTGATTCTTTTCCCAATCCTAGCCCTCAAGAATAAGGCTCAGGAAATGACCTAGGACCTTGTTGGTGCCAGAACCTACGTCGGTTGATTCGACTCCAACTCCATGTCGTTGGAAATCATAATAGGAATAGTACTGCCACTGGCACAGGGAACATCGTGTCGGGACAGGCATCAGGGTACGTCGCAGTTGTATGATCGGCATGGGGCCGAAGTCACTGGTGCGGAACCAGAGGGCCAGGATGCTCAAACATGAGGTGCATGGCCTCATATAACATTTTAATTTGAGTGGTGGTCGCTCCGGCTCCCAAAAATGTGGCACCGATTTAGAAATCAGGAAACAACTTTGAGCTAAAAATGTCCTCAATATTTGTATGTAACTTTTTTGCAAGAAAAGATGGCTTAACATGTGTAGAATTCTAGCAAGTAGATATACATTTTTTTAATCCAAATTCTACTCCTAAAGCTAATTTGACACCAGTTCATTGTATCAATGTCTATTCCGCTGAAAATAAGCTTTGAACAATTTCTAGAAATTAGATGTTAAATGTTTTTAGACAGAGGGATGGCTAAATGCTGCTTTTGTAAGCCTCTCATTTAATAGGAAGAAACTTGTATCCATACTTAGTAATCATTTTAGATATTGGCATGAAGCTAGATTTTGTAAATTAACCAAATATCTAGAGGCAGCTCTACATTTTAGTATGGAATATAGTGATTGTGTTCAATTTGTTAATGTTAGTAACATATCATCATGCTCTATTAATAATATTTATTTTTGTTAATCATCCTTCATTTATTTTACGTAAAATGTATCTTTGCGTCAATGTTTGGTGAAAGGACACATTTAATGAAAAGCACTGTGAACAGAAGTCGTTTGCATACTGTTGTTCACTTGTGTTTGTGGTAGATATTTTAAGTGAATGGCAAATTTCTTTTAAATATTTTATCACAAATCGTACTTAATTACCCGAACTGGCAACGTGCACAAATTCGGGAATTTCACATACCAAACATAATGCACAATTCCTCAAACTACGTGAGAACCTTGGTAGACCATAGGAACGTATACAAAAAAAGCTGTGGATTTGTTTAATAGTTATGCTTAACATGTTTGTCTATAACTGCATAAATTAACATACTATTTTCAAAATGTTTTAAGCAGAAAGGTCACTCATTATTTGGATTCAATTAATCTCTGTACATACTATCTTATATTTTTGATGTAGCACTTTTGACATATATTATTCTAAATAATATTGCATTGTCAACAAAATTTGGATTTTTCTAGTTGATTAATTTTATTTGTTTCTGCCATGATCCTGTAGTTGTCTAGTTCCTATTATTTCAGTGTTTTTTTTCATAATTATGACATTTATGTTGTTGTACCAATATTATGTTGCACATATTGAAAATAGTTTCTTGGAACATCAGTGGTTTTAAAAATCTAAATCTAATTAAATGTAACAATGCTCTGAGAATTTTTCTTTTGCAAGAAACTCATCTAAAGCACGGTGAGGACTTGAAATTAAAAAGGGAAATTGGTAGAAATAGAGATAAATGTTACTTAAAAAAACAAAATAAAGAGGCTTGTAAAATAAATGTTGAGCCTCATTGAGCTGACTGCTGAATTAGAACTTTAGGTCTGTCTGACATTTCAAGAGATACATTTTATACATTGGAATGGTGTTGGTGGTACTTATCTACCTTGATACAATCCTCTTTTTAAAATAGTAATTACCTTGAAATCAAGGTTGCTTGATTATTTCATATATAGCAGAGGCTTTAATGTAAATTCCGATCTTGAATAGACCACAGTGGGAGGCGAAGAATTCAACATGGGAGAGAGTTCTGCTGATCACCATTTTAATTAAAATAAGGTACTGTTGAATATTAGGAGGCTGAGCAACCCTACATTGCATGATTACACCTTTTACTCTTCATCACATGCTATATATTCCAAATAGATTTACTATTCTGTCCAAACAGATTTAGTATTTCTGTAGACAAAGGCAATGCACATATATCACACTATGCTTTAAAAGAATTGGTAATGAAAGTTCTTTAAAAAGAAGAAAAATCCTTTGTGTGGAAGCTAGAAGTATTCACTCTTAAATTTGTAGATTTCAGAATTGCAATTAAAGTGGAAAACAAAATCTCCCCACAAAGGTAGACTGCGCTAAATACATCAACACAGTTTTGAAGCGTTTTAAAATGTATTGAAGAGAACTTTAGATTTTAGAAACCTCAAAAAAAGATTTGTAAAATTATAAAAGTTAAATAATTCGTTTAAAAATGTAGAAACTCAGGGCCAGATATAAGTGGCCAAATAGCGATCGCTATGTGGCTGCTAGCAATGTATGTGAGTTTTAACCTACTAGCAAAATAAGGAATCGCAAAATTGCGATTCCTTATCTTGCATTTAAGGAATCACAAATTGCAATTTCTTAAATGCAATGTAAGTAGCACAAAAGAAAGTGCACTTTAGACTTAAGGAATCGCTAATTACCACCAACTTCAAGTTGGTGGTAATTTGCGATTTCCTTTAAAAAAACACTTTTTTGCTTTTTTCAAAGTGCCAATTTGGCACACATTCATGCGCTTAGGGCATGTATGTGTGCAACATGTGCATTTCAGGGGTGCAACAGGGTGTCCTTTTGACACCCTGGCACCCTTGAAATAGCGACCGCTATTTGCGATTCTTTAATTGCGAATCGCAAATAGTGAATATCTTCCTATTCATTCCTATGCGCCTCCTACCCCATAGGAATGAATGGGTAGGTATTCCTTATTAGCGAATCTCAATTTGCGATTCGTTATTAAGGAATATTAAGGAATCGCTAATATTTTAGCGATACCTACCTACATTCAATTTTGCGAGTCCTTAATATCGAATCGGTAACATTCGCTATTAAAGATTTGCAAATTTGATTTTACCTACATCTGGCCCTCAATCTTTCAGAGCTTTATCTGATGTGAGACAAAAACTAATCAAATACAAATTGAACTGGGACCTCACCAGAAAGTAAAATATATTTTTTTCTTCTTCTGAAGGATAATTCCTGGTGCAACATGACTAAATGTAGTTAACTTCCGGCAGTCATTTACTCTACAAACTTCCTTTGTAGGTCATAGTGCTCCAGTAGCAGGGAGACTACCAAAGCAAGAATAAGTAAAGACATAATACTGCTTTTCACACATAATTCAAGATGGCAAATCTTTTCCTCTGACCTCAATCTCTGAGTTATTCCCTAGATGGCTCACAGTGCTTTGGGACATATAAATTGGAAGGCTTTGCATGTTATTATCAGAGGTCCAAGTGCATAAAAACAAGCATTGGCAAAGCCAACAGCTGCCAGTCTTTTGGCTTTGTCAAAACTTGTTTGTTTGCTGGGTCCATGCTAATCAATACAAACATTTTTGGTAAAAGGAAAAGTTCTTTTGGTCTCAGGAAGCACACATTATTACTCACCCAAAAAGCACTTCAACGCCTCGTTAGGGGTAGTAAGTGCTATATAAATGCAATTACAATACAATACAATTGTCATAGTAGTCATAGGCACTGAATGGAACTTTTTTGAGACTACATGTGCTTGTGAAAAGGCAGAAAGCCATTTCTCACAGTGAGGTCACCCACTAGCTAAAGTGGGCTGTCTTTACCTCATGCTGTGTGCTGTATTTGGCAGACAAAAATGTGCATGACACAACAACTGACCAGTGGATAGAGAAGGCCGGCAGAAAGCCCTTGTAAATAAATTGAACACATAATCTTTGTAAAATCAAAAGGTCTTGGCTAACCCCAGACCTAAAGAATGTGAAAACTGTGATTTGTATAGAGTCATCATGTAGTTAAAAATCACAATAGATTTTGTAACTATTTTGTTGGTTTTTCAAGTACAAATAACAGGATATATCGTGTACTGCACACAACTAAATGAAAAATAATTACAAATTAAACTAATCTAGGGAAATGCATTTTTCCCTAAGGAAAGCTCAGTTGGTGGATGTGATGACTACAGATATGTGCGTGTATAACAGGAGTGTCACTAATTTGAACCTGGTTGATGTATAGGGGGACAGTGATGTGTATTTAGGGTGCAATGGAAGTCCCAGCCTGTGACAGGAAGCACTGAGAATGTTGATGTAATTATTTATTTATAGTTTTATATAGCGTGAACATGGCCGGAACGGGTATCGGAGCGCTTTACAAATGATCAAGAACAAATATGACAATACAACACATATTCATGAGCGATACAGGATGTCAAAAAGATAAGCTGGTCAAGGAGGACCTATCCAGAAAGTCTATATATAAGAACATAAATAGCACCATTATAATCCGGAACGATGCAGAAAGTCGCACAACCAAGCTGGGGAGGTAGTTCCAACAAGACAAGTTTGATGAGTCAATATATAGTGGCGTAGAGGGAAATAAAAAGCCAAGTGTGAAGAGAGGATGCATCAAAACGTAACCCCTGGGTTGGAATTTACCTTCTCACTTAGAAACTTTTCTGGTTCTTTTTCTCATCAACAGTGACAGTTGGTTGTCCTTCTTTGTGGCTACAAGGAGAACTACAAGCTGCAAGAAACCTTTTCCTGGAAGTCCTTTGTTGACCATTGGCAAATGGTCCTGGACTCGACCCTGCTGTTGGACTCTACCTGAACTGCCTGACACCCTGTGAGTTTCTAAGTGTATCTCTTGATGTCCTTGGGGGTTTAGAGATTTACTCCTGTGGTGCATTTGACTTAAAAGACTAAGAACCTGATCTAGAGTTTGGGGAATAGGATACTCCTTCACAAACATACGGATATCCCATTTGCTGTATTACTTGTGCCATATGATATGATGCACATATAATACGTCAGACGGGATATCCGTCACATCTGTGACAGAGTATCTCATTCACCAAATGTTAAATCAGGCCCTAGGTCTGAAGGTAATACCCTTTACCAAGATGAACCTAGTTGATGTATTCGACCCAAACTCAATTGCAGTCAGCCTGAAATTGAGCCTAGATCCCAGCCTGGAGCAACCATAGACTATTACTGATGCTTGTTGGTGCTATTTTCCCTTGATTCTGTCAAAACTCATATCCCCAAAACAATGTTGATGGGTACACAACTATCCTGCAGGTGCAAAATATCGTATGACAGTATGTAATTTCAGCTTCAATAGTATGCCATGTGAAGGGCGAGGTAGCCATAACACACCCCACAACAGGAAATATTCTAGACTTAAGAAAGAAACCCTTGAGTGCCATCACATATACTCCAAATGTGGACTGATTGAGAGATCTAGCTGCTCATAGTATTCCAGCACTCGTGGCCCTACAGCGTAGTCTGTTAAGTCTCACTGATTTTTAACACCGTGAGTTTGTCCTGCGGTGTTAAATCAGCTCAAATGACACTATGTATCGCACCAGAGAGCTCTGCTGCTTTCTGCTACTTGAATAGACATTCTACTAGAGCTGCAGCTTCCTCAACGGAAGCATAAGGGAAAGAGGTCCCTAGACAAAGAACCAATACTTGCAATTTAATGTACTTATTTCAAAACAGGCAAATTATTCAATGCAAAAAGATTTATTTCAAAATTGCATTATTACCTTTCATTGGTTATGTTTCATCAACAAATCAACAAACTTATTATATATGTGCCCACATACACAACAGGGAGGGGGGGTGAAGTGAAGGAAAGTGTCAAAGGTAAAGTGGGATTAAGGGGAATAGTCAGAGTCATTCGTGACAAGTATTAATCATAACTCCAACATATAATATTCATGTGGTGCCTTGAACCAAGGGACACAATATCATGCTCGTATAGAGACCAGAAATCCAATGATGTAGACCACCTAACTGTCCTTCAGCTGCTTTGGTCTAGCTTGGGGGTAGGAGTTGGTGAAGTTTGTACGGTCTACGTTTCGACCCAAAAAGTTGCGTAGGATAGTAGTCCTTACAAAAAGGGTCTTCTTCAGGACAGAATGGTTGTGGGTGGGCAACCTCCTGAAACATAATTAAAAAATCAATTAATTGATTGGTACACACCAACCTTGTTAGTACATACAAGGGAGGCGGTTAGTTAAAAGACGTGTTGTCGTTTGTCCACAGAACATGGTCCGTGGTACAAACATGTGTTGAGGATAGCCTCCAAAGTCATCGGGGTACAGTGTAAACTCACCTATCGCACGGAAAGACAGGTTGTTGTTCCTTGGTTGTTATAGGCCTTGTAATTAGTTCCTATGTGGAAATTACAAAGAGGTCATGATCAAACATTGCTCTACTCGATAACGCTGAATACCGACACCATACCGATCAACAACTTAATCGTGTTGCGCATTTAAAGGGGACATACCTCACAGGTGCTTGTGTGTGCTATTCAAAACTCTCAGGAGGCAGGGATCTTGACGTGTTTCTGATGTAACCTAATATGAAGTATGGTTGGAAACTGAAAACAACGTATTCCAAGGATTGTAAGTTACTATCGACAATATTCCTCAACGGAAGCAGCAGATTTCTCAACGAGAGCAGTCATGACCTGCTGCGACTGCCCACATTGAGAAATCTCATCTGGAAGATATCTAGCCCATGATTTTTTTCTTGCGAACGCTTGCCAACTTAACGTTGGTGAGCCGCTCAAGAGACAAACTCCACTCTGCGTCATTTTGCAGAGTTTTTCAGAACTTCAAGCAGAGCACAGGGGGCAAAACTCTGTGAACTCCGCCGGCAGAGCAGAATTCTTCGCCCACCCCAACTTTATATGACAACTTGCTTTCACATTTGGGCAAGTTCGCGGCTATACAGTGATATCGTTTTTTTTTTGCTTATTATCTGTTGTTTGGAATGATGACAGACCTTACATGTTAACCCTGGGGAAGTCTGGTAAAAGATTAAACAAATGTTGGCTAGAAGTAGAAGAACGAAGTATCAGAATTAAATACAGACACCATTATCAATCAAGATTTGGACTATTTTTTGTGGTGCATGAGGGTTACTTTCTAACTCATATCTCTGGTTCCCCTTATTGGATTTATGTCACTTTGGTGTCATTTTGTTTAATAAATATTGGTCTATCTTTCTAATTTGGTTTAGGATCTTTAATATTTTGCATTTTTTTTGTACTGCATACATACTTTACACATTTCTATAAGTTAAGCTTGTCTACTTTTTGCCAAAACTACCAGGGGCTTGAGCTCAGGTTAGTTCAGTGACTTTGAATGTTCACCCTGACAAGGGCAGTAGCTGTTCCTTGAGTTGGCTAGTCCCGCACTCCAAATATTGATTTAATATCTCTTACTTACAATTGGTTGTCTTCATTGTTGCTCTCATTGGATAGCTTCTTTTTGGGCAGCAGCCATGGGCTTCCTTCCTCCTCTTGTGTTTGTTTTTCCCCTGGAGCATGGATACAGTCATTGTGTACTTCTATTGCTGAGTTTTTAATTAGTACATTTGTCTATGTGTGTAAGGAATCTACCAATGTGTGTCTTTTTCATCTGTCTCTCATGTGTACTTTCTCCCTCTCTGCGTTCCTTCCGCCCTCCAACCCTTCACTGTTCATTGTGTTGCCCTCCCACCCACCTTCCCTCAGTGGTCAGTGTTGCCCCTCACACCACCCTCTCTCCATTGCTGTGTTGCCCCTTACACATGCTTCGCCCATCCGTTCCCCCTCCCTGTTGTTCGTGTTGCCTTTGCCACCTGCCCTCCCTCTATTGCCCAAGTTCCCCCTGCCAAACGCCCTCCCTCCGTTCTCAATGTTTACACCCACCTACCATAACAACAACAAAACAGTAATGTAAGGCAGTCAACGCTGTCCGTGTCATATCACTTTTTCCCCACAACCTCCATTGCCCATGTTTTAATCCACACTCCTTCCTTCCCTCTGTGTTGCCTCCTGACCCGCCTCCATCCCCCAGCAATTAAAAAAAGTGCTATGTTGTGGCCAGTGCTGGCTGCATCATAGCAGGTATTTTTAACTGCTGTGCAATTTTGTCTAGAAACATTAATAAGGCCAATACCTCATGGATGCAAGAGCTATTGGCTTGACCAATGATTGTTCTTTTGGCCACCCTGATCATGGGAGGGTTGCACAAAAGGTGGATATTCAATTCACAGAGTGGTCTTAGAGCCTGGCAACCAAAAGCTGTATTTTGAGGCCAATGAAGGGCGTATCTCAGATGCATCCGAGTATGCGCTGAGGGCTGGGTTGATTTTCACCTTGAGACCACAACGCATCAAAATAAACTTTTCTCTTTTGTAAAGTATGCTGACTGCAATTCTGGCCAATAATCCTCAAAGAGACTGACGCTAAAAATGAATCAGATCATGGAAGACATACATACGGATAGCCATTTCAGAAGCAAATTCCAGTTTGCAAACTGGTTTATGAGTCGAAATGCTTATAGAAGGATACCTTTTGCTATGCTCATTTTACGGGCTCTGTTAAAAGGTACTGAGCAGATTTTCTTTCACCAAACTAAAATGAGGGTGCTCCTTCAGACTAAGACCACTAGTTTGTTCCAGGTTAGGTGATGTTCTGTCCAGCAGTATATCCAGTATTGGGTAGTGCAAATTCCCTTTAGAACTTTGAATGGGGAAAATAACTTCGGGCCTCTTCTTAAATGTTTTCCTTACGTGACCTATCTGTTTGAAAGGAAATAGCACTATATATAGATGGGCTATTCCTGTAAAAGATTTGTTTAGATCAGTAGCAGCTCTTGTCCCGGCAGAGTGGCAGGGCGGGGGGTGGGTGGGGGCTGTAGGAGGGGGTGCGACGGACGACAAGCAACAAAGGAGACAGAAAAAAAGAACTAACCTGCTGCATCGCGGCATCTCTGCTCTTCTACTCCATCCTCACCAGCACAGGCTCCCAGAATCCCCTGCGGCCAATCCTGACGCAATCCTGACGCTGCTCTCATGCTGCTGGCAGCATGAAAGCATCATCAGGATTGGCCTGAGCGTTGATGATTTGTGCTCCTAGTGAGACTGTGAGACTGGGAGCTTGTGACTGCTGTCTCCAAAAACCAGCAACACAGCTCAGGTTGGAGACAGCTTCAGTGTGCGTGTTGGTTTGGCCATCCTGAGACAGACAGCCAAACCCACATGCGCACTGACAGCAGTGCCCTGCCGACCACACCTCCTCCATGATGGAACCAAATTGGGCCCTGCCTTCAAGACTCTGATATTAAAAGAAAAATAAAACAAAAATAAACACTTTTATTAAAGTTTTTAGGCTGGTGGGGGGACATTTCAATGGTCTTGTAGTTTCCAGCCCAGAACATAACAAATATTGATAATGCATGATCTGGCAAATCCTTCTTTCACTCCAATCACTGACACTTTGCAAATGGCTGAATTTAGCCCAATAAAAACAACAACAGCCAGGGTCAAAAAGTGTGCTACCTTTTTACAGTAAATTATGTAATGTGTATATTTTTTAATTGTATTGTATTCGAATTTTAGGGAAGTTGAAAAATTATCAAAATATATATTTATGAAAAGAAAAAATCCTAATAAAGTTTACATAACACTATACTGTAATCATAAATATAGACTTAGACTTTTAGTAGATAAAAAGATAGACATTAGTGCTGCACAAAATATCATGTAATTTTTCCTTAACTTTGTTATTGCAAGCACGAACTATGTATAAAATTGTTTTCTGAGATACCAACAGGAGATTTATTCGAGCATAAAATGTCTCTTGGTGAGATATTTTCTTTGCACAAGGGCATCTCTTGTGCAAAGTAAATGTGTGATGCAAAATTTCAAGCAATTTTAATACTTTTATGTCAGAAATAATTGGAAATTACGTGAATTTCATTGATAATAAAAATGTTGTGCAGGCCTAGTAGACATATACTGGTGGTGTGATCAAATTTTCTAGGGTAATATATTGATGTCCATCTATCCATCCATGTGTCTGTCCCTCTGTCCAAACACCCAGCCAGCCAGCCTACTGAAGTATTTATAATGTGCATAAACTTGGGCCCAGATTTATCAACATTTAGTGCAAAGCAACAGATCAAGGCTACTTAATGCGGTGTTCTATGTCTAATGGAGAGAGAAGGAATGCATCATATTTACTAACATGTGGAGCGTTCCTGTTCTCTCTCTCTCTGTGCTGGCGCACTTGTGGCTGCCAATGGATGGTGCAAGGGGTGTCTACATTACAAGCAGGGTTGTTTTTGTGCATGAACCTTACAACATAGAGTAATGCAAGGCATTGACTTGCACTGCCTTGCGTTACTCTAGTTTTACGAAGCCACGCAGAGCCACACAGTGCGGTAAATCTGACTTAAGGGCTTGCATTTCCTTGCATAGCCATGCGTGACCCAATTGGCAATGCAAATTTAGCTAGGGTGCCTAAGGTTAATAGGGCCATAATGGGAGCAAAATCCTTTGCCTATTAAGCACCCAAACTGTGGAACCCTTTCCCAAGGGCTCTCAGAGACTCCCCTTCTGGAATGGATTTCAGAAAAAGACTGAAAACTTGGATCTACAGCAACTGCCTTTTAATCTAGTCAGCTCCATGTAGTATATTCCCTGAAGTCTTCTATACTTTTATTCCTTTGAATTTGCAGAGTCCATCACGGAGACACACCGCTTGGTGTATTCAGGCGCTTTATAAATTACATTATTATTATTTATTATTATTATTATAAAGCTAACCCTTGGTAAATATGAGCCGATAAATTATATACCTGTCCTGTGTGCTTACAGAGCATTATAATGCTCGGTATTTACATGGGCCTAGTGTTCTGATACCTCAAGCTCTTACGAAGGAGCGTATCCCGAGCAGCGAGTCCCGACGGCCGCTGCAGTTTATAGATTTGTTATCGGGAGTGGCATGCCGTTGTGTATACATTAATGACACGTATTGTATTGTATTGTAATTGCATTTATAGATTTTTTATCGGGAGTGGCATGCCGCTGTGTACACATTTATGACATGTATTGTATTGTATTGTAATCACATTTATATACCGCTTACTACCCCTGATGAGGCGTCAAAGCGCTTTTTCAGCGAGTAGCACGCTACTTCGGACCCATAGAGGATTAGTGTTGAATTAGTATAGTGAAACATGCAAGTACATTTTAAGTGTTGGATATGTTAGTCAGTTATTTGGATTTGGAATGATAGCAGAAGGATAGAGGAGGAAAAAGGTTTGTATTTATATAACGCTTGTTGACCCACGCTATTCAGCAAGCCCATAAAGGATTAGTGGTGAATTAATATGGTGAAATATGAAGTAATTTCAGTGGTGGATATTTAGTCAGATTATTTGGAGGGAGAAGGATAGTGGAGGGAGAAGGATAGTGGAGGGATAAAAGGGGAAGAAAGGTTTTCATTCATATAGCAGTTTGTTACCCCTGATGAAGCGCCTTTCTGGTGAGTAGCACGCCGCTGACCAGAACCCATAAAGGATTAGTGTTGAAAAATAGTATAGTAAAATATGAAGTAATTGGAGTAGTGGATATGTTATTCAGTTATTTGGGTAGAGAAGGGAGGTGGCAGGATAGAAGAGGGAAAGAGGTTTGTATTTATAGAGCGCTTGCTACCCCTGATGGGGATTTGAAGCGCAAGTAGCACGCTACTCTGGAACCCATCAGGATTAGTGTTGAATTACTATGGTGAAACATGAGAGTAATTTTAGTGGTGGATATGTTAGTCAGCTATTTGGATTGAGAAGGGTTGGGGAGGGGTAGAAAAGGAAAAAAGGTTTGCATTTATATAGCACTTGTATCCCTGATGGTGTGTTGAGACTCTTTATTGGCGAGTAGCACGCTACTCTGGAACCCAATAAAGGATTAGTGGTGAATTAGTATAGTTGAATATGGAATTTGAGAAGTGAAAATGTTAGTCTGTTAATCTTGATTGAAAAGGATACTGTAGGGATAAAAGATTGTAGGATTTTTTGGGGGGAAAGTGTCTAGAAAGGGTTATTTTGGCGATCATAGTAGTGGTATGGGGTTTGAGATAAATGATAGAGTGGATGTAGAGGATATATTGATAGATGTATGGGATGAGAGATATGGTAGTGCATTGGAAAGAGTAGTAGAAAGAAGTTTGAAATGAGTCAGAAGGTTGGGCTAGAAGATATATTGAGCAAAGTATAGGCTGAGAAATAGGTTAATGCATTGGAAATGCTAAATTAGAAGAAAATGATAAATATATAGATCCATAAGTCCATTGAAAGTAAATAGATACATAAAGGAGGTAAGTATATGTAGATTAAAGATATTGATAGGAGGCACAGAATGAGAAATAGGGTAGTGCATTGGATATGCTTTTTCAGGAGAAAAGTAACACAGATCCAGTACATGGGAGGTACATAGATGCACACTGGAAGTATGTACATGTAGACCAAAGATGATTTTTATTTATTTATTATTATTATTAATTTTTTTCTCTCAACAACATAATTATTTTACATGTTTATACAAAGTAGTACACCTAGATACGTACATATCTATAGTGAAAACAAATGCTCATATACAGAGGGATATGCTGTAAATTTCTGTTTGCGTAAGGTGCTTATGTGGGAAAGAGCCAAATTTTGAGTCGTTTTCTGAAGATAAGGTGGTTGTTAGTGGACCTTATGTTGGGGGGTAAAGAGTTCCATAGTTTGGCTGCTTTAACAGAGAAGGATGTGCCACCCATGGTTTTTTTCTTGTATGGGGGTATTTTGAGGCGAGATGCTCCTTTGTTGAATGTGTTTGGTGATTTTATTCCTGATAAAGAGTGGTTCCATTCCATGTGTTGCTTTGTGGGTGATACAAAGCAGCTTGAACGTGGATTTTCTTGCAACCGGTAACCGATGCAGGGCTTTCAAGGCAGGGGAGATGTGATCTCGCGGTTTGATATGCAAGAGTAGTCAGGCTGCCAAGTTCTGAATCCGTTGTAGTCTTTTCATGGTTGTTAAAGGTGATACGTGGTAGAGGCTATTGGCGTAATCGAGTTTGGACAGAACAAGGGAGATAGTAGCTTGGACCTTGTGTGGAAAACCAAATGAGGGAAAATTTGTTGCAGTGTTTTTATAGTGACAAAGCTTGATCTTGCTAGTTTATTCACTTTGGCATTGATCGATAGCTCGGAGTCCATGGTCATTCAGAGGTTTCTTACTTCCTTCGATACTTTAGGCAGTGATCTTAGTTCATTAGGCCATGCGGCAAGAGGGTTGTAATGTTTCCAATCGCCACACGTGAGTATTTCAGTTTTTGAAGCATTCAATTTGAGATGGCTACAAGTCATCCACTGGACCACGGCTCTGAGACAGCTGAAAATTGGTGATTTTCCAATGTCTTTGGGGCATTCCAGTTGAAGGAGTATTTGCGTGTCATCTGCATAACTATAGCACGTGAGGTGAAATGTATTGATCAGTACAGGTAATGACTTCATGTAGATGTTGAAAAGCATGGTCAAGATGATAGCACCTTGAGGGACCCAGCTTTTGTGGAGTACTGTTTGGACGAGAAAGGTGGGGTATGGATGACATTAGTTCTGTTTTGAAGGTATAACGTGATCCAGTCCAGAGCGGTTCCCTCTATGCCGACTTCATAGAGTCTTTGTTTTAGAGTATCATGGTCAACTCTTTCAAAGGCAGCTGAGAGGTCAAAGAGGAGCCTCCATCTACTGCAGGGCTGAGAATGGCCTGGGAAATAAATTCAGGGCATGCTAGGATTAGCTGAGGGACTGGATCAGCATCAAAGACACTGGAGGTGCAGGACACTAAGAGTGTCACCCTCCCAATCTCTCATCTGAGATCATGTGGTGTAATGGAATTGATCCCAGCTTGGCATTCTTGTGTTTGTGGTATGTTTTCGACTTACCTGAAGACTTTGAATGAGAATGGGACTTTTGCTCTGGCCCGGCCTCATGATCAGGAGTGGTTCCATGACTTGGAGTGGGCCCACAGCTTCAAACACCACCTTTTCTCTTCAGTGATATACAGCCATGCTTCCCACTCCCTGCTAACTTTCAGGTGCATGATGTTACACTTTTCACATGACTTCGGGAAGTTCCTGGAGCCCATGCACCTAAGGCACAGGTTGTTCTGGTCTGTGAGACATTTAGTTTCTGAACTCATGTCATCATTTGAATCCTGTCATTCTCAGCTGAAACATCATCCATTGGCTTTAACTTATTTGAGAGTCATCAGAAAACAGAGCAGATCTACGTTGAATGGTATTTACAGAGAAGAACTCACATCAGCACACTATACAGCCGGGTCTGGTGGCTCAGTGGACTAATGCGTCCATTGCAGGGGCCTGTGTTCGACCGCATGGTCACAGGTTCAAATCCCGGCGGGTCCATTCAGCCTTTCATCCATCTGAGATCTATAAAATGAGTACCATTGAGTTGGGTAACAAATAAACATCTGTTATTCAGCGCCAAGAGTCCTCTGGGTGAACGTGCGCTTTACAAATACACATGTTATGTTATGTTGTTATATGCGTCTCGGTCCCCTCAATTCTGGGGCGTGCAAGATTGCCACTGTACCACCTGCAGGAGTCAATGCTGGGAGAACTTTCTGGATCCAGTCTGATGAATTGGATATTCTGAAGTGGGGGAATCTGTGGTTAAAAGAATTGGTCAAAAGGTAAAACTTAAAAATCTCTCAATCGTGACTTGGAGCATCTTAGCCTGTAACATCAGAATTTTTACCCATGCTTGACACTTTCAGGTGAAATTTAAATACACATCTCTTCCACAAATACCAGATGTAATGAGTTCTCATCAATCCTTTCTTTACATTTTCGATATTAATGTTTTACTAGTTAGTTTACTCAGTGTTTTCCAGTTTTGCTGTGATATATATTTTTTAAATTGGCACACAAAGACATCCAAGTGATGGTTCAGGTGCTCTTTATAAGAGACTTAATCTTTAAAAAAGTTAAGAATAACAAGACTAGAGCAAATAAAAGCCAACCTCTTTCTTCAAGACTAGAGTAACAACAATACGTTCATATCACCCAAACACAACCTCCATGACACAAACGCCAAAATAATTTGTGATTTGCAGTAATTTTAAACACTTAAAGGACCCCTGTCTCTTTAACAGGCTATATTAGAAGCTGCTGCAAGTCAGAAACAGGAAATTTGCTTCACATCTCCTTTTACAGACCCATTGATAGTGCAGCAAACACCTGTTAAATCGAAGTATAGAGGGCAGTAAACTCAGAAAGTGGGTGTGGTGCATGTCTGAATTATTGATGTCAATCGGTTATTATATAGAGTCAGGGGTGTGGAATTCTGATAGCTCGACTTCTAGAACATATTATTTGGGGCCTAGGACAACAAGGTTTCATGTTTATTTTGTCTTAGAGACAAGTATGCCCAACCTCCTGCAGCTCAAACCCTTTGGCTGCCAGTTTACAGTACATCTTGATGAAAAGCCGTTGTTTGCAGTTAAGGTAATATTTGTGTCCATAAGTGAATGCTGTTCGAACTTTATTTATAGTTCATTAATGCAAAGCCTTTATTATTAGGGTGAGTATTCTAATGAAATGGTGTAAGCTTAGACTGTACTGATGACAGCAGCCCCAGTATAAAAATATCTACACACGTTTGAAAAGTTTAACAATATGAGGCTAAGTAAAATGCTCACAGAATGCTCTCAGATTAGATGCAAATATTTGCACAAGTTTGAAAGCAAGGCTAACGAGTCCTTGCTTTCAAATTAAATGTGCACAAAAAACAAAACTAGGAAAACATATTTCACTAAACTATAATTAAAGTTTAAGTACCTTTTCTTTGGAACATCATCTAGCAAAATGTGTTGACCCCTGCTAGTATTCGCAAAAAAATCATTATGGAGAATCCGTGCTACCAGTTTATTATGGGAAACATGAAAATAAACAATCCTTGGCAAAGCTAATATGTCTGACATTGGTAGTAAGCCTTTTAGTTTTTTTAAGCTGTTGTGGGAGCTGCTAGGCCCTCACCATTATAACAAGCACAGGCAAAAAGCAATAACGTTTTGCTCTCAAAAAGCACACCTTGCCACAGTAGTCTCTGGCAATGAAAAAATAAATCAGTGTGCCGATATGCTTCTTGTGAAAGCAGAATGCTCTCACTCACAGTGAAGCTAATCTATAGGTAGGTAGGTATGTAGGGACAGAATTTTAATAAAAACAAAAGGCTTTAGTTAACTCAAGACCTACTTAAGGGCCCAATTCTTAAATAAGTGACAAAATTGCATCCATTGTGTATGCCCACGCATTAGTGCAGATTTACAGATTTCATGCATTCACAATAATTCATAGAAGTAGGCCAACAAATCGTACTCCTACAAAATATTTGTGTACTGCATTTTATCACAAGCAAATATGCATGAGTAGATTTGCTCATGCGAAAATCTGTAGAGCGTTTACGAGTTCGCTTTTCCCTCCAACTACTTTTTTTGGCAACAGTGGAAGAACTTTTACTTCTGTGCTTGTCAGGAGTAAATTACAACCTTTCTTAGAAAAGAGCTGGTGAAACCCCCTAAAACATGCATGTTATTAGTTTGCACAGACACTAAAGTGCATTCCAACCCTGAAACTATTGGTTAACCCTACCTCCTGACCCAGTATGTAGATCCATGGAAAGGTGGAAAAAAGCATGAATTGCTGGAATTCAAACTCTACTATTGTATGAGCCCTGGCATAGGCGGCAGGCTATTATCAGAGCACTTATATAATGAGATTGCTGCCTTAACTTATCACGGCGCTACGAGGAGGAAAAGGGACAAGTGGATTTTCTTTACAGGACAAGTAGATTTATGAAGCAACCTGTCACACAGGCTAGTAGATCTTTTATTAAATTCCACACCACTGTGTGGAGGGATTTAGGTAACACCCACACAAATAAGACAGCGCATAAGGGTGTACTGTGAAGTTTGCATTTTCTTTACCATGGACTCAGCATCCCTAACTAGATTTCTGATCTAGTGGGCTGCAAATGCACGGAGGGTCGAAAAATGCTCCTACAGTTAAATACCACACATTACACTGTAAATTCAATTAATTGTGAAATTCGTTAGGAATACAATAGAATCCTGAGCAACTAAGTCCCCATATCTATTTTGTAGGACAAGGATTTTGTATAGCAAATTTAAAACAGCAATGAAAAGGATACAGAACTGGTCAGTGGGACAAGCAATTCCTTCCCCCCCTGGGTTCCAGAAACGTCATTGCCCAATGCTGTGGTCACCCCTCACTGCGGCTGGATGCCGGCTGAATATGTGTGTGGCGACGCATGAAGTTGAAAATACCAAACGAGGCCAGGCCACAAAGGAAGCGAAACTGCTCTTTATAATGGGGACAGGGGACAACTTTGGGTTAAGTTCCTCCAGCATCTTGGAAGCAGTGTGGCGTTTCCATGGCTGCACACCCACTGGCTGGAAATGACAATATTAGCAGGATGACCTTGTAATTAGACGCTGCGCCCTCGGGTCAGGCTGTGCAGAAAATAAAGAGAGATTACGGAGCAGAGAATACCGCGCACAATGCGGCCTGGGGGCTCCTGGCTCCCTACCTTTCATAACAGCCTTATTTAAATGCGGAGTCTGACTTTCCACCTGGGGGTACTAATCTGCCTCTCAGCCAAATCAAACAATAAGTCATCTTTCTGAGGAGCGGGCCAGGACCCTTTCAGGCTTGGCGACTCCGGCTGCGTTCTCAGGAGAAGCCCACGCTGCTGGGTCTCAAAAACTATTATTTCACCCCTTTTCTTCCCCCCCAATACCAAGAGCTTTTGTTATTTCAGGAGGTCCTGAAAACAAGCATACAATGACATGGGGCTTTTGCAGTCAAAAGGCAGGATTCCCTGTGACCTTGGAGCGAGGGAGGGGAATAAACATACAATTCACCCTACAAACTTCCTGCTGCACCTATACAGTGGTAACCTAATTCATTCATTGTCAAGGCTAACAGCGGGATACATGAATATGCTCCATATTGTATTAGCACATATGTATTTCTGCCTATCTAGATTGGTCTGGCATCATAGCATGACACGCAGGGCTATACTAGTCTCTAAGGGCCTTTATGGAGGAAGAAGGGATGTAATACTATTAGAACTTTCTCCTCACTGAGGATAGAACAATCTAAATTTACAATGTGAAAGAGAGGAGCACATGTTGAGGCCTGTTAGAGCAGAAGGTTTATACCAGCCATTAATGATCCTCTACCACTAAATGATTTTCAATGGGCCTCTTAACATTACAATATTCTAATTAACACTGAAGGCATGGGGAGTAATATCACACGTTTGAACGGTCTATACAAAGCATTTTAAGGAAGATAAGTCTCAACCTTCTACTTATTTTTTGCCTGGTTTTCACAAATTCCTTGCATAGCATTTTTTGAAATAATTGGATCCGAAATAACCAAATGTGTTTCTTCAATCTCTCCCTTTAACACGCTTCATATAGGCTCAACCCTGAGCTTCTTTCATGGTGCTGCATAAGCAAGCATACCAATAGGCCTGTATGCACCTGTACACCATTTTTAGATGTGTCCTTTAAGACTGCTAGTTGTTTCCTTAGGCAATTATTTTCCCCAAAAAACATACATAAATCACAAACATAGAGTGGCTTTTGGTCAGTGGGCGCATTTATTTGTCCATTAAATTGTCAATCACCTCTTGCTTCCACCCACCACAGTGTACAACATGGGTCAGAGGATCATCCCCCTTAACCTCCTTTCAACTTGAGTGACGGGACAAAAACTCTGCACATTGCTCACATCCACCTAAAACAGTTCCCTTTTCTTCAGTTTCAAAGCTGGTTCTATGTGTGCTTTTTTATTTAATATATTATTGCACTTGTTTTAAGTAGCAGCTATTATTTGTCAGCATTCCTTTATAAATTTTATTTTCGAATGTGCAAATTGATACCTGCAGGACCCCGGAGCGCTATGGAACATACAAATGACATAGGTTCGGAAACTAAGTTCTTTGTTACAAGTTGTATTCTGAAGCAGGTACCCCATCCTAATAATACCATTTTATGTATTTGCTTTATTTCTCCTCTTTCACAGAAACACACATTTTCCATAGATTTTGATTTCCTTTGCAGTTTCTTTTATTAAATTCAAACCCCAAAAAAAACCACAGCCAACACTTGTTTCGAGGGAAAAACTCCTTTCTCATGACTATTCAAGAAGAAAATATATATAATATGAGCATTCTTCCATTGCGTGCTTCATCAATAGTGATATTTTCATATCATTTCAGTTGCCCCATTACTGGTAACCAGCAACCCCATTGCTGCAACATAACTTCACGTGGGCTGTCTACAGTCCTATCATGAAGGATGAAACTGCAAAATAAATCAAAACCTAAGCAGTGGCGCCTCCTCAGCTGTGGCGGAGGAGCATCGCTCCACTGCTTTCAGGCAGCGCAAGAAGAGAAAACATTTAACTTTCAGCTATTATCATTTTACTTTGGTGCTGCTTTGTCGCGGCTGCTCTTGGAGCAGGGCAGGGGAGGAGTGGTTTGCCCACTCCTAAGTGTAAAATGACTGTTTGGTCCTTCCTCTTGGGCTGCCCAAACCAGTAATGCTCACTTTCCCCGTTCTTCATGCAGACTGCATTACAGTTTGCCTGGAGAACATGCCCAGGCCCCCATTCCCTGATTGAGCCTCAAACCAGGATGCTCAACCCCAATCACAAAGCTGCATTGCAGTGTTGTGATTGGTCAGTGGGGCCTTGCTGTGCTTCCTGAGGCATGGGGCAAAGACGCGGGACCCGGCAGGAAGGTAAGTAAATGTTTTACATTCTTTTTTGTTTTGCACATTCTGGCGTGACCCTCCTACATCTGTGACCCCACCCCGCGACCCCACCGCACCCCCACGATTATGCCCGCCCCTGCCACATCACCAGGGAGCCATGCTGGCTGCCACTGAATCTGAGGAATATTGTCTTACTGTGAAAGAGGAGAAATTATCAATGAAGTAAAATGGAAATTCTTTATAATTCCTGACAAAATGGCCTTCTTTCACATGAAATGCCTCCTTCCGGTCACAGTAGACACCCTTTTCTACTTCTATTTACTTTCTGCTACGAGCCAATGGTAAATGGTGATGGAGGCTTACTGTGGGTTGAGGTGGAGCAAGAGGGTTCAGGGGAATGCCAGGGAAGCATTGTCTGCTACCCTTGTGGTTCTGCAGGGGTGGGGCGGGCGGGGGCAAGGACTATCTCACAGCTCATACCCCAGCCCCTCTATTCAGTGGGGGCGGTGGCGGAGCGTGTGGGAGAAACATAAAAGTAAATAAAATAAGTTAAATAAAGAACTCCTCTTACATTCCTGGATTCCTGGGGCGGCATCCTCTTCTCTCCGTTCTTCTCCAGGTAGGCAGGTCCAACGAAGGACCTAGGAAACTGCAATAACCAATCCTGGCGCTGCTCTTATGCAGCACGAAAGCAAGACCAGGATTGGAAGGAGCGGCCTCCATTAGCCCTCCCGAGGACACTGGAGCCCTATGCTTTCTTTAAGAGGTTTAAAATGCAGATGTCTGGCTGGCAGTTGCATGACGGCCGGCCAAAGGGACATGGGCACTTTAATCTTAAAGTGCCCTGCCTATCATTGCTTTCTGCTGCTGCCTGACTGGCTAAGCTCCCGATTTAGACCCTCCGTGACGTTTGTGAAGTTGTTTTTTTATTGGAAATACGATTTACACTGTAATAGACTCCAGCCAAGCCAGAAGTGACACAGAAAGTACTATGGGCTACTTTCATATTTTACCATAACTCCATGCTGTAAGAAGTATACAGATTCTTTTCTCTGTAAGTTGACATTCTGCAGAGCGTTGTGAAATGACATTTGAGAGGTCAAGAACACTGTTTTTTGCAAAGTATTTTTTCAGAAGAACCATTTTTCAATGTTAGACAAGGATACATGTGGCATAACCTGTTCTAAGGTGTGAAATGGACACTTGTAACAAATCTCAACTTTTGGATAGATTTATGGTATTCTCAAAAACACAATGTTTTGGTTGGAATAGCGGTATATATCTTTCATCCGCCCCTACATTGTGGGTCCAGGGGCAGAGTCAGCACAAGAGGCGGAAGCTTTCTCCCACGCGGCTCTGTGGCTGCAACACAGCCTGTACCCCTGACGGAGCCTCTTCTTATTCTAAATATAGATTAAAAGAGTTGGAATGGCCACTGAAAAATTTACCAGTTAGCCATCTAAGTAACTTCACAAAATGTGTAAGTAATTACTATATGTTTGTATGCCTGTTTAGTCCTGACGAAAGCCCTGCAGACTCCGTTGAGCCATAGGGGGCTGAAACAAGTCGACACAACTCTTGAAATCATACTTTTAGACCCAGTCACACGGTCTAATATAAAGTACCATAACTTTTTAGTCATTAGATCCACACCATTAATAAAAACTTGGGTGTAGACCTAATTTTTAATTTTAATTTTTCATTTTTCTTCTTTTTTTGGGGTTCCTACAATCGTAACTCTTACCTCAATCTATCTCTGGACACTGCAAATCGAAACCAGAGGAGCCTCTGGATGAGGCAGGCACCCAGCACGTCTTATAGTATTCAATGATAACTGCCACAACTACAATGTAGGGGCGGATGAAAGATATATACCGCTATTCCAACCAAAACATTGTGATTTTGAGAATACCATAAATCTATCCAAAAGTTGAGATTTGTTACAAGTGTCCATTTCACACCTGATAACCTTCATACTTACCCAGGGGAAGCAAGTGGACACTTATTCCTCCTCCCTATTTTGATTACTTATTATAACCTGTTCTAACTCACAATTTTTACATGGATTTCTCAAAGCAAAATATTTTTCAGTGTACACAATCTTTCAATATTGTCTATAGACATGCTCCAAGCAGGCACAAGAAAAAAACTCTGAAGTTTCGTCTATCCCCAATTTATTGGAAGTATTTAATTGGTCATATTTTTCTTCACTGCTTCACCAATTCCGACTTTTGATTGCTTATTTCTGCACCACAATGCATTAAATTATCAAGGCTGAAAAGCTACTTTTTGTATGTAATAAAGAAGGGCCTTGTGGCATTTGGAACACAGGTCGAGAAAGCTTTGTTTCCGGGCTGTTTTCCTTTTCCGTGTTGATGGATGTGCACTTACTCTACAGAACTGTTTTAAAGTACATGTTCAGCTGCCTTATACATATGAAGAGTAACTAATGCATCTTGCAGGAGTCAACATTTCTTTTTATTTAAAAACAAAAAAAAGATACTGGTGCCCAAACGATCCACTTCGTGTTTATTTCAGATGAGCTCTGCTGCCTGCATGCAGCTCTTGTTGTGTGACGTTGGTCAATGCTCCACTGATGGGTTGTATGCAAACACACCTAAAGTAACGATCAGTCTGCCTGTCCCGCAGCACCCAGCCTCACCTTTTTCTTTCACAGGGTCTAGTTGAAACCATTCTCTTGGGCTGTGCAGAACTTTGCCAGTATGATTACCAACAGGACCAGGCCCACCTAAAACACAAACCTCACAGTCCCTAGCTCTTGGTTCTTCTGTTACGTGTTTTTTGTAATGGTATGGTTCAGAGACAAAAGTTCTATATTTCCAGGATGGTGACTCTGTGTTGTTCCTGAAAAGAAGCATTTATAGTGCTTCAATTCTGCATCCTGATGCTGAGGATCTTTGTTTCTATCATGTTCTTCTTGCATGGTTGAGGTATCCCTTATGCTGAGTTGCAGGCCTGTGGTTGCATTGTTGTATGAGGTTTTCGATCTCACTTTGGAGATAATTGGTGGTGCGACTTTCAAATTTGGGACACTATGGTTGTGTGCCTTATACTTGATTATTGGCTCTACTTTGAAGAAGTGGAATAATATTTAGTATAAATTGAAGTGGGTCAGATGGTGGCTGTCGTGTGCCTCTCAAGCTGCATCAATTTGTGCTTACTGTTAGTGTTTGATGGTCCAAGAGTGTGCTTCCATAATCAAGTTCTGATCAAACAGCTGCTGTTATGCAACTGATAAATTTTCTGCAAAATAGTTATCCAGTCATTAAAACAATAAAAAATTCAATGTTATTACATTTTTTCAGAAATCTGATGCCTTTTGTTTGTTTTCCTTCAAATAGACTCATGCATTGCTTTTGAATGTTGGAAAACATTTCTATTTATAGAGGATTATGAGATGTTTTTGAATAATCTTGTACTTATATACTTATTTATTCTAACTTGTCTCCCTGGCCTCCCATGCAAACACTCTCACTCAGTGCCCTATATGAGAGCTTTTAAAAAATTGAATCTAATACGTGCTTGTGACTGGGAAACCGACTGGAAAAATGCATCATGACAGCTGTCAAAAATATGTTGTAGAGGGACTCACTCACAAAGTGGTATGCTGTATAAAGTCATAAAATGAGCATCAGTCTCTATGTCCTTCTCCCCATTAATGATAAATGAATACTTTGGTGATATGAATTCCCATTACCTTTGTCCCTTGAATTTCGTCCAGGAACGTTGCAAGGAAACATCTATGCAGGCAGGGCAAAGGCAGAAAGTTGGGGCCAAGCAATAAAGGGTTGAGGTTTTAGATGTCACCAAAATTAACGAAGGTGAAAGTTAAAGGAGTTTAAGATGGGAAGCATGATAGATCTGTGGATACATCTACTGTGCTTTGGTCAATATTTGCTTCAATATGGCGGAGCTGCTGGCTACAATGCTATGACAATGGCATTTTACTATCAGTAGTGTTGGGCAAAGGTTTTAACTTCGCACAAAGGGCACACTTAGTTGGGAATGTTTGAAAAACTTTGTTTCGCTAAGCCAAAGTGAGGTTTCCAGAGGGTACCCAATTACGTCAAAGTTTTTCAAAACACTCATGACTCGACTGCACAGCAGATTTCTTGGAGCAAGATGACACTTGTGCCTGACATCCTGCGCCATGTAGTCCATAGAATAGTCATAACAAGAGAGAGGCAGATGAGGACAAGTAGGGTGAAAGGGGCGGACACTTCGCTCAGGGACCAAATAACTTCTTGTGGTTCCACGCTGTAAGAAAGTTTGGCTAGGCCGGAAAGCCTTTTTCCACTTAGCCCGAACCTTCTGGAAACAACTCCCAATTAATTTCCTTGAATGTTCTGACCTCCTGATATTTCGCAAGCTCTTGAAGACCTTATTGTTCTAACGCTCTCCCTGTTTCTGTCCAACTATGCAGTTTGCAAGTGCGGAAATACCCCAATTGGGGGGGATTCAGGCACTTTATAAATCCTAAATCAAATAATGCAAAGGAATGCTGGAAACTCAGGTGGTGTCGGTGGAGGTTGGAGCAGCTGAGCAATAGGCAGTGGGGCATGGCCAGGACACTTGTATGTAGAGATCTGGAATAAGGGATGGGAGACTGGCACCAAGCAGCAGCAGTAGATCTGATACCCTGAAAGGCCCTTGCAGGAGCAGTAATATTTTCCCAATTGTTTAGAAGAGGCTCAGACTCTGCTCCTTTTTATTAACTGCTCCTCTTTATGTTTAAAAAAAAAAAATTGTTGCCAGTTTGCAAAGCTCGCAAAGTTTTTAAAAACGCAGAGGACCTAATTCCCAAAGCTAAATTTACACTTTTGTGTATGTTTAGGACTGTTGGCTGTTCACAAGGGAATGTGCGAGTAGTATCTTTATGAGTGCGGACTCTCCGCACAGAAAGGATAGTACAGTCTTATCTTTTTATGTTTGGAGAATGCACACTCGAGAAGATACTACTCGTAAATCCCTTTGCGAATAGCAAACAATCGTAAACTTACACAAGTGTAAGTTTACCTTTGTGAATCAGACCCTGTGAGCCTGAGGACTTTGCAAATTTGCACACCCCTACTCTGCAACCATTTCTTATTTTATGTATTTCTAATTTCGGTTGCTCTACTGGGAATTCAGAAATATATACTCACTGTGTCAGCTATACCACTCCTGGAAAATACGCCCCTCCTAGTTCTGGTAAAACGAATGGCCAATCTCCTCACCTGAAGAAAGGCACAACATCTTAGAAGTTCATGAAGCCTTGGACTAGAAGATACCTGTGCCTTTTTCTTGAGTGTGACTTTGCAGCCGCTCTACTTCACCCTCTGCTTCCTGCACACCTTCCTTCTTCCTGTGCTCATTAGGATCTAAAGTCCATGTCACAGTTTATGTTTTCAGAATCTTGATGCTTCTCATGGCCTCTTTAAGCTTTTATGTCGCCTTCTGAGGATAGGCATTTTGACATTTGAGCAGCCAAAACGTGGATTACTTTGACCAGTCATTTTAGCTGGACAAGAAACCTTTTGCTTTCTGGAATAATTTTTCATACACCTGATAAATTTCAACAGAAAGACTGAGTGAGGATAAGGGGTGATATGTATCCCCTATTCCACTGAAGACTGTTTAATTGGCGTGAAATCAAGGTACATGCTGTACATAACTAAACAAGACTGCTAACTTTGTAAATCTGCACCAACTTTCACTGTGGCAGGTCTATGCATGCGTGTACAGACACTTCTATCTCAATATAGGAGTCGAATCAGTCAAACCCTTCAATTACGACTCACCGTGTGTACAGTATTAGCAAAATCATTTTCTTTCGGCCAGTACCTTTCCTGCATTGCAGGAGCACACCTACTATTAACCTTTCAGTAGGATATGGGTAACTGTGCAAAAAAGGCACGCCCTCTAAGGGAAATTAAACCTTCACGTTCTTCAAAATCTCGTTCACTCACTTTCTGTTTATAATACATCTACTGCACAGCTGTGCTGCTCTCAGCTGAGACATTAGCTGTCTCTGACGTCACTTCTGCAAGGCCAGAGGAAAGCGCATGCACTCCAAAAACCAACCGAGGGAAAGAAAGGCCTTTTCGAAAACTAGCCTCCAGCTAGAATAAAAGGTGCTCACCTTTTATTTGGAAACTCTGAACTCCGTGGCAAACCCCGAATGGAAGACTTCGAAGACCCAGCAAGGGACCAGTTTGGCCAAGGAACAGGCAATTAGGCCTTCTGAAGATGCTTGGCACTGCAGCGTATTTCAGCCTTTTATCTGCGCGCCCGACACTGGGGGAGGAATTTAACTAATCCGCTGTCTTGGTTTCTGCACCGTGTGAGGCTCGCTTGCTTCTGACATCACACCTCAAAAGTTCGCCTTTTTGGTGCCGAAGCGCCGGCGGAAGGTAACACCTCACGCATGAAACTGGATCGCAGCGGGAGGGGATGGAAGTTGGTGTGAGATACGTTTTGGGGCTTACTTTTTTCCCTTGGTGAAGCTGTGTGCCCATTAGCATCCTGCTGCATAATGCAAGCTCGAGCCCATTGTGATGCAAATAGGCTACACGACAACAGGGCATCCTGGACAACTCAGAAATACTGCAGGGAAATTTCTCACGCTGGGTTAGCCAATGCAAACTGTACATTTGGCCTAGGAGGGAGGCGCTGGGGGTGCTCTGGAATCTCGCCTCATTCTGTCTGACCTCATTGCATGGCACTCAAAACCACGGGTCCCATTCAGCTGCTGGGGCGGGCTTTTTCATTCTGGTTTACATCATGCAAAAGAGCTCCAAAGAGATAAAGCGCCATATTTTCGAAATGCCTGATTTGTTTATTTTGATTAGGCCCAGGCACAAAAGGACCGCTTCATTAAGCACCCTTCTAGAACATTCCTTCCCAGAGTTCGGTACCTGCACTGCACACAATTTCAAGCTCCATCCTTGCATTGACCCTTTCCTACAAATATGGATTTTGTGTTCCCAAAGCCAGATAAAATATTCCTCACTATCGCATCTAGTTTATCTTTGTTCTCGGCATGCATACAAGACACACGCGAAAACTCCATTAAAATGCTATCACAAATTTAACAGGCTAAAAATAATAAAAAGTGACCTATTGAGAAATGACGTTTTTATCAACCAGGAAAGCCTGCTCAGTGCCCAAGGGTTATGAAACAATTAAATAATTTTAAAAACTCTTTGGATGGCGAAAAGTCCCCTGCGTGGATGGAAGACTGGGCGGGCACCCTGCCTTGACTTTGTTGTACCTAGCGGCAGACTGTTGACCACACCTCAGCACTCACAATGGCTAAACATGCACTAGGAATTCTTAACAAGGGTTGAGACCCAAAGTGAGACTCTTTGGTCCAGCGGGGCACACCATGTGCCCCCTCCTTCTGAGATACACTATGTCTGCTCATCAGCTGTAGAATAGAGTACTGATACTGGTGGCAGAGATAATGATTACTTCCGATGTACCTGCCCATGCCAGGAAAATTAAATTTGCCTACTAGAGTATATCATCTTTTTTAGGTCTCTCCCACATACAATTGTAGCTCTTAGATGTCTGAACATCTTTTGTTGATAAAGTCAATGGCTTTGGTCAGCCCATTATTGCTTATCATTGGTTGGCTTTCTTGTCAAACTTATTTGCTTACCACTTATTCTATGGTTTTACTAATTCTGTTTGTTTGTTTGTCCCTCCACAGGAGCATAGCTTCTTTACCATCCTTTCGATAGGAGGACATCTATCCTTTTTCTCGCCTGTGCTGTTCAACATCAGCGATAAACTTTTCTTCTTTTTTGCCAATTTTGAGCAGCATAAGCAAAAAACATTGGCAAATCAAGTAGTTTAAGTTGCGATCATCAAAAGGGGAGACCTATTGTCTTTTATGGATGTTGTATTAAAGTGTTCTATCAGTCTCCTGCAATCAAGTCCTTTGCTCACTCACGTGGAACATGCATGTTGCATTTATATATTGATCTGTGCGCATAAAGTAAATATGTGCACGAAATCTGATACATGTGGCCACAGCCACATTGGAATCAATTTTGGATTTGCTCCATACAAGTGGTAGCCAAGATGGAAGGTGAGCAAGAGCCCAGGGTGCAGATGAAAACTGCAGTCATTTGCAGTGGGTCAGACCTTTGGGTATGAAGGAGAAGAGACAGAGGACCCATTTGGAGACTAGAAAGTTTGTCCCTGGTCTTTCCTGACCAATTGTTCACTGGAAGAGCATCCACCTCAGGTTAAAAGGGAGCTGAATGGGACAGTCTCCCCCTCTGTTGAATCCTTGCTTTAAGTCTCTCCTGCCAGAAGACTCACAAAAGACTGTTTGTATGTTGTAGCAAAGACTTTGCAGGGCCAGATTGAGTGGAATAAGCAAAAGTGGCAGAAACTCTCAGAGCTGACTTTTAGAATACACAATTAACTACTTCACCTATAGTATAAAGATAGTGCGCCAACCTTCAGGCAATGTGCCATGATTTCTCTACTGGAAACTAAAGTTTCCACAACAATGGTGATGAGAATCTCTCTGTGCTCCACAATTGGGAAGTTTACCCTAAATTCCCTTTGATAGGTTCAGGACCAGAAACAAACAATCTTCAACCAACACTGGCAGGAGAGTCTGCTTGGACACTGCTTTGAGTGATAGTGTTGACTAACTGCTCAATAGGGGCATTGGAAGTATCCGTGCATGAGGGAAATGCTGCTTAGAGTTAAGACTAGCTGTAGAAAATTTAGACACCATTGTTATCCGATTCTGTTTAGTGACTGGTAACTTCTGCAATAAATCTTGTCTGTTTTTTTGGTGACATCTTTTTTCTGCATCATTTAGTATTTTCTTGGGGTAACCTCTTAGCATAAAGCGTTCCTTCATTTCTTTTAGCCTGATGTTTGCAGTTTGGGGGTTCGAAACAATGCATTTGACGCGCAGCATTTGTAAATATGGTAGATGATGTTTCAGTGAATCTTGGTGAAAGCTGGCATAATGTAGAGTGTTGTTGCAATCAGTGGGCTTCTAGTATATATCTGTTACAAATGTGTTGTTTTCCACAGTTATTTCAACATCCAAGAATGTTATTTGTTTGTTTTGTACTTTGCGTGTAAACTGTATTCTGTCATTGATTTGATTGAGGTTGTCTAGTGCTTCCATTAGTGTTCTTTCTGGCCCATTCCATACGACACAAATGTTGTCAATGTATCACAAAAATAGCATACTGTGCTTTTTCCATGAATTCTTGGTTAGTATATGGTCTTGCTCAAATTGATTCATAAACAAATTGGCGTACACCGGCGCGGCGCAATATCCCATGGAAGTAACTGCCGCTTGTAAAAACCATTGGTTTAGCCAAGTAAAATAACTTTGGAACAGCGTAAAATGTAACAATTCCATGAGGAAAACTTGTGTTTCGTGGCTCAACTCTGAGTGTAAGAGTGCTTGTTCTACTGCTTCTAACCCCATTTCATGCGGTATTGAAGTATACAGTGACTTCACACCTATGGTACACATGAATATTGTTTCATCTATGTCAATCTTGGTGTTTTGTAACTTATTCAAAAAATCTGTAGTGTCCTTTACAAAAGTTTGCATTTTGAACACCATAGGTTGTAAGTATCAATCTATAAATTGTCCGATGGGTTCATGTACACTTCCTTTAGTTGACACTATAGGCCTGTATGGTGGATGTTTAGGGTCCTTATATATCTTAGGGAACATATAGATTGTTGGGCTTTTGTGATGTTCCTTTATGAGAAACTCTTTTGTCCTATCATTGATTACTCTGTTGTCATAGGCGTGGTTAATGAGCTCTTTAACGTCAAGGGAGAACTTTCTGTGGGGTTCATGTCCATTTTGATGTATGTGGTTTCGTCCGAAAGATGTTTATACACTTCCATTTCATATTCAGCCTTGTTTAATATGACTAATGCTCCTCCCTTATCGGCCTTTTGGCATATTATTTTAGGATTGTTGGACACATTTTTTATAATCCCATACAGTTTTTGTGTGAGGTTGGATTTTGTCCTTTTATGCTGAAGATTCAGTTTTAAAAGTTCCTGTTTGACTAAGCTTTCAAAGGTATCCAATGTTTTATGACTAATGGGTGCCATGTATGAACTAGAAGGTGATAATCCTCTTAGTTGATCAGTTTCGGTGTGAATTTGTGGTGTCAGTATATTTTCAAAGTAGTGACGCAGTCCTAACTTTCTCATAAGTTTAAAAAAACTTACTTCGAGTTCCAGGTTGTTAGTGTTGGTGTGGGAACATATGACGCGCCTTTCTGTAATGCCTATAATTTGACTTTGTTGAATTGTTGGTCGGATATATTAATAACCAAGCTCCTGTTGCTGTTTGTTTCTTAGTTTTGTCCTTCTTGCCACCTGTGGTGCTTCTCTTTTTCTTTAACTCCTCCTGGGTCGCCTTTTTCCAATTGGCCTTCCTCTTAAAAAGTTTGTCCTGATGTATGTGCTTGTACTTGGGTTTGTATGGCTCCGGACGTTGTTGGAATGTTGTTTCCTGGTGGTCTCTGTGTGGTGTCACTATCAGTGGATGAAGTATCTGTGTTTTGTGTATTTGGTTTACTCTGCCTTCGTCTGGCATGTACTTCAGCTCAGCTGTAAACTTCACCGTGTTTATAATCTACTGTATCCCGACGGAACTTACGTATTTTCCTTTTGTAGATTTGCTGAGAATGCTTTGTCAGTTGTTCATTTATATCCTCTAAGACTTTGGTCCATTTGTCTGCTGACATTGAATTTGTAAGTTCATTGGTGACGGTGACTATTTCCTTGGATAGTTCTTCCAGGATGGTAGATAGTTCTTCGATTATTAATAAAATTAAATCTAAGGAGCATTTGTTAAGGATCGCGTACCAGCGATCCTTGAATTTTTGTGTGTTTTTACAAAGAGATGGTTTCAGTTGTATGTTCAATCCTCGTGGTATACATTGTGCCCAATGGTACTTGAGTAAAGTGCTGGCATGTAATCGCTGGTTGATTTTGTGTTTGGACAGATATAGGAGTCGTCTTATGTTCTGTTGTTTATTTCGGTTGGTGGTTGTTTGTGATGTTTCCTCATGTATTAATCCGTAAATCCGTGACACTTCATCTTCTTAAAAAGCAAATGATTCTGCTTTTAAGTCGGTCATGTTTGAAATCACGTCATAGGCCATGGTTATGCTGTGTGTGCTGTGTATTACTTGAATGAAACAGTAGTACATTTCTTAGGTTGGAATACGAGCTACTACATTATTTATCATAAAGTTGTTTGCTTAATTTGTATTAATTGGTGTGTGCTCCCGGGGCGGCGTCTTCACTCTGGACGTCTTTATTTGAAATCAGATTTGCACTTCCTTCATGGAATGTGTCCCCCTTGGGCACTACTTCAGTCCTTCAAAATAGGCTCTGTTTTTGTAAGGAAAAGTAGTTAGTCCTAGACATACTCCGCCACCACCACATCACTCAACACCTTGTGATCTCCACTGGCTCCCCATCGAAAGAAGAATAACCTTCAAGCTCCTCACCCACGCTTACAAGGCCCTCTCCAATATTGGACCAACATACCTAAACAACCGCCTCTCCTTCCATGCACCCAAGAGACACCTCCGATCAGCCGACCTCTCTCTGGCCACTATCCCATGCATCTACAAAGCCAAAATGGGAGGGAAGTCCTTCTCCTACCTCATAGCCAAGACCTTGAACGACCTCCCCCCCTGCCTCTGGCAAACCCCACACTCCCCCAGTTCAGGAAAGACCTCAAGACCTGGATCTTCAAATTACCTTAGTACACTATAGAGCCTCCCCCTCCCCCTTTTTAGTGCCTTGAGACCCTCACAGGTGAGTAGCTGTGCTTTACAAAACCCTGATTGATTGATTGATTGGTTGCCATTAAGTTACTTCATAGATCACCAACACCTGGTGTTGGCAGCATTCCATTTCACAATGATGATTGCACATTTTTCTGCTGCAGGCATTGCCATATCCAATCAACTGTCCTTCCATTTCGGTCAAGCCTCTCAATATGTGTTAAACTTACAAAATAGTAAAATAACATTATCAGTGATTGTTCCACATTACATTGTTTAAGGGCCTTTGCAGTAGCCACCTCCAGACTGTGGAATCACCTCCCAACAGAACTGAGATTCCTGACTTCTGAGCCTCTGTTTCGGAAAAAACTACAGACCTGGCTCTTTTCCCTGATCTAACCTACTCTCTTTCCCCTGAGCTCCTCTGAACCTCGCGAGCTACTGTCTTCAGCACCGGGACACCTCCGTCGGAGGTAGCTGCGCGCTCTACAAACTTCTAAAATAAATAAATAATAAATAAGTTATCTTTAGTGATATCTAGTCATGATTTGGTTCCCCATTGCTGTACAATTCCAGTGCCCTGCCTATATATATTTTTTTTAATGTGGACAAATTTGTGCAAGACATAGTCTGAATAACAGGAGTAGGTTTGGAGTTTAAGAACACAATTTTCAATTTTGTTTGCTTGGGGTGGATGCTAGCTATAAATGAGGACCAGTGATGGACTTGGTGAAACCTGGGTTGTGGCTACTATCTCTTTTCTTGTTAGGGCTCTTCGCTTCATGTTTGGCTTGGTTGGAAAAAATAAATCTATCTACTTGTATAAACTCTCAGATCGATATTGCTGTTTTATGAACTCCAATAGCATTATGTGGTCAATTTTTATTTATTTTATTTTATTTCGAGATTTTTATTGCGCATACAAATACCCGGAGGTGTCTCGGCGCATAAGGGGCTAAGAGCGATCAAACAGCAGCTTACTGGTTAAACAACCATGTTTTTAATAGCCTACGGAAGCTCATCAGATTGGGGGCGGTTTTAATCGCCAACGGCAACAGATTCCACAATTTAGGTGTGGCCACCAAGAAGCGCCTGTCTACCCATGTAACAGTTCTTGTGCGAGGCACTGGGAGAAGGCGGGTGTTGGCAGATCTAAGCTGCCTCTTGGGGATGTACGGCTGAAACGCTTCTGTCAGAAATCTAGGCCCGACACCCTGTATTGCCTTATAGGCAATGCAGAGGGCCTTAAATTTAATTTGGTTCTCTACTTTTAGCCAATGTAGATGACGAATGGCAAGAGTAGTGGACTGGCGACGAGGGATGTCAAGAAGAATCCTTGCAGCCGCATTCTGTATGGACTGCAGTTTCGCTATGACATGTTTCTGAGTGTTTAAAAAAAGAGTGTTTCCATAGTCAATTTTTGAAAAGACTAGGGTGGAGACCAAGGTCTTCCCAGCTGAGGTAGGGAGGTAGGGCAGTAATTTCTTGATTTTCTTTAAGATAAAGAATGCAGCTGACACAACCTTGTTGACATGAAGGCTGAAAGACAGCTTGCTATCAAAAATAACCCCCAGATTTCTAACCTTCTCTACCGGGGCGGGTGGAGAGCCCAGCTGGACAGGCCACCAGATGGAGGACCATTCCGGAGAGAGCTTACCGAAAGTCATAATCTCGGTTTTATCCGAGTTAAGCCTTAGACAGTTGGAGGCCATCCATGTGCTAACCGCAAGCATGGCCTTTTGAAAATTGGCTGCCACCACTGGGCCATCCTTGTGGATTGCCAGGACCAGTTGGGTATCGTCTGCGTACGACGTAAGTCGTAGTCCATGGGCCTTTATTATCCTCGCTAAGTCCGCTACATAGATATTAAATAGCGTAGGACTTAGCGAGGAGCCCTGTGGGACTCCACAGGGGCGTGCAGAGACAGGAGAGTAGAAATAACTGACTCAACAACCAATAGGGGGACTATTCACATTACTTTTTGAAAATAAATGTGCATGCCCAAGATAGTGCATGTCATAGTGGTTTGAGGACATGCTGATCTCAAATGATTGCTAAAGAAAGTCCTGGTATTAAAAAAGACTCTTTCAAACATCAGATTGCTATGGTAGATTGTATACATTCATAATCATTTTAAGATAATGTCAGACTTTTTCTTCTACCCCAAAGGTTGCACTTGCTCCTTACAGATGTGGATAATGGATAGCCGGTCTGAGACCAAACACTATGCATTCAAGCCCTATTCACCACCCTGAGTCACATGGCAGACTATTTAGTGTGTATTTCAAGGGAGCTGCTATAACAGAAATAGTACACAAAAAATGAATTTCCACAATAAACAGTGGAAGTAGTCTCAAGAGTCTAACCCTATGTTAAGAAATAAGCAACATATCTAACGACACCTGTAATAATATACAATGGCTCAATGTAATAACATCACAGGTCGGCACAGTGGACCACTTCAGAGCTGCCATTGTGCTAATAGTATTTAAAATTGAACTCCATAGAGGATGGTGTGTTGTATGATAGAATAGAGTCTCAGGTAGCAAAATATCCCAGCACCTGTAGGTTACTCACTATAAGCTTCTCCAAACATTACGCCCATTACTGTTACATGAGAAATAAACCCAAATTTGGCTAAAAATCCAGCGTACCCAATTCTAACTTATCAATGTCAAAAAAAAGTTAGCCTTCCTGTGGTATTATGTTCTTCCACTTGGAGTGTTAGCTGGGGTCAGAATAAGCTACAAGACAACTCATTCATAGTAATGGGGAGACGGGCAGCCACGGCCGGCAGTGGGAGTAACTGCAGGGCGGTGACGTGGGGAGGGGGAGGGGCAGGGTGGGGGGTAGTAAAGTATGGATTACAGAGTTTTACAGGTAAGTAAACATTTAAATAAATAAAACTAATTTTGTTGCGGGCACTGCATCGTATTTGGGGATGTAGTGCACTCAACGAAATTCATTTTATTTATTTAAATGTTTACTTACCTGGGAAGCTCCATAATCCATACATTACTACCCCCCACCCTGCCCCTCCCCCTCCCCATGTCACCACCCTGCAGGTACTCCCACTGCCGGCCGCGGCTGGAGAGTGGTGGGTGGAGAGAGGTTGGGGGAGAAATTCAAAATATCTTCCCCCTCTCCTGTAGGGCAGGTGACTCAAAATCAAAAAATAGAAATATCTCAGCAACGTCGTGGCCTATAAGTTACAAGTGAATAATTCCACAGCGGGACCTGTCTTCTGGAATAGGGACAATAAGTGTAGCTCAGGTGTGCTGAGATGATGCAGGAGGGCCCTCACATTTAACAAAATGATTTGCTTGCATGGATGTTGCTATTAAAAATACTGTACAGCAGATGCAGCAGCTCAGGAGTGGGAAGGGCCACCTTCACTCCTTATAGTGGACTTGTTTAGTTAAAAAAGAGAAGAGGGAACCACACTTTCTTGCTTGCAGTAGGGCCCTCCGTGCCCAGCCTCGCAAAGCACTGCCTGTTTGAGAACAGGAGAACTCTTACCACCCATTTGCATGTGCACATTTTAATTGCTGCATCTCTCTCTTGTCCCTGTAATAATGGTTATGGGACGGCTTACATGTTGGCTGGATGACAGTCTAGGACTACCAACATGCGTGCTTCTCCTAGGCAGCATCCAGGGAAGCTGTCAGGAATGGAAACAGCAGGGCTGGGGCTGATCCTGGTCTAAGACTATGACATCCAGGCAGCACCAGTCAGGTCTGATCTATTGTAGTTCTTTGAAGTAATAGACACACATTTTAACTTTTAGTCTAAGTTTTTGTCAGCAGGGCAGGAGGCCCATGTCAACCAGGTGAGGTGGCATCATGCACGTATTGACAGCATGCTTTTATATTACATTGTTTCTATTCGTTATATATTAGAACAAAAACATAAACACATTTAACCTAGTCAGTTTAAAAATCTCGTCTGAAACAGAGCTACAGACATAAAGCACGCAAATATAGGCATTAATAACAGCAATGATAGGCCCCAGCATTTACAGCACATTCCATTCGTGGAACTCACTTACACCAGAATGCCACTGTTGAAGTGAGAGATCTAGCTTGGTATTGTTCCAGTGAGGATTGCAACCATCTCTGAGAGTACTGACATGATAGACTAGACACCAATCCAGAGTAACACTAACAGCAGGAAGAATAGTGCCAGACATCTTCTCAAAATATCGTGAAGAGTTGCAAGCCATCCTTAAAAGTAAGAACAACGTCTGCAGAGGAAAATCACAAAATGAACGCCTAATGCCCTTGTGCAATGCAGAGGATAAGGCAAAGCTCTCCTCCTGGGACATGAAATAACAAATATTATTTAAGGGGGCATCACCCAAACATGCGGAAAGGATGAAAGTCCCTATCACCCAAACAAAAGATTCACTGAGCAAGAGCTTCCCGCTGTGAAAAAGGTTGTGATCATAATAACTGAAAATGTGGGGTCTTAAAGCAGACTTCTTACCCTCAGTTCTGCTGATCTTCACTGTGGCTATTTTGGATATTAATGTACTGACTTCTGGCAGCACCCTATTTTCTATCTTTATCTTGGCCATGAACCACATCCTCGGATTGCTGAGCACTTGCTCTTTCTCCAGTTAGCTGAATTGTGTCTTGCTTTTTTGCCTGTGCTATTTTTGGGGTAGTACATGTGACTGACTTTGGTGTCTCTTGTTGAGCATGTCCCGGTCCGTGGCCAGTAATAGAAATGTATACTTATTAGATCTAATTCTACCTGCAGTAAATGGTGCATTCAATTCTTACACCTGGCTCAACTGGTGACTTTGGATACATAGGGTGAAGCTGACAACGTGGCAGAACCAAATAATGAAATTTACTTACAAAATAACATATGCTGCAACCAGAAGTGTTCGCAGAATAAGACATTCGTGCATCCTATGCTATATAAATGCTATCTTCAGAAATGACAGATGCTGCAACCAGAGGTTTTGGCAGAATAAGACATTCGTGCATCCTATGCTATATAAATGCTATCTTCAGAAATGACAGATGCTGCAACCAGAGGTTTTGGCAGAATAAGACATTTGTGCATCCTATGCTATATAAATGCTATCACCATCATCCTCATAAAAGGATAAAACCATGATAATGTGGCATGACCGAAGCAACAGAATCTAAGATTTCTCAACTAAGTGATTAAAGCGAAAAGAGGATCCCGAAACAGTGATGTGGTAGATCATGAAATGTAAATGTAGATATTTGGTTGAATTCTAGAACCAATAAAGATCTAGGTAACGAATTCTGCATAATGATTGTGCGTCAGCATGACTGAGCGTGCTGACCTCGCATGTATTTTATTAGGTATGAGAACCTTTTGGGATTCTGGTATTCCTTTTATTTGTGCTATGTGGGCATTCTCTTCTTCAAAAGTATTGTGCATGGTTAATTTGGAGTCTGTTGTTTAAACAAACATATATTTGATTAAATGTTTACATCTGTTAACAATAACTTTGGGACAAAAACAGATGGTGTTTAACACAAGTTGTTGTTTTGTTGGGTTCCCAAAGCTAACAACAGTTGCCTTTCATTCCCTGAAGTACTTATCTGGGGCAGTAAACCTCTGCCTCATCTTCTAGCCCTACAGCTTCTATGTTAAGGTAGTCCCTGGCCACCTTTGTGAATAGTGTAGAGGAAACGGTGCACATTGTTGGGTACCTGGGTGAGGATATCAGGATGTTTGGGCCATACCAAGTGGGACACCATCATGGCACGTGTCAAACAAACTGGAGTTGATTGAATTAGTTAACATCAAAGGATGCATAAGCCTCTTTGTACAGGAGATGGTATTTTCAATTGAATATGTCGGGGCTTCATTGATCTTGCACCACGCAGTGCGATGCAAGCGCGACATCAACCCCAAAATGCGAGTTTTGAAGCAACACAAGACCACCTTGCATGGCCTTGAGTGGCTTTTTAAATCTGTAGTAATACAACACAGCATAAATCGCTGTGTTGCGTTACTTTGCCCTGGGAAGGTGTTCCATGGGCGTGGCGTGGGTCTTCCCGCGCAACTCCCATGGATTTTGATGCATTCCCAGATTTACCACCTGGGAAAGCTCCAAAAAGATATGCCTTTTCAAGTGAGGCATAACGTGGAGAAATATCTTTATTTCTCCTTGTTACTTCTTTCTTTGTGTGCTGGATTCTGCAGCATTCATAGAAAGAGGAATATGCCTCTTAGGGGTGCTTTTGTGCAGGAATGTGTTCCTTCCTGCGCAAAAACAATCCTGCATGCAACTGAGGCATCCTTACACCATGGTGCAAGGTGCCGGCATTGGCGCTATGCAGCCAAATGGCACCAGCGCATTCTTACCCTTTCATAGTCATGCACCGCAACGCAGCAGGGTGATTTCCTGCGCTGCGTGATTTTTTAATAAATATGACCCTGACTATCAACTTCCCCACCCACCAACCATGAATGCCTAAATGGAGGATCATAGCAACTCATAGAGCTCAGAGTAATATCTGGTACCTGTAGTACCCAACAGAACAATAAGGTCCTATTACAATGCTGGGTTTCCTCGAGTTCCTCGGGTATAGTGAACTAGTCTGACAATGCTTCAGACAGCCCAGACAAAAGTGCAGCTGTGCACACATGGACAGCCCACAAGACTTAAAAGTCATTCTAGTGGCAGACACACTATGCAGCCAGTAGTAGCACAGCAGCTCATTTCAAGTTAGAAAACAATCTTTCTGGAAGAGTTCAGCAATTTAACAGCTTAACTGGTTTTGTTCGTGCCACAGGGATCTGAAGCGGCTTTAAGGTAGTTGCATTAATGAGATAAAATGAAATAAATAGGGTAGCATCTTGGTAGTGCCCCTGCAGCCTTTCATCCTCGTTGGTGGATGAAATGAGGAGCACTGAAAAGTGTAATATGATTGCTCATTACTTTAGCGTCAAGATGCACTCTAGTTTCAACGTGCACTATATTAAGGGGCATTAGGATCATTGCGTATTTGATCAAAAAAGGGTGTGCGCCTAATTTCTTAATATTCTCTTGATCCTTACATGAAAACAAATGGGTCGTGCAAGGATAGGTGCTGGCGGCGCGCGGTAGGAGGCACTTGCGCCGAGTTCTTAGTCCCCAGGCCGAGGATACCTACACCGCTCGTCTCCTCAGGTTTCACCGAGAAGCTTCCGCTGTTTGTTATTCAGTATCTGCGCTCGCACGAGGTTTCAAACCTCTCAGATTAAAGTCCCCCCCATCCCTCCCGCGCTCTGGTTGGACCAGATGCGGGCCAGACAGGAAACCACAATCAGGGTCTTCCCCTGCTGCTTCACACAGCAGTGACCCCAAACCGTGACCTACCGGGACCACCCTTCTTTGGGGTGAGCCGGAGTTCACGCACAAGCCCTTCCCTGGAATGTCGTGCACAGCTGGGAGGCAAGTTATTCAGTGCGCAGCTCGGTGCTTTTATGGTGTATCAGTCCGCGATTGAGAGCGGCCCTGCAATACTGGCTAATGATACCCCGCATGCGTATATAGCTCTTGCAGCGTCGTAGCACAGTAGATCATGGTAAACAAACCACTGCGGTTCGACCAATTAGTTCTGAATAAGAATATCTCATTCGAAACCCCTGGACGGATGAACGTCTGTGTCAAGTGGTCCAGTTTCCATGTCGCTCACGATTCTAACATGTGGCAAAAAAAACTTCTGCGCAGCACATACAACCCTTGAGATATTTTATGAAGTAAAAGTAAGTGGATATCGCATTCCAGCAGATGAAGTTTGCCATGTCTGGGTGGAAATCTATCATCAGCATGTCTATGTCTCCATATTGTGGTGCAGTCTACAAAGTGTGCATGTTAAAGCCGGGTCCACCCACCTCGAAGTTATCTGCCGCAGGGTGGCGTGGAGTAGAGATTGAGAGACGAGTCAGGATGGAAATAAGGCACTCTCTTTGCTTGTGACACTAGGGCGAATCCGGTCCTGGATTGCTTGTGTTCCAGTTCGGTGTGGACCTGGCTGGACTGTTCCTATTGGAGCAGGTTCAAGACTGATTTGCATATACCTGGGTCCAAACTGAGGTGACATGTTGCGCAAAATACTATTCATGTTAAACATCCCCTCACACCTAGGGGTGTGTGAGGCCATCTCCTATATTTTTTATAAATAACCTCCAGTTCCTGCTCATAGAAATTGGGACTTCAGGATCATCCTAGATTGGGTCATTGCACACACATTAGGTTGGATGGTTCTAGCATATGAGAACCTACTGAAGAGGCACATTTCTTTTTTGTGTTGCTTGATTCAGTAAAGAGAGAGCAAAGGTGTACCACTATAATTCATTTCTCCTTCCCCAGCCGTTCATTGGATAGGGCATTGTGTGTTGCTGCGACACAATAAGTATACAAAACAGTGAGTAGTTCTCGCGTATTAGATCCTATAGAAAGGGCACGTTTGTTTTTGGTGTTTCTTATACATTGTGTCAGACGTGGGTCCCATGCACACTGTGCCCCTGTAACCATGCTGTACCTGGCTGATGAACCCATAACTAGGGTGAATCCAGTCCTGGGTTGCTTGTGTTCCTTTTCATGAGGACCTGGCATGGCAATTCAGGCTGACTGTTCCTATTGGACCAGGATCGAGACTAGTTTACCTACAGCTGGGTCCAAACTGAGGTGTCTAAAATAATGATGGCTTGGGACTGGGCCAGAGTGATTAACAGTGGCTGAGATTAATGTAAGCATTCCATCCATCACTGTTTTGTGTATCTGTTTTACCTTAGTCATCCTTTCATCCCTTGAACAATGAGATACAATTTCTGTGTGTTTTTTGTCAGTAACACAGTTTTAGTACAATTGGAAAATTCAACTTTTACTACTGGCATTTCGTATATATAGATTCCTCTTGGAATTGACAGAAAAAAAGAACATATTATTTAAAACCTCACCTAAGATTGATGATAAAGTGCCTAATTTATATATAGGTAGGTGACCTGTTTCCCTTGCAGGGAGCGAGAGTAAATTCCTCTGTTAACCTGAGGGAGGTGCCGTCCGCAATATTTAGACATGTTCGCCAAGCTGGCGGTCATTTCTGTAGCATTGGCAGGAACTACAGTTGCAGTGGTTTCATTCAGTGCTGTTTATAGTTTGGTGCAGGGATCTGTCTACATGACAGAGCCTTACACCAAATTATTTTATTTTTTATTTTCTAAAAGAAAATCCTGTTTTGGGATTTTCTTTTTGATAACAAAAAAAATAAATGGATCAGCCTCTCTCCCGCTCAGCCTGCCTACCATCAGCTGCCACTCCACACACAGGACAGGCACCAAATATTCCATGATGTCATCAGACATTCCAAGACCTACACCAGCTGAGCAGCAGGGAAGTCACACAAGCCAACTATAACACCCACTTCTTCCTCTTAGGATATGGGTAGGCAATCCATTGAGAATAAGGCACAACTTCGCCCTTTGCTCTTTTGGTTGTGTCTGAAACAAACCTCAGAGCTTTCACATTATGCAGCTGCGGCCGATGAAGTTTGCAAACTCTACCATTTTAACAAAATCTGGTGGTTTACCAAAGTTAGATCCCTACTCGCAGTAATAGGTTTGGGGAGTTATTGGAACGCTAATGAACCTTGATCTTTACCTAGTAAAAGGCTGCTTAAATTGCAATATTGGAACTGGGTGGCTCAGACTAATGTTACACAGACACACAATGGTCGCCTCACAACTGAATTTATGGACTTCAAAACCCATAGTGAACACGAGCAATACTCAGAGGCCATTACAATTCCACAGGATAGAACGCTCTATATAAAATTCAGATTTGGATCACTTCCTGTGAACTCCTTCACAGCTGAGTGGAGTCGACCCATATCAGGACAGCTACATTGCCCTGGTTGCGCCAAGTACACTGAGACAATCGCACACATTTTTTTGTCTGCACATTGTATACCTCCCTGAGACGCAAATGGTTGGCACCCATTTGTAGGCTGCTGGGAACACAATGTGAGCAGGAAGCACTGCGTATTTTAAAATCGGCTTCAAGAACACTTGTTGCCTGTGCAGTAGCTAATTTTCCCTGAAAAATGTGGATACTCGGAAGGCACACACCTAAGAAGTGATAATGTTTTTCTGAGCATTCTTCTTTTCCACCTTCTTAACTCACTACTCGACAACCCGCCAGCAACATTAGGATTTTAAAATTGCTTGTGGTCCAATCTTTTTATTGTGATTCTATAGTGGGACCTTTATTGCATTTTAGCAAGGTCTTCCCCTTGGCTAATTCAATGAACATTGTCATGTATTTAAACCTGAAGTTCTAATGGAAGAGAGATGCCACACAATGCTGGATAATTCGGAGGACTTAAATATAGTCCACCACTGCAGGTGCCAAATATCTATACAATCTGACTGCTTCGTTACATCTAATTAAGACATTGAGATATGGGATGACAATAAAAATACCCATCCCAACCGTTCTCTCCACTTCTCTCTCCCTCCAACCATGCCAGATCAGTACAACAGGATATAAAATCTCAGATTGGACAACCCAGTGCAGTAATCAGCTAAGCAGACTGCATCATATGAAATACCTTACAGGAACCTGCAAAGCTGTTCAAAGCTATAAGCATGCAAACAAACATAAAGCTACGCCTCTGCCTGTCGCACTTCATCATTTGACACACAGCTATGCACTGAGTTCCATAACACAATAACTGCAACTCTGTAGTCATCACGCATGACATAGAAACTCTTCCCACATAGGATCAAAACAAAGACAACACTCTTCAAACCATACACTCTACACAGTGTAGCATGCTAGTCATGTATGTCAGTACTTCAGCATCTCACATAGGGGTAGTAAGTGCTATATAAATACTGCAATTCAATAGAACAGAATACACTACAATACAATATATTTTCTTTTTCGAATTGCACTCCATGGGAGTGCAACATTTTACAGTCCTTTCAGATTTTTTTAAAGGGTCCAACAGCTGCAATTTGCTGCCGGACAACTCCACAGTGCAAAAAAAGACTTTTGTACAACTAAAATTATTTTTTTTAATTTACCGATCCAAATGGTGTCCACCATCTTGTATCAGTAAATAAACAAACAAAAAACTGTCCTGTGTCATTGCACAGGTGTGTGCAGCATGATTTATTTTTCCGATGGTACACAGAATCAGCAATAAACATTTTACAAAGCCAATAGTTTCAAAAGGCGAGACCTACTGTCTTTGCTTGTTTGTTTTTCTAGTATGATTCAATAAAGTTAATGCTACAAAAAGGAGGAATAGAAAAGCAACTGGAGAGTTGTTGGATGACGTTGGAGTTTGAGGGGCTGGAAAAACAGACTTATTTTCTCATTTCAGACCTCGCACTTCGAAGAAGACAAGAACAGAACAGCTTTCACAAGAAGGCTTGGTTTGGGTGGATTTTGCGGAGTTCTGCTATGTGGATCTCCGCAAAGTGCCCAAAAAACGAAGCTGCGCTATGCAGAGTTTTGCAAGCAACAGAGTGCGGTACGTTGCTCTGCTTGCTCTGACTTTTAGCACTAGGAGTTTGTCCAGCTCTGTAAAATCAACTTGAATGGCACTACTCGTTGGACCAGAGGGCGCTGCTTCTTTCTGACGCTCATATAGATATTCTACTCAAGCAGCAGCTTCCTCAACGCGAGCGGCAGATTTCTTAATGTGAGGAGTTATGTCCTACCGCACCCTCCCGTATTGAGAAATCTCGCCAGGAGGAGGTCTAGCGAGCGATTTTTCTCGCTCACGAACTTAGCAAGCTGTGCACGAGAAAAATCTCTGCCATGCGTCACTTCGCGGAGTTTTGCGGAGTTCTTCACAGAGCGCAGAGTGTGTAAACCTCCATGAACTTCGCCAGTAAAGCCGAATTCTTCACCCACCCCTAATGAAGACGTAAATGGTTTTTCAGAGATCAGCCACCTCCTGAAGATTATCAAGGCTGCAGTCATTGGGCCTGGATGCTGTCTTCAGGTCCACAACTTGGCAGAGACATCACTTCTGTTGAGGCCATGAGGCTTTCATCGTCCTCCGTCAGGCCTCATTTTAATATCTGAAGTTTGGTTTAGTATCAGTTATTTGGAAAAAACATCACTTTATAGATTCCAGTTCCTTCTATCTCTTTGAGATGCTCTTCTGTTTTATGGACGTGTAAGACATAATTACATTTTTTTTCATTTTATTTTATGAATCTTAAAGTTCATTTTTTTTTGTTAAGTCTAGGGCATGTTTTGTTTTGAACACTTTTTTCTGGTTGAATAGCAAAGCGATGACGTACCTACAGCAGACATCAGTGGATAATTTACATGCCATGGACTTCAACTCTTAGTTCCTCAAAGGCCAATATGGTAGCATTTAATTGAAATTATTGTTTCAATTCAGGGTGCTTCTCGGACAAAGTATTTTTGGCAGAACATATTCTCGATACCTATCCAATAGATTTGCACCTGCACTTTGCTGCGTCCCAGGATGCAGGCCGAAAGTATAACGCACTGTCAGTAGACCGGTGGCTAGAAAACAGCATCACGTGGCAGCAACAATAGGGGAACAACCATGCAAGCAGTAGAGCCACTAATAACATCATGCTTAGAATACCCCTAATACTGAAGAACCGGGATTTAAACCCAGCGACGCCAGGGGAAACGCCCGATGTCTTCGAGTTCACCTGTCTTGGCATACAGAGACACGGGATACTTCTTGGTGACGTCAAAGATCAAATTTCTTAGCTGCAGCCAGTAACAGAGATCCTAGAAGTACAACACGGTGTATGTTCTCAGGAGACTGCTCACTTAGTAAAGCGAGACATCGTCCTTTATGCCAAAAATCACATTCCTGGCTAGCATCAATTACTTACAAACAGACCAATCAAACAGTGACATTTCAAAAGTATCGCATAACGACAATCCCACTTTCAGTTGTCCAGCCCACCAGAAATGACAAGGCAAAATCCAACATTCTTGCTCGGACAGGCCGGACGAGCCCATAATACAAGGCCTCAACCCAAATCATAAATTAAGCCTTAAAGGAAGGAACAGAAGCAGATGAGAAGTAAGATAGAAGGGTGTGCGCATGTACCATAAACTCAGCAATGTCCTGCTCTTTGATCTCTGTCTGACCAGCTGCCTAACAAGGAACTGGCTCAACGAGATCAGGCTCGGGCAAGGGAGTCAGTTTGTTCAGGTCAAACAGAAGTCAGCACAAACTCAAGCTAAGGTGCATGTGTCCCAGAGACTTGTTCAGCCACGGTCATAAGCCTATGTGAGGGCAACCACAAAATGGCCGCTATGCACAAAATGGAACCCAAGGGTTTCAGAACGAAATCGTCAAATACACAGTGAATCCATTGGTGTAACATGACGAAAACACTCATGCTTGCTGAGCTCACTGTTTACGGTTCGCTGCTACCAAAATCGTAACGGAACCACGACCTTTATAACCCAGGTTCAGAATTCACGGAACCTCAATACCACTTTGCTACATTAAAGGATTTTACAAAATTTCTATTACTGAAGGATGGGGTCAAGCCTGCGAGCAGTCTCCAACAATCCAGGATTCCAGAAACTCCAGAGCGAAAAAGCTTTTAACAACAAGTAGCAGTATTGCTGTTACTATGGTAGGAAAAGGCCCAGAAGAGAGGGAACCACTAGTGCCCTGGAAAGACTTATCACAAACAGGACCGACTTTTGGCATGGGCGAGCTGGGCCCAGGATGCTAAATTTAGAGGGGCGCACTGACCTGTCCGCATGAAGGTTGGGCACGCACCAGTTTCCCTCTGACCGGGCTCCGGTTATTCTTCCTAAACAGCTTTTAATCTTATTTTCTTGTAATATGCTGCAGGCACTGTGTTAAGGACCTACTAACAGCCACAATTCCTCTCCCATCTCCCTCTCATTCACCTGCCTCCCCACATATTCACACCCTATCACTCCACCATCACCTTGTCACTAGTATGAAGGAGGTAAGATGTGGGCAATTAAGATGGGGTTGTGGAGGCACAGAAATGTTTGTGTCCAGAGACAGTTTCTGCATGAAGTAACAACTGGCCTATGCATAGAAATGGGACCACCTGTTGCTTGTTTTTATTTTTTGGGCAAATTTATATAGCTTGAACTTAACTTGAAGGTACTTAAGCCCTTTACATGAGCAACAGTTACATTACACAAGGGCACAATAAGTTTTTTGTGAGCACAGGAATAGTAAGTTATTTGCCCAAAATCACAGGATATTGAGCTGATGCTGAGACTCCAACCTGGTTCAACCAGCTCCAAAGTAGGCAGCTCTGGATATTACACCACAACCTCTTCCTTTAGTAACCAGCAGCAGCCTGAGTGCCAAATGTCTGTCCACCCAGGATGCTATCTGAGCAAAGGCCAGTTCTGATCACAGAAGACCACTATCCTTTTCCAAATTCTAGAAGAAGTACTTGACATGACCATGGTGTGCCTCAAGTTATGGGCTCAAGGCCCTCCTGTCCTAACACAGTGACCAGGAAATCGCCATAAGCTCCTCCTCTGTATTTATTTTAATGGTCAAACTTTGGCCAGCTCAAGAGGCTTATTGGCTAGTGTCATGCAAATCTGCAACTAGAGATTTACAAGGCCTACTGAGATGTGCAAACATAGCCAAAGGCCATAGAGCACTGTGCAACATCAAAGGGAAGGATACAGTCAAGAAGTGATTTGAGAGGAGGAGCTACGCTTGACAGCAAGATGGCCGCATAAGCTCCCGGCTCCGCCGACCTCCGCCAGCAACTCATATATCCTGCAATTTATCCTGCTTATAAACCTGACTCCTGTGTACACGAGGAGTGACTGACTCTGAAGGTGCAATCCCAAACTTTTTAATTCATCGGGTGACGAAGATACGCCGTGTTTCATTCTCGGCCTAACTCAGCGTGGAAGCCAGGGCCTCGATTTCCAACCCACCCGGGCTGGAGTTGAACAACATCGGCTGTGGACTTTGGCTTCGTCCGGTCCCCCGAACGGAGACACACTTTACTCATTTCCAACGGCGATTTAGTATCCTGTCTACACCGCAGACGCTGCAGCTTGACTCTGCGGTTGCTGCGGTCCTGTATCTGACGCCCAGAGACACCGTAAGCCTCCCGGGGGTGACGGACCGGAGCCCTGACTAGCGGCGAAGGTGTAGAAATCGTAGGGTGAGGGCGCCCATTGTTGTTGTCTGCTCCGGTTGTGCCTGCTACCCCGGAGTAGTCGACCTCCGGGGTTCATATCCTGCTCTGTCGCTTCGCGAGAGGAGATGGACGGGACAGAAGGCACACCATCGCTGCATGCAGTAATGGCGGCCATGGGGCGCTCCACTCGCTGATCATCGTCAAATACCAGGCACTGTCTGCAACAGTGGACAATATCTGCCGGAGACCGGGCGGTGACTTTTTGGCATCATATCAGCCAGCTGTAATACCCATGGAACATTGTATGCTCAACTTCGAGGTCCGTGTGCGGAAGCCGGATTCAGTGTGCGCTGCTGATCCCAACAGGATAGATCACGCGCCCGTGAACATTGTTACCTTCCCCTGCTTGAGCCATATCCCGCTAAACATCGACATGGACAACCTTGAGTGCCTCAACAAGATCACCAGTGGTTATCGGAGAGTTTCATTATCCTTCCACGCTTTTCCTCACTTGCTCTGTGGATACCGTGAACTTTTATCCTTTCTTCGACTCGCTCTTACTGATTTGAACTTTTATGAATGCTCTGCTTCTTTCACTGTTGTTGTGGTCTGGATTATAAGTGCCCTAGTGAAGAATCGTACCGGCCAGGGTTGACTTGTGTTTTTTTTTTTGGGTTTGGCATAATATTTTAATTCGCTGCTGGGATTGTGACCTGCAATGTACGGGAGTCGGGTGGTGTGTATCATACTTCCCCGGATTGATTTTATATTTCGCTGCATTCTATTTTGACCGTGTTTCGGGGTGGTCGCATCTGGTGGGGGGTAAGGGAGTCCGGGAGTGTGTTTTTATCTCTCCTCCACCGCTTCTCTTCTCTTTTAGGGATGTTTCTGGGCGACAGGCACGCTGCTAGTGGGTTAGGCCGTAGCCATTGCAGGGGAGCAGGGTGGGGGGGGGTTTGTTCTTTTACCTTTGTTTTGTTCTATGGTCCCTTTTTCTTTATTTCTCTCTCTTTTTAGGGTATTCTTCTGGGCGACAGGCACGCTGCTAGTGGGGTAGGCCGTAGCCATTGCAGGGGTGCAGGGTGGAGGGTGTGGGGGGTTTCTTATTTTGCCGTTGTTTTGTTCCATGGCCCCTTTCTTCTTCTTGCAGTGTCCGGTAGCAGTACTTTCTGTTTCATCCTGAAGTATACGAGTGGGCAGGGTCTGAGGGTGGGCGGCTATGATGAGAGATCGGTTGTTCGGTTCTTTACCCTCCTTGAGCTTGCTAGCGCTTGCGTCTTTACTGTTCCTTTTAAGTTGGTCCGCGACTACCTTCTTACACCTACCCGCCTTTATTATACCTTCGAATGTGTGGCTCCGGATATCCTGTATCTTCTTCTTTATCTTGTCTCTGGGGGGGCAGGGGGGGGTTAAATGTAAAACGAACCTTATGAATAACATGCGATCTGCACTGTGTTCAATGCACCGTATATCCTGTACCGCTGCCGGACCTCAGGGTTGCCGGCTGAAGAGCTGTGTTATTGAACTTCCGATATGTATCTCCGAAATGCAGTGTCCGGCCCATGTTGTTGTAGGTCTACTTCTGTAATTTTTGTGAACGATATAATAAAGGTTTAAAAACAACAACAACAAAAAAAAGAAGTGATTTGAAAGAGGCCGGTTTGTGGACTCTTACTGGTAATGTGCAGGAGAGACTGCAGTAAAATTTGGAGAGGCAGTTCAACTAGCCACTTTGCATTATGCTGCAGGTAGTGCCCAGTGTGCCTTTGGAGGTAGGCCAGGGAGGTCTGTGACTGCATCCTCTTAATGAATGGGAGGTTTGTGGTTTCCCTGATGCCCTCTGTGCCTACTTCCTAAGGATAAACTTGGGAAAACACTATACATTACCTCTAACTGGCGCAGGTAGGGCCTCATTATGAGTATGCCATTAATTCTGATAGGTCCAGTAACGTGAGATAGCATTTTGATTAGAACATATTTAGTGGCATATCTGTAAAAAATCACACAGTGCAGCAAGCCACCTTGCTGTTTTTGTGCTGGGTGATAGGGAAAGGGCAGGAATGTGCCATGGTTAACATTATATGACGCATTCTGTTCCTTTCCCTGTGCTGGCACACAATGTTCTGCCTAGCGCCAATGCACGCACCCTTGCACCATGGTGCAAGGTTGCCAGCTTTGTAAGCAGGACTGTTTTTGTGCAGGAAAGGTCACCTTCCTGCACTAAAACAATCCTCAGAGGCATTTTTTCTCTTTCTATGTGTGCTGCAGAATGCAGCATAAACAGAAAGAGGACGCAACAAAGAGAAATAAAGATAATTCTCCTCGTTACTCCTCACCTGGGGAGGCGTAGCATTTCAACACATTTCCAGGTCTACCAGTAGTGTGCCATAGTCCATGGATGGATGTGTGGGAACACCCATGCTCTACTCATGGAACGTCTCCCTGGGGCAGAGTTAGCAATGCAGTGATGTGCACTGCATTACTTTGGATTTATCAAGCCAAGCAATGTCGCCTTGCATGGCTTGATAAAACTTACTTAGTAGTTGCATCGCCTTTCCACCCATTGCGTTGCACAAGGGCGATGCAACTACTTGATAAACTTACTACCTACCGGTAAATTCCTGCTCTCTTTCTGCTTTTAAAGCCTGTGCAGGTTGTGGTAAATTGTTGCCCACCTGAAATGCTTAAAGTATGAAAGGCAGCTGCAATACTTTCTGAACGAGGGGGGCTAAAGGCATCCATAAAAGCCATTCAGTGGCTTCTACACACTGTGATCGCCAATCAGAGGCTAGTGGGAGGGGCTATTACATGTTTGGCATTGCCCTCATCTTTTCTGTCTCGTGAAAACCCTGTGAATAATCGAGTGTGAGCCCCATGGAGTAAAAATCAAGCAGGTGCATTTCTGCTGGTGGATATGGCACTTGCAGCAGATATCGTCCTGCAGAAACATTGGCAGACAGCAGACATGCAAGATAATGTGCAGTATAAGTGACAAGAGTGGCCTTTCTGTTTCAACTTTGTGGATGTCTTGAATAAAATAATATCTCCAAAAATATTTTCTCAGATCACAAGACTCCTGTCGTATCATCATTATGCTAATAGCAATTTTTTAATTCTAAAAATATCATACTTTTTTTACCACACTATGTTGGCAGGTATGCACTAGGCCTGGGCAGTAAATTCCGTTCCTCTCATGGAATTTGCGGAATTTGGGTAATTTTGCGTTCCGAGGAGAACGCGGAATTGCCAAAAATGCTGCGACTTCGCAGAATTTTTTGCTTGTTCATGCTTTTCAAAATGCGTGTATGCAAGATATTTCCCCCCGAGCATACAAACAGCATTTAGGAACGGGAAAAAAGCATCGCAAACGGATGGCCTCCCATTTCCAGCCAAAGTCATCGAGAAGACCGTCAACAAGCAGATGGCCGCCTTCCTCGAGACGAATGGATCCCTCGACCCGTCACAGTCCGGCTTCCGAGCAAATCACAGCACCGAGACCGCCCTCATCGCCACCACCGATGACATCCGAGCCCTGATGGACAACGGAGAAACAGCGGCCCTCATCCTCCTAGACCTCTCCGCGGCATTCGACACTGTCTGCCACCGCACGCTAGTACAGCGCCTCAGCAACGTCGGAATCCTGGACAAGGCGCTGGAATGGATCATCTCCTTCCTCGACGGTAGAACACAGAGAGTCCGCCTACCACCGTACAAGTCAGAGGCCACCGAAGTCATCTGCGGCGTCCCTCAAGGATCCTCACTGAGCCCCACCCTCTTCAACGTCTACATGAGCCCCCTCGCGGCCATCGCACGCCAACACAACCTCAACATAATCTCCTACGCCGACGACACCCAGCTGATCCTCTCCCTGACCAACGACCCCGCCGCTGCCAGAGCTAACCTGCACGAAGGGATGAAAGAGGTAGCCGAGTGGATGACGACCAGCCGCCTGAAACTGAACTCGGACAAGACGGAGGTCCTCATCCTGGGCTCTTCACCCTCCGCCTGGGACGACTCCTGGTGGCCTCCCGCCCTGGGCACCGCACCCAAACCGACAGACCATGCACGCAACCTGGGCTTCATCCTGGACTCCTCCCTCTCCATGACCAGGCAAGTCAACAACGTCTCCTCGGCGTGCTTCAACATCCTACGCATGCTACGGAAGATCTTCTGGTGGATCCCCACCGAGACCAGGAAGACCGTCACCCAGGCCCTCGTCACTAGCCGACTGGACTACGGCAACGCCCTCTACGCCGGTACCACCGCCAAGCTCCAGAAGAGACTCCAGCGGATCCAGAACGCATCAGCCAGACTCATCCTCGACATCCCACGAACCAGCCACATCTCCGGACATCTGAGAGACCTTCACTGGCTCCCCGTCAACAAAAGAATCACCTTCCGCCTCCTCACCCACGCGCACAAAGCCCTACACGACCAAGGCCCGAGCTACCTCAACAGCCGAATCAACTTCTACGCTCCCAAAGGCCACCTCCGATCAGCCAACCACGCCCTCGCCGCCGTCCCCCGCATCCGAAGAGCGACTACAGGAGGAAGGTCCTTCTCCTACCTGGCCGCCAAGACCTGGAACTCCCTCCCGACCGACCTGCGCCTGACCCAAGACCACCTCTCCTTCAGGAAGAAGCTGAAGACCTGGCTGTTCGAGCAGTAGCGGCACCCCCCCCACCCCCAGCGCCTTGAGACCCTACGGGTATGTAGTGCGCTCTATAAATGTCATTGATTGATTGATGGAAGATTTTTTACCGTTTCGCAGGGCTTTGCGTAGCGCAACTACACAAATTCTGCCCACCCCTAGTATGCACAATAGATTAATATATTTAAGCATGTGTTATGTGGCTACCACATTTGGATGCATTTATTCAGGAATGGTTGCTCTGCTGAAAACATTAAGGATCGCATCACTTAAGGTGAGTGCCAGAAGTACTCATTTAAAGTTTGGTATCTGCCACAGGTTGGGTTGGCAGGACTTAAATAGTTCAAATAGCAGGATTTTACCATCTTACTTAGTAGCAAATACTTGTTTTGAACTTGTGGGCTCATTTAAAGCACAGCAGAAAGTATACTCTGTCACAAAGGAAACAGTGCATCCTTTCCGCCACACGGAAGGTCTACCTGCCTCATTTAGAGTCAAGCAACCTTCAGTATTTTCAGCAGCAGAGATAGTCTGTCCCCGCTGCCGATATACACCTCAGCCCAATGGAATAAGGGCCATCAGAGGTTTTGCCATTTGACTGCTCACCCAATTTATAGTGGGCGGGCAAATGGCCACTTTTCCCTACCCATCACCAACAGGTAAAACCTGACTGTAAGGGACCCAACGCCATGGGGCAAATGTCCCATAGGGAGTCATTGCGCTTATTATTTTCAAAAACAAGTTCCACTGTGGGATTTTGTTTTTGACAAAAAAATGTAATGGTTGCCATATGGCTGCAAAATTGTTGATGGAACTGGCTATTAAACTTTCAATTCATTGACAAGAAATGCCATTACAGCAGTAAACTCAGAGATGGCTGTAGGGGAAGGGGACATCTCTAAATTAATTTGAAGTGTACATCATCAGAGCGAAAGAGTACATTACTCCGTCGCCCTGACATGTTAATTGCCTTCCACCGAACTCTCAATCAGGCCCTAGATCTTTAAAGTAAAGGGATGTTTTTAGCTGGAGATTTAGCACCATTTTTTGTATATAAAAACAATAAAGAACAAAACACAATATCATAGCACAGGGCAAAATAATAACACTATGTAAACATAACTGGGCACAACATAGCAAAAGAGCAGCACAACACCGCTCATCAATGCAATACTATGACACAAAACATAAAAATCACATAGGAATGCAAAACAACAAATATGCACAAATACTCTTGTCACGTTTTACCACCAGCACAGACCTACTTTTATGATAAGATGGTAAAAAGTGATCGCAGCAAGCACTTATTTACAATTTTGAGGAGATGTGCTAACACCAGGCAAAATATGTTGTGATCTAGCACAAGCAATTGTTCATTTTGAATGCCGAGGTTGTGCTATGCTTACCCTCTTAATGAGTGCCTACCATTACACATCTGTCAAGCATCAGTGCTTAATTTGAGCAGGTGCTTTCAGGTGCTCAGCACCTGCACTTCTTTTACAGGGCCGGGGCTACAATTTCTGAACCTGCAGGTGGTAGTCTCAATACTAATTGTTCAATTCAAAATATAAAGAATAACATACATTGCATGGTGATTGGCTGGTAAATGTTCATTGGCAGGCCGACATATGCCTGTCCAGGCAGGCATGATTGTGTATCACCACGTTAGTGAAGATGTCATCACGCTGATCACAAATCCAGGAAGTCCTTGACAAACTATGGCTTGCATTTGATTCCCCTAGTCAGCTGCACCCTGCCACTGCCTGAGCCTAAACCTCCCATTGGATAATTGTAGCTGGGGGCTGGCTCATGACGGAGTTGAGGTGAGTAAGCTGCAAGAGCGCATTTGGAACTTGGGAGTGAGGGCTCTTGTGGAAGAATAAATGAAAGTAAGTGTGGACTTTCCACTTGTTGCGTAGCCAAAGTATCATATCCGCCAGCCCTGCATTGCTGCTATCCTCAATGTGCTTGATGCGGCTGTGGCCCAACACAACTTTTGTGCGCCATGGCGTCACCAGTAGAATCTGTGCGCTGCACCCCAGCATGGTAATTGCTGAGCGTGAGTGTGTCCAGTAGGGGCCACAGCCATAGTTACCGGCACTGGCACCATTACTGCTGGGGACAATGCCTGTGTTGTAGCAGGCAGGATCACAGCAAGCTAAGCAGTGGATGCCGATGCCGGCGTCATCCCTGGACCTACTATTTACAGGCAGCACTAGCAGTGACATGACCTGCTGTGCTCAAGCAGCTGCCTGTTCCGCAATAAACCCAGTCATACCACGCTGATTAATGTAAGCAAAAAAACATTTTCATTTGGTGTACATTTTGTTTTTGCACTTGGTGTAGGTAAGAAAGTGAAAAATGTCATCTTCCACTTCTTTAGGAATGACAACAGGAAAAAGCAGAGTTAAAAATAGCAGGGACATGTACAGACTGATGACAGGGGTCACAGGCAGCAGCAGTGTTAGAGATGATAGATAGCAAGAGTAAAGAGGAGAAGAAACAACAAGAGAGGAGAGAGATAAAATGGAGCAAAGTAGAAGAAAAGGAGGAGAGCAAATCAGATACAAAGAGAAAGCAGCCATGATGTGAAGTAGAGAGCATTAAGAAGAGAGAAGATAGAATGAAAGAATGTGGAGGACAGGACAAAGGAAAAAAAGCAGACAAATGATAAAATGGAGACACAGCTAATCACTGCTAGAGAGTGATTGTAAAGAGCCAAAATCGAGGGGAGAGAGAGCAGAGCATGGATAAAAGTGAAGAGAAAAAAGGGCAGGGCTAAAATGAATAGAGGGCAAATCAGAAATACAGGGTGTGACAAAGGTGATAGAAAACAATTAGAGAGGCAAGAGGATAGACTCTTGGAGCACAGACTTAGGGGAACGACAACAGATCAAGGTTAGAAAATAGAGACTGAGGCAGTGAGAGTGTTGACAGTGGGGCTCACCGGAGGAAGACTTGAGCGGTGGCCTCCTTGGCAACATTTTCAGCACCTGCACTTCTTTTTTTTACAAATTAAGCACTGTCAAGCATAGTGCGGTAGGGTCTACTAAGAAGAGAGAGAGGACACACAGAGAAAAGTAAACAAGCAGGGGCACATCTTGTTCAGTAAATTCGGGGGGGGTGAGGTTCAGATTTTGCAACAATCGCGCTAGCATGCATTGTTAAATACAATATGTGACAAGCAGGGTGCATGAGAGTGGCCTATCTGGCAGTGGAAAGAGAGAAGAGTGTGGATTGGTAGGAATATTAACTGAGACAGAACACAATATTTTGTAAAATAACTAACATTTCTTAGGACTTTTGAAACAGAGAGAGAGAGAGTTAGTGTCAGTGCGTTTTTGTCATTGTGCATGGAAAAAATCTCGATGAAATCCGACAGTCATCTCACCATACCAGACTTAAAGCCCCTGCACCCAATTATTTATCAGAAAATACATTTATTAGGGGGTGTAACACCCCAAACAACCCCTCTAAAGCTGCACTCCGTAAATAAGTGTATATTTTATAATTATCTCCCCATATTATTGCAGTCCGTATCTAGAGCATAATATTTGCCCTGAAGATGACTGTAAACATATCCAAGCATACATAATTATGCTAAATTACAATTACAATATGAGACTTTCTGACAAAATACATAATTTCCAGGACTAACTATGGTTTGCAAACCAGTGACCATAGTGAATTTCAAACAAGATTTAGCAGCATTTGGGTGAATTTGAAGATAGAGGTTTTAGGTAGAAGGACATAATTACGAGTATGCTCAAGAGTTATACTAGGGTGGTACACTGCTCTGGTCATTCCTCCCTGGCCTGCTGTTCTCACACCTAGGATGGCTAAATGCAGAAAGACTGGCCTGATTTTGTCAGGTGCAGATATCCGCTCAGTAAAACGGTAACACCTGTAGCACCATGAGCGAGAAGACAATGATTCCACCTGGCACCCTTGTCGCACGCTGCGCGCCGCCCTCACGCCACTCCACTGACATTTATCACTACTTCATTACAGGTGGTAATTGCCAAAGTGATAGTCCCCAGGAAAGTGGCAAACACACAGACTTTCACTTAGTGTTCACAGGCCTGCATGGTTCTTTCTGGTGCCTTTTCCTCCTCTTGGAAAAGGGAACATCGTGCAGAATACAACATAGTAATTCTGTGTCTGCACAGTTATTTCCCATACTCCTAATAGAAGTAAACATGTGTGGGGGCCTGGCTTGGATGGCAAGGAGGCAGCAGACCTAAGTCCGGAGCTCCCGACCCCCAAGTCGAACGAACGGCGAGCAGGAGAGTGAAACGCCAATAAGCGTGATAAAAGCATAAGGAGAGGTGCATGAACATAAGGGGCACCCGTCAGACGAATCCAAGCCCGGCTACATCCACTGGGAAGGCGGACAGAAGCGAAAGGAAATCGGCAGGGGAAAAGGAAGAGGGAAGCGCAAGATGGCAGCAAGCTCCTAAAGGAGGAACCCGAGACGCAGACCGCCAAATCACCAAGTAAGAGCACTCCAAGGCCGACACCATATGCGCCGCATGCAAACTTCCGACAAAGCCTGTCAGCGGACGCGGAGAGGGTGGCGAAGCGAGGCAAGCCACGGGGCGAGGCGGTTGCGTAAAACCACCTGAAAGCAGAAACCGAATAACGGAGGCACACCCAAGCAAGGAAGCCCTTAAGCAAACAGATGCCCCCGCCGACAAACAAGCCTGCGGCTGCAGATCTAATCCCTGCCTAACCAAGGACTATTAAAACTACACGCCACCCACCGGGAAATCACAGGCGAAAGGGGGCAGCCATTTTGGGTAGGGCACAGAGTAAACAAGTGGCCATCTTTGGGGGGGAAACAATACGGAACTGCAGCCGTCCGCTCACATGCAACCCCTGACCCCAAGCACCACCAAGCAACAAGCGTCAGGCGAAACGAGGCAAACGAGGCAAGCTACGGGCCGAGACGAGACGCGCAAAGCCACCTGAGAGCTGAAACCGAAGAACGGCGGCCATCTTAGGTTGGGCACACAGTAAACAAGCGGCCATCTTCTGGGGGTGGAACAATACGGCACTGCAGTCGCCCGCTCACCGGGAAATCACAGGCGCAGGGGGCAGCCATTTTGGTTAGGGCACAGAGTAAACAAGCGGCCATCTTTGGGGGTGAAACAATACGGAACTGTAGCCGCCCGCTCACACGCAACCCCTGCCCCCAAGCACTACTAAGCAACAAGCGGAGAACAGGGCGCAACGCAACGCTATCCTCACGCACGACTGCGGCCATCTTCAGACAGCAAAAGGCGGTGGGCAAGAGGGGAGTAATTAGCAAAACGGAAACGGGGAAGACGAAACAAGGGACAAACAACAAGCCATCAAACAAACGCGCACTAAGGGAAAGAAAACAACGAGGGAGGCGCCAAACCACGCTGAGGCAAGGTATAAGGTACGGCCAAAGTAAGGCCAGCAAGCAGGAAAACGCGCCCAATAGCTACCAGCATGTCGACTCCCCACCCCAGCAGTAATCACAGAGTGGAAAAAGGTTAGACCGGGGACACACAAAGAGGGGAAGACGCAAAGGGGGGGATACCGCAAGAGGCTGGCGGAATCCAGGACCAAGACCAGAGTGGTCAAGTGGCCACCCAGATTCAGGGACAGCAACCTAACTGCAAGAACCACCCCAAGTAACAAAGAAGATAAGGGACCAAAAAAAGAACCCGCAAAACATCAACTAACAGAAGGGAGACCCCAAACGCATCAGGTTAGAAGAGGCTTTGACGCCATGGCGGAGAAGGATGGTAAACAGGTCACAAATGACCAAAAAAAGAGCAAAAACGACATACCTGCCTCACCCGCTAAGGAGCGAGGCAACCAAGACAACGAAACTATCACACTGGACACACTACTGAGGAAGATAACAGAAGGGAACGATCTAGCTAAGGCCACAAAAAAGACAATGGACAATATCCAGATGGAACTGATAGCAATCAGAGCTGAGCAAAGCAGGGCAAACGGCAAAATTGACGAGGTGGAGAAAAGGATAAGCCAGCTCGAAGACCACGCTAATGTAACTCATAAGGACCTAGGCTTGGTGATAAAGAGAACCACAGCGCTACAGAGATCCATGGCGGAGCAAGAAGACAGAAGCCGCAAAGGGAACATAAGACTCCTGGGGTTGCCCGAAGATGAGGAGGAAACCCCAGGGGCGTGTGCCCTAATGCTGGAGAACATAATCCCCAAACTGACCGGTCTCAACTTTGACAGACCGCTCGAAATCGTTAAAGCCTACCGTATACCAGCAAAGAAACTAGCGAACAGCAACACTCCCAGACCAATAATATGCAGGCCATTAAGAGACAATCATACAGACGCAATCTTCGCCGTGGCCAGGAAGGGCAAGCCAATGTTGATTAACGGAAAGAAGGTAACAATCACCCAAGACTTCTCCAGGCTAACAGTGGAGGTGAGGAAAGGTTTCCTAGCCCAGAGAGAGATCCTGCGCAAAAACAACATCACATTCACCTTCGCAGGGCCTTCCAAAATGAGGATTACGGACAGGCACGGAAGTAGAATTTTCGACGATCCCAACGAGCTACACAGATACCTGCAAGGCCCAGTCCCAGAAGACATGGAGCATCAAAGCCCAGGAGCAAAGAGAAGAGCCTCCTCAGATGGAGCCGAAGGAGAGGACATATGATGAAGGCGTGCAACCCACATGTATCACTTTCTGCTTCTTTCTTGAACTCGAACTCAAAACGAACTTATCTACCTCAAACAAACGCACACAAAGCAACCGCATCTGCCTCAGCCGCCGGAAACGACGGGAACGATGGAGAAGGGGCAACAACAACAACCATATCCTTTTGACTTTGAATGGTTTTGTTTTTCCTTCCCTCCACTCTAGGCGGACAGCAAAGAGACTATGCAAGGACTTGGGGGGAGGGGGAGTGTGAGGACCCTTGCTGTCGCACACCCGAGTTTCTACAGACGGGGGGAGGGGGAGGGAGGGAGGGGGACAGACAGAGGGGGAGGGCGGGACAGGTGGACATGATGGCAGATGAGACAGTAGGCATTTGTGTAACGAGAAATTCCTTTTTCTTCCCTTGCTATATCTTTTCCCTACCTATCATCCCACTTCTTACATTCCAGCCCCCGGGGGGGGGGGGGCCACAAGGCACACCACAAGGCACACCACGGAATATGGACACACAGGCTAGCACCAGAACACAAAGAAGATAGAAACACCAGCGACAACACAGCACCTCCATGACAGACCCAACAAGGGCTAGCCTAACGGCGAACTTAAAGGTGGTGTCCATGAACGTTAAAGGCCTGAACCACCCGATTAAACGCAGGAAAATATTAGAGCACCTGGCCAAACTAAAGGGGGACATATACACGCTGCAAGAGACCAAACTCTCAGAGGAAGAAGCAAAGCTACTCAAAGCAAAATGGATAGGGGACGTACTATGCTCGCCAGCGAAAGGGAAGACACGTGGAGTAATAACCATCCTGAGCAAGAGGGCTAACCTAACCATACAAACGACAAACGCAGACGAGGATGGCTGCATGCTGATAACAAGCGTCCAGAAAGGCAACGACCGAATACACGTAGCCAACATCTATGGACCAAATTCTGAAGACAAACGGTTCTGGCAAGAAGTAGACAGCAAGCTAACTGACATACCGCAGGAAGACCTCCTGCTCGTAGCAGGGGACATGAACAAGACGATGGACCAGGCTACGGACAGACCAAGTCACAACTCCCATAACAACAACACCCTGAAAGACCTATGCATCAAACATCACCTAGCAGACCCATGGAGGCTACAGCACCCAACGGCGCGCGAGTACACTTTCTACTCACACCCACACAATTCCTATAGCAGGATCGATTACATACTGATGTCCAACAACCACACGCACCTAATAGAAGAAACGGAGATAGCTCCAATAACCATATCTGACCACGCGCACATATCGCTCGCTCTAAGCGGCAAACACAACGAGAACCCAACGAGAAGATGGAGACTAAACGACGACATCCTACAAAACAAAGGAAACGTGAAAGAGATCGAGGAAGCACTAAGAGACTACCTTGAACACAATGACAATGGTGAAGTGGGGAAGAGCACCATTTGGGACGCCCTCAAACGACACTAAGAGGTAAAATGATCAACATCAAATCAAGAATGAACAGAAGCAGGAACAAAAAAATCTCAGAGATAGAAGAGGAGATAAAAGCACTGGAAAGAGGTCACTGCGCAAACACAACAGACAAGAACACACTCACAATGCTCACAAAAAAAAAATACGAACTGAAGAAGATTTTGAGCGAACGAGCAGGCTCTTGGCTGAAAAAATTCAAATCTGTGAACTTGTGCAGAGCCAACAAAGCAGGGAAACAGCTGGCATCCTACCTAAAAGCTAAACAAAGGCAACACACAATAGCAGCAATAACAGACAAAACAAACAAATCCCAAACAACGAACAAAGGAATACTGGAAGTTTTTAGACAGTTCTACCAGGAACTATACTCCGAGGATAAGAACCTGAGCAGAGACGGAGGATTCGCTCTCCTAAACGACACCAACCTGCCAGAACTCAAAGAGGAGGAGAGAAGCCCGCTCGAAGCCGACATAACGGAAGAAGAAATCGAAGCTGCAATCAGCCAGCTAAAACAGAACAAAGCACCAGGACCAGACGGATACACCTCCATGTTCTACAAAACCTTCAGCCACCACATAAAAAACCTACTGTCAGAAACGTACTCGGCCTGCATACACAACGGCAAGATGACAGAGTCCATGAGCGAAGCCAACATCACAATAATCCCCAAGGAAGGGAAAGACCCTCAATATCCACAGAACTACAGACCCATCTCGCTAATAAATGCCGACTGCAAAATCTACGCGAAGATATTGGCCAATAGACTAAACAAAGTCCTACCAGACATCATCCATAACTCACAAGTAGGGTACATCAAAAACAGGCTATCGCAAGATAACACAAGGCTACTATGCCATCTAATCAACCATACAACACAGAGCAGCGAACGGGCGGTCATGATAGCGCTGGACGCAGAGAAGGCTTTTGACAGAGTCTCATGGCCATTCCTTAGGAACTGCATGGCAAGGTTCGGTCTAGGGGAGAAATACATAGCAATGGTGATGGCCCTCTACAACAAACCCAAAGCAAAAATAGTGGTGAACGGAAGCACATCCGAAACGCTCACACTAGGAAGAGGCACCAGGCAAGGATGCCCACTCTCACCAGGCCTCTTCCTGCTGGCACTAGAACCCCTACTAGCAAAAATTAGAGACAACAAGGGGATAACGGGCGTTAAGGTCAAAGAGAAGACAGTTAAACTAGCGGCATACGCGGACGACATCCTCTCCACAACCACGAACCCATCTACGTCAATAACAGCACTCATGGATACAATGGGGGAGTACGCAGAAGCCTCAGGGTACAAACTCAACAAAGACAAATCGGAGTGCAAACCAATGAACGTCCACACTACAAGAGAGGTCCTCGGGGACTCAGGCCTGGCCTGGCAGACAAAACCACTCAAATACTTAGGACTACACTTTGGGAGAGACCTAACATCCACGCTACAACATAATGAGGACTTACTGCTGAAAAAAATAAAAGAAAGACTAGAACTATGGCCGCCAAAATACATTAGCTGGTGGGGAAGGATAGAAACTATCAAAATGATGATAACGCCGGCGATAAACTACACGCTAAACATGCTACCACTCCCAATGACAGAAGGCTTCCACAAGAGACTGGTCAAACTCATTAACATCTTCCTATGGAAAAACAAAAGACCCAGAATCAGCCTCCCCAAACTGAGACTTACGAAAGAACTCGGGGGCCTCAACCTGGCAAACTTCAAAACATACCAAACAGCATGCCTGGCAAGACAAGGGATGGCCTGGATAGACGACACCCAAACCTACAAACCAGTCTGGCTAGAGGTGGAGAAAGACTTCCTGGGGGGCCTCAACCCGGCAGCTCTGCTAAAAGCAAACAGGCACCCCCTAAGGTCCAACCCAATACTGAAAAACACCAGGGAAGCGCTGATGAAAATAGACAGGCGAATGATGCAGAAGCTGAGAGGCACAACATGGGAATCCATCTGGTTCAACACAAAAGTAACATACCAAGGGGCAACAATGAACAACGACACATGGATCAAGAAAGGGATCAGCCTCCCCAAACAGATGGAAACCAAGCAAAAACCGCTGACATTTCAAAACATACAACAACTACATGGCCTTCCAAACCAAGAACTCTACAACTTCCTCAAGATCAAAACTGCCATAACCAAAGCAAACCTACACAGAGAAGAACCAGGCATCATCAAATACATGCAAACCCTAAACTCAACAGGCCACCAAACTGCAAAGATCTATAAGCTCCTGAGCCCATCCACACTGTCGCAAAACAAGAAAACGACAAACTCATGGGAAACACTCCTAGGCAGGCAGCTAAATGAAAAAGAACGGGCAAAAATGTGGAGCTCGGCAACAACAAACAAAGTCACCCCACAACTAGCACAAACCAAATACTGGCTCCTCCACAGGGCCTACTGGACCCCGTCCAGGCTCCACAAGGTCGGCATCGCAGAATCAGGCAACTGCTGGAACTGCCAAAAGGAGGAAGGATCCCTCGAGCACCTCATCTTCAAATGCGTCAAAGTCAAGAAGTTCTGGGCGCAGATCAACACATTCCTAAATGACATGCTCAAAGCAGACCTAACAATCAGCTACGCAAGCCTTGCAACAGAACACCTGACCGTGAACCTGAACAGCAGAGAAGAGAGAGGCCTACTGGACCTGCTGCTCACAGCAGCCCTAAAAATAATCCTGACAAACTGGAAGAACACTGCCAAAGCAAACTTCAAAACATGGATTAACTGGGTCACCTTCCTGAGAGGAGCAGATAACATCACGGGCTACCTCTCTAAGGAGCACAACCCCAAAGTGCACATGTGGGGCCCACTTGACGAGCACCTGAAGAAAACGCAATAAACAACCCCCTCCTTCTTTCTCTTTTTTCTTTCTCTTTCTCCCCCTCTTACCCGGGGGAAGCCAAGAAAAAGCGAGCACAAATGGACTGTATACAAGAAATGCCAAATGTATATTCCACTTATATTTTTTATCAATAAAAATGTATTAAATTAAAAAAAAGAAGTAAGCATGTGTGGAAATGGTGGTCATATTTGATAACTGCAGTCACCTGTAATCACAGCATATATTTACTGCTAACTCATAATCAGACCTTTCCCTGAGATGGATCTATGGACGATACCATGTGCCTTACCGCCTGAGCATCTAGACTGTTGAGCCCATTTGCATAATCAACCTGCCACATGACAAGAGTGAGAATGGGCTGCAATTTCTGTATATACCTTAGATCAGGGTTCTACAAAGTCAGTCCTCGAGGGCTGGATCTATGCCAGATTTAAAGCATATATTAAATATATAGTAAAAATATGGCATGGATCCGGATCTCCAGAACTGACTTTGGAGAACCCCGTCCTAGAAATAGTGTTCACATTGTGTTTAATGCACTTCTTGTGACTTCACTCACATGTAGGGTCATGGATAGGTTATAGTCAATGATCACAGGGACAGAGCAGACAAGATTTGCTTACCTCGGGGAGAAAGAGCTAGGGAAGGGGCAGAAGGAGAATGCTATGAACATGGAAACTGTTGAGACCGGTGTATAGGAGACTAGTGCTGAAGTGCAGGAGCTGGGTCTTTCATGCCTGACAGAGGTCAGCCAATCACATTGCAGCATAAACACATCATGGGTAATTTAAACCGCCGGATGGCAGTAGAAAGTTAACTCAAACTGATTGGTTGTATGGTTTCTGCTCACTTAGCTGGATTACTGTATTCACATTTCCATGCACCTTTGTTTTGGCTATCTTTTCGCTAGGGTTTCCCTTTGTTATTCCTTCAAATGCCTCTGAAGATCTACCCGCCATTAACTTTCATCTCCTGTGTGATATTAGACATAACCACCACTTGTCAGCATCTCCTGGTGCCTCCGAGCCCGGGGAGTGTAATTGGGTGCTTCTAGTGTTTGTTATAGGCTTTTCCTCATGGAGCATCAGATGGGAGCAAAAGTGCTAGGGACTGTTCCCAGTTAGTATAATAGCACCTCTAAGATTACTTACCATTTGCCCATGAAGTTATAATCAGACCAGTGGTCTGTGTGGTTTCTTTAAAGACCTCCCAGAGAGTACCAGGATAAACCATCTAAAACACATGAGAGACATGATGTCCAATATAGCATATCTTTCTCTCCTCATTCCCAACCCCCATGTGCTGCTCTTATGAATAGTAGTTTGGAAATTCCTCTTCCTTCACTTACTGTTCCTACTTGGCAGTGAATGGTGGACTAGCATCGGAATTCCCACCTCCTACATAGCTCCCACCATGACATCACACCAAGGTTTTGACCTACTCTGATATCATTGGTAGCGCCCTAGTTATTTGGGTTAGATCATTATCGACTGGTCATTATTCCTTTGGCACTAGTTCATTTTATTTGTTCTGCATGAATTGAGCAGGAATGTGTGAAATATGTGTCATTTACTTTTGCTTAAATATGTAAAAGTGTCTGTAAAATTATGCATAAGTATGTGAAATGCAAATTTGTCATTTAGCGCTATATCTTAGCTTGCAATATCTTCTCATGTCAATTTTTGATGCAAAAATGCATTTTACGCCAGAAAAGTGTGGAAAAACACAATTGTGCGAACAACAAGGTTGTTCAAATTGTTCCTAAGCTATAATTTTTACTTGAATGCTGCGTAATTATGCTACATATCTTTATCGCATAGTTTTGGGAATATCAAGTAACAAGCATATTGTGAAATTCCTTCCAATTACACAATTTATGCCAACATAATTAGAAATTTTCCCCAGCTTATAATTTAGTTGAAGGAGGGTGTTTACCATCACTTCACCAATGGAACAGGGACACTCATGAAGTCTAGGCAAGTCTGCATACTCAAGGTTTTCTACTTTTAGGACAATCTTTGTGTTGTTATTGTAGTAGTAGTTTAGGGTGAATTATACAATCAGGCTTGATAAAGAGGTGAATTTGTGGTTCAAGAGAAATGGAGTCATGGTTGTGCCTTGCCGGACACCACAGCGAGTGGGGAGATGAAATGAACGGAGGTATAGATTATTGACACCATGCCGTGCCTAACTTTGAGATAGGAGATCCAAATTAAGAAATTTCCTTGAATGTCAAACTTTTCTAGTCTCAGTAGTAGAGACTGATGGTGGGCAATACCAAAGGCTGCTGATAATCCAAAGAGTAGGAGTATTGCCACTCTTTGATATTCCCATGTTAATTTTCGGTCATCACAAATGGATATGAAGGTGGATTTTGTGCCTCAACTTGGACAAAACATAGCTTGCTAGTTTAAGATGATTTTTTCTTCAATAAAGTTGAAGATCTAGGGGAAGATAACGCTTTTTCAATCAGATTGTCCACCAAATTTGCTATTTGAGACCAGCCTATCGTTATCTGGTTTAGGTTGGTCAAGATTGTTTTTTTTTCAGTTGTCTGAAAGACTAGAAGAGAAAGATCCTGCACTTAAGAAGTTATTAAGTATGTTTCTTTTCGCAGACCTGACCCATTTTCTAAGATGCACATGTTTGAAGATTTGAAGATTCTAGCATGGATGGGTATTGGATGAAGATACAGGTAGCATGCTTGGCTTGATCACTTCAATTAATACAATGTCATGTATGCATTTGAAGGTGGTCTGTGTCTATTTTTCTGTTATAAATGAACTTTGCAGATCAGACGTTGTTTGTTTAATTCCTCAGGTAGTTATCTATTTTGTTTGTTTTGTTGACAAGCTCATTGGCGATGGTGTTCCACACGGTTTGTGATTGTGGTATCTCCAAGTTTGAACAGTCTGTATTGCAAAAGTGTGAGAGGAGTCTCAGTGGCGTAAAGAAACCAAAGGGAGGACACCTGCAAGGCACATGAAGGGACCCCGTCTGAACTCAATCAGGAGCTCTCAGGCCAGGATACCCCGCCCACCCCCCGCAGGGGCTGCAAGGGCCTAGGCTATGCCACTGAGGAGCCTGTGCAGTTTGTTTGATGGAAGTTTTGATTTTGTGGTCCAGGTAGAGTAAAAGAGAATCTTTGCGTTTTGGTTTCACAAGATAAATATTTTATTTTATGGTATACGAAGTGGATTTGTTGGCTCGTCATTTTATTGTGTCTATTAGTGTTCTAGTTCACAGAAATTCTATTTTTAGCTTCTTTATCGTTGTCTATGCTTAGGAGTTATGGATGCCACATCTGGTATATATGGCCAAGCATTTGGTAATCCAGCTTTACAACACCCCTACGTTTATTAGTTTCATGATAGATGAGTTGTTATTGAGGTATGAGTCAAGTATATGGAGATATCTTTGTTCAGAACTATTTCTGCTGACGTTCCCTGTGTTAGGAGGTTGATGTGGAAGGAGATGACATGATGGCTGCTCAAGATTATGGCAAGTTTCCTGTTATATTGATATATCTTGGCATGGCAAAGATTATATCCAAGGCATTTTTCTGGTGTGTGTGCTGTGTGCATCATAAGTTGTTGGTAGTTGAAAGCCTCTAGATTTGTTGTCATAGATCTTGTCTGTGGAAGATCAGGATATCTGAACAAAGTGTTCATGTTCCCTCAGATGCATAGATTGGTCTGATTTATTGTGAGGATTTTACTGGCATGGGTGCACGCGGGCATAACGGAGGCCCTCACATTCCCCGCAATGTGGGGGGAGGGCAGGGTGCCACTGTTTAGGATGGGGCCTCTTCTCCTCCCGATGCCATGCCATTGCATGCCTTGCAGAATGCGGGCATGGCATGGATTAAGAAATAGGTAAGCACTCAGGAAAGTCAGTCTGCTTTCCCTTGCAGACCACCTGCAGCAAAGGGGGACCTAACCCTACAGTGGAACCCCATTGAGCTCAAAACCAATTAATATCTGTGAGATCTGTGAGACGACAGGCCCCTCGTCACATTTTGTGTTGCTCTACTGGGTTCACATTCTGTTACGCTACAGTCTTCAATGTTTCGTGGTTTTTTATGTTTTGAGTACTGCAAGCCCTCTTTCTATACACTATGGGTAATTTGAAATATCCTGATGGGATCATCGCAGGGCATATTGGTGAGCTGTCATTATCAGTTATGCATAGGAAGCTGGGTGATGAATTTGAGATCACTTTGAGAATATTTAAGGAATTCTTGTTCATGAGGATACAGTTTTCAGGCTGGCTCATTGGTATCTGAGGTAGGAAGAGGGGTCAAATAGGAAAAGAGTGTTTGTGGGGGTTAAGAGAGCAACAGGGGTGTTGGAGAGGGAATGTTGCTTTCTGGTAGGTTGTGAATGAAATTAGGATAGGAGAAGGTGACATTTGCATTGAAACATCGTTGTGGAGGTTGGAAGAAAATATTGGGTTGGGAAAGAGACATTTGTTATCTGAGGTTAATGTAGGAAGAGGAGAGTGAGAGCAGGGCACGAGTCGGGGCTATACATGAGTACACAGTGTCCACCCTCTATTTTCACGGGGTGGATGCCGTCCCCCCTGCCAAGAAATTGGGCTCCACAGAAATATGTTGAACTTGTCCCCGTGTCATTTTCAGAGACCGGGACACGTTCAGCAGCTCCTACACGTTTTCGGCATTTCATTCTCAGCAGCAACGTGCAGGCAGTTAGGGGGCTTTTTTCACACCTCCAGCTGTGCCAAACATAAAAGCAGAAGTTGAGGGGCCATCAGGCCTCCTTTTGATCGAGTATGGGACGGGAGGCGGCCTGGAACCTCACACTTAAATGCAAATGCTATTAGGAAACAGAAGCTCGCGCTTGTTATGTCTTGACAGATATTTAAGAGATGCATGCTTTTTACCTTTCTCAGTCCCTGTATATAAGTGCATGCACAGTAAGAATGTCAGATGGAATGTTCTGTCCCAGTATTTACACAAATAACAATATAAATAGCACTATTTTATTTCTTTTATAGCGCTATTCATTTAAATGAAGAGTTCTCAAGCGAGGTCTCTTCCTGTGATGCCATGTGGGATGTCACGCATCGTGACGTCATGTGCTGTGTTGGTAGTCCCCCCACTTCTTTTTATAGGACTTGTGCCCTGAGTGAGAGTTAAATGGAGCTAGAGCATATGAAGACGAGACCGATTGCATAGGTAGTGGTTTTTTGAGACGGTGGGAGTTACGGTGAACGAGGGAGACATGAGTAAGAGAGTTATAAGGGTGGTAGTATGATGTTTGGAACGTGATGGGTGGTTGAGAGAGAAAGTATAGTTAGTAGATGCAGGGTGTGGACAGAGAGGTGGAGAAAAAGTGAATAGGGCAAGGGGGGCGATATCAGTTGCAGTGGAGGCTCAGGGCGAAAGGATGGTTTCTGGGAAACAGGCCAGCATAAGTGCATGCCATGACCAGATGTAGGCAGTCTCACTGGCATCAGGCACTGTTATGTTGGTTGGTGCTGAAGTGCTAGGTATCTGCATTTGAGAAGCTTTCCTCGTGATTGTTTGTTCTTTTTTATTCTTTGCCTGACGATATTGTGTCCCTCTTTGGTGCAGTGGAAGCTTCTCTACTAGGCTATCTTCCATGTTGATTTTTAGATGTTGTTATATATGTAACAACTGTCCCACACTTGTTCTGCAGAGCCTCAACTATGAGACAGATTGTTGATTATTTCATTTGCCTTTAGATTTACAGTTTTGTCCTTAGATTTCTTGTGTCTGACTCTGGTGCATCAGAAGCTTAGCTAGAATGTTTATTGAGAGTATTGTTAAGCATCTTATTGATCTGAGGCAGTAATGACCCAGCTCAGGGGTTTCAGCGACAATATATCAGAGGAGTCCTTTCCCTTAATGATAGCTGAACGGAAGGTTCATGCTGCATGGACAACACAGTTGTTAGTCATCTTGGTCTCCAGGAGGAGCCAAGAGGCAGTGATAGCTCTATCCAGGGAGAGATAAAGATTAGTACGGTGGCTTTATGAAGTGAACTCAGTACCAGAGCAGGTCAACCCCAGTAGCGGCTCCTCGAGGGAGTGCTGTGGGGCGGTGAGGCGGGGCAGCGGAGGGTCAGCGTGGGGGTAGTAAACTCCAGGATAGGGCCGAATGGAGGTAAGTAAAGAAATAAATAAATAAGATGAATGACATTGCGCGCGCTGCATCGCCATTTGGCGTTGCAGCGTGCGCAATGTAATTCGTTGTAATTATTTATTTCTTTACTTACCTCCGTCCGACCGTATGCCCGAGTTTGCCCCTCACCTCCCCTGCCCGCCTCACCACCCCACAGCACTCCCTCGAGGAGCCGCTACTGGTCAACCCTTCAGTGGTCAGTACAAGTCAGAGGTGTGATCTATGTATTGTACCTAGGAGCGGTGTTAGCTGACTTTTCTGTTGTTCGAATCTGTTGTGGCAGTGGTCTGCGTGGTGAACCAGGAGTGGAGTTTGCCCTCCCTGCAGTGGTCAGTGTAGATCAGGTAAGCAGTCTGCTTGGTGAAAGGAGGAGCAGAGTTAACTCACCATGCAGAAATCACTGTAGCCAACCCTTAATCCTTAATTTGTGCCAGGGTTGCCGATGCTTGGCACAGGCACTTGTTTTCAAACACCTCCAAGTATTCGTGAAAATTTACCACGTGGTGGCGCAGTGCCTGTATATTTTTTTAGCATGGTTCATTAGTTGAGCATTCAATTATGTAATATATCTTTAAAACGTGATAAAACTATTTTTATATCTGCAGGGTCAGGTGAAATGTGGGTACTGCCAGCTGAAGTGGGCCAGTGGGAAATATTTTAGGCGCTGGTACTTCATTTTTTTTATTACAAATTAAGCACTGGGTCACCGTAGCAAACTATACCGCCGTGAATATGCACGTGTGGATTTTAATTTTTCAGGCAATTTATTACCACGTTCAAGAAGGTTAATCGCAATGTTAATTTATCTTCAGAGTATATCGCTAGTCACATCTGTGGCCCACGTTCAAATCCTAGTACAGTAGCTCAGAGGGTTAATCCAGGTTGCTACAGATAGTATAGATAGTATTTTGCATAAAGATGCAGCTGATCTTAATGGTATAAATATGTATTAGGACAGCCCTCGAGAAATTCTGGTTACAGCAGTGCAAACAGTGAAACCCTCCGCAGCCCTGCCTCGGCCACCGACCGAAACCAAACAAAATTGACATTCAAAAAACACGAAGCTCGATTGGAAGCTGTCAGAGGGATTTTCCGGAATGATGACTTCAATATATGCTTTGCCATTAGCAGGTAATAATTTGAAGCATTCTCCTTTACAAAGCCAACTTTTCCCATGCGTATTAAATGAAGTCACATCCTCCCCCAAAGAATAAACACGCTGCCGTTTCCTGAAAAGCAAGTTTTGCTCATATTTTTGCAGTGATGTATTGTTTGTCCCTGTAATGTGGGCGGTCAAATAACATGACATGTCGCCCAGACTCGCGCAGCAGTGCAGCCATCTTCGGAAAGGGAGGGGTGGGTTCTAGACATCAGTAAGTCTGGGCACTGCGGTGGCACTGGGATCAGACAACCTTGCCAAGGCTACAAGCCGAACCTTGAATCCCCACTATTGAGAAGCTCGAGCCGACCCTCGCCAGGAGCTCGACTTGATCAGCTCCTCTGGTCATTGTCCTCCAATTGACCACCCCCTCTCACCCGCTTTAGCCGTGATATCAGCGTGAGCCGTCATCACGCACTCCATCCACAACATGCATAGCTTTTACTGAGGTTTTGTTTCACTTTTTCCCTGCTTCATTGCACTCTTCAGGAAGTACCCCTGTGTTCAAATGCTCTTAACTTCTTCTGAATCAATGGGATGAAAGTCTAGACCCAATTGGCTCGAAGCCAACAACACAAGGGTGGCTGACTTCCAGGAAAGAAACATTACCTAAGACTGGTACATTTCAAGTCAGCAAAAGAAAATGCACAAAAGCACAGACAAAGCCAATGACACCTAAAGTTACACATAATAGCACCTTTGCACACAGGCTTCAGGGACATTTGTTCACAAGACAAGCATAAATGTACCCTTGCACAAAGTACAACAGTCTCACAGTTAGCTTGTGCATAAAGACACGAAAACAGATTAATAGGTAGGCACTGTGCCAACATACAGATAACAGAGACGAGGCTACTCATATACAAAATATACAAATTATTGTATTGTATAAAGAATAGGCACAAATGCTTAAAATCACAATAAAGATTGAGACATATGCACATTCACAGATAATGCATGCACAGGGCGGTGGGGCTGGTGGAACCAACAGAGAGATGGATGGACGGACAAATAGTTCAATGAATACCACTTTGCTCTGTGGAGACACTGCTTAATTTTTGAGCCCTTCTGTTGATGAAACCAGAAATAGGGCCCTACTTACAAACTGCATTATTAGTGTGTTTAGTATAAATATTGTTCTACTAGACGTTCTACAAAATACTATTGACAAATCTACAAATGTAAATCTCTACCTGCTCTTTCTTTGTACAACTCAGAGTTACCACTGATATTCTGATTGGTTCAAGTGAAGCCAAAAAATGGCTACAACCTCAAGAATACATGAATGCATATAACTTCATAATTTAAAGCATGGTTTTGTATAAATATTGAATCACCTTGAAATTGTACACACATGGCATATTTCGGCACTCATTTGAACAGGTTTCAGTTTCTACACAAAACATACAATTAAGCTGCAAACTGCAGACTTAAACATGGACCAGATTGCCATAACCATATACCAGAGAAATTTAAAGAATCCGAAATCCAGTGTAAATGTTCGATTGCCATAAATGCTACCTCAACCAACACATAGCCGTGTCATACCAAGGGGGTACTATTGCACACTGCGAACAACTGAAATGTTGATATGGTAAGATAAGATAAGATAGGATAACAGAAGATAAGATAAGATAAATTCACAAAGGGGAAATAGAAAATTAGCCCAGCGCTGATTCTCAGTTCCCCATTTCCCTCACAAGGAATAATCCATATGGTCCACTATAATTCATGTGCTGAGAAATACACACGTTGCAGTTCAGAAATCCATATAAAATCCTTTATTTCAAAATTGTCTTCGTTTCATACACTTGATCAAAAGTTCTCTATCAAATAACGTGACATACACAACCAAGCCAAAACGTGTTTCACGAAAGTTTAGCTTCTTCAGGGCTTCAGTCAATAAAAAGTGGCTAATTTTTGATCAAGTGTATGAAACGAAGACAATTTGGAAATAGAAGACTGTATGGATTTCTGAACTGCAAGGTGTGTCTTTCACAGCACATGAATATAAGATAAGATAAGTTAAGATAAGATAAGATAAGATAAGATAAGATGCTCAATTGGATAGGGTAGCAATATAAATTGATTCATGAAATAACATAAGAAGCATCCGTTAAACTAACCTTTGAAAACAGCTTTTAGGAGTCTTGCTTTTGTCTAGGCAAATGAAGCTTGAAGAGTCCATGTGCAGGAATAATGTAGAGAAGAGTGGCGCATAGCGTGAAGCGTGGTTGAGGGATGGTTCAATATATATTACTAAGAAAAATACAGAAAGGCGCTCTGGCCAGTCACATATAACAGGACTTGTTGACTAAGCTATGAGTGATCTCTTAATTCTGATGGAGTTGGTTACAGCAGTTGCCAGCACCATTGGAATTATTAGATTTACGGGAACACCACAGATCTCTGAACGTTCACCTGTGAATGTTCACTTCTAAAAGCAGCTGAATTCTCCAGGTGAAAGAGTAGCCCAAAATTTCCCCCTTTCCAGATCGAGGACTTCCGCAGGTTAGCGGAAAGTATTGTGTCAGGCTCCCCGCTGGACCCACTACCTTGCAAAAACTGGAAGGAATTCGGGGCGGAACTTTTTCCACTGCTGTGTAAGATCTGTAACCAGTCTCTTGCAGAAGGGGCGGTTCCCAGCCAGTGGAAGCAGGCACTTGTAACCCCATTGCTTAAAAAAGCCTCCTTGGATCCTGAATGTCTGAAGAATTTTAGACCTATATCTCTTCTCCCCTTCCCAGCCAAGATAGTGGAACGGGTAGTGAGTGGCACACTGTCGACGCACCTGGAACGGGCCAAACATCTGGAGGAGGAGCAGTTCGGTTTTAGACCGGCCCACGGTACGGAGACAGCACTGGTGACCGTAATGGATGAGCTTCGGAGGCGGGCAGACAGGGGCCAGGCAGCAGTGTTGATTCTGCTAGACCTGTCTGCCGCCTTCGATACGGTCAAGCATAACATCTTGTTGAGGCGGTTGAGTGAAGCGGGAGTCACGGGAGTGGCCCTTAGATGGTTTCACTCCTTTCTCTCGGGGAGACAGCAAGCAGTATCCCTTCCTCCTTACCAATCTGCCTTTACTCCTGTCCCACATGGGGTCCCTCAGGGCTCGGCCATCAGCCCCATTCTTTTCAATGTCTATTTGAGACTCCTGCTGAAGATCATCAAGCGCCATAACATCAAAGTCATCAATTACGCTGATGATACGCAACTCATTCTCTCCCTGGAGGGAGAGCAATCCATCTCAGCAGAAGGGTTTCATAGATGTTTAGGAGATATGACACAATGGTTGAAGGAGAACTCCCTACAGTTTAACATTGCTAAAACTGAACTGATGCATTTTGAAACTTATAAGAACAGGGAAGGGCCGGCCACGAATCTGTGGCCCCCAGAGTTCCCCAACCCCGGCTAGCCGGTAAAAATAGTTCGTAACCTAGGGGTTACATTTGATTGTAACCTCTCCTTGGAGGTGCATGTGGGGAAAGTGGTGAGCTGTTGTCTGGGGATTATTCGCTCTCTCAGGAAGATTTTTCCCCTTTTACCTCATCAAGCCCACGCCCTGATTGCACGTAGTACCATACTTAGTCGGGTTGACTATTGTAACGCTTTACTCCTTGGGTCCTCTAAATTTCTGCTAGACAGGCTACAGCGGGTAAAATCTGCCGCGGCTAAACTGGTATTAGGCTGGTCAAGGCGGACCTCTGCCTCTGGAGCACTGACACAGTTGCACTGGTTGCCCGTGACACAGAGAGTTACATTTAAATCTCTGTGTCTAGTATTCAAAGCCTTGCATGGAAAAGGACCAACTTCTTTCCAGCAAATGTTTGAGTGGTGCGTTCCGGGCAGAGAGCTCCGCTCTTCGAGAGGAATGTTAATTAAAGTACCACGCTTTAACAAAGTTAGAGCAGGGGGCAGAACATTTGGGGTGGCTGCAGCCAGGCTGTGGAACACTTTACCTCTTGAACTGCGGCAAAACAAGGTGCTGCTCGCGTTCAGAAAGAACCTTAAAACCTGGCTATTCCCTAAGAACTAGGCCTGCGCATTAACCCCTCCTGTGTGGATATGGTCTCGGAGTTACTAGCGCCAAGATGCCTGTTAGGTGGTAGTGCGCTTTAGAAATTGTATAAATAAATAAATGAAGAATTATCTCCTCATAATTCCTCGTTTCTTAGTGGACTCTCAGGGTCCAACTTGCAATAAGCCACATTTTCCCCACCTCTGTAGTTACTGGAATATCCGGTATCAGTAATTCTGGAGGTGAGGGGAATCAAGACCAGTTACCAGGTCACTAATAATGAAGGCTTAGAGAGCACCAGGGGCGGAGGCAGCTACAGTGACCATTCTGCCAGCCGCCAGGGTCCAGCAGAGGGAGTAAACTTTAATGTTACTTAAACATTTTTCAAAAAGTGTCATCTTGGCTCAGATTGACAAGATGAAGAGGACACATGTGCTGGGTTGGAATCACTCATTGCATTCCCCAACTTGCATTCTGCATGCACTTTCTATGGCACTACGGTGTCTCCGCATTGTCTGCAGCATTGTGATATCCCATGGAAATGGTGGGTTGCAGCAGAGCGTAGCCTGCTGTAATCAGGTAAAGAAGATGAGTCTCAAGGAGAGTTCTTTATCTATCCCTTAGAGTCCCTAAAAGTTCTGAGATTTTGCATCTAGTCCATAATCCATCTGCTGTCAACTAAGGCAGAGCGTATGTTTCTCTCTGCTTTTTCTCTCATGTGCTCTATTTTTTAGGAGGGGATCTTGTTGTTAGGCCATACAAATCAATTATTAGCCCAGCTTTGTGGGTCTAAGTAGGAAGGAAGGGAGTCCTTCAGAGCCTTCTTAAAAAGAGAGAGGGACCCATTGACACCCAAAGAACTAGGGTTCAAACAAGAATTCTAAAATGAGCGTCCTCTGGGAATTTCAGAAAATCTTACCACACTCTTTTATCCCAGATGCAACTACCATTCATCCAAAGAAATATCTTTCTCCATTCAATCTAAGGGATCACTCTACCATACCATGGCACAGAAACTTGTAGTAAATGTACCAATATATTGATTTTATTAAAATAATGCTACAAAGTTAAAAATATTTCATCAAAGAAACAAAATACCTAACACAATAATAACACAAATAAAAAAAGTAGTCTGAGAGATACAACGAGACACTACATTTTTGTCATTGATTTCCACAAACACTGCCAAAAGACTGTACACAAACAGCCCAATCTATCAAAATTCATTAGTATTTGGGATAATTTTGAGAGCGTTGGGTTCGTGGCACACTGGCGTTGACGCGTTTCGATGGTATGATATTGTTTAAACCTTCTTTATCAAGACTACACTTGATTATGCTCTCGGTCATGAAACATCTATCGTTCTCAATTCTTTATAGTTTAGGCACAGGCTGACCACTATCTTGTTGGTTCAACTGTTTCTTAGGCACGCCCGGAATTGTATCACCAGTCTAGAGTGCTTTAATAAATGGAAGCTCTATTGTGTCTTTTGGCGATATTTTCCTGCCAATTATTGAATTCCACTTGATCAATCTTTCAGTGCCAAGGGTCTGCTGTTTAAATCTGACCCTTCTCCGAACTCCATTCCTGCACAGTGTTCTCCTGTCCAAAATAATACAGTAGAATCTACTTATATTTTTACTCGTTTTATCCTTGGGTCCTCCCTTCACTTTGGTCCCTCCAGAAGCTCATGCAGAGAGTCGGCGTGCCTAGATTTCTTCCATTATGCGGCGTCTTATTGAATGAGTCATTCAGAGCCCACAGGACTCATTCAGTCAATTAGTCCTGCATCTAGCTGCCTTATTGTTTATTAGTGTTACATCCAAAATAGCTCTCCTCAGTAATTACATACAATTCCTTCCATAATTTATTGAAAACGATGCGCCTGATTACTGGAACCAGGAAATGGGTTAATAGTGATTGCCTCAGGACAAGGTAGAGTGCAATAGGTACCTTTTCGGCTAGGGAACCAGTTAAGGGTAGCACATATTGATCCAATGGTAGTTTTGTATCCATACAGAGAGTTGAAGGTAGCATTGTACTGATCTAGGGTGCTTCTCAACAGTGCTCTCTCTCTCTTGAGGCCTATAACAGCCTGATGCTTGGCCAAGTGTCCCTCAGAGCAGCACCAACCTTTAAGCTCAAGGGCTTGCTCCAGCACTCACGAACCATCACCCGGCCTAGAATAAGGAAAGGAGAACAGGGATGCACAGAGCTGTAGGCAATGTCAGTGGCCAGAAGACATATCTGAAGAGCTCTGTGGGGAAACATTACAGGCAACTTAGAGAATATTCAGGCCCATAGATTCTGACTGCACATTGGGTAAAGATGGACTTCCTCCTGTGTCAGACTTTGGCATTGGAGAATGTCATCATAACTCTCCTTTATCCATCTTCCCAAACGGCAAAGCTCATGATTCCCTTACTCTGCCTTCTACGGACTGTGGTCCAATATCCATGTTACATTATTGACCGTGCCCCGTCATGCACCCTTTATTGTAGATGTCTGTATGTATGTTCTTTGTCGCAGTGTACCACATGTATTAGCTGTGTCTCATCGACATTATCTGCTTCAGTCAAGCCACGGCCCATCTGAATGTTTTGGAATTTCCTAAAATTCCTATTCCTGAAATATATTTCATACAGTTGAAATTATCAGTATCTTCTTTTAATCCTTGGATCATAGTGATACAGCTGTGGTTAGCCCCTGGATTCCATATGAACCTTTCAATCTTTCCCACCCAGTATGATTTTTAATTCGAGTGCTGTGGTATGGGCCCAAATCTACCATTGAGCCTGGAATAAACAAGCTTGCAGAAGATGAAAGAAATGACTGCCATATTTTAGTAGTAGTTACACCATACACAAACCTTCTCATTTCCCTCTAGATGAGCACCCAGCAACCTGATCGATCTGCCTTTTTGATTATTTTAAATGTGACATTCCTTAGGTTTTTTATGTATGTCCTCTACATTTTGCAGTTGCCTCTCTAGACGTTTGATCTCTTTCCAGGTTATTTAAATGTAAGATGTTTTTGCATACACCAGTTCCATGTCACCACTCTGTGTAAAACTGAAAACGTAAAATAAAAAGAGACATATAAAGATGGCTTCTACGTAAAAGTGAAGTATGTGTGACAAGAACCTTGTAAGCACACACAAAAATGTATTTCGAAGTTAAAGCTTTGCTTGTCATGTATATGTTTGAATAGAGTAAAATGTCTTGTAGGCTGTGATTTGCCTTTTTAAGACGTTTATACTCTTTTCCAAATGATGCATGACTAGCAATGCTTCAACCTCAAAAGTAACACTTTCACTTAGAAGACATAATTATAATGCTGCTTTATCTCATGTTTTGCATTGCTGTTTCCTCTGTTATTCTTGATGTCAACAACCGTATTATCTACTTCATGAAGAACCAAAACCCAAGGATTTTAAACGTTTGAGGGTTGAGTGATTGTGTGAGCATTTATTACATGGTAGAGAATATACCTGGCCATATGTTAAAATGATATTTCAAGTAACTGCGGAGTTCCATCTATACTAATATAATAAAGAGAGAGCCCAAACCTTTGAGGCGGGTAATCTCAGGAACCACAGCACCAATCACAACACCCAATACAGCGTTGGAAAGGGCAGTTGCAGCAGAAGGACATAGGCAATGCAGACGCCCACCATATACATTTAAAAGGCAAAAGAACCATGCCAGCAAAGTAGTCCCTTGTGGGCGTGTTTGTGTTGTGCTGTGGGCTTGTGTTGGGGGCGTGACAAACGCTGGGAGGCATGTGATACGTTCCGCCCTTCATGCCATGTCTCATATCGTGTGCTGTGGGCGGGTGCTGGGGGCATGGGCGTGGGCGTGGGCGTGTGGGGAGCACGGGATTACGGGAAAAAAAGCGAGCGTTGTGCCCAATATTTCATTGTTTTTTCTTCCCAGGTTCTGTACATTCCAGCTCCGGGTGTCCACCCGGCCCCCTTTAAATACCCCTGCACCCCATAATCATAACCCGCCCCTACTCCTTAAAATACATACCCCAACACCCTTAAACACTAACCCATCTTAACCCTATAAATATACCTAGTACCCCAAAACCCAAACCTATCCCTAAACCCTAAAAATACCCCTGTACCCCAAAACCCAAACATAGCCCTGAACCCTATAAATACCCCTGTACCTCAAAACCCAAACCTACCCCTGAACCCTAAAAATACCCCTGTAACCCCAAAACCCAAACCTATCCCTAAACCCTAAAAATACCCCTGTACTCCAAAACCCAAACCTAGCCCTGAACTATAAAAATAACCCTGTACCCCAAAACCCAAACCTACCCCTGAACCCTAAAATAACCCTGTACACCAAAACCCAAACCTAACCCTGAAACCTAAAAATACCCCTGTACCCCAAAACCCAAACCTAGCTCTGAACCCTTAAAATACCCCTGTACCCCAAACCCAAACCTACCCCTGAACCCTAAAAATACCACTATACCCCAAAACCCAAACCTAGCCCAGAACCCTAAAAATACCCCTGTACCCCAAAACCCATACCTATCCCTAAACCCTAAAACTACCCCTGTACCCCATAACCCAAAACTATATCGGAACCCTTAAAATACCCAAACACCCCAAAACATATACCGCAGTACCCCAAAACATATACCCCTATACCCATACTTACCTTATCCAAACATAAAAAAAACATGCTTTTACCATTCATGCATTTACAACGAATTTTGTTGTAAATGTATGCGTGGTAAAAGCATATAAAATGTAATGCCATGCGTTATAATGGCATTGCGGAGTCATGGTACTTTCGTAATGAAAATATGCGGAGTGATGGTATGCGGAAAGAAAGTTGAGGAATAATGGGTGTTTACCCTTCCCCCGTAAGTACATTGGTGGCAAGGCGGCCCACATCTCCAGCAACATACTCATATTTTTTCACCACCGATTTGAAAAATGCACAGGTCTCTCTCATTGAAGGCCAGCACCAACATACACTTTTAGACACACCTCCCGCCACAAGTTCTAGAATTGCGAACTTTAGAGCTGGGGAGCTACGTTCGAATCTCGGCATCAGCTCAACATCCTGTGATTCCAGGCAAATCGCTTTGTCTCCCCGTACCTATCACAAATGAATGTGTTCTTCTGTAATGTAAATTGTGCTCATGCCATGTTGTCGAGTTCGCGCTATATAATGTTGCAAGGAAAAATAAAGTAGGGAAACTCGAGTTCACAAACTACTGAACGCGCACTCTTAAGTGCATCAGCAGTGCACTGTGAATCTGAGCGTTTCACAGGCCTGTCACAGATAAAAAATGCTATCAAAACGAAATCCTACAAAACAATATACTACTACTAGCAATTCATACCAGGACAACGTCGGGACGGGCTGCTAGTGACCATATAAAGGAACTCGGCCTTCACCCTTTTTCCTCCATATAGTCACGTAACTCATCTGTGACATGCAATATCCTCATGATGCAAGGAAGGAGGTTCTTTATGCTATATATAATGACATTCCTGCCTTAAAGTTCAAGGATTGTAGGCAATCAAGGGCGGAAAAGCATGTTGGCGTAAATCCTATATTACCTGTATTTTATTTGGATACTAGGGTTCCCAACAGCTTCCTGCCCACCCCTGCCAGGACAGATTGTTGAAAAAATCATGAATAAACAACTTGTTGAGCACATTCAATGTAACAATGTTCTGGATTCTACCCAATTTTACTTCCTAAGTAGCCAGAGTATGGAGACTGCACTGATTAAGGCCACTGAGAAGAACAAGCTGTGCTCAACCAGGGTGGAAGGGCAGCTCTCATCCTGCTTGATCTATCAGCAGCCTTGGACATGGTTAACCACGGGCTGCTGATGGATCGACTTGCCAAAATCGGGATCTGCTTCATTCCTTTCTCCTCGGCAGAGAACTGGCTGTCCCGCTAGGCAAATTTGTTTCACAGCCTTTCTCCCACCCTTGCGTGGTCCTTTCTCAGTCCGACACTCTTTAATGTGTACATCACCCCTCTGGCTGACCTCATAAAATCCTTTGTTTTCACCTGTACATCCGACACAAACAAAACCCAAATTGTCGTCTCCTTGGCCAACAATGACACCGGCCCAGGGCCTAGATTTTGTGACTGCATGCAGGCAGTCAACACCGGGATGAATAAGAACTGCTTAAAACTCAATTCAGGAAAGCCCGAAGTTTTAATATTCAGATCCCAAACCTCTGTTTGAACCCCATCTACGTGGCCGCAGGAAATGGCTCTCTTCCTATACCTGTAAGTACACCCGTAATCGCTGAGTTTTAGACTGAGCTATATCAAGCAAGTCAATGTGGTGACCTCTTCTGCTTTTTTTACCCTCAGGAGAATAAAAATGATGTTATCTTACATCCCGGAAAACCTCCAGAAAACCACTATTAAATCACTAGTAATGGGAAAATTATACTACCGCAATGGTCTATTTCTAACTGCACACCAAATGTCAATTTGATGCCATATGAACTTCTATAAGCCAATTATGACTGAAGAGGAACAAGAAATCCTGAAAAAAAACTCTAGCATAAGGCAACACATTTGCTACTGTCTTCTTAGTACATTGGTCTTTGACCTAGACGTTCTGAGCTTGTGTAAATATTACATAGTGAATGCAGTCTTGAATCTGTACCTTACATATAGGTCTAATAATCCAACCCACTAACAAGATGGTTTCTGCACTACTTGCCTTTTTATTTACAATTCAATTAGGTAGCACTATTTGAGAACTGGCTCTCACTTCTAGTATCCGAATTGTAAGGTGCGTGTAATTTCCTGAACAATATGCAAAGTGGGAGTGAGTATAGATCAAAAAAGCTCTATAGTCTGTGCTCGCAAGTCATTAAGGCATCCTTGGCTATCACAAACAAGCATGGTCAAAAGTAATAGGTCTGGCTTTAATGTACTAACACGTGTATAAGCAGAAATTCACAAATGTTGTTTATATGGGGTTTACCTTTATCACATTAAATATTGTAATATTGGCTTTGCTATTCTTGAAAAAAAATTAGCAAAATATTTAGTTTTCTGTATTGAATACATATGGGATTCGAATGAAACAAACGAAATAATGACTGAGTGTGTTTTTCAAATGTAAAATAGTTCTGCATGCATTCCAACAGAAGCACTTCCCGAAGGCCCCAGTGATACACCATACAATCAATAGCATACAGTGAGACAATAGTCCACCAGGTGAACCCCAAGCCTACTTTTTGTATATTTTAAACAATTAGTAACAATAGGTTAAAGACAGTTGCAGTGTCACGCCACACCTAACAATCCTGCAGAACATTGAACTACCTATGCAGTTCTTCTGTCTCTTTTACATTCAGTTCAATAATCTTCTGAGCAACAAAGTCCTGTTTCATCGGATATCCACAGGAAGGCAGCCACCATTACAGTGGGTCATGGAATTCACGTAGGGGATTCAACTGGCCTCACCTCTGTGATTCAGTCAAGCAACATGCCAAACCAAGAATCACTGTCAAACAGTTAGAAACATTCAACATGGAGGATGAGGGAAGAACCCTTGAAGACAAAGATGGGGGAACACTTTTGGTCTTGCATAAAGCCTCCTGCTCTGTGCCAGCACAGTACATTTGTTACATAGGGGATCCTTTAGATTTGAGACAACTCGTCTCACCAAATAATATAGGGGAACAATCAAGGAAAACATACAAACAGTTGCAGATGACATCTGGTACAAACAACTGTGTACTTTTATCCCTACACAGCACTGCGTGTACTGAGGTCCAGAATTATCTTTTTTCCACATAGCTCAACGCATTAATCTTGCTGCAGTGCATGAAAGGGAGAAGGCAGGAATGCACTGGGTGAGAAGGTGGCCTGATATGCAGTGCTCACTATTCTAGTGAACACTATGTATCAGTCCAGCAACCCTTATTGATGATTGGTTGTAAGTCAACCTTATAGACCAGCTATCCTAGTAGCGTGGATACGAGCAGTCTAAGGCTAAAGACTCGAGAGGGCGTGTTAAGCCAGCTGTTATACCACACACGTACTCCTTGAACACCAAGTGAAAGGACACCACACAAGTGTTATGAAAATAAACAGTGTATTTATTAAGAATCACAACAGCCCTGTACTCTTTATGAGGACGGGGTACTAAGCACAAAACAAAACCTTTACGAAAATACTTAAGTTAGCACAGTATATACAAATGCCCGAGGGGCACGGAAAACCATATACTCTGAAAGTGGAATGCGAAATTATTAGCAGGTAAGTACAGTACTAATAGGCTTTGGAATCGCTAGATCTTGACTATAGAATCTTCAGATTACTTCTAGGAGACCCAGGGGACTCGGGTGCAGAGTGTGCACTCTCACGCGTGATGTGGGACAAAGTCTATGGTAGCTAGTAAAGACAAAGTTAGTGTTCTCGGGCGAACCCGACCTGGTAGGAGGAAAACGAAAGTGGATTCTGACCCTTGGATAGTGAGGCTATGCTGGGGCACCGAAATGCCGAAGTTACCTAGCCCAGGGGCTGCAGCTGCATAGGACTCAAAGGACGTCGGGAATCCTCGTAGACGGACCAGGAGCCTGGAAGAAAGAAGTTGCTGGCAGGCGACCAGTGAAGAAAGTTCGATGGATCCAGCCTGGATCGAGGGAAGATGACACCTGAAAGCAGAGGGGACCAAGTTCGTGACTACTAGCCAGTAGTCAGGTGGCACCAGGAGGGCACCGGATGGTAGTCACCTCGACTAGGTGAGTGGGTGACGCTGTGCTCGCAGATCTCACGGACCAGGAGGCGTTGTCGGCGACCAGGATGGAGGAGCGAGCTGTCCCACGATGGATGAAGCTGTCGGCATCGCTGGACCCAGGATTGGGCAACAAAGCCTTGGCAAATTCAAGCCCACGCGGTGGACTCAAAATGGCGTCTGGAGTGGACCAGGAGGGTCCGGGGTGCCTCTCTTGAAGAAGGAAGCAAGGGCCAGTCTGGAGCAACCAGACCAGCATCAGTGATGTCGTCGGGCATCGTGTAGAAGGCCACAAGCCAGCCGGCTAGTAGCCACACAGCGCGGTGAGCACGCAAAAGCAGAAGGGCCCCACGCAGATCGTGGAGATGCTGGAAGGCTGATCTTCGGTGCTGGAGCTGCTCAGGGTTGGGGCTTCTCGGACCCCAAAGCACTCACCAGTGGAGCACACGGTGGGCTTGTTGCAAAGAAGTCGTGCAGTCTTGGCGATCGTCGGTCCCTCGAGGTCTCGTCGCACTCACAGTTCTCAGCTTTGCTGTAGTGGTGAGTAGAGGTCAGAGGTGCCAGGGAAGCCGGGTCTCGTCGAGCTGGGTTGTCGGATTCGTGAAGAAGGACTTGCAGCAGACCGCAGTGTTCTTAGGATGGTGCCCGCTTGATGCAGGGTGACTACTCCTTAGCCACAAGGGAGAATCTTGAAGAAGAAATCTTGATGTCCTTTCGAAGAAAGTCGTGTCTTGATTCCAAAGATGATCTAATTTGAACAGGGGGCCCGCTCCCATCTTTATACTAAAAAAGGGGGCTGACCCGGTGACTAGGTCCTGCCTATGGGTGGGACTAGGAGGGGGGTGGTTACACCCCTCTGCCATGCCGGACTTTCCCCAGGCCAGGGGCTGGTGTGCCCCTGGAACTGGTTCTGACCGGCCTATGCGTAGTGAGCACCGGGGTGCCACTCAGCAGTCACCTTCCTGAAAAGCCCTGCCTACCCAGGATACACAAAACCATGTCTGGGACGGTGCTAGCACCGCCCCTGACAGGAAACCCTTTGTCCAGGCTCCCCTCGCTGGAAGGACTCCCAGCTGCAGGGGGTCAGACTCGTGTCTGTGGTGGCAGCATCCATTTTGTGGAGCTGAGGCTTCAGTTAACTTTAACCGGGGTTCACAGTTACATACATGTCGTGTCCCTCTAGAAGGGTGGAATGCTAACCCCGTCGCCAGAATTGGCGAGGGGTTAGTATTCCAATTCGTATGACACCTTACTCAACATGTTTTGATAAAGCAATACCAAAGTTAGCATTTAACCGCGAGGATTATAATGCACTTAAGAGTATATGGTATGCGATATCATGGAACAGCTATTAGGACTTGGTTCCGCAAGCTGCAGACAGGCTCAGCTCATGCCAGAGCACCATCTCACACGATTCCAAGCACTCTGCCTTCAGGATTGTCAAGGCCTGCCATAGGAGTGACTGATAGGAATCTGTGTGTCCATTTTAGGGTTAGGTATAGGTATACTACACCTACAGCAAAGGGTGATTACACGACTTTGCCCCAGCTGTCATGCAGCCAGTTTTGTCAAATTTAGGAGGCCAGCCAGGGGTGGCATAATACATGCTGCAGCCCCTGGCAGCCCTGGGTACACTCATGCCCTGAGTTACAGAGTCTGATAGGGTGGCCCAGTACCAATTGGTAGATGCACCTAGGGTACATGTGGTAATTTAGAAAGAGAACAGCCAGGCTGTGGGTCTGATTGGCAGGCCCACAGCCAGAGAAAGTCGTAAACCAGTGAAACAAAAGCAAAAAATCTGGGTGATCATAGGATTGCAGACCCTACTCTCCTACATGACCCCCCCCCCCCAAACTTTGGGACAATAAGCTAACCTTGACCAGGTAAGTCTTCTTGTTCTAAGTGGAAATATCTGGAGAGCCCATCGGCATTGCCATGTTCAGTACCAGGTCTATGTTCCACTGTAAAGTCCATCCCCTGTAGGGAAATGGACCACCTAAGCAGTTTGGGGTTTTCACCCTTCATCTGATTTAGCCACAAGAGGGGCTTATGGTCGGTCTGAATCTTGAAGTGAGTGCCAAACAAGTATGGCCTCAGCTTCTTCAGGGCCCAAACCACAGCAAAGGCCTCCCTCTCAATAGCTGACCAATTCTTCTCTCTGGGGGTCAGCCTTCTGCTTATAAAAGCAATGGGCTGGTCTTGACCATCAAAATTCAGTTGAGAAAGAACAGCTCCCACACCCAACTCAGAAGCATCTGTTTGGACAATGAATGGTTTGGAGTAGTCTGGACTCTTAAGGATAGGTGCTGTGCACATGGCCTGCTTTAGGTCATCGAATGCTTTTTGACAGCCTGCTGTCCACTGAACCTTTCTTGGCATTTTCTTACTTGTCAGTTCATTTAATGGTGTCACAATGGAACCATAGTTCCTGACAAACTTTCTGTAGTATCCAGTCAGGCCCAAGAAAGCTCGAACCTGAGTCTGGGTGGTTGGAGGAGCCCAGTCCCTGATTGACTGTATTTTGCTCTCCAGTGGCTGAACCTGGCCTCCACCTACAAGGTGGCCCAGGTATACAACCTGTGTCTGCCCTATCTGGCACTTGGTGGCCTTGATAGTGAGGCCTGCTGCTTGCAGAGCCTCTAACACTTTCCTCAGGTGGACCAGGTGATCCTCCCAGGTGGAGCTAAAGACAGCAATATCATCTAGATATGCTGCACAGAAGTCATCCAGCCCAGTAAGGACTTGATTCACCAACCTTTGGAAGGTGGCAGGTGCATTTTTCAGACCAAAGGGCATTACCACAAATTGATAATGCCCACCAGGGGTTGAAAATGCTGTCTTGGGCTTGGCATCCTCAGCTAACCTGATTTGCCAATACCCAGCTGTTAAGTCAAATGTACTTAAGTAGTTGGCAGAAGCCAATCTATCTATAAGTTCATCTGCCCTTGGTATTGGGTGGGCATCAGTCTTAGTGACTGCATTGAGACCCCTGTAGTCTACGCAAAACCTCATCTCTCTCTTACCATCTTGGGTGTGAGGCTTTGGCACTAGAACTACTGGACTAGCCCAAGGGCTATCTGAGGGTTCAATGACTCCCAACTCCAACATTTTCTGCACTTCAGTTTTTATGCAGTCTCTAACATAATCAGGCTGCCTGTAGATTTTACTCTTGACTGGCAGGCTGTCACCAGTGTCAACCTCATGGGTGCACCAATTGGTCTGACTGGGTGTCAGAGAGAACATATGTCTGAAAGACTGAAGAACCTGTTTACAGTCTTTCTGCTGATGTTCAGAGAGGCTGCCACAAAAGACAACACCATCTACTGACCCATCATCAGGATTCTGAGTGAGCAGGTCTGGGAGAGGGTCACTCTCTTCCTCCTGTCCCTCATCAATGGCCATGAGCAAGCTCATGTCCTTCCTGTCGACATATGCTTTGAGCCTGTTGACATGGAGTACCCTGTGGGGGCTCCTGGGAGTTCCAAGGTCCACCAGGTAGGTGACCTCTCCCTTTTGCTCAAGAATTGTGTGGGGCCCAGACCATTTGTCTTTGAGTGCTGCTGGGGCCACTGGCTCCAACACCCACACCTTCTGTCCAGGCTGGTAAACAGTCAGGACAGCCTTTTGGTCATGCCAAGCTTTTTGAAGTTCTTGACTGGCCTTAAGGTTTTCAGATGCCTTCTCCATATACTCAGCCATCCTGGAGCGGAGACCAAGTACATAGTCCACTATGTTGGTTGCAGGCTTTTTGAGAGGTCTCTCCCATCCTTCCTTCACCAAACACAGGGGGCCTCTCACAGGATGCCCATACAAAAGTTCAAAAGGGCTGTAGCCAACCCCCTTTTGTGGGACCTCTCTGTAAGCAAACAGAAGGCAGGGAATCAGGACATCCCATCTACGCCTGAGCTTTTCAGGTAGTCCATGAATCATCCCTTTTAGGGTCCTGTTGAACCTTTCAACAAGCCCATTGCATTGTGGATGATAGGGTGTAGTGAATTTGTAATTGACACCACATTCCTTCCACATAGCAGTTAAGTAGCTTGACATGAAGTTTGCACCTCTGTCAGAGACAACCTCCTTAGGGAAGCCCACTCTGGAGAACACTCCAACTAGGGCCCTTGCCACTACAGGTGCTGTAGTGGTCCTAAGTGGAATAGCTTCAGGATACCTGGTGGCATGATCCACTACCACCAGTATAAACTTGTGCCCTGATGCTGTTTGGGGTTCCATTGGACCAACAATGTCAACCCCCACTCTTGCAAAGGGCACCCCCACCACAGGCATTGGTATAAGGGGGGCCTTTGCTGTGCCACCTGACTTACCACTGGCTTGGCAAGTGACACAGGAGCGACAAAACTCCTTGGTATCCTCATTCATGTGAGGCCAGTGAAAGTGTGAGACAAGCCTGTCCCAAGTCTTTGTCTGGCCTAAGTGACCTGCTAAGGGAATCTCATGGGCCAAGGTAAGTAGGAAACCTCTCTGAGACAAGGGTACAACCAGCCTCCTGGTCATGCCAGGCTTGGGGTCTCTTGACTCAGTGTACAGGAGTCCATCTTCCCAGTATACCTTGTGGGTACCTGTGGCGTTCCCAGCAGCCTCAGCAGCAGCCTGCTGTCTGAGGGGTTTAAGAGATGGGCAGTCTAACTGGTCCTTCCCCAGGTCTTCCCTTGAGGGTCCCCCTGAACCCAAGAATTCAACTTGATCAAGTTCAAACTCTCTAGGCTCAGTTTCCCTCAATTCCTGTAGGTCAGCCTCCTCTGAGACTTGATCCACAACCTGGGGCAAGGGGGAAGGCACAGCCTTAACCCTACTGCTCTTTTTCTTGGAAGGTGTCTGGTCCATTGTTCCAGGATCCAGCACCTGTTCAGTGGGGCATTTCCTGACCTGTGACCTGGTCACAGCAAACACATGTGCTGGCAAGCCTAACATTTCCATGTGAGTCCTCTGCTCCACTTCTGACCATTGTGATGACTCCAAATCATTGCCCAACAAACAATCCACTGGGAGGTCTGAACTAACTACAACCTTCTTTTGGCCAGTTACCCCTCCCCAGGAGAAAGCTACAATTGCCATACTGTGATTGGTAGTGACATTGCTTGCATTGGTCACCAGGAATTCTGTACCTGGCATGATCTGTCCAGGGTCCACAAAGTTAGGTGTCACCATTGTGACACTGGCACAAGTGTCCCTATAGGCCTGAGCCATTTTTCCATTAATGAAAGGTGTCTGTCTGTATTTGCCCAAAGTATTGGGACTTATGTCAGGGGACATATCCATATCCCCTGTACTGACAAGGACAGCCTGAGTGAGTGTACCAACTAAGTTGTCACACCCCTCAGAACCCAGGGTTAACCCTACTAAACCCTTGGGAGGTGCACTACCACTGCTGACTGCACTAGGGGGCACAGGTGCCTTAGGGGCTGCAGTGGCAGGAGTCTGCCCTCCTCCTTTCTTGGTGCACTCACTAAACCAGTGAGTTTTACTTTTGCAGTATTGGCACCACCTTTTAGATTGGCCTTCTTTCTTCTTTTGGGGAGCCTGACCCCCACCCTCTTTGGGTTGTTGGGGACCTGTCGAAGACTTCTGGTCATTTTGTTCCCCCTTAGAATCTTTACCCTTCTGGTCTGCTTTCTTCTGACCACCTTGATTCTGGCCCTGGTTCTGCTTAACTCTTGTTCTAACCCATCTGTCTGCCTTCTTTCCCAATTCTTGGGGAGAGGTCAGATCTGAGTCAACAAGATGCTGATGCAACAACTGGTTCTGACAATTGTTTAAAATTTGTTCTCTCATCATCAAATTATACAATCCTTTATAATCAGTAACCTTACTGCCCAGCAACCAGCCCTCAAAAGCCTTAGTGGCACAATCTACAAAGTCAGACCAATCTTGAGACTGAGTTTTCTGGGTATCCCTGAACAGCACCCTGTACTGCTCAGTGGTTAGGCCAAACCCTTCAACCAGTGTGTTTTTCAAGACTTGGTAATTGTTAGCATCCTCCACCCTTGTAGTGAGGAGCTTATCTCTACCTTTGCCTTCAAAGGAGAGCCACAAGATAGCTGCCCACTGACTCTGGGGAACACCCTGCACAGTGCAGGCCCTCTCCAGAGCAGTAATCCATTTGTGGATGTAATCCCCTTGTTTAAAGGGGGGCACTATCTTACCAAGGTGCTTTGTATCAAAACTCCTTTCCCTATTGCTAGGTACAATGCTGCCACCAGTGGGGACTACCCCACTTAACTGCTGCTCTCTAGCAAAGGCAAGCCTCTCTTTGGCCAGGGCAAGTTCTTCCCTTTCAATCCTCAGATTGGCTGCCCTTTCTTTAGCTTCATACACTCTCCTCTGAGGGGATGTCATCCCCTTCTGAGAGGAGTGTTGAGAGCCATTGGTTTGAAGGGATCTGCCAGAGCCTCTGGATAGAGACCTAGCTCGTCCATTCCCAATGTTAAGCTGACCTGAGAGTGGTCCCAGGGGTCCCCCAGTACTCATCTCATGTCTGCTTAAGTTGGACCTGGTTAGTCTGCTGACTTCTACCTGTCCCTTGTCTGCCTCATCCCCAGACAGCTGATCCTCATCCTCCTCCCCCTCTTCAGTCTCAGCTGAGAGATGGATTAGGTCAGGGTCTCCTCTGGTTCCCTCAAGGGGAGGCATACCTCCATCTGGATTAGAAGAGCTAAGAAGTTTCTCAGCTTTTCTGGCATCATAAGTCTCTAAGAGACCAATCAGAAAGGAAGTTGTGGGGTTAGACCCCTGCTTAATCTTCCTAGAGGTACACACTTGTCGTAACTCATGGAAGCTAAGCACAGTATATCTGGAAGGGAGGACCTGTGGAGGGTCCACTGACACAAGGGGAGACTCAGAGTTTCCTCCTTTGTCTGACATACTGTTTCTAGTGTGGTGTAAGTGATGCACCTACCTACACTATGTGTTTGCCTACTGATCCCTTGCTAAGAGTTGCAGCCAAGGTGTGCTAAGCCTTGAGGAGCTGCAACAGCTGGTTCAGTAGAACTCAGAGTATTCTAAGTTTAGTTATATGTACCTGAAGTACTTATGTGATCTTTCAACAAGATATTCTTAGGATACGTGTGGTAAAACAACAGCAAGCTCAAATCCCAACCGCTGCTCACCAATGTGAGAAGGTGGCCTGATATGCAGTGCTCACTATTCTAGTGAACACTATGTATCAGTCCAGCAACCCTTATTGATGATTGGTTGTAAGTCAACCTTATAGACCAGCTATCCTAGTAGCGTGGATACGAGCAGTCTAAGGCTAAAGACTCGAGAGGGCGTGTTAAGCCAGCTGTTATACCACACATATACCCCTTGAACACCAAGTGAAAGGACACCACACAAGTGTTATGAAAATAAACAGTGTATTTATTAAGAATCACAACAGCCCTGTACTCTTTATGAGGACAGGGTACTAAGCACAAAACAAAACCTTTACGAAAATACTTAAGTTAGCACAGTATATACAAATGCCCGAGGGGCACGGAAAACCATATACTCTGAAAGTGGAATGCGAAATTACTAGCAGGTAAGTACAGTACTAATAGGCTTTGGAATCGCTAGATCTTGACTATAGAATATTCAGATTACTTCTAGGAGACCCAGGGGACTCGGGTGCAGAGTGTGCACTCTCACGCGTGATGCGGGACAAAGTCTATGGTAGCTAGTAAAGACAAAGTTAGTGTTCTCGGGCGAACCCGACCTGGTAGGAGGAAAACGAAAGTGGATTCTGACCCTTGGATAGTGAGGCTATGCTGGGGCACCGAAATGCCGAAGTTACCTAGCCCAGGGGCTGCAGCTGCATAGGACTCAAAGGACGTCGGGAATCCTCGTAGACGGACCAGGAGCCTGGAAGAAAGAAGTTGCTGGCAGGCGACCAGTGAAGAAAGTTCGATGGATCCAAGCCTGAAGTTGCTGGCAGGCGACCAGTGAAGAAAGTTCGATGGATCCAAGCCTGGATCGAGGGAAGATGACAACTGAAAGCAGAGGGGACCAAGGTCGTGACTACTAGCCAGTAGTCAGGTGGCACCAGGAGGGCACCGGATGGTAGTCACCTCGACTAGGTGAGTGGGTGACGCTGTGCTCGCAGATCTCACGGACCAGGAGGCGTTGTCGGCGACCAGGATGGAGGAACGAGCTGTCCCACGATGGATGAAGCTGTCGGCGTCGCTGGACCCAGGATTGGGCAACAAAGCCTTGGCAAATTCAAGCCCACGCGGTGGACTCAAAATGGCATCTGGAGTGGACCAGGAGGGTCCGGGGTGCCTCTCTTGAAGAAGGAAGCAAGGGCCAGTCTGGAGCAACCATACCAGCAGCAGTGATGTCGTCGGGCGTCGTGTAGAAGGCCACAAGCCAGCCGGCTAGTAGCCACACAGCGCGGTGAGCACGCAAAAGCAGAAGGGCCCCACGCAGATCGTGGAGATGCTGGAAGGCTGATCTTCGGTGCTGGAGCTGCTCAGGGTTGGGGCTTCTCGGACCCCAAAGCACTCACCAGTGGAGCACACGGTGGGCTTGTTGCAAAGAAGTCGTGCAGTCTTGGCGATCGTCGGTCCCTCGAGGTCTCGTCGCACTCACAGTTCTCAGCTTTGCTGTAGAGGTGAGTAGAGGTCAGAGGTGCCAGGGAAGCCGGGTCTCGTCGAGCTGGGTCGTCGGATTCGTGAAGAAGGACTTGCAGCAGACCGCAGTGTTCTTAGGATGGTGCCCGCTTGATGCAGGGTGACTACTCCTTAGCCACAAGGGAGAATCTTGAAGAAGAAATCTTGATGTCCTTTCGAAGAAAGTCGTGTCTTGATTCCAAAGATGATCTAATTTGAACAGGGGGCCCGCTCCCATCTTTATACTAAAAAAGGGGGCTGACCCGGTGACTAGGTCCTGCCTATGGGTGGGACTAGGAGGGGGGTGGTTACACCCCTCTGCCATGCCGGACTTTCCCCAGGCCAGGGGCTGGTGTGCCCCTGGAACTGGTTCTGACCGGCCTATGCGTAGTGAGCACCGGGGTGCCACTCAGCAGTCACCTTCCTGAAAAGCCCTGCCTACCCAGGATACACAAAACCATGTCTGGGACGGTGCTAGCACCGCCCCTGACAGGAAACCCTTTGTCCAGGCTCCCCTCGCTGGAAGGACTCCCAGCTGCAGGGGGTCAGACTCGTGTCTGTGGTGGCAGCATCCATTTTGTGGAGCTGAGGCTTCAGTTAACTTTAACCGGGGTTCACAGTTACATACATGTCGTGTCCCTCTAGAAGGGTGGAATGCTAACCCCGTCGCCAGAATTGGCGAGTGGTTAGTATTCCAATTCGTATGACACCTTACTCGACATGTTTTGATAAAGCAATACCAAAGTTAGCATTTAACCGCGAGGATTATAATGCACTTAAGAGTATATGGTATGCGATATCATGGAACAGCTATTAGGACTTGGTTCCGCAAGCTGCAGACAGGCTCAGCTCATGCCAGAGCACCATCTCACACGATTCCAAGCACTCTGCCTTCAGGATTGTCAAGGCCTGCCATAGGAGTGACTGATAGGAATCTGTGTGTCCATTTTATGGTTAGGTATAGGTATACTACACCTACAGCAAAGGGTGATTACACGACTTTGCCCCAGCTGTCATGCAGCCAGTTGTGTCAAATTTAGGAGGCCAGCCAGGGGTGGCATAATACATGCTGCAGCCCCTGGCAGCCCTGGGTACACTCATGCCCTGAGTTACAGGGTCTGATAGGGTGGCCCAGTACCAATTGGTAGATGCACCTAGGGTACATGTGGTAATTTAGAAAGAGAACAGCCAGGCTGTGGGTCTGATTGGCAGGCCCACAGCCAGAGAAAGTCGTAAACCAGTGAAACAAAAGCAAAAAATCTGGGTGATCATAGGATTGCAGACCCTACTCTCCTACACACTGTATTTAACATTAGATGGCACAATGCCGCTCTCTGCCAGCATTGGCGCATGAACTGCTGACTAGCGCCAATGCATGCACCCTTGCACCATTGTGCAATGCTGCCTGTATTGTAGGCAGACTTTTTGGGTGCAGGAAGGGGAACCTTACTGCACAAAAACAATGCCTAAAGGCATTTTCCTCTTTCTAAGTGTGCTGCTTTCTGCAGGACATGTAGAAAGAGGAAACAACAGGGAGAAATAATGATATTTCTCCTTGTTGAGACGATGGTGGGAAGGGGTACAATTCTGATGCATTCCCAGGTTTACCAATGTTGGTAAATCTGGAATGTGTCAGAATACATAGGTGGATGCGTGGGAACACCCACGCTCCTCCCATGGCATGCCTCACTGCCGCATAGTAATGCAAGACCGTGATTTGTGCTGCCTTGCGTCACTCTAGATTTATCAAGCCACACAGGGCCATGCAAAACGGCATTGTGTGGCTTGATAAGTCTCCTTTAGGTTTTGCAGCCCCAAGGGTGACGCAAAACCATGATACATATGAGCCTGTGTGTCAGCCTGTGAGTCAATCTGAAGGGTCTGTGCTGGCCCGTTCAAAAGCTGTTTGGTCAGGCAGGCCCATCAACCAAGATACTGGCCTAGAATCAGACCAGGTGAAAAAATTGCTAAAGGGGAAAATGGCAAGAGGAGAGGAAACCTATCCAGTGCAAGGTTGCTGTTGTTAATTTCTGGTTGGTTAATTGATCGGGCTGAGGTCAAAACCTGTGCAATTAATAGGTGTGGGTTACAAACTACGTCACTGTCAAAGCAGCAAGAACTAATGCTGCTCATCTGCAACAAAGACCATACATCACAGCTGCTTCGGGAGGCAGGATGACACTTGTCTGGGAAGCCAATGGACTTTGAAAAAAATCCTTTCCTGTCACATTACAGACCGTCAATCCATCTGATGAGGGGACATGTCATATGGAAAAGGAAGGATTTAAAAAAAACATTGCTTTAATTAACTGCTGTTAGTACGTATATTTAATATTAACGTCTTCAGTGGACACCGCTTTGTAGGTTAAAACACTGAATTGGCCTCGTAGGATTTATTTTTGGCTGTCGGCTCCACCTCTGTTTCAGAAGCTTTGGACTGTCCCAGTAGCTCCCAATTTTCCTACATACCAATGTCCCTCCTGCTCAATGCCACCATTAAAGAGTATGTAGATACCGGATGTGCTTATAACACAAATAGCTGTGTACATGTCTACTGCGCACACAGACTGCGGTGGGAAGCGGCCAGAGCAGGTATCAACAAACCCTGCTCAGATTCATATGCAGGCTTGATGGAAAGCTTTTCATTGTCATTATAAGCGTCTAGGATGGCCACTGGGTCAGGTGCCTGCTGCAGGCCTCAATGTACAAGTGAGTTTGGTTTCAACTCAGTAGCAAGTCTTATGAATTGTGTACCATTAAGGTGGATGATTAAACAATAATGGATTACTATCCTATGAAGCTCAAGGCAATAACATACTATTATCATGATGATAATGAGGATGATAGCTATTATTATTACCACTCCCTTTGGTATTAATATAGTGTTTTTTCATAGTTGTTACTGCTATAGTTATCATTATTACACTATCTTTCATAATACATAGCAGTGGTTCTTAACCTTTTGACTTCTGCAGACCCTCACTTTAGCATTACTAGAATCCGGGGACCCCCACTGGGACACTATTAGACTCCGGAGACCACAGCGTTAGCAATTTCAACCAGAAAACAATACACACAGATAAGAAAGCAAGCATTCACCAAATACACAAATGATTGATTATTTTATTTAATTCACAAACAAATATAAATAAATATAAATTTTAATGTAAATAGGAAGGTTGCTACATTTCTAAATTCAGTATTATGTTTGGTGCTGTTGCACTACTCCCCGAATCAATATGAGAATAGCAACTTAATTTTTAGTCTCCAGTATCAAACTTACGAAATAATTTAATTATTTCAGTTTTACATTTAGATTCTTTATTTATACACACTTTCCTAATGTTTTAATGTAACTTAATTTCACAAGCACTTTCGGAGCCCCTGAATACGTGTTGTGGACCCCCAGGGGTCACTGGACCACTGGCTAAGAATTGCGGATAAATAGTGTCCGTTAGAGTGAATCTTATTAAAGTGAGTAGTGAGTGGCGAGCACAACGGTTGCTGACAGAGGTAACACTACCTAGGAGCACACAAACATAATCTGAGGGTAAAGTCCCCAGGATTACCTGATTTCTCAGAATATGAAAATGTCACCAGAAAATCATTGATTTAAAAACACATACTGGAAAAACCATTTATATTTTTTTTAATTAGGGGACCTGACCTGAAACAAAAGCTCGTAAATCTGCTCTTAAAGATGGACATGGATGTATGATTTTCTGGTATTAAAACCCCCTTTCAAGTTATGTAAGTACTTAAGAAAATGGCTAACCTGTATTTGGCCTTTGCCTTGCGCAATTTAATCTAATGTATATTTTTGTCTTTAAGTAGAAAACATTAGCCTAGGGAGAAACCTTTTCTCCTGCTCAGCCAAGATGCGCTACTGCCCTTTCCACTCTGGAAAAAGATTTACTCGTACCCATTATGGGAGTAAATGTATGATGATTCCAGAGTGGAAAGGACCAGAGGGGAGTTTCTAAATCCCTACAAACTCAGAGCCCTTGTGTGGGATGTATTGCCATGTAGCATCCATGCCATTGGACCCAGTTACAGAAGAGGCATGAGATTGTGGCAGTTGTACAGTTAGAAGTATTTAAGTAAGCACTGGCAATGCCCAAGATGTGGCTTATAACTGAAAGTGCCTCATCAGTCACTGATGAGTCTAAAAACTCAATAAGTCAACATACATGCACTCTGTCACTCATTCTACCCAGAGTTTTACACTTTATAACATAAATAGCAGCAATACATAAGAGTATACAACCAGCATTACTTATTAGGCACTTTGTAAGGCAGGTCTATCTCCTCACGAAACATATCTTAACACTCCTACTTACAAAGGCACTACGCATCATCTGAGATGGCATAAAAGGTTTCAGTGTTCCAAAAACAGCTGGTCTATGCCCACAATTAACCAATCATGTCAATAGACTTTAACATTGACTTGTTACTGAAATCAAGAGAGGTCTATTTTAATGTGTCTAAGCTTTCCCAAAAGGCAATTATTAGTGAACAGTCATAAATTATGAAGATGTACATAATTGGCAATAGGTCTGATGTTAGATGCCAGGTTTTGGCTTTGTCAGTGTTTGTTTTATTTTGTTTTTGAAAATCTTTATTATTGGATAAGCCATTAATTTACAAAACAGGAAATTAATTGGATGAAAGCTAAAATATTTCTGGTCTCAAAAAGCATATTTTTTCATAGTAGTCTCTGACTTTGAAAGCAACTACTTTGTGTGTGGATGTGCTCTTTGTAAAAGGACGGAGTGCAGTCACTCACGGTGAAGTCAACCAATAGCCGAAGAGGGGTGACCAATTGGCAAATTCAGTGGAAGAAATGTGTGCATGACACAATAACAGACCAATGGCTAAAGAGGGCTGACCTCAAGCCAATATATGTAAGTATTTTTCACATATAATTTTAGTACTATCCCCTCCCCACACCCAGGTCTTTGTTCTCTGATCTGAGAGCTGTTGTTCACACCTTTTCAAATGCTAATTATTGACGGTCAAAGTGGGAGTGCAAATATACTATGACTTTCAGCTAAGTTAAATATGCCAATCAGTCTTCGTAAGAGGTCAATTTGTGAAAATGATTAGGCATCGGTGGGTTATTACTTAAAGTAGTATCGGGCCTTCAACAACACCAACTCAAGTTTCAGTGATGAAAAGAAGTCCAAGGTTGAAGTTTGCTTGTAAGATTTCTGTTTCTGCTTGGGGATTTCACATTTATTAGCATACATGATAGATTGCTAAAGTCATGTTTGGGCAGAGTTGAGTTTTTAGCTTGATAATGGGATTTGCTGTAAGGAGCAGATATTGGCCTCAATATGGATGTTTTTATAGAACACCTTTTAGGCATGTGTGTAAACATGTTTTTTAAAGATTACAACAATTGATACTGTTAAACATCTAAGGAGGGAATAGTACAGTTAGGTGGTGGAGGAGCAGGTGTTTGGCTTTTGGCACCTCATGATACTTTCATGTTGCTGCTCGTGTTGGAGTTCCAACCAGTAAAAGTCAATGAACATGATCTATCACACAATCCATCCAGTTGCTCTTCCATGCCAATTAGTGACTAAAGCTGGTTAGACCCGAAGGGAAGGGCATAACCATTAGGATTGCTCTGGGGCAGCCACGGGCCCTGCAGGTAACAGCGGTGGAGCAGTGTGTCCATGTAAGGGGGGATTTTGAGGGATGATGCAGAGGAATAATTAAAAAAATAATTAATTTTCCCTCTGCGTCGTCCCTTGAAATCCCCATTTACCTGGCCCCATTCCCCCAATGCTGTTACCTGCATGGACCACGGCTGCTATGGGGGATTGGATAGATGGATGATTGGGAGAGAACCTTGGGGTTGGCGATAGGTAGGAAGAAGTTGGAGGAGTATGATAGAATGGTTGAAGCTAGGATGTTGAGACAAGTGAGAATAATGTTGAACTCCTTAACAGACCCAGTCGATTCTATGGGTAGCCTATGTCTGCCTATTTTTTGATGGCTATTGCAGCTGGGGGCAGGTGTTCGTGGAGGGGAAGAATAGTAGTTGAAAGGGAACGTTTAAGATTTTCAAGGGAAATAGAGCAAAGCGAAAAGGTGGGAATTAGGGTAAATGATTGTACATGATATTGTAAAAAAATGTATTGATAAATATTTTTAATGTCTTGCTTCACTTTTGGATGTTTCTGGAATTAATAAAAAATAACTGCTGCAGAAAAGGGTCTACTTGGCTGTGAAATGTCCCAGCCGAGGCTACCAGGATGCTGGTCTCATCCTACTGTTATCCACTGGGGCTCATTAAGCCATGCACTTCAAATTTCCCTGAGGCCAGATATCCAAAACACTGGAAGGAGAAGTATTCAGATTGCTCAAAAGAACCATATTGAGTTTCCTTACTGCCATTCAGGCTGCTAAGGTCGTCCCTTGGTGAACATGAACTATACAGTTCCCTGAAATGTGCAGTGGGGCTTCAGGCTGCAGGAAATTCGTTGTTATGTAATTTAATTTAAAACTTTGTCTCGTGCAGACTAGTTGGGACTCCCTACCCATATTTGTGCAGAGTTAATCATATCAACTTCTTGGGCCAAGGACTATTCTTTGGACACTAGAATGAAAGAATAAATTGTGAGGGTGATGGTAGAGGTAGAGGAATTGTAGCTGGTGGACAAGAGTCAGGTGCAAACATAAACTGGTAGAATGCTAATTGAGGAGGAAGAATGGGTAAGGTGAAATGCCATTGAATGTGCTTACTGTGGTGGATAATACGAATTAATGCCTTTTTTTCTTCATTGTTTGCTGTTGTCGACAGGCAGGAGAATGCACCTTTGGTTAATTCGGCTCCATCATCAGGACCAGCACAGCAGAGGGTCTGGGGAAAATTGCGGAGTGTGTGTGGCAAGAAATAATGGAGAAATAAGAAGCATTTCTGTAAAAGGGGTAAGACAACCAGTGACCAAAGACCCTTTAGTGTTGCCCGGCGATGTCGCCTCAATTACCCACCAATATTAATCAAATGAAGAAAGCAGGCGCTGGAGACTGAAAGGCAGGAAACGAGGGTTTTAATCTCTCCGGAGGAGAACACATCAAATCGGACAGCAAGTATCGTCACGAGGTGCTCTAGCCACATCTCTGAGGCCTGGCGTCTTATACGCAGGTTTATTGCTTTATTACATGAAACACATATTCGTCAATACTTTGATGTTTGGAAAAGCATCCTAGGAATCCCCGTTTCAAGCCCGTTCCCACACATTTACAGTAGAAGCCCCCGCCCCGGTCACAACAGGTGATGATTATCGTGCAGCTGGACATTCCGCCGATTCACGGAATGTGTGGGGTTGATCGGATCTCATGGGGTGAAGGGTGTTCGATCGACTTGAGGGTCCTTTGATCCGCAGGGCCAGGTGGTGGCTTGGGAACAAGGAAGACAGACGGGCACACAGGAAAGAGGGGGGTTTGCATCAAAGGGCCTGAGACTATGAAAGGAATGAAGGGAGGTGTCGCGCTGGGAACAGGATGGAATTCTGAGGCAGATCTGCGCTGAAGAGGGGTTTATGACCCAAGGAGAGCGAGGGGGTTGTCAGCGTGCGGGGGATGCCTGCGAGGCTAAGAAAGAGAGTGAGAGACGCGCTGGCTATCAGCGAGGGGCAGAGGGGCCATGGTGCCTAAAATGGCTGCCGCCTACGCGCACAAATGAGCTTGAAAGGGGCAAGATGGCGCCGATAATGTTGACGTTTGCAGTCTAATCTTTAACAGTCCTCCCTTTTCAACATATCTTAGCCAATCTTGCCTACTCAATGTCAATCTTCATCAAATTCCTAACCTCTGCATCATATAGTGCTTTCATACGTTCGTTTCCAGAGTCCACAGTCTTAGGGCAAATACAATTTACGCATAATGTACACAGAGGTGGCAGACATTGAATTCCTAAGCATAAACCGCATATCACAACTACAGGAATCAGGATAATGGTGAATAGTCTCCAGCCCCAGTTCTTAACGGTGTTCCAGAACCAACCACCAAGCGACCATTCTTCTTGTTCTTGGTGGACTTCTGAAGAGAGTCTATGAAGATGTTCGATGGCTTTGTACACTGAGGGTGAGTTGTCCGGTATGTATGTACAGCAGCTGGACCCGATAATGCGGCATGCTCCACCACGGTCCGCAAGAACCACATCTAGGACAAGGCGGTTCTGGAGGGCCACCAAGCGGACCGCTTGAAGCTCGGCGGTGTTATTAGCAAGGATCCCAGCTGTGATGTTCATTGTTGTCTCGACTGCTTGGGTCAGATGTCGGATGTCACGGCTGTTTGCCATCGGGCCCCAGAGGGGGACAAGTCCCTTCATAGCATCGAGGAACTGTGCTCCTGTTGAGTCGGCTTGTTCAATGTCCTTGGCTCGTTTTTGTCTGTGATGATTTGCTGGTGCCACATATGTCGGAGGAAGGATGAAGGAAATGAAACAAGTGCCCCCCCAGCCTTTGGGGAGCCAGGTGTAAGCTTTCGTGCCGCAGACAAAATACATGTTTGGGGATGCCACAAAGGAAGGTGGGTCGGTGGAGTCCAGAGTTCTGGAAAACCGGCAAGCACTGTGGCCTACCAGCTGAGTCCCAAGCCCTTCTATGCACATGTGGCCGGTGACGTTGATAACTGACAGGGCCACAGTCAGAGTGGCAGCCGTTCGTTTTCGCAGGTAGGAGAAGGTGGTTCTGGTTGGATTATTGAACACCTGCATTTCAATTTGCTCTTTAGCAGGAATGTCCAAGTGGATTGTGTTGTTGGTGGTCTGCGGGCAGAAATGTGTCTTTGTTCTGTTCCGCCAGGCCCCGTGGTAGAAATGCGTTACGGTTTTGCTGGAGGTGGCATTGTCCTTATAGCTTTCTTGCAGAAGGATCAGCCAAGCAAGACAAGAGCCGTGAACTGAGAAAGGTGAAGGGATGAATGGTATCGAGTGTCCAGTGGCGTGGGGTAGCAACCCACAGATCCAACAGTTGGTGGCATTGGTGGCAAGGTTGTGCTGGTGAAGTAGTTGTATGAAAGAGTTATTCCAAAATTCCTTTCGCCTCTCTCTGAGTTGGGGAGAGAGCGAAATCAAATAATGCTCCTTCATGGTGGTAGGCTGAGCAGTAGTCAGGAATGTTTCGTGAGCAGGTGTATTTTCTTCCACAATCCAGAGTGTGGTCATGAGGAGAAAGCAGAAAAGGATTGTGATGAAGAGTGCAATTGTCTTTGAGCTGAGGAGTCTGTCTGCTCTTGGGTTTCTGTAGTGGGTATTTCCTGTTGCTTCCATCATCTTCCTATTTGGCGCTTCCATCATCTTCTTATCTGGCGCTTCCATCATCTTCAAGGTGCTCGGTGGTGGGCAGAACCTCAGACTTCGTTTAGCTTCTCTCCCGGTAACCCTTGGTTGTGTTTAGGTCACCGTTCTGAGATTCAACTTAGTCCGTGGTCTGCTTAACCGGAGCTCCCTCCCTTCGGCGCAGGAAATACCCTTCTCTGGATGGCACAGTAGGATCAGAGAATTTTGAGAGTTCAAGTGCTTCGGTATCAGGATAGCAGGTCAGTGACGGTCGGTCCTTGTTCAGGAGCTCTTCTTGGTTGTCGATGTTTTCTGTCGTGGCCAGGGTCGAGGAGATCTTCTTACAGTGGTGCGCATGCACCCAGTTGCGTTTTCCCTCCACTCGAAGTGCTGTTCGGGTGGTGATGAGGACTTGCCAGGGGCCCGTCCACCTGGGTTCCAGACTCTTGGTACGCTGGAAATTCCGGATCAGGACGAACTCCCCAGGTTGGATGGTATGTCCGGGACCCCTGGAAGTGTCAGGGATGGCATGCAGCACCTGTTGATGGATAACAGACAGTGTTTTAGTCAGCTGGCATAAGTAATCAGACATTAGGACGTCCGGGACGTCATGAATGGAAGTTGGTTTCGGTGCAGACCAGACATTCATAGGTCAGCCGAATACAACCTCGTATGGTGTCAAGTGGTGTTTGGTAGGGGTGGAACGCATTGAGAGCAATGCCAGTGGGAGTGCGTCCGGCCATTTCAGTCCTGTGGTAGCCACTATTTTGGCCAATTTTAGTTTCAGTGTGGCATTATGTCGTTCAACTAGATCAGCAGATTGGGGGTGGAAGACTGCGTGGAACTTTTGTTTTACACCCAACCCTTTCAAAATAAGTTGGATAACTTCGGCTACGAAGTGGGGGCCATTGTCGCTCCACAAAATTCGACAAAGGCCGTAACGGGGGAAAAACTCCTTCAACAGAACTTTTGCTGTGGCCATAGCAGTGTTGTCACGGGTTGGGTATGCTTCCACCCATTTGCTAAATGCGCATACCACAACAAGTACATATTTCAGGCCTTGACATCTGTCTAGTTGGATGTAGTCCATCTGCAGGACTTCAAACGGGTGATTTGGGACCCCAAACCCTCCCCGGGGTACTACAGTTCCTTTCCCGGGGTTGTGTTGCAGGCATATCAAGCATTGCTGAACCAGACGTTTGGCGGAGTCCGTGATTTTATCGTTGTGCCAAACCCTGGAGACAAGTTCAATCATGGGGGCTGATCCTATGTGGGCAGGGGAGTGTGCCATAGTCAGTATGGGAATCAGGTACGAGTCAGGTAGCAACCATTTGTTTGTGTCTTTTGTCCGCCAGCAGCCTTCGTCATCTTTTAATCCCACCCGTGTCCATTCTGTGAGTTCGTGTTGTGTGCTAGCCATTTGAATGTCCCTAATAGTGTCCCTAGCATCAGTCCATTTTTCTGCTTGTGACCTGGTCACGCACATATGTGTTGTCGTCCTACTTTCGGCTGTCGTTCGGGCAGTGATGTCAGCTAGTGCATTTCCTTGTCCTATAATGTCCGTCACCTTCTTGTGTGCCTGGCATTTGATGACTGCAAGCTTTTTGGGGAGAAGGACGGCTTCGATCAAGGTGGAGACTAGGTCCCCGTGCAGAATGGGGGTGCCGTGTGAGGTCAAGAATCCCCTCTCCCTCCAGAGGAGCCCAAAATGGTGAACCACCCCGAAGGCATACTGGCTGTCGGTGTAAATGTTTGTTGTGGTTCCTGCTGCTAGAATGCAGGCTCGTGTTAGGGCAATCAATTCCGCTGCCTGGGCAGATCGTTGCGTGATGCGGGCTGTCTCGACTACAGTTCGAGCCGTGGTGACTGCATAGGCAGCTGAAGTGGTGCCATCGGGGAGTTTGATGCAGGAACCGTCCACCCACAGCTCTCCGTCAGGGTCAGGAAAAGCTGTGTCTCTGAGTTCAACCCTGCTTCTAGTCTGTTCGTCCGTAAGGGTCACGCAGTCATGCACAGGGTGCACATTGGGGTCGTTTTCTGGTAAGGGTAGCAGAGTTGCCGGGTTCAGTGTGGTGCATCTCTTCAGAGTGATGTGGGGTACGAGCAGAGTCAGTTCGTATCCAGTCAGTCGGGCACTCGTCAGGTGTTGCGTCTTGGTTTGGTTTAGGAGGGTGTCAACTGCATGGGGTACCAGTACTGTGAGGGAATTCGAGAGCACGATCCCCTCACTCTGTCGGATAGAGATCGCAGCAGCAGCTACAGCTCGAAGGCAGGCAGGCAAGGCTCTGGCTACAGGGTCAAGAGTGGCAGAGAAGTAAGCGCACGGTCGTTGCTTTGGGCCAATGGACTGGGTCAGGACAGATAAAGCGCACCCTTCCCTTTCGTGAGTGTAAAGGGAGAAGGGCTTCGTGTAATCGGGAGTACCTAACACAGGGGCCGAACAAAGGGCGTCTCGTAGTCGCGTGAAGGAGGTCTGACACTCAGAGGTCCAAGGGAGTGGGAAAGGGACGTCTTTAGCTAGCAGTGCAAGCAGTGGTTTTACTGTGAGGCTAAAGTTGGGTAACCACTGTCGGCAGAAGGAGGTGAGGCCAAGTAGGGAGCGAACCTGTTTCTGAGTCTTAGGGATAGGAGTTTCGAGAATGGTTTGGATCCGGTCGGGAGTGAGTTTCCTTCCGTCTTTGGACAAAAGGTGGCCTAGGTAGGTGACCTGGGGTTGGCAGAATTGCAACTTCTTCTTGGAGACCTTGTGGCCATTTTCTGCAAGGAAGTGTAGGAGTTGAATGGTGGCTGTGACAGCTAATGGAGTGGTATCGGCTGCCAAAAGGATGTCATCGACATATTGCACTAACACCACTCCATCAGGTAACTGGACTTGATCCAGTTGTCTCTTGAGGGCTTGGCTGTAGATGCTGGGGCTTTCTGTGTAGCCCTGGGGCGCTCGGCAGAACCTATATGAGCGGGCTTTGAGGGTGAAGCCGAAGAGATATCGGCTGTCTGGGTGGATGGGGATGGAAAAGAATGCGTTTTTAAGGTCAATGACAGTGAAGGTGGTGGCAGTAGAGGGAATCAAAGTCAGGATGGTGGTGATGTCTGAGACCACGGGGTACTGGGGTACCACCACCTTGTTGATCTTTCGAAGGTCAATGATAAAGCGGTATGCTTTCTCATCTCCCTCTCCTTGCTTTTTGATGATGGGCAAGATTGGGCTGTTGCAAACGTTGCTAACCACTTCCTCTACCACTCCTGCGTCTATCAGTGACTGAATGATCTTTACCAATGCCTTCTCGCCCTCGGGCGATATCCGATATTGTGGAAGTTTTGGGAGTGTTGCATCTGGTCGGACAGTAATGTGCACTGGGTCAATCATCATGCGCCCTACATCCGAATCCGTTTTGGCCCACAGATACGGAGGCAGAGTGTCAAGCAGGGATGTGTCAGCGTCGGTGATGGAAAACATGCGTCTGGGAGGGCAATGTCTAAGCAGAACGGGGTTGTCGTAAAGAAAAACTCGAACTCCGTCTTGAGAACATCTAATTGTCGCTCGGAAGTGTTTCAATAAGTCAAGTCCCATAATTGCGTCAGGGCTATTGGAGGAAAGCAAAAACGTGGTGTCAGTGGTGTTGTTTTCTAAGTCGAAGAGGATCGGGGCGGACAAAGGGTTAGCGGAGGGCGTTCCATCGAAACCTGTCGATGTTATTAGTGAGCCAGACAAGGGTGCCCTTGGAATCAGTCGTTTAGATAACGCACTACGTGTTGCGCCAGTGTCTACCAGGAATGGAGACTTTGTACCCAAGACCTTAGCAGTGACGTAAGGGCCTTGCTGGTCAACATGGAGCTCGACTGGATCCCTCCCTTGCCCTAGGCAGTCCTATGCAAAGTCGTGAACGTCATCGTAGTCAGATTGCTGGCATTGGTTCTGTCTGGGTCGGTCGAATGTGTTTGGCCTGCCTGATCTATCGTTAGTTGCGTCATTTGGGGGCCCTCGCTGCGGTCCCCTATTTCTCGGCCCACTTGCTATGTCCCTAGGATCTTTATTTCTGATGATTTCCAAAAGAACTGGGCACTGAGATTTCCAATGGCCCGTTCCTTTACAGAAAGCACACTGGTCCTCTCTAATGTCTGTACGTCCAATGTGGGGAGTCGAAGTGCGGTCCCTGGGAGGTGCAGTTTTAGGGACGTTCATCTGATGGTTTCCCCGGTATTGGTCTCGTCCTATAGTCACCCCTTGCAGTTGAGCAATCATCACCCTCTCTTTTAAGTCCTTCTTCTTTCTCTCTGTTGCTCTATCATTTTCGTTTTTCTGATGTTCATAATATTGGGCCATCTGGAGGATAGCCGTAGGTTTGGAGGCTGCCCAGCTACTCTCGCTGGCCTGCAGTTTCTGGGAGACCTCTGGTGATAGACCCTTAACGTAATTCTGGACAAACAGATGGTGTCCGGTTGCAGTGGTCAAGTCCTGGCCGCTGTAATCGGAGAACACCGTTTCAAAACGGGAGAAGTAGTCTGATACATCCTCCTGAGGTTTCTGGCGACAGGCCGTTACTATCGACCAGTCAACTTTCTTTTCTGGGATTAGGGTTTTTAATTTCTGTACGATTTTATCCGGGAGGTCTAAAATGGCTTTCAAAGGCTTTTGTCCGGGTTCTCGTTGTTTATCTATGCCATCGAGTTGTGACCAGTTATGTCCAAACAGCTCAACGTGGTCGACTTTCCGGATTTGCTTCCACACATCAGCTGGTAGGCATAACCCGAAAAACAAGTCGATGTCAGCCAGGGTCATAATCGTCGATCCTAGGGCTGTACCCAACTCAGTATAGAAGGCAGTGGGGTTTTTACGTAGGTCAGGCAGAGATTTCCGGAATGTCAGAATCTCTTGCCGGTCCCATGGCTGGTAGACCCAGTTGTACACTAGCCTCCCTTTTGCATCTTTGTTGTTTGCATCATCGTGAGTCCCTTCACCTCGTGGAGGGACCCAGTAAGGGGCAGCCTCTCGTATCGGCATCATGGCGTTAGATTGTTCAGTCTGAGGTTCGGTCACTACAGATGCCGTAGGTTCAGTCGTCGGTTTTCGTTCAGTGAGGTGGCGGAAAACCTCAAGCGTACGCGTAAGGAGGTCCGTCACATCACACTCACCCTCATCCCCGATATCGACCTTCCGGTACAGAGTCGTTAGGCTCTGGGGTAAGCATGGGCGAATTTTGCGAATCTCGCGTTCGCGAATTTTGCGGATTTGCGAACTCGCAATCCGCAAAATCCGCGAATTCTTGCGAATTTGCGGATTTTTTTTTTTTTGTGTTCGCAAGGATTTCTGCCAGTTCGCGAGGGTTTCGTACCAGTTCGCAATTGCGAACTTACATTTCGTCGTGCAACGGTCGCGAATTATGTTGTTTCTACGTCTGGTTCATCATCACAGGTTCCCAGCACCCTCTGTTTCACCACTGCAACCCTCTGTTACATCAATGCCACCCTCTGGTTCATCATTACTGTAGATTATGGGGGGGAAAAGCAAGCACACCAGCCCTGCTTCAACTGAGATGAATTAATTTGGGGTTAGTTTATTAATGTGTCACTGTTTTAAAATTCCAGTCTGGCACCTGCATCCTTATCTGTAATTTTGCTTTCTATTGCAGTGCATTTTTTTTCCCCAGGACCTTCTTTGTGGCCTACTTGTAGCTATTGTATGAGCCTGCTGTGAGGGTCAGAGCAGGGTCATACAATTGTTGCAACTAGCAACTGAATTCTGGAGGGGCCCCAGTCAGGAAGCACTACCGGGAATTGTTACTAATGATGAGTTTGAACTCTTGCCCCTGCCGAGTGCTTTCAGTTTTGAAAAACTCGTTTTTCTGCAATTTCGCGGGGTTTGCGGGGTGCGAACATGCGCGAGATCGGATTCGGAAGCCGCAAATTCGTGCGAATATGCAATTTGTTTTTTTTGCGGCGTGTTAGTTGGCAAGGTTTTGTGCGTTTTTGCGAGCCGCTCGTAGCGCAAGACGCGAAGTTACCCTCGCGGTCGTTCAAGGGCGCAGCCATCTTGTTTGCCTGACGTATTTCCGTTTCCGGGCGAAGTGTAATCTCGCAAAGTCCGCGGCTTGCCAGTACAGTCTCGCGCGTGTTCGCAAGGAAAATCTCGCGCGAACTTACCCGCGCGGTCGTGAACGGGCGCGGCCATCTTGTTTCTCATTCATTGCTATGGTTCTGGGCATGGTCTTTGTATCCTCTGTCAATCTCTGCCATCCTTTGCTTGTTTGAAGTTTTTTTTTATCTATTTTACTTATTATCTATCCCTCTATTTTTCTAGCCCTATATTTTTGTGTTTACTGCTACTTTTGGTTAATTTTAAACTACTTTTGTAAACTCTTTTCTTTTCTTCTCTTCCCTATTCTATTTTCTTTATTCCTTTCCGCCCAGACCATGGTGAAGGGAGCCGGGAAGCATCCCGAGAAGGGGAAGGGTCCCGCACCCCGTGTCCGGCTCCCGTGCGGGCGTTTGAGGGGGGAGCTAGTGATGCCACGGGAGATCTTTACCCCGGAGGAGGTGGCCCAACTCATTTTTTATGTTCAGCGCCGCCTCCCCAGGACCATCATGGGAGGCGGCAAGATCAGTGCCGGGTACGGGGCCCGGGAGCGCCGGAAGCGGTGGGAGAAGGTGTGCCAGGCCATTTACCACCACTCTCGGGTCTGGCGCACCTACAACCAGGCCACCCACCGCTGGACGGATGTCCTGACCCGTGAGCGAGATCTGCTCGACCTCCTTGGCCTTGAGATCCCCGGGCTTGGTGAGTAGTAGTAGCTATGTCTTTACTACTATGTTTTCTCCTGCTGTGTTATTATATTGCAAATTTTTGTTTTTTACCAAGAGCAATAATGCTGCTCATTACATTGTAGGTAAATTTTATTTCAAAATCTTCTGTGCATTTCAGGTACACTGCTCTCCTTCTCAGTAGTGTTGCTACTATGCTTATTTGTTTTAGATTTTGTGTTCATTTCATTGGCCTGTGAAATTATGTATGAGTGTAGTTGAAAGAACTGCGCAATGCTACACACTAAGGTTCAGATTTTTAATTACCGGCGCATCCCTGCAAAGTTGCAGGGATGCGCCAGTAATTGTGCGTCACGCCACCATCACCCATGGTGCGCCGTATTTACAATGCGGCGCGCCATGGGCCCAAAACGTCACCAAAGCGTTACGCATCTGTGCCGTAAAGGCGGCGCATTGCTGGAGTTGCGTCGCAACGATGGTGCAGCTCCATCAATTCTCTGGGGTGCCCTATCTCCCCAATGCTGCGTCAAGCCGTACGTCTGCTTCAAGCAGGCGCAGGGTTTGAGTCACGCATCATTGTCCTCAAAGTGACTGATTGAAATCTTGTAGATTTCCCTCAGCCACTTTTAGGATGCGTTCCTGCGCAGGAACGCCCTCCATTGCGCCGGAACACCCCTATTGGCGCAGGGCTTTACAACGTGATGCATCTCCCAGATGCGTCACGTTGTTAATATACGCCGCACCATTGCGCCTCTTTTGTGCTGTCGCTGCGTCACAAAAGTCACGCAACAATGGAGCAAAAGAGCCGCAAGGGCCTTCTAAATAAGCCCCTACAGACTCAAGTCCAGTCCTTCCTTTGTACACATGGCGATAAGAAGAAATAGTGGTGGTGGATTAATAGTTTGAGTATTTTAATGACTGGTGAATGTAGTAGGAAACTTTAGTGTTGTCGCTGATCTTCAATCACGATGGACTTTGGCTGTCACTTTGCGTGCTGCGGACTGCTGCCTGCCAATCCTAGGCAAACCTTTTTAGTACTTTGTTTAGTGAGTTACATAGGGTAGTTTCCAATTCGACGGTCCGCAAATCAAGCAATACTAAAGTAATGACGTAGTCGACCACATGAGATTGGTCAATAATATATCCCGTGGAGTCGTTCCCTATTTGCTATTTCGCAAAAATATTTTGTTACTTTGTTAGTTCTTTTTTAAATGTTTGATTTGGTTGAGAAATATCATCCATGTTTTCTGTTTTTCTTTCTTTCATGTTGTACATCAGCTTCCCCCAGGGGCAAGAGGAGGACACAGGAGGAGGAGGAGGAGGGTGCTGTTGTCGATGCAGGCCAGGACCGGGCAGTCGAGGGCTCCTTTGCTGGCCCCAGTAAGTTTTAATTTTAATATAGAGTACTTATTTTTTCCTAGCGTTCCTCATTCGATTTTTTCTAAATCGTCTTTGATCTTCTTGTAGACAGGATCTAAATTCTTATCCTGCCTCGACTATGACTCCGTGTGGTATTACTAGATTATTCTTATTAGTCTGTCTGTGTAGCTAACTAAGATTGCACATTTGGCATTTCCATTGGACTCCCATTCTAGTCAGCAATAGCTCTATGCACTGAGTGTAGTCCTCTGGGATTGTCCATAATGTCTTTTCAAGTATTCTAAATGTTTATGCTTTGACCATTGCCAACAATAAAAAGGTGAATGACCACCACCAAGAAATAATAAGATACTACTTTACTTTTGGTTTGGATAGGAGGACAATCCATTCTACTACTGTTGCAGGGACAAATCTGCACAAACAGAACTATGGACACTAAATAATGCATCGCTTAGCTTATCAATTATAATAGGTGCTGTAACTGTTAGACTTTCCACATACCTCAGTGATAACAGACTTTGTAGTTGAACCCCCAATCTCCTTACTGACTAGATAGTGTGGCAGAGTCATTTAGCTCCCAAAGTCACCGATGGCAGAGGCACGGACTCATGCTTGCAAAAATTCGAAAACCTTTAGCTCATCCACTCTAGTCTGGAGGACCAAAAACCACAGAGTCTATTTAAGTTTAAAAGCTTTATTAAAAGTAAACACATTTATTAAATTCAAGTTTGTCATAAAAGTGAACGTGTAACTGAAAATGGAAAAGTGCTTAGTGCTGACGATTAATTGGACACATTTCTTGTGGTCGAGCCGAGCTCTCACCTGGTTTGAACTTGATCCTGCTCGTGTTCTTAGAAGTCAAGGTTCTGTCTGTTAGGAGAAAAAGTGGTGCGTGTTAAAAAGTAAAAAGCAAACATTCATCAGTTGTGCCAAAAAGTGCAGCAAGACAACAGCCTTCCCTGGAAAAAGGGACATTTTTACTCTAGAGTACACAGTCAAAAATTATTAAATTGTACACTTTTTTTCACATTTCTTTCTTCCTCCTAGACCAAATATTATATAGAAGTGAGTGGTGTATTCTAACATTATTAAATGTACTTTGTAGGTGGAACATCTGGAGACGGGGCCAGCGCGGAGGTGGTGGTGGCATTGGACGAGGAGGACAACTCTGGGGAGGAGGCGGTGCAAGTGCCGGAAAAGGACATGCCTGTGAGGGTTCACACGGTGGTGGCGGGCAGAGGTAAGCTATACATTCCTTAGTCATTGAGATTGAAGACTGCAGAGTGTGCTTTCTGCACGGGTGTATTATAAAAAAAGCAGGTAGTAGCCTCCTCTAAATGTACTTCGACTTAGCTGTGAAGTTTTTGGCGAGAAGAATCCCAATCAGATCTGAGGTGAACTTGATGGATGGGATGAACGAAAAGCGAAAGAAGGGTGTAAGTTAGTGTGGAAGCACGAGAAATGTAATGATGACTGGCAAAGAAGAATGATATGTGTTTGCTTGGTCCCCGAGGTGGCTGGGAAGGTAAGAAAATGGTATGGTGCATGGCTGGGTGAATGATGAAGCAAGGATGGGTGGAAGGAGAACAGCCTGGGTGGGTGAGACAGAAACTGTATGTGCGCAATATACTTTGAATGGATGGATGCCTGGATCATTCATGGTACTATCTGACTCTTAGATAGCATATGTGTATCTAGAGAGAGTAGACGGTCACTGGATGAACTAAGTGTTACTTTGAAGAGCATGTAACACCGCACCCGCACGTCCGTTCCAGTGTAGGAAAGGCAAGGAAAAGAAGTTGTAACATTGTCCAAAGACTACCATGAATAGTAGCAGTAGTTTGTATTGCAACTGCAAGCACAGCATATATCCAGTTATTACGGTGGACACTCCCTACCTCCCTTAATAACTTTAGTTTAGTAGTAGTACGTCATTCATGTGTGGGGGTATCACTGTTCACTCAATAATAAGCAAAGCACCTAAAGTCATCCCATATGTCATCAAATACATCCCATGTGAAGTGATAGATAATAAGATAATTTAGCTTCTTCATTTTCCTTTTCTAATACTCATTTGCACTGTAGGGTGAAAGCTAAATTAATTAAGCAGTAGCCCTTTTAACAGAGTATTCTCAGTGCCACCCGTAATAGAAAAGTAAGAGCTTCACCACCTGCATGTACTGGACCGGTACAGTAACGCAAGTCTGTCTCACTCACCATGGTGTGCGTCTGTTTTTCTCGGGTGCAAGTCCACTGCGCTGGCATTATGTACGGCTTGCATAAGATAACGTACCAATTTTCCTAAACAAGAGAGAAGAAGAAGAATAAGAGTGGTGTACTGTCATAGTCGACTGTAATAGAAGTCCATAGTGCTCGTAGAATTTGTTCCTTAAACTCCCACTAATGTTAGAGCAAGGATGAAGAAGTCGGAGGTTACATAGATACTGTCCTCAATAGTTATGCACTGTGCTTTCAATTTGCTACTTGTACTGTGACAACTTTCTGCTCAATCATTTTGTGTTAATCTTAAGGAGCATTGGTTACAGACTATGTCTTTCTTTTTTCATGTAGTTGCTCCTTCCAAATCCAAGACACCATCAAGGAGGAAGGAGCTGGCTCGAATGGCCCGGCAACGGAGGCTGGATGCCACTGTTGCTGAATATCGGCGGCTGGTGGCCCTGGAGGAGGAGGAGACGCAGTCTGGTACAACAACAACGTCCACTGGGACAGCTGCATCCTCCTCCGTGCGGGCTGCCAGCCAGCGCAGTGCTCCAGCGGTACGGAGCCGGGCTACCAAAGCCAAACGCCACCGCCCAGCAGCAAAGAAAGCAGCTGCCCCTCACAGGATTTGCAAGGCACACCGGCGCCGCTTATCCCTCAGACTGTCCTACCTGGAGCAGGAGGTCCATAATTATAAGAACGTGGTGGAGGGCCTCCGCTTCGAACTTGCCACCCTCCGCAAGGAGCATGATGCCCTGGCTGCTAATTCCAACAGCACCCTGCCATAGTGTCCCTTGCCCCTTTTTTAGAGACTTTTGGGGGGTGGGAATTGGGAGTTGTGTTTTTTGGGGACTTTTGAAGGACAATCGTTGGGGTTAGGGAGGGTCTTGCGGGAGATTCTTTTGTTAGGGCTATAAAAATATACTTTTTGAAACTTTATCTGACCATACCTGTTTTTTACTGCTTTTGAGTCTGGTGGGTGGGGGTTTAACATAACAGTAAGTTTGTTTTCCTGAATAGTCCTAGGACTTTAGTAGTACTACCGTCAATCAAATCTCTCGTCTCTCCTAATACTCCATTATACTACCTCAACCAAATGCCTATCTTACCTGTAATTTCTGTTTGCAAGTAGGGCTAGGCCCAGGGCTGGCTCCACGGGAAACAGCAAATAAGGTTTGCAATCCTGGGCGGATAAAATTTCCTCATAGCGGTGGTACTAGTGGTGTGACACAGTGGCAGTTGCTTGCCTATGAAAAAAAAGAAAATGAAATCTGGTTTGTCCTCCTGAGCAATACAAAGGTACAATACAGAATATAGCAGGTGACAGAAGTACACTAGAACAGTGCCACGTTGTAGCCTAACAAATGTTAAAGTATAACTAATTCGGTTGAAGTTCTTTGACATTAGCCATGGGTCTTTGTCAAGCAGAGTAAGAATATATCCTCGGATTTCTTCACCAGCCTGTTGCTATCACCTTATCCTCCCCAGCAAGTGTGTGGATTTATTGCTGTAATTTAGTCAAACATCAATCAAAACCACACAGCCCGGGGGAAGAGGGTTAGGGTTTGAAAAATGGATGGGTACGGGGGTTTTTGGGAAAGGTTTTGGGAGACAAGAAAAAGTAGCACAGCATGGACGAACAATTGTGAACATAAACAAATCTTTGGGTACAAACCTATCCATCAATCTTTGAAAGTGCATACACTACTGCATGCATGTCAGTTAAAAGTAAGTAGTACTTTCGACAACTGTGGAAGAAAGAATGCGACAGTACAGGGCGTGGGTGGAAATATTGATAACTATATTCAACATAAGGTCTCTGTAGCCAGATACCTGAGAGCCTTGCTGGTCACTATAAATCCATTCACAACAACACTCAATGGGGTTGGTCTGGAAGGTATAGTAGATAGAAAAGGAGAAATTGCTTTTTTTCTAGGTGTCCCCTCACTCACCAGGGTTGCCCCTTGGTGACATGCTTCATCATTGGGGCCATCCCAGTCCTCTACGGCCTGGGGCGTGCTGCGACTTGCGAATTACGTAGGAGCACTTACAAATGACTATGTGTGGTGCAGATGTGATAGTGGAGTGGACTAAGTGATGTGTTAAGGGATCAATTTAGAAGCAGAGAGAGATCCAAGAAATGCAGTCACAGTCAGAGAAAAAGGCAAGGGATACTGTATCTATGTGGTTGTAGTGGTCCTAGTTGCCTGCAGAAAAAAAATCCTCCTTTTAGCGGCACTCCTCCATTGCAGCCGACGCTTCGTCCATCGATGTTGGTCACCAGAAGACACCCTGTAAAAAAAAGCACAGCATAGACAAACAATGGAACATAAACAATTCTTTGGGTACAAACCTATCCATCAATCTTTGAAAGTGCATGCACTACTGCATGCATGTCAGTGAAAAGTAAGTAGTACATTCGACAACTGTGGAAGAAAGAATGCAACAGTACAGGGCCTGTGTGGAATTATTGATAACGATATTCAACATAAGGTCTCTGTACTTAGCCAGATACCCGAGAGCCTTGCTGGTCACCATAAATCCATTCACAACAACACTCAGTGGGGTTGGTCTGGAAGGTATAGTAGATAGAAAAGGAGAAATTGCTTGTTTTCTAGGTGTCCCCTCACTCACCAGGGTTGCCCCTTGGTGACATGCTTCATCATTGGGGCCATCCCAGTCCTCTACGGCCTGGGGCGTGCTGCGACTTGCGAATTACGTAGGAGCACTTACAAATGACTATGTGTGGTGCAGATGTGATAGTGGAGTGGACTAAGTGATGTGTTAAGGGATCAATTTAGAAGCAGAGAGAGATCCAAGAAATGCAGTCACAGTCAGAGAAAAAGGCAAGGGATACTGTATCTATGTGGTTGTAGTGGTCCTAGTTGCCTGCAGAAAAAAAATCCTCCTTTTAGCGGCACTCCTCCATTGCAGCCGACGCTTCGTCCATCGATGTTGGTCACCAGAAGACACCCTGTAAAAAAAAGCACAGCATAGACAAACAATGGAACATAAACAATTCTTTGGGTACAAACCTATCCATCAATCTTTGAAAGTGCATGCACTACTGCATGCATGTCAGTGAAAAGTAAGTAGTACATTCGACAACTGTGGAAGAAAGAATGCGACAGTACAGGGCCTGTGTGGAATTATTGATAAAGATATTCAACATAAGGTCTCTGTACTTAGCCAGATACCCGAGAGCCTTGCTGGTCACTATAAATCCATTCACAACAACACTCAGTGGGGTTGGTCCGGAAGGTATAGTAGATAGAAAAGGAGAAATTGCTTGTTTTCTAGGTGTCCCCTCACTCACCAGGGTTGCCCCTTGGTGACATGCTTCATCATTGGGGCCATCCCAGTCCTCTACGGCCTGGGACGTGCTGCGACTTGCGAATTACGTAGGAGCACTTACAAATGACTATGTGTGGTGCAGATGTGATAGTGGAGTGGACTAAGTGATGTGTTAAGGGATCAATTTAGAAGCAGAGAGAGATCCAAGAAATGCAGTCACAGTCAGAGAAAAAGGCAAGGGATACTGTATCTATGTGGTTGTAGTTGTCCTGTTGGAAGTGGTAAGTAAGTTGCCTGCAGAAAAAAAATCCTCTTATTAGCGGCACTCCTCCATTGCAGCCGACGCTTCGTCCATCGATGTTGGTCACCAGAAGACACCCTGTCCACTGCCTGCCTGATGCTGAATTGTGGCTCGCTACTGTGAAGCCTGACTCCATCCTTTTTTCCCCATTACAGAGACTGAAACCCGGCCTGTAATTATTCAACGAAAAACAGGAAGTGATATAATATTACAACACCACTGATAAATAAATATAAGGTATGTAGGCTGTGGAGTGCAAAAAGTCACAATTTGATTTTCCTAGTAGACAGTACAATATTTTTGAAAGTGCGTACTCTGAGTCACCTTTTGAAGGATAAATAAGTATGGGCAAATTAATGTAGCGGATCTTGCCCCTCAAGCTAGGTGTACTGTAAACTGTGTTTTAGAACAAAATTAGATCTTCCTAGCAGTGCTCCCACCCAGACCCTTACTAAAGCCAGTCGCAAAAATGTAGAAGACCCCCAATCAAATCTCAAAAAACGAGGCCTAGCAGAAAACTGGTGACAAAACTTACTTTGAAAGTAAAAATAGGCCGAAGTACCCCCTTCCTAATTACCCATTACCCACCGTGGATTGCATTGAAACCACTTGCAAGCAACCAAGCAAAAGTAGCCATAGCCAGCATCGCTCCAAGACTCGAAATCCCCCCCACTCAAACACATGCAATAGAAATACTGCTAACCCTAACGAACCCTAAGTTAAGAATAGTGGCAAAGGCTTTCTTTAACTATGCCAAATCCCCCCTTTCCCACCTTGGATTTTCTTCAAATGACTTGCAACCGAAATCACACATTCTCACGAGTGCTCTAAGACCCCAGAACTCAGTTGGAATAATCTAGAACACCCCGAAACACATGCAATCCTGCTGCTAGGGCTAACCCTAACGAACCCTAAGTTACAAAAAGTGCCAAAAGGCTTTTCCGCGAGGATTTTGTCCCAACCACTTCTACCCGGTATTAGACCTTCCCAGGAATGCCCCAAGACCCGCCAACCCACCCGCCAAGAAGCATAACACCCCCAAACAGGCCAAAAGCAAAATCTCATACTTGCAATATTTCTGGGCCTTCGGTCCAAACGCGCTGCGTAGCTAGGCCATAAGTCGGGGTTGGCACAACGGATTTCCTGAAAAGCAAATGCAATCAAGATTAGAGTGTCCCAGCAATGCTCCCAGACCACGAAACTCACCCACAAACAGACGTAACCCCCCCTAAGAGCACCTCAAAGGCAAGCAAGTCATCAAAAACACAAAAAAAATTCCGCCTGGGATTTGGTCCAAAACACTTTTATCCGGTATTAGAGCTTCCCAGCATTGGCCCCAGAGCCGTCAACCCAGGAGAAAACGAGTAGAAGACCCCCAAACAGCCAAAGAGCAAAAGTACAAAAATGGGGACAGTCAATTTTTCACAAATTTCCCAAATCACTCCGCGCGCGCTCTGCAGCTAGGCCCTAACTCCCCTCTGCCACCATGGATTTGCTTCAAACCTCTTGCAAAGTAAAGTATATATAGCCAGCAGTGCTCCCAGACCACGAAACTCACCCACAAACACCAGGAAGCCCCCCAAACAGGCCCCCGAAAACGCTACATAGAGCAAAATGTCAGAAATAGCCAAAAAAAAATCGGCCTGGATTTTGTCCCAACCACTTCTACCCGGTATTAGACCTTCCCAGGAATGCCCCAAGACCCGCCAACCCACCCGCCAAGAAGCATAACACCCCCAAACAGGCCAAAAGCAAAATCTCATACTTGCAATATTTCTGGGCCTTCGGTCCAAACGCACTGCGTAGCTAGGCCATAAGTCGGGGTTGCCACGACGGATTTCCTGAAAAGCAAATGCAATCAAGATTAGAGTGTCCCAGCAGTGCTCCCAGACCACGAAACTCACCCACAAACACCAGGAAGCCCCCCAAACAGGCCCCCGAAAACGCTACATAGAGCAAAATGTCAGAAATAGCCAAAAAAAAATCGGCCTGGATTTTGTCCCAACCACTTCTACCCGGTATTAGACCTTCCCAGGAATGCCCCAAGACCCGCCAACCCACCCGCCAGGAAGCATAACACCCCCAAACAGGCCAAAAGCAAAATCTCATACTTGCAATATTTCTGGGCCTTCGGTCCAAACGCACTGCGTAGCTAGGCCATAAGTCGGGGTTGCCACGACGGATTTCCTGAAAAGCAAATGCAATCAAGATTAGAGTGTCCCAGCAGTGCTCCCAGACCACGAAACTCACCCACAAACACCAGGAAGCCCCCCAAACAGGCCCCCGAAAACGCTACATAGAGCAAAATGTCAGAAATAGCCAAAAAAAAATCGGCCTGGATTTTGTCCCAACCACTTCTACCCGGTATTAGACCTTCCCAGGAATGCCCCAAGACCCGCCAACCCACCCGCCAGGAAGCATAACACCCCCAAACAGGCCAAAAGCAAAATCTCATACTTGCAATATTTCTGGGCCTTCGGTCCAAACGCACTGCGTAGCTAGGCCATAAGTCGGGGTTGCCACGACGGATTTCCTGAAAAGCAAATGCAATCAAGATTAGAGTGTCCCAGCAATGCTCCCAGACCACGAAACTCACCCACAAACACCAGGAAGCCCCCCAAACAGGCCCCCGAAAACGCTACATAGAGCAAAATGTCAGAAATAGCCAAAAAAGAATCGGCCTGGATTTTGTCCCAACCACTTCTACCCGGTATTAGACCTTCCCAGGAATGCCCCAAGACCCGCCAACCCACCCGCCAGGAAGCATAACACCCCCAAACAGGCCAAAATCAATATCTCATACATGAAATTTTTCTGTGCCTTCGAACCAAACGCGCTGCGTAGCTAGGCCATAAGTCGGGGTTGGCACAACGGATTTCCTGAAAAGCAAATGCAATCAAGATTAGAGTGTCCCAGCAATGCTCCCAGACCACGAAACTCACCCACAAACAGACGGAACCCCCCCTAAGAGCACCTCAAAGGCAAGCAAGTCATCAAAAACACAAAAAAATTTTCGCCTCGGATTTGGTCCAAACCACTTTTAGTGCTTCCCAGAAATGGCCCCAGAGACCCGTCAACTCACCTGCAAAGAGGTAGAACAACACCCCCACAAGTGCTGAGTCTTTCTTCATTGGGTGTAAACCAGCCCTCTGCTTTGATGGAAATAGGAGTCTGGAGGAGGAGGATAGAGGAGCATGTTCTTCAGAACTTCTGAACCTGAGGAATGCAGACTGCGGCACCTTCAAATCAATTCGCAAACAAGTGAAGACAGTTCTGCTGATGGGCTTGTTTTTGTGATTATCTGATTAAAGTTTGAATTATATTAACTGTGCACAACAAAGAAAGACAGACACACAGGAATAAAAGTGAATAAGGATGAAAAACAAAGTTATTGATTCGTTGTCTCATTTTCAGGGCTCGGTATCACGGTCCAGGAATAAGAATAAGGCTTCGTCATCATACTCTGCGAATTCAGGCAGGGTGAGCTCAGTGTCACCTGACAGAGTAGAAATTCCCTCATCTATGTTGCTGGCCACCTCCTCTTCATCCGGCACGCTCTCTCGTACTCTGAAATCTGGTGGTATGAGGTGCTGATTCATCTTGATCATTGTTAACCTCTCCACATTTTTGGGCGAGAGGCGGCTCCGTTTGGGAGTTACAATCCCACCAGCCGCACTGAAAACCCGTTCAGAAGACACGCTTGCGAGTGGGCAAGACAAGTAGTTTAAAGCCAGGTTGGTGAGCTGTGGCCACAATTCTTTTTTCCCATGCCAATACGCCAATGGGTCAGAATTAACATAGACCTCTGTTGAGTCATTCAGATAGTCCTTCACCATCGACTCAAGGTCCTCATCCAAGGTTCCTCCACTTTGCTTAGCTCTTGCTGTGCCTCTGACCTTTTGAGAACCAAACCCACGCAGAGCTAGCCAATCCTCTTCAGCCTCCAATGTTTCTGTTGTCTTTCGTGCAGATGATCCGGTTGCCGGTGTCTTTAACGGCTGAGAGGTCACTTGTGCCACAGGTGCAGAAGTGGATTGTTTTGACTGGGGATGGCCTGCTGATGTACTGCCATTTCCTTCAATTTCCAGCCGTTCTGTTTCAAACTTCTTGGCTGACAAGGCTAGCCAACGTTTGTACTTTGGAACATGTTCATCATCAAAAGGAAAGAATGCTTGGCCTGCCAGCGCCTTTTTGTAGCGTGGATCCAGAATAGTAGCACAAATGTAATGCTGTTCTGAGTGGATCTTTTTAAGACGTTCATCACCTTGTAGGAGCTCTAATAATTGCTCAGCCAGAAGCAAAGAGTCTTGGTTTTTATCTTTTCCAAACACAGAACACACCTCCTTCAGTTGGTCCTCCAGCATGTACAACAATGGGATAGCTTTTCCCAAATTAGAGTCCTCCTTGCTGACTGCACGCGTGAAGAACTCAAAAGGACGAAGCATGCGTGTCAGGCTTTCAACTATGTTCCATTGCGGCCCACCCATCCTCAGCTCCTCTGTACCCTCTTTAAGGAAATATTGATCGAGTTCCGTATACTGCTCATACAGACGCTCAAGCATGTAGAAGGTTGAGTTCCAACGTGTTACCACCTCCTGGATGAGTGCTTTCACTGGCATTTGACGTTGATATAGCAGGCTCCTCAGCTGCTTCCGGGCCTTAAAAGAATGGCTGAAATGCTTGCACATTTTTCGGCAGGTGTCCAATACACTGTACGCTGCACTGCCTTTATTACCCAAGAATTTTTGGACAACCAGGTTTATACAGTTCGCCAAACACGGCACTCTGAAATAGTAACCGTCCCTCATGGCCTTAACTATATTGGCGCCATTGTCCGTGGAAACATAACCAACCTTGCGTTTTAGTGGGGACAGCCAGTTAAGGACCTTTGTGTTAAAGACATCCAAAATGTTTTCTGCTGTGTGACGTTTCTCCAAACCAAACATGGCTAGTGTTGCATGTTTCCGAGCACCTTTAAAAACAATGTTTGTGTCAACACCTGCGTTTAGCTTTGATTTAGCCCCTGAAAAAGAGACCCAGTGTGCAGTGATGCACATGTAATCAGCGCCTGCACCACTGGTCCACATGTCTGTTGTCAGATGTATAGTGTGAACAGCACTCTTCTGCAAAGCTGCCCCAATCACCTTCAGAACATCTTCATGTAGTGCTGGAACCGCAACTCGGGCAAAATAGAACCGGCTAGGAACCTTCCATTTAGGGCAGAGCGCTGTCACTAATTCTAGAAAACCAACCCCTTCTACAAAAGAAAAAGGGAGAAGGTCCAGAGCTAGCATTTTAGCCAGCTTAGTGTTATACAGACGGGTCATTGGGTGGTTGCGTTCATATTGCGCTTCTGTAAACAACATCTTTTTAATGTTGCCCTGGACCAAGGATTTACGGGATGATGATGATCTCTTCGACCCAGTTACGCTCGCTGATGAACTTTTCCGCATTGATGTCTCACTCTCTCCCACACTCTTAGTGTGGCTCCCATGGGGTTTGCTGCTGACAGGGGAACTGGGTGTAAGTGAAGTGTTTGAATCGTCTTCTACCTCCTCGTCATCATCAGATGAAAAATCAACGTTTTCATTACGTGCAATTCCGGCTTTCTTGACCGCCTCTAGGTGCGGAAACCATTGGACAGGGTGCGCTCTCTCAAGATGACCTCTCTCGCCTCCGGTACTATAGTTAGAACCAAGCTTACCACGACTAACTCGAAGCTTACAAAGGCTACAAATGGCTACGTTTTCCTTTTTTGGGCAAACACTAAAGAAGTCCCAAACTGGAGACTTGAAATGTCTTCGGGGGCCGGAGGAGGCGGCGATACTGGTGGTGGTGGTCCTGCTGCTAATGCCAGATGAAGTGGAGGATGTGGATTGCCGAACTTAAGTACGTTTTGCACTTTCACCACCACGAATTGAGGTCGAGGACGAGGTGGGTACCTTCTTGCGAGGAAGAAATATGGAAGCGGTAGGTTTTGGTGTACTACTTAACTCCAAATCTAATGATTCCATTTCCATTGCCTCCTCGCCGACATCATCATCACGCTCAGCAGCTTCTCGGGATAGGGTCAAAATGTCTCTTTGCTGCATGCCCGGTGGGGCTGCAGTGACCTTTGTGATGACTGGCTCGTCGTCATCGTGAGAGGCTTCATCACCAGCAGTATCTGTCACTTCTTGTTGAGCCTCATCACACTCCATAGGTTTGAGTTTTTGGACGACCTTCCTTTTATGCTTAGGTACCGGTGTCAGATCATGGTGTGCCTCACTGTCAGACCGCAGTTGTGGTTCCCAAGACAGATCACTTGCATCAGAACGAGGTGGGCTTGAAGAAGATGTAGACACCCCCCTTGATCTTTTCCTTGCTAGGGATGTGGAAGACAATGAATGATCATCAGGAGGAGTGGCTTCCAATGATACCTCGGGTTCATTGTCGATTTCCTGATGTGCCCCTACTTCGGGAGGAACAACTATTGTGGGCACTTGTGAACCTCCATGCACCTTTGCTTGCGCATCTCCTTTTGCTGCCTCTCCTTCCACATGTACTTGGGCGTGTACTTGCACATGGTGTTGTTGTTGCGGCTGTGGTTGTTCAACACTTGTCAGATGAGTTACAACAACCTGTGTTGATTCAGGGACATTGCTGCTACTTTCTTGCGATGAGCCAACATCACTGGTCGATGGTGATTGGAGAAGTACACTGACTGCCTCTGAAGCACTCAAGGGCTTTGACTTAAGTTGGCGTGGTGGTGGAGGCACTGAACCCAATGGAGCAGGGGTGCTGCTCCCAGCTTGGTCCCCAGCAGATCCTGCTGCTGCAGGCGTACTTTTTTTTTTCTCCCAAAAAACGTGGCGGGTGGCACACCAGCCTCCTTGGTAACTTGCTTCTTCTGCTCCTTACTAGCAACTTTCTTGCTAGAGGAGCTACGGAGAACTTTCTTTGGGGCCATCTTCTTCAGAGCAGGTCAGACAGCAGGCCGCAGTTGCACGAATTGTAGAGTTGTCTGAGGCCAGACGTGACGTCGCGTGATGTTATGCTGCACACACACACCGCTGCAGGACTTCTTCCTGGCACTGGTGGTTCTCTTGAGTCTTGTGCACCTAAAAAAAATGGAAGACAGAGTGTAGGAGAGTAGGGTCTGCAATCCTATGATCACCCAGATTTTTTGCTTTTGTTTCACTGGTTTACGACTTTCTCTGGCTGTGGGCCTGCTAATCAGACCCACAGCCTGGCTGTTCTCTTTCTAAATTACGACATGTACCCTAGGTGCATTTACCAATTGGTACTGGGCCACCTTATCAGACCCTGTAAATCAGGGCATAGGTGTACCCAGGGCCGCCAGGAGCTGCAGCATGTATTATGCCACCCCTGGCTGGCCGCCTAAATTTGACACAACTGGCTGCATGACAGCTGGGGCGAAGTCGTGTAATCACGCTTTGCTTTAGATATAGTAGCCCTATATCTAACCATACAATGGACACTCGAGTTCCTATCAGTCACTCCTATGGCAGGCCTTGACAATCCTGAAGGCAGAGTGCGTGGGCTCGTGTGAACTGTGCTCTGGCCCGAGCCGAGCCCGGTTGCAGCTTGCGGACTCAAGACCCAACGGCTGTTCCATGATAACGCGTACCATATCGGTAACTTCGGTGTCGCGTTATCAAGACATGTCGAGTAAGGTGTCATACGAATCGGGATGCTGCCCTCTCACCAACCTTGGCGACGAGGTTAGCATTCCGCCCTTCTAGAGGGACACGACATGTACGTAACTGTGAACCCCGGTTAAAGTTAACGAAAGCCTCAGCTCCACAAAATGGATGCTGCCACCACAGACACGAGTCTGACCTCCTGCTGCTGGGAGTCCTTCCAGCGGGGAGAGCTTGGACAAAGGGTTTCCTGTCGAGAGCGGTGTTCGCACCGTCCCAGACAGGGTTTGTGTATTCTGGGTAGGTAGGGCTTTTGCGAGAAGGTGACTGCGGAGTGGCACCCCGGTGCTCACTACGCATCTGCCGGTCAGAACCAGTTCCAGGGGCGCCAGCCCTGGCCTGGGGAAAGTCCGGCAGGGGAGAGGGGTGTAACTACCCCCCTTCCTGGTCCCACCCTTAGGGCAGGACCTAGTCATGTACCCACCCCTTTCTTTAGGATAAAGGCCGGAGCGGGGACCCTTCCAAATTAGATCATCTTTGAATCAAGAACTACTTTCTACGAAAGGACACTCAAGACTCTTCTCAAGATTTCTCCCTTGTGACTAAGGAGTAGTCACCCTGCATCAGCGGGCACCATCTAAGAACTCTGCGGTTTGCTGCAAGTCCTTCCTCAAGGATCCGACGGCCCAGCTCGACGAGAACCGGCTTCCCTGGCACCTCTGACCTCTACCCGCGTCATCAGCTCAGCTGTGATCTGTGGGTGCGACGAGACCTCGAGGGACCGGCCATCATCAGAACCTGCACGCTCTTAAACCAGCACGACCATCGAAGCGATTCCCTGGTGAGTGCTCTGGGGTCCGAGAAGCCCCGACCCTGAGCCGCTCTAGCACCGAAGTGCAGTCTCCCAGCATCTCCACGATCTGCGTGGGGCCCTTCTGCTCGCTGCTCAGCCCGTTGTCTGGTCACTAGCCGCTGGCTTGTGCCCTTCTGTGACGACATCCGACAATCAACACTGCTGGTCTGGTTGCTCCAGACTGGCCCTTGCTTCCATCTCTGCGAGAAGCACCCCGGACCCTCCTGGTCCACTCAAGACGCCATCTTAGGCCCACCACGTGGCCCTGAGATCTGCCAAGGCTTGTTGCCCCATCCTGGGCCCAGCGACGCCGACAGCATCATCCTTCGTGGGACAGCTCGCACCTCCGCCGTGGTCGCCGACAACGCCTCCTGGTCCGTGAGACTGCAGAGCCTAGCGTCGCCCACTCACCTGGTCGAGGTGACGGCCAACCGGTGCCATCCTGGTACCCTCTGACTACTGGCTAGTAGTACGAACTTGGTCCCCTCTGCTTTCAGGTATCCACAATCTCTGATCCAGGCTTGGATCTCTACGAACTATTCATCACTGGTCGCCGGCCAGCAACTCCTTTTTCTTCCGGCTCCTGGCTCGTCAGCGAAGACCCCGACGCCTGTAAGACTTGTGCAGCCGCAGCCCTCGTGGCTAGGTAACTCGGCATTTCGGTGCCTGCATAGCCTCTTTACTCTAGGGTCCCGAGTCCCTCGCTTCCGACTTGCCTTATCGGGTCCGCCCGAGACCTTAAACTTTCCGTGTCCTCGGACACTTGTTTTAATATTGCACTTGAAGTATTTTCCTAAGAGATTTGGTTTGTGCTTAGTACCCTGTCCTCATAAAGAGTCCAGGGCTGTTGTGAAACTTAATAAATATCCTGTTTATTTTCATAACACTTGTGTGGTGTCCTTTCACTGGGTGTTCAAGGGGTACATGTGTGGTAAACAGCTGGCTTAACGCGCCCTCTCGAGTCTTTAGCCGTAGACTGCTCGTATCCACGCTACTAGGATAGCTGGTCTATAGGTTGACTTACAACCAAACACCATAAGGGTCGTTGGAACGATACATAGCGGTCGCTAGAATAGCGAACGTTGCATATCGGGCCAACTTCTCACATTGGTGGCAGCGGTGGGATTTGAGCTTGCTGTTGTTTTACCACACGTATCCTAAGAATATCTTGTTGAAAGATCGCATAAGTACTGTTAGTACATATAACTAAAGCTTAGAATACTCTGAGTTCTACTGAACCAGCTGTTGCAGCTCCTCAAGGCCTAGCACACCTTGGCTGCAACTCTTAGCAAGGGAACAGTAGGTAAACACATAGTGTAGGTAGGTGCATCACTTACACCACACTAGAAGCAGTATGTCGGACAAAGGAGGAAACTCTGAGTCTCCCCTTGTGTCAGTTGACCCTCCACAGGTCATCCCTTCAAGATATACTGCGCTTAACTTCCATGAGTTACGACAAGTATGTACCTCTAGGAAGATTAAGCAAGGGGCTAACCCCACCACCTCCTTTCTGATTGGTCTCCTTGAGACTTATGATGCCAGAAAGGCTGAGAAGCTTCTTAGCCATTCTAATCCAGAAGGAGACATGCCTCCCCTCGAGGGAACCAGAGGTGACCCTGACCTAATCCTCCTCTCAACCGAGAATGAGAATGAGGAGGAGGATGAGGATGAGGATCCCTCTGGGGATGAGGTAGATAAGGGACAGGTAGAAGTCGTCAGACTAAGCAGGTCCAACTTAAGCAAACATGATAGCGGTACTGGGGGACCCCTGGGGCCACTAACAGGTCAGCTTAACATTGGGAATGGACGAGCCCGATCTCTGTCAAGAGACTCTGGCAGATCCCTTCAAACCAATGGCTCTCGCAACTCTTCTCAGAGAGGGATGACGTCCCCTCAGCGGAGAGTGTACGAAGCTAAGGAAAGGGCAGCTAATCTGAGGATCGAAAGGGAAGAACTTGCCCTGGCCAAAGAAAGGCTTGCCTTTGCGAGAGAGCAACAGTTAAGTGGGGTAGTCCCCACTGGTGGCAGCAATGTACCTAGCAATAGGGAAAAGAGTTTCGATACGAAACACCTTGGTAAGATAGTGCCCCCCTTTAAGCAAGGGGACGACATCCACAAATGGATTACTGCTTTGGAGAGGGCCTGCACTGTGCAAGGTGTTCCCCAGAGTCAGTGGGCAGCTATCTTGTGGCTCTCCTTTGAAGGTAAAGGAAGAGACAAGCTCCTCACCACAAGGGTGGAGGATGCGAACGATTACCAAGTCTTGAAAAATACACTCGTTGAAGGGTTCGGCCTAACCACTGAGCAGTACAGGGTGCTGTTCAGGGATACCCAGAAAACGCAGTCTCAAGACTGGTCTGACTTTGTCGATTGTGCCACTAAGGCTTTTGAGGGCTGGTTGCTGGGCAGTAAGGTTACTGATTACAAAGGATTGTATAATTTGATGATGAGAGAACAAATTTTAAACAATTGTCAGAACCAGTTGTTGCATCAGCATCTTGTCGACTCGGATCTGACCTCTCCCCAAGAATTGAGAAAGAAGGCAGACAGATGGGTTCGTACGAGAGTTAAACAGAACCAGGGCCAGAATCAAGGTGGTCAGAAGAAAGCAGACCAGAAGGGTAAAGATTCTAAGGGGGAACAAAATGACCAGAAGTCTTCGACAGGTCCCCAACAACCCAAAGAGGGTGGGGGTCAGGCTCCCCAAAAGAAGAAAGAAGGCCAATCCAAAAGATGGTGCCAGTACTGTAAAAGTAAATCTCACTGGTTTAGTGAGTGCACCAAGAAAGGAGGAGGGCAGACTCCTGCCACTGCAGCCCCTAAGGCACCTGTGCCCCCTAGTACAGTCAGCAGTGGTAGTGCGCCTCCCAAGGGTTTAGTAGGGTTAACCCTGGGTTCTGAGGGGCGTGACAACTTAGTTGGCACACTCACTCAGGCTGTCCTTGTCAGTACAGGGGACGCGGACGTGTCCCCTGACATAAGTCCCAATACATTGGGCAAATACAGACAGACGCCTTTCATAAATGGAAAGATGGCTCAGGCCTATAGGGACACTTGTGCCAGCGTCACCATGGTGACGCCTAACTTTGTGGACCCTGGACAGATCATGCCAGGTACAGAATTCCTGGTGACCAATGCAAGCAATGTCACTACCAATCACAGTATGGCAATTGTAGCTTTCTCCTGGGGAGGGGTAACTGGCCAAAAGAAGGTTGTAGTTAGTCCAGACCTCCCACTGGATTGTTTGTTGGGCAATGATTTGGAGTCATCACAATGGTCAGAAGTGGAGCACCGGACTCATATACAAATGTTAGGTTTGCCAGCACATGTGTTCGCTGTGACCAGGTCACAGGTCAGGAAATGCCCCACTGAACAGGTGCTGGATCCTGGAACAACGGACCAGACACCTCCCAAGAAAAAGAGCAGTAGGGTTAAGGCTGCGCCTTCCCCCTTGCCCCAGGTCGTGGATCAGGTCTCAGAGGAGGCTGACCTACAAGAATTGAGGGAAACTGAGCCTAGGGAGTTCAAACTTGATCAAGTTGAATTCTTGGGTTCAGGGGGACCCTCAAGGGAAGACCTGGGGAAGGATCAGTTAGACTGCCCTTCTCTTGAACCCCTCAGACAGCAGGCGGCTGCTGAGGCTGCTGGGAACGCCACAGGTACCCACAAGGTATACTGGGAAGATGGACTCCTGTACACTGAGTCGAGAGACCCCAAGCCTGGCATGACCAGGAGGCTGGTTGTACCCTTGTCTCAGCGTGGTTTCCTACTTACCTTGGCCCACGAGATTCCCTTAGCAGGTCACTTAGGACAGACGAAAACGTGGGACAGGCTTGTCTCACACTTTCACTGGCCTCATATGAACGAAGATACCAAGGAGTTTTGCCGCTCCTGTGTCACTTGCCAAGCCAGTGGTAAGTCAGGTGGCACAACAAAGGCCCCCCTTATACCAATGCCTGTGGTGGGGGTCCCCTTTGAACGGGTGGGGATCGACATCGTCGGTCCCATGGAACCACCGACAGCATCAGGGCACAAGTTTATACTGGTGGTAGTGGATCATGCCACCAGGTATCCTGAAGCTATTCCCCTTAGGACCACTACAGCACCTGTTGTGGCAAGAGCCCTAGTTGGAGTATTCTCCAGAGTGGGCTTCCCTAAGGAGGTCATCTCCGACAGAGGTGCAAACTTTATGTCGAGCTACTTAACTGCTATGTGGAAGGAATGTGGTGTCAACTACAAGTTCACTACACCCTATCATCCACAATGCAATGGGCTTGTTGAGAGATTCAACAGGACCCTTAAAGGGATGATTCATGGACTACCTGAAAAGCTTCGGCGTAGATGGGACGTCCTGATCCCCTGCCTCTTGTTCGCCTACAGAGAAGTCCCAGAGAAGGGGGTTGGCTACAGCCCTTTTGAACTTTTGTACGGGCATCCTGTAAGAGGACCCCTGTGTTTGGTGAAGGAAGGATGGGAGAGACCTCTCAAAAAGCCTGCCGCCAACATAGTGGACTATGTGCTTGGCCTCCGCTCGCGGATGGCTGAATACATGGAGAAGGCATCTGAAAACCTTAAGGCCAGCCAAGAACTCCAGAAAGCTTGGCATGACCAAAAGGCTGTCTTGACTGTTTACCAGCCCGGACAGAAGGTGTGGGTGTTGGAGCCAGTGGCCCCAGCAGCACTCAAGGACAAATGGTCCGGGCCCTGCACCATCCTGGAGAAAAAGGGAGAGGTCACCTACTTGGTCGACCTGGGAACTCCCCGGAGCCCCCACAGGGTGCTTCATGTCAACAGGCTCAAGGCATATGTCGACAGGAAGGACATGAGTTTGCTCATGGCCCTAGATGAGGGACAGGAGGAGGAGAGTGACCCTCTCCCTGACCTGCTCACTCAGAATCCTGACGATGGATCGGTAGATGGTGTTGTCTTTTGTGGCAGCCTCTCCGAACATCAACAGAGAGACTGTAAACAGGTTCTTCAGTCTTTCAGACATATGTTTTCTCTAACACCCAGCCAGACCGATTGGTGTACCCATGAGGTTGACACTGGCGACAGCTTGCCCGTTAAGAGTAAAATCTACCGGCAGCCTGATCACGTTAGAGACTGCATCAAGAGTGAAGTGCAGAAAATGTTGGAGCTGGGAGTCATTGAACCCTCGGATAGCCCTTGGGCTAGTCCCGTAGTTCTAGTGCCGAAACCTCACACCCAGGGTGGTAAGAGAGAGATGAGGTTTTGCGTAGACTACAGGGGTCTCAATGCAGTCACTAAGACTGACGCCCACCCAATACCAAGGGCAGACGAGCTTATCGATAGATTGGCTTCGGCCAACTACTTAAGTACGTTTGACCTGACAGCTGGGTATTGGCAAATCAGGTTAGCTGAGGACGCCAAGCCTAAAACCGCATTTTCAACCCCTGGTGGACATTATCAGTTCGTGGTAATGCCCTTTGGTCTGAAAAATGCACCTGCCACCTTCCAAAGGTTGGTGAATCAAGTCCTTACTGGGCTGGATGACTTCTGTGCGGCGTATCTTGACGATATCGCTGTCTTTAGCTCCACCTGGGAGGATCACCTGGTCCACCTGCGGAAAGCGTTAGAGGCTCTGCAAGCAGCAGGCCTCACTATCAAGGCCACCAAGTGCCAGATAGGGCAGACACAGGTTGTATACCTGGGCCACCTTGTAGGTGGAGGCCAGGTTCAGCCACTGGAGAGCAAGATACAGTCAATCAGGGACTGGGCTCCTCCAACCACCCAGACTCAGGTTCGAGCTTTCTTGGGCCTGACTGGATACTACCGGAAGTTTGTCAGGAACTATGGTTCCATCGTGACACCATTAAACAAACTGACAAGCAAGAAAATGCCAAAAAAGGTTCAGTGGACAGCGAGCTGTCAAAAAGCATTCGATGACCTAAAGCAGGCCATGTGCACGGCGCCTATCCTCAAGAGTCCGGACTACTCCAAACCATTCATTGTCCAAACAGATGCTTCTGAGTTGGGTGTGGGAGCTGTTCTTTCTCAACTGAATTTTGATGGTCAAGACCAGCCCATTGCTTTTATAAGCAGAAGGCTGACCCCTAGAGAGAAGAATTGGTCAGCTATTGAGAGGGAGGCCTTTGCTGTGGTTTGGGCCCTGAAGAAGCTGAGGCCATACTTGTTTGGCACTCACTTCAAGATTCAGACCGACCATAAGCCCCTCTTGTGGCTAAATCAGATGAAGGGTGAAAACCCCAAACTGCTAAGGTGGTCCATTTCCCTACAGGGGATGGACTTTACAGTGGAACATAGACCTGGTACTGATCATGGCAATGCCGATGGGCTCTCCAGATATTTCCACTTAGAACAAGAAGACTCACCTGGTCAAGGTTAGCTTATTGTTCCGACGTTTGGGGGGGGGTCATGTAGGAGAGTAGGGTCTGCAATCCTATGATCACCCAGATTTTTTGCTTTTGTTTCACTGGTTTACGACTTTCTCTGGCTGTGGGCCTGCTAATCAGACCCACAGCCTGGCTGTTCTCTTTCTAAATTACGACATGTACCCTAGGTGCATTTACCAATTGGTACTGGGCCACCTTATCAGACCCTGTAAATCAGGGCATAGGTGTACCCAGGGCCGCCAGGAGCTGCAGCATGTATTATGCCACCCCTGGCTGGCCGCCTAAATTTGACACAACTGGCTGCATGACAGCTGGGGCGAAGTCGTGTAATCACGCTTTGCTTTAGATATAGTAGCCCTATATCTAACCATACAATGGACACTCGAGTTCCTATCAGTCACTCCTATGGCAGGCCTTGACAATCCTGAAGGCAGAGTGCGTGGGCTCGTGTGAACTGTGCTCTGGCCCGAGCCGAGCCCGGTTGCAGCTTGCGGACTCAAGACCCAACGGCTGTTCCATGATAACGCGTACCATATCGGTAACTTCGGTGTCGCGTTATCAAGACATGTCGAGTAAGGTGTCATACGAATCGGGATGCTGCCCTCTCACCAACCTTGGCGACAAGGTTAGCATTCCGCCCTTCTAGAGGGACACGACATGTACGTAACTGTGAACCCCGGTTAAAGTTAACGAAAGCCTCAGCTCCACAAAATGGATGCTGCCACCACAGACACGAGTCTGACCTCCTGCTGCTGGGAGTCCTTCCAGCGGGGAGAGCTTGGACAAAGGGTTTCCTGTCGAGAGCGGTGTTCGCACCGTCCCAGACAGGGTTTGTGTATTCTGGGTAGGTAGAGCTTTTGCGAGAAGGTGACTGCGGAGTGGCACCCCGGTGCTCACTACGCATCTGCCGGTCAGAACCAGTTCCAGGGGCGCCAGCCCTGGCCTGGGGAAAGTCCGGCAGGGGAGAGGGGTGTAACTACCCCCCTTCCTGGTCCCACCCTTAGGGCAGGACCTAGTCATGTACCCACCCCTTTCTTTAGGATAAAGGCCGGAGCGGGGACCCTTCCAAATTAGATCATCTTTGAATCAAGAACTACTTTCTACGAAAGGACACTCAAGACTCTTCTCAAGATTTCTCCCTTGTGACTAAGGAGTAGTCACCCTGCATCAGCGGGCACCATCTAAGAACTCTGCGGTTTGCTGCAAGTCCTTCCTCAAGGATCCGACGGCCCAGCTCGACGAGAACCGGCTTCCCTGGCACCTCTGACCTCTACCCGCGTCATCAGCTCAGCTGTGATCTGTGGGTGCGACGAGACCTCGAGGGACCGGCCATCATCAGAACCTGCACGCTCTTAAACCAGCACGACCATCAAAGCGATTCCCTGGTGAGTGCTCTGGGGTCCGAGAAGCCCCGACCCTGAGCCGCTCTAGCACCGAAGTGCAGTCTCCCAGCATCTCCACGATCTGCGTGGGGCCCTTCTGCTCGCTGCTCAGCCCGTTGTCTGGTCACTAGCCGCTGGCTTGTGCCCTTCTGTGACGACATCCGACAATCAACACTGCTGGTCTGGTTGCTCCAGACTGGCCCTTGCTTCCATCTCTGCGAGAAGCACCCCGGACCCTCCTGGTCCACTCAAGACGCCATCTTAGGCCCACCACGTGGCCCTGAGATCTGCCAAGGCTTGTTGCCCCATCCTGGGCCCAGCGACGCCGACAGCATCATCCTTCGTGGGACAGCTCGCACCTCCGCCGTGGTCGCCGACAACGCCTCCTGGTCCGTGAGACTGCAGAGCCTAGCGTCGCCCACTCACCTGGTCGAGGTGACGGCCAACCGGTGCCATCCTGGTACCCTCTGACTACTGGCTAGTAGTACGAACTTGGTCCCCTCTGCTTTCAGGTATCCACAATCTCTGATCCAGGCTTGGATCTCTACGAACTATTCATCACTGGTCGCCGGCCAGCAACTCCTTTTTCTTCCGGCTCCTGGCTCGTCAGCGAAGACCCCGACGCCTGTAAGACTTGTGCAGCCGCAGCCCTCGTGGCTAGGTAACTCGGCATTTCGGTGCCTGCATAGCCTCTTTACTCTAGGGTCCCGAGTCCCTCGCTTCCGACTTGCCTTATCGGGTCCGCCCGAGACCTTAAACTTTCCGTGTCCTCGGACACTTGTTTTAATTGTGCACTTGAAGTATTTTCCTAAGAGATTTGGTTTGTGCTTAGTACCCTGTCCTCATAAAGAGTCCAGGGCTGTTGTGAAACTTAATAAATATCCTGTTTATTTTCATAACACTTGTGTGGTGTCCTTTCACTGGGTGTTCAAGGGGTACATGTGTGGTAAACAGCTGGCTTAACGCGCCCTCTCGAGTCTTTAGCCTTAGACTGCTCGTATCCACGCTACTAGGATAGCTGGTCTATAGGTTGACTTACAACCAAACACCATAAGGGTCGTTGGAACGATACATAGCGGTCGCTAGAATAGCGAACGTTGCATATCGGGCCAACTTCTCACACAGAGGAACATCAGTTCAGTTATAGAGCACAAAAAAATCGAAAAACACTGCAAAATCAGCACAATCCCATTCCATCCATGGCCTCCATGATGTTTAAATTCAAGACAACCCACAGAAAGACTAGGCCCATGCAAGACTCACTACCCCTGGGCATAAATAAAGGTTGAAAAGTAGGCAAAATGGTTGGAGGCCTAACAACAAAGCCTGCATTCAAAATGGCCACTTGCCTCCTAGCACATGGCCAGGGCCTGCCTGTACCAGCACTCAAAATGGCCCCCACCCACATGGCCTGTCCCCATGAACACCCCCAAAAATCGAAAAACACTGCAAAATCAGCACAATCCCATTCCATCCATGCCCTCCATGATGTTTAAATTCAAGACACCCCACAGAAAGACTAGGCCCATGCACCACTCACTACCCCTGGTCAAGGCCCCAACAACAGGTAAAAAATCGAAAAACACAGAAAAATCAGCACAATCCCATTCCATCCATGCCCTCCATGATGTTTAAGTTCAAGACAGCCCACAGAAAGACTAGGCCCATGCCAGACTCAAATGCCCCTGGTGAAAAGGCCACAAGTACAGGCCCAAAAAACGAAAATCACTGAAAAATCAGCACAATCCCATTCCATCCATGGCCTCCATGATGTTTAAATTCAAGACAACCCACAGAAAGACTAGGCCCATGCAAGACTCACTACCCCTGGGCATAAATAAAGGTTGAAAAGTAGGCAAAATGGTTGGAGGCCTAACAACAAAGCCTGCATTCAAAATGGCCACTTGCCTGCCAGCACATGGCCAGTGCCTGTAGCTGCACTCAAAATGGCCACCAGCCACATGGCATGTCCCTCCCCATGAACACCCCCAAAAATCGAAAAACACTGCAAAATCAGCACAATCCCATTCCATCCATGGCCTCCATGATGTTTAAATTCAAGACAACCCACAGAAAGACTAGGCCCATGCAAGACTCACTACCCCTGGGCATAAATAAAGGTTGAAAAGTAGGCAACATGGTTGGAGGCCTAACAACAAAGCCTGCATTCAAAATGGCCACTTGCCTCCTAGCACATGGCCAGGGCCTGCCTGTACCAGAACTCAAAATGGCCCCCACCCACATGGCCTGTCCCCATAAACACCTCCAAAAATCGAAAAACACTGCAAAATCAGCACAATCCCATTCCATCCATGCCCTCCATGATGTTTAAATTCAAGACACCCCACAGAAAGACTAGGCCCATGCACCACTCACTACCCCTGGTCAAGGCCCCAACAACAGGTCAAAAATCGAAAAACACAGAAAAATCAGCACAATCCCATTCCATCCATGCCCTCCATGATGTTTAAGTTCAAGACAGCCCACAGAAAGTCTAGGCCCATGCCAGACTCAAATACCCCTGGTGAAAAGGCCACAAGTACAGGCCCAAAAAACGAAAATCACTGAAAAATCAGCACAATCCCATTCCATCCATGGCCTCCATGATGTTTAAATTCAAGACAACCCACAGAAAGACTATGCCCATGCAAGACTCACTACCCCTGGGCATAAATAAAGGTTGAAAAGTAGGCAAAATGGTTGGAGGCCTAACAACAAAGCCTGCATTCAAAATGGCCACTTGCCTGCCAGCACATGGCCAGTGCCTGTAGCTGCACTCAAAATGGCCACCAGCCACATGGCATGTCCCTCCCCATGAACACCCCCAAAAATCGAAAAACACTGCAAAATCAGCACAATCCCATTCCATCCATGGCCTCCATGATGTTTAAATTCAAGACAACCCACAGAAAGACTAGGCCCATGCAAGACTCACTACCCCTGGGCATAAATAAAGGTTGAAAAGTAGGCAAAATGGTTGGAGGCCTAACAACAAAGCCTGCATTCAAAATGGCCACTTGCCTCCTAGCACATGGCCAGGGCCTGCCTGTACCAGCACTCAAAATGGCCCCCACCCACATGGCCTGTCCCCATGAACACCCCCAAAAATCGAAAAACACTGCAAAATCAGCACAATCCCATTCCATCCATGCCCTCCATGATGTTTAAATTCAAGACACCCCACAGAAAGACTAGGCCCATGCACCACTCACTACCCCTGGTCAAGGCCCCAACAACAGGTCAAAAATCGAAAAACACAGAAAAATCAGCACAATCCCATTCCATCCATGCCCTCCATGATGTTTAAGTTCAAGACAGCCCACAGAAAGACTAGGCCCATGCACCACTCACTACCCCTGGTCAAGGCCCCAACAACAGGTCAAAAATCGAAAAACACAGAAAAATCAGCACAATCCCAATTCATCCATGGCCTCCATGATGTTTAAGTTCAAGACAACCCACAGAAAGACTCAGTCCACCCACCACTGAGTACCCCTGGGCAAAAGGCCCCAAAACAGCCCAAAAATCGAAAATTCCAAAATTTTTATTGCAGCAACTGTAATGCCCCAAACAAACTTACTTGTAAAATTTCTAATCCAACAGTGATCCAAAGAAAGTCAAAAAGGCCTCAAATCCAAATATCCAGCAGCATCCACAAAAAGTAATCCTTCCAGCTCCAGATCCAAATGAAAAGTGACCAGGAGATGGACAAAGCACTGGGAGGAGCCTGCTGGACAGGAACAGGAAGTTGAATACTGTGGGGCACTTCCTTCCTCCCCCCTCCCCAAAATGGACTCCTCGCTAAAAAAGTGCAGACAAATGTCAAACTAAGGAGTTATTCAGATAAAAATCATCATTTCAAGAAGGTTTATGCTGCTTGCTGGTGGATTTCTTGTGCAGAATTGCAAATTTTATATTTTTGCTTGTGCGAGATTGTTGCTGCTCGCCGCATCTCAAATCTCGCAATTGCGAAGTACCGCGAGACGTGATCTCGCCGTACTCGCGTTGACAAACTCTCGCTGTGCAAGTTGGCAAGCCGCGATGACGTAATCGCGCTCGCCAAATTCCCGCGGGATCACACAGCAAGATCCAAAATGGCGCAGCACTCGCAAAATATCGAGAAAAACAACTCGGCAAACGATGATAAACGCCACGCGCCGCAAAAATTGTATCACCAACGCCGCGCGCCGCAAAAAAAATCCGCTGCGTGCGAATTTGCGGATTTTGCGGGAAATTCGCAAATCTCGCGGATTGCGAATTTACCGAAAATCCGCAAAATCCGCGAGCGTAACGGATTTTCCGCCCATACTTACTCTGGGGACCTTTGTCTCGATATCGGTCCTCGTATGCGTTCAAGACATGGTAACACAGTTGTACAGTAAAGTGTCGTCTGTGACTCCCTGTATACGAGTTAAACACATCCGTGATGTATTCTTCATCTTCCCTCCTTTCTACCAGTGTCCTTGCTATCTTATCAACCCCTGCTCGCTCATCTTTGCTTAGTCTGTTTGTTCTTGCAGAACCAACCCTTCCCGCCTCGGGGTCGCCTAACGTTGTTGTTTGCGTAGTATCTAATGCAAGGGGTCCGGCCGGTACAGAGGCCCTGGGGGCCGAAGCTGTGGCGCTACTCTCGCTTGTACCTGGGGGTGGTGGGTGCTGTGCTAAGGGTTGGGAAGGGGCATATGGAGGGGGCATGTAGATGATCGGAGGACCTAGCAGCAGATCATCGTTGGCTCGTTGTTTCGAGGGTAATTCAGGGTAGAGCGTGGAGGATGTTCTAACCGAACACTGGCTTGACGTTTCTATTTCTAGTTTCAGTTTGGCTTCCTCTCTTTCTTTTATCTCTTCTTCTAATTTCTGAGCCGCTAGGTGGGCTGCTTTCTGCAGCTCCTTTCCCAACCTACTCTCAGTTCTCTTTTTACGTTGTTCAGTTTCTTTGCGCCACATGCCGAAACTATCAAGCATAGTGGGTGTCGTCTTGTTTTTACCAAGGGCTGTTTCTAGTGCGTTTATTTTATCCTCATCGAAGGATCCTATCAGTGGCCACTGACTTTCTCGATCCTTTTTCGTATATTTATGCCACAGCTTGCTATAGGCTATAGCGATCAATCCATGCTTCATGAACATGTCCTTATTAGGGGTGCCTTCCAGCGGAGCCGGATGGTTCATCTCTAATAAGCGGTCCGGGCTAAACAGGCTACTAACCAGTGGGGAGAAGACAGGCATGACGGATCGCAATGGGGATAATAGTCAGCACTACCTATCTTATCACTGCGTGCAAAGACTAGACAGAATATTTCTATTCTACGTTGTTTGCAGGCAGTGAATACCTCAAGAACCAATATCGGGCAATCAGTGTTTGGTCAATAAATAAAAAAAAAAAAATGGTCAATGGGGAGAATAAGTAGGCCCGCAAAGGTCTGTGTCACCTACCCTTTCACTATCTGCAAAGAGGGGGACCTATTCTTTCCTGTTTGCAGACAGAGAATCTCCAGAAAACAATCCGTAACAGTTAATCAATGGGGAGGGGCAATTGATCAGTGGGGGAGAAAGATAGGTCCAACGGACGCGTACCTATCCTTCACTGTTTGTAAAGGGAGAGCCTGTTGTTTCTCCGTTTGCAGACAGCGAATCTCCAAATAAATTAACAAAAAGTAATACTAGTATTTTTCATCAATTATCAATCATTTCGCGATTTGTCGTGTTTACACGACCTTACCCGGACCGCATGGACAGTTTCTTGTCTTCCGAATCCAGCGCCCGATCGTCCTCTTCTCTTCGTACTCCTCGTGGCACTCCTGATGGTTCCCAGTCAGGACCGTAGATCACTCGAGAGAGGTCCGTTCGGAACCAGTGAAGTTCGGATGATCGGCTGTCAGACGAGGGTCTATCGGACAGGGTACCTTCCGATCGTTGCAGTCGTTCACTCTGTCGTCAGGACCTCTCCCACTGGATCCACGAGTCGCTGATGGGCCCCACGCTTGGGACGCCAATTGTAAAAGGGGTAAGACAACCAGTGACCAAAGACCCTTTAGTGTTGCCCGGCGATGTCGCCTCAATGACCCACCAATATTAATCAAATGAAGAAAGCAGGCGCTGGAGACTGAAAGGCAGGAAACGAGGGTTTTAATCTCTCCAGAGGAGAACACATCAAATCGGACAGCAAGTATCGTCACGAGGTGCTCTAGCCACATCTCTGAGGCCTGGCCTCTTATACGCAGGTTTATTGCTTTATTACATGAAACACATATTCGTCAATACTTTGATGTTTGGAAAAGCATCCTAGGAATCCCCGTTTCAAGCCCGTTCCCACACATTTACAGTAGAAGCCCCCGCCCCGGTCACAACAGGTGATGATTATCGTGCAGCTGGACATTCCGCCGATTCACGGAATGTGTAGGGTTGATAGGATCTCATGGGGTGAAGGGTGTTCGATCGACTTGAGGGTCCTTTGATAAGGGGAGGCTTCCTACTGTACGGGGTAATAAACAGTATCCGCAGGGCCAGGTGGTGGCTTGGGAACAAGGAAGACAGACGGGCACACAGGAAAGAGGGGGGTTTGCATCAAAGGGCCTGAGACTATGAAAGGAATGAAGGGAGGTGTTGCGCTGGGAACAGGATGGGATTCTGAGGCAGATCTGCGCTGAAGAGGGGTTTATGACCCAAGGAGAGCGAGGGGGTTGTCAGCGTGCGGGGGATGCCTGCGAGGCTAAGAAAGAGAGTGAGAGACGCGCTGGCTATCAGCGAGGGGCAGAGGGGCCATGGTGCCTAAAATGGCTGCCGCCTACGCGCACGAATGAGCTTGAAAGGGGCAAGATGGCGCCGATAATGTTGACGTTTGCAGTCTAATCTTTAACATTTCGTATGCAGGTGTAAAATGTGGATGATGAGGAGGAGGAGGCGCCGTAAGTTTCCACGAGTGCCACTTACTGGCCATTAGCTCACTAAAAGACCCTTAACTGTTTTCTGCTTGAAATAAATGGTTAGATTGTGCACAAAGACTCCAAACAGATGTTCATTATATCATGAACTGATCTTTCCTATTTTTTCAAAAACCCTACACAATAAACTTCATGCAAGGGCTCAACAGAGTACCTGTAAGTATCTGCCTTTCTAAAATTACAAATAAAATGTTACTTCCATTGTAAATTGTAATAAATGTAACCCTGAGGCCCTGACCTTGGAATCACTCAGATACTAGGGAATATGGGGCCTGATTTAGACCTTGACATGTGACTTGCCGTCCTTCAGGGGGACTGAGGTCATGTCCTCCAACATCCTGCCTGTACTATGGTCTGTCACATTAAGAGATCACTTACGGCCCTGCGATGATCTCTGTGACTTCACGGGAGCTGCCACTACAATGCCTTCTTTAAAGGCTCTAAAAGTGGGAGCATGTGACTAAAAACAAAGAAAACAAAAAAATGATGCTCCTACAAACTGGGAACTTTCTCAAAGGGTGGGTGGATCATTATTTTGTTTTGCTGTTCTTGACCACTGGGTTTTAACTGGCAGTAGCAGGCCCACAAAAAACATTAGCTGGTCTGCTTTTAACCCCTTTGCCGTGGCACAAATACGGTGCGGCGCGAGTTGTGCGAGCACAGCGCTCCCTTACTCAGGCGGGGAATTAGTGCCGTGTGGGTCGAGCGGCAGTTGGATGACAGCTCCACGCCGTCATGAACACACGCCGCCCATGGCTCATGACGGCGTGGAGCTGTCACGAGCACGGAAGCGGTTAATAGGGCAGGCGGTCCGATGCCCCTACACCCAGGGCTTTAAGTGGGCCGGTCTGAAGGGGTCTGAGCACCGGCAGTTTTTTTTAAGGGGCCTCGAAACGGGTCTCTATCGGGCTTAGTTTTGAGCCCTGGCACAGGCGGTCCTTTTTTTTCCGGGCTGCAATGACAGTAGTTTGCTGTCACTGCAGTCTGTAAAAAATTGCCATGGCGCAAAACAGCCCGATTGAGACCCGTTTCGTGACAGCAGGCACATCGATGTGCGCTGCCCACACTACTCACTTCTCACTAGTCGACGTCATGCCAGGTGAGCATTGTGTGGTAAGGGAAATCCTTTAAAGAGAGTCATTTTCTCTCTGGATTTTCCTTCCCTTTCCGAAACGCAAGAGCAGCAACATTGTGGTAGGGTCACCAGGGCTTTAATTGGAAGCGTTTTCAATAGTATATGCAACAAGCCATAGTTGCAGCTTATTTATCTTATGCAACTAATTACGATTGACAAAGCCAATAGTCCTGACTTGTTGTAGGTATGATGTTACTTGTTGTATCACATATCTGGAATGGATGTACTGACAGAAACAGCAAAATACAAGTGGGGCTGCACACTATGCTAAACACAGATTTTTAGCATAAGTGATTTAAAGCCACGCCCCTAATTACACTGGCCACGCCCCTTTGAGATAGCCCACAGTTTTTTCATCCCACTTAAAGCCCTGCATACACCCACACCCCCTTCTGTGTCCAGCAATCCGCATAAGTTTCCCATTACCGAAAAACTGCTAGTACGCCGGGCTCAAAATAGAGTGGGCAGACTGAGGGTTTGGCAGACAGGGTACTCCATCTCATTTGTGACTCTGCGTGCAGCACTCTAAATCAAGCCCTTAATTATTTCAGAATGTCGGCACCCAGGTGCATCTTCTGCATCCACAACATTGCAATGTTTGCATTTCGACTCTTGCCTTCCTTCGCAACACAGTTTATGGTTGTCCTTGGAATTAATTGCCTTGAAAGTGAGTAAGTGGGCAGTAATGCACATATTGTTTGTACTTTGACTACTGCTCCACATGCCGATTGGAAGGGAGAATTTATACACAACAATCCCATTCATTTGCATTTAAAACCAATACCAGCTTGTCCTGTTGGTTCATAGATCTGGCTGCAATATAGTACAAACAATTGCCACAAATTCTAGGAACCGGTGTTCTACGACCAAAGAAAACAAGAGGTAGCCAACAACATACTGGCCTGCTTCTCCTTGTAGAAATGAACCAATGGATGGCTTTACTCATACTTTATTTCATTAATCAACAGATGAATGGTTTGTTTTTTAATGACAGGAAAAGTGACTTTGTGCCTGAGGCCAATTTATAAAGGTGGCATTCATGTATCAGGTAGAGGTTGCTGATACAGTAAGCTAGGAAATGGGGCAGGTCTTGCTACGTTTATGTCCTCCTGACATCTAAACATGTAACTGGGACCGCTTTTAAATTGTCCTCTCCTTGGGGCACTGTGAATTGTTAAGCTGAACCAGCAACTGGGTTTTTTGGTGGTCTCCCCATAGGTGCCATGTCTGCCTTCCAAGAGTTTCAGTTGCCCCCTGGTGCCAAAAGGTGTGCCTACATTCGCATAGCATACTCGAGCCTTTCCAATTGTGCATAATGCTATATTGGTATGGCTCCTGTGGATGGAAAACAAATCCTGAATCAGCGAAGTGGTCTTTCTTTTAGTTTCAATCCCATACCTTGTGCTGCCAGACTCATTGGGCATTGGGGATTCAGGTCTAGGCCAAGTACAACTAATGTGGGTGTTGTTGCTGCTTTTCTGTTTCTGTGGCAAAAATTAGTGGGAGAGCGGTACTGCATAAGAGAGGTGCCATTTACTCTCTCTCTCTCGCTTTCTCTCTCTGCAAGTTGACAAGAATCACACGTTCATCTACATTGCCATCATCACTAGTGGCACTGGCACCTGAGATTTCCTGAAAGTTCCTTTTTCCATGTTTCATCGGGAGCTCAGTTTCAGGCGCCTAATCTCTGTCACCATCATCTGAATGGGGCTTGTGGGTGTTGAGAGAGGTGTCCTTCTTTTTCTTCAGTTGACGGTGGAGAAGAAGAAATTGATGCTGAAGCAACCTCCTCATCCAATGCTACCTCAGGTGTGCCTAGTTCATTTTCACTTTGCTGGGACATTCCTGAATTACCCATGACTGCCTCCAGCACAGCAGGGAGAGGACTAAGGCTTGTTTTTGGAATGTCCAGTGATGGTGATAGTAGAACATTGGATCCAGCGGTACTTTCTCCTGCTTGATGCACAGAAGTACCTTGTGCATCCCCTATTCCGCAGTGCATACTTCATCCAAAGAATGATGAGCTTTTGATTCTAACACTTTCATGCTGTGTGCTTTTTACTTTTTTTGTTAAAACGTTCTTTATTCTAATTTCCATATTTTCAAAGATATTAAAGAGAATGTGCGCAATGAATGAACCTAAATAGACATTCAAGACAGGCAATTCAAGGACACCAGCTCAGTGATGCATCGTGCAATGTGTAAGCCTAAAAACACGTTGTAAGCAAGAAAATATTTAAAGTAAACGGGTGAATGCTTAATGCCATTTGTTTGCATACGAAACCAACTGCCAAAGTTCAGTATAGTAGTAACAAATATCTCCAGATTGGCATGGATGAGTGCACAGGGAGGGGGACGGGAGAGGACAGTGGGGGTAGGGAGGGCAAGGATGTGATCTGAATTGAAGATTATAGTCTATGATCAGTCATCCTGATTCCCTTATGATAGTGAAATAGCATGGCCAGGGACATGAACTTTAACTAAGAGAGTGAAACACTAAATGGGTTGTGTAGGATGGAAGCCCATCTATATCTGAAACAATGCTGAGGAGAAGGAGGCTATCTCTATACATATGTGTACAATATTTTGGTGACTGCATAAAAATGGACCTGTTTTTCCAAATAAGGAGGGAGCCCATTGGAATGAGAGGTAACGGGGCTGTCAACGTTTGCATTCTCTCTATCTGAATGCCAAAAACACCAGAGGCAAACGTGACCGTTCCCAAAGAGAATTAATAGGGAGTTACTCACAAGGAATTACCCATAATCTGGGAACTCATCTAATCCTTGTTATGTCTCGCTCTATGAATGGGACCAAGGAGATTTACGAAAAATTGGAAGGCATGGCCTCACACCCTCTGTATGCAATACTTCATCACTCTCCAGGTATCACTCACCAGAAACATATCTAGTGGTGAATGGGCTCCCTGTGATGATGGTGAGCACGTTTAACGGTGGGTTTGTCTGGAACGAGGCTTTAAAGTACATAAAAATCCCTAAGCCCTAAACGTGAAGTCTTCCTATTTATTAAGGGTGGGCCAGAAGGATAATTAAACATTATTGCGATGCTAGGGACTGCCTTTTATCCCTACATCTGAATGGGTCAACATATTTCAGCCTTTACAATGGCTCTCGAAAGAGTCCCTAGCTTTCTTCAGGACCGAGAGCCTCACTTTGCAAACTATACCTATAAATACAGTCTTGCCAGATATTATTCAATGAGTCGGCAATATTTTGATGGTCCCTAGCTTAAACTAGAGGGGGACACATGGAGGAGTTTGTTGGGAGACTCTTGTAGTCACATTTTCATCCAGGTGTTTTCCTCAGCCTTACCTATGTAGCGAGGCCGACGCTCCGGATGTTGATTTGAATGAGTCAGGTGTTGCGGTGTCACATGGCAGCAAGGTATTATGAGATGAGGAATTGGGACCACGTGCTTCATATTTGTCCACCTGAAAAAGATTCTTTTGCACTTTGTCATCTAGCAAATTTTGGTGAACCAATCAGAAAAGGAAGAGATTTCTGACGATATCCAGTGCCAAAAGAGATCAATATTGACTCTTTCCAGTGATGTGGACAATCACCTCCTTCAGTGGGAGTGGAGGTTTCTGGGGCATCCGAAATGTCATGCAGCATCACTAGTTGGGCCGACGGACTGAGCATGAGGTTGCTCGTGGCAGCGAAGGAATGAGTTCCACCCCAGTTTACCTACAAACAAAATAAATAGGAAGGCAGTTTCTTGAACGTGGGCATTGTAATGGTGCAATATATAACATAACAATAATGTAATGCAGGCCACCGTAGTAGACATGATCCTCTTGATATAAGAGAAGCGTTCATAAATGTTTTTCATCAATACTAAAAACCTGTCTGATGTGGCCAGAGAGACTTGACAGTTACCTGTACCCTCCAGCTGCGTAGCGTGGGTTGCCAGTGCCTGGGGCAAGGCAAGTATTCTTCCACTTTTTTTACATTTTGCACACCTATTACAATTTTGCGTCCCTAAAACTGACCCTGAGAATTTTGTGCCCGGGGCAATCGCCCCTGTGCCCCACCCCATGGGACTCTACTGCCTACACACAGTGAAAGAGGATTGTGGCTAAGATAGTTCACTAAGGGTGAGCCATGACGTCATGGATAGGTACTACACTCAAAACCCGTGAGCACTAAAACACAAGAAGTCACCAGATTTGGAACAAAACAGCAAGGACCGTCCATGAACTCGTAAATGGTAAAGCTCCTTAAGCCGTAAACATTAGCCCAAAAATACCGCTCCGATGAAAAAGAACTTGTATTTCCACACTAATGCAGTGCATACTACAGACAAATCATGTTGTCTGGTGTGATGCTTGATTTCCTTCCTCTTCCAAATGTAAAATGAAAGGCAATCAACAAACGTGAGGAAGGAGACGGGAGGGTGGGGGATGGGCAGAAAGAACAAGTTGGCATTGTATATATATATATATATGTAACAAGTACATTGCATAGTCATGTCTCTCGCTGTGAAAAAAAAATCAATAAATGCATCAGTAGCTATTGTTAAAGGTCCCCGATTATTGGTTCATGGTGGAAATCCATTCATAAATCACCAAACATTGAAGTTTACTGAATAAATCCACTCATTATATGCGAAAGAAACATATTTTTCCGTGTAGTTTCTCTAAATCATATGGAAAATGTTGTCAGCATTGCTCATCGATTTCCACACAACATTAATGACGAAAAGGGCACGTGTAGTTCCAAAGCCAAATAACACTTCCTAGAAAGGACAACACTCTAGTTTAGGCACAGGGAGATCTGGAGAACCCCAAAAATACATAAAACTCAATAACAGGGTACTCGCAAAACTTTGCTTGCATAATAATAATTGTAAACACCACTGAGTCAAAACCATCACAACTGGTCTTCGAAACAAGGGTTTCCCTGACCTACCACTCACCTCATATTTCACTCAAGAGTTTCACTCTAAGCCACCCTTGACAACTCCTGGAAGTGCTTGGAACCTCTTCCACGATGCTTGTCATTGTTTTATTCGAAAGGAAATATTTTGTTCAAATACCTAAATCTAAAAAATACGGATTCGGTGCTCTTTATCCCCCAGGGATGGAGCTGTGGGGAGTTGGGTCAGGGGGAGATGTGAGATGATTCCGAGCAGCAGTTGCGAAGCAGAGGGGACTGGAAAGCCTCTGCATGGTAGTAATTGGACACAGCCTTTTAAACACCCCCAATCTCATCTTAAACAGACAGGGTACGACAAGGCACGCGCACATGTGGCCGACTGCCTTGTTAGCGGCCTGCTGGATTCATTGTGCATTAGACACACTGTCAGAAACTGCCACTTGCACCTTTCAGCACGTGTCGGGGGCACTTTGAACTGTCTTCTACGACGCTCAGAAAGTTCACTCACTGACTCCTCAGCAAACCCCCCATTCACGTGGACATGCTCTGAAACGTTTCCCCACAGAGAAGCGAAAGAGCGTACTAGGTGTGTGTGTATGTGTGTGTGTGTGGGGGGGGGGGGGAGGACGGTGACAATCAATGAGCACTGGACTCACAAAACCACTGACGGCTGAAAGTGCCATATCTATGGCCGAAAATAACTCCATTTGTCAGGCATCGGCAAAAAGAACCTTGGTAGGCATAAATGGTTTTACTGAGAAACGCTCAGAACAATGCGGGCTCAGCCAAGCGTGTCCCAACAACGCAAGCGCAACCACGCTTGCCTTAACCATGCACATGCGTACTTTAGGCAGTGTGCGGTTTTACTACTGTGAAACCGTATGCCACAACTTCAAAGAACTGCGCTGCACTACGTCCCAAGCAATAGGTTGTGAGTAGGAGGAGCAAGGTGGGTTTGTGAATACCCACAATCTTGTGAGTTTGTGAGCATTCACTAGCTCCTCAACAACCTTTTCCCACCTTGGAAATGGTAAGTGATTTAGGGCTTGATGTATGAAGTTTTTTTGTGATAAAAAAGGTCTAATTATCACAATCAGGCCGTTTGCAACGACAAAAAGACTTGTTGTTATATATGAAAGTGAACTTGCAATTTGGTAACACATTGCCAAATCACAATCTGGGTTTGTGACCAAATATCAATTCAGAATTTGGAAGGGACATGTATAGGGCATCCTTTCCAAATACTAAATTAGAATGGAATGTTTTGTAGGCAAAATCTTGTCGCTAAACATGAATACTTTACTGACTGCAAACATGTAGAGGTAACCCGTTTTCACACGGGAAGGGGTCCTCTAGAGATCCCTTCCTATTTGAGAATGTTGACAAAAATATTTCTCAAGAGTAGGAAGTGGACCAGAAATCCACTCCCTACTCTTAGAAAATGTCATTGAAACTGTTAATTTTGTTTTAAAAAGACTGACACTTTTCCTTTATGGAAAAGAGGTTGCATTTAAAAATAATTGACTTTATTTAAAAGTAATCACAGACATGGTGGTCTGCTGACCTCTAGACCACCATCCCTCTGACCCACCTAATTAATATTCATGAGGTTGATCAAATTGAGAACTTCTAACATTGGGTTTTTGCAAACCAACTATTAGTACATAGGTCGGTGGCAAAAAGAGAAGGGACTCTGTAAAAAGTTGGGGTATAATTTGTAACAACTGTTACTGAACCCAGTCTTAGTACATCAGGGACCATATTACACAAGTGCCCTAACGGCGCAACGGGCATTTGCATCCACTTTGTGCACCTCCAGGTCACTTTAGAAATTATTACATAAGGGTTGCAGATGCAAAAACATCTCCTTCGGTCATACTGATAGTGCTGGTGCACATGTAGCACCAGCACTAGCAAAAGAGGGTGTCCCTCATGCACGGGAGCATTGCCCCATGCAAATGAGGGAATCACTATGCCTCTGTGCCGTATTATGGACGCAGCCACAGAGGCAGTCATGCCCTTAGGAGGTGCACTGAAAGTGCACCACCTAAAGGTGGCACACTTTCAGTGCACCTCCTGAAGGGAACCCTTTAGAATGGCGCAAAGGGTCCCATGGACCCCTCCTGCTGTTGGGTGCAGTCACTCACTTCACCTGCCTGCAAGGGGATCTCCTCCCCTCTTCAAAGTGCAAACGGCTTGTTGCCTCCACTGTGAAACAGAGTGGCTTTGAAGCAGTTGCTCTGTATTTCAGTTGAATGCACTGCCCCATGGGCAACACAAGTTCATGGCTTCCCTGAGGGCAGTGCATACTTTGTAATAAGACGCATTGTCCCTGTTTGCACCCAGCGCACCTTTTGAATGGAGCACTTTGTTACAAACAGGGAAAGTGCGCCATATGCATAATATGCCCCATCTGGTGCTTTCTTCAGAAAATGGCTGGAGTAACTCCCCCTTGATGAGGCAAGACAATGCACCCAAACTTTGTGGGTGTAGGAAAAGTCGTTCCCCCATGGAAAAAAGAATATAAATATTAATTTGCACAACATGCTGCCTTTCTCTAATGGGGAGCTATACTAAGCATATAACTTTATATATGGGAAATAGCGAATGTCACATGTCATTCCCAGTAAAACACCTGGAAAGTTCAATTGGGGCAGCTTTCTGGGCAGAAAACTGGGAATGGTTGTAAATTTCGAATTGTCTTACATTTTCACCAGTGCGCAGGAGCACATATGTGTGTAATTATTCAATTTTTCTTAGTGAATCGAGCCTTGAGGCTCAAGGAGAGAACAAACGTAGATATGGAAGATGTCGTTTTAAATTAAAAGTAGTTCTAGAGCTTGAGTTCATAACACTATACTGGAGTGAGTGAGTGAGAATTGACATTTGATAATATGATATTGTTTTCATAGAAATTGAAATTCATGTGCAAACCAACAGGTAGAAGAGATGGCCACAATTGTAGACAATGACACCATCAGACTGACACATCTAACAATAGTGCTCATTGCTGTCTTTAGGGGGTTTGGGGCCCAGAACAAGACAGATTTTGTGGGCTCCTTTTCAGAAAAACTTTGGATTTTTTCCCCGTTTTGGGTCAATTCAAACCTACATGATGACAAAAAATCTTTCAAAATAGGGGTTAATCAAAAATAGTTGCACTGTGTCTTGCCAGGAGTGCCAAAATCTTTTAGAGGTCATTGGGCATAGATAGACAGAGTTAGAAGTTGGCAGAGAGGAGAGAGGTTGACGCAGAGAAATACACAGAGGTGAGAGAGAGTGGAGAAAGTTCATTTTCCCAGGGGGCTCTTGGGAGGTGGGTGCCGGGGGTAAATGCCTACTTTGCCCGTGTTTTAGAATGTTTCTGAAGTTCTGACTGAGATTGGCCAGTTAGATAATCCGTATGATCTTGTGCATCGCAGTGGTGTAGCCAGTGTGTCATCGGCTCCAGTGCAAGGAAAAATATGAACTGTGAAATACAGCAATAATCAAGGTTCAAAAGCACACTCAGGCCTCTGGGTCCCGGTGCCACTACACCTGCTGCACAAATGAAAGTCATGCTCCTGGTGCATCGACAGGACAATGTGACACCAGCAGCCAATGGCTTATTTGCCGTCATGATAGACTTTCATATTACATTATACATATACACCCACGTGCCCAGTAGTCTACACTTAATATGAATCTACACCCACTACACAACCCACTCCCACGTGAGCCCCACACACAGGAAGTGCGGCTGCCCAGAGGCGGCCAGGCCGGGTCAGGGGCTGTTACTGATTGCTGCGCGCCCTTTGTTTGCTTTTCATGCCCCAGAGAGCCCTTGACAGGACAGGAGGACATAACGAGGAGCCCCTGGCTGCCCTTTGCTGTGACCCCTGCGCGCAGCATCCCAGCCCCTGATTGCAACCTTCTGTGTGCAGCGAGTGCTCCTGAGGGGGGCCCCTGCTGCTCCCGGACACTGTGTCATCCACGCTGCAGGCTGCCCGCTCCATTAATTACCGGCTCCGCACTTACTGCGGCGGGACGTGTCTGACCTGTCAGACAAATAAAGTATTTCGGTATTGTGTTTTACTGCATAATTGACAACCAGGGCAGTTCTGCCCTTCTCCAGCCATGGGTGGTATTAATACTCAGTTTCACTCAGATGAATGAGTTACACGAAACCTTTCGAACTCCGCCATCTGCACATCTGGATTCTAGTGCCAAAGGAGGCAGGGGTGTACCAAAGTCCTACAATTCTGCCAAAAGACAGATTTTTGGCTTCAGCCAAACACTTCCACAGTGTGAAAAGTAGGCGTGGAATATTGTGAAGCTCATTTTTAACGTTCGTTTTTTGTTTTACAAACTTTGCAAACGCCCTTTAAAATATTTTCAAATTCTCAAAGTTGCAACGTTTTTCACTTTGCCACATCTGTTTGAAGATTGTGACTTATGGGTCAAGTTACGTTGCACGGACACTGACAGATGTCTCTGCAAAAGATACTTTTTAGAAGTCAGTTACTGTTCTTTGCGCATTTCCATTGTGCCACAGAATCTCTGCGAAAGGTAAACGTCCGGAGAAATGGCTGCATACATTTACCATCATGGATGGGTTCGATCACAAGGAAAGTTAATTTGCTCTGTGGTGCAAATTAATCTGCTATGCAAAGAAAATATTCACAATACCACTGCCACGAGAAATCGGGAACTTTGCAAAGTTTGCAAAGGGAAATCATTATGAGCTCTGCAGACGTTTCAGAATGAGAAAAAGCTTTGCCCACCCGAATGAAAATCGAAAACTCCACGAGGTTCATACCTTCCGTCTGCCTACCGCAAAATAAAATGCAAAAAGGTAATATGCATGCAAGACTTCGTCAGATTAGGGCTGGTGAGGGTCAAATGCATAGCCACAAGTTTACATTGTACAAATGAAATCAAGCAATTTTAATATGATGTTTCAGACTTTATTACAGCTATGTTTACACAAGTTTTACTAAAGCAAATAAAACAAAGGTAGGCAAAATGGAAACACAGAATGTGTATATATATTTATATACATAATTCTTTTGTAAGGCATGTTTAGAATGTTTGGAAATATTTTGCTATGGTTGAATAATTTCTACAACCTGAAAAGCTCTTACAGCGTGAAACTGTTGATTTACATGTGCACCATCATTCAAACATCATGTCAACAACATTACACGATAAGACCCAAGCAGTCCAAAGCGCGGTGGTAATTGATACACATCTTTGAGCTATGTCCTAACTCAGTCACATTTAGGATGAAACTGTATTCTCAGCTTTTCTTTGAGACTATTCAAGCAAGGAGTGTGAAAACACACAGACACACACACTCACACATGCAGACACACGCCCCCTCCTCCCTCTCTGGCAGATGTCTTGGTGGTAACAAAAGAGTTAGACACAATTCCAGACTCATCTGTGAGGAGTAGAAGTGAAGAAAAGAGGTATATTTTCAGTTTTGCGGAGTAAAGAAAGAAGAAAGGCAATTCTTAAAGGAGAGTTTTCCATGAAGTAAGAGCACAAAGGCTGGAGTAGCAGTAGTGAGACAGGCCCAGAGGAAATACAAAGAGTAAAGAACACATCAGTAGGTGAAGCAGAGACTCCAGGAGGAGCAAGAGGGGCAAGGTAAGTGCAATGCCACTTGGAGTTGTGTTTTGGTCTTTTGCAAACACTTATTTTGGCGCCCTTTATTTGAAAGATTTTGACTTAACTGATAGGAGAAATTGACCATTTCTTTGTCCCAGTCCATTGTGTAGATTCAGAGTTAGGGCATCAGAGCTGCCTCTCCCTAGAGCCCATCACATAAAACACTGGAAAGAGACGTCGCCAACCATTGGAGATAAACCGGAATGACCGGCCACGTAATTAGAAGGACTGAAATTCTATCAATTAAGAAGTTCTAGTTTATTTCTCAAACATGTGAGTACTATTTCAGCTTTTCAGGGACGTTTCCTTTGAACATTATTGTTCACCTAAAATGTGAACTTGTGGACTGTATACTTCGAGCCTTTTACAGAGGAGTTCCACTCTCAGTCCCTGCACCATCTGTTGCATCACATGTACTCTTGACATCCACAATGTCGGCTCTCCTCTCTCCTCCCTACACTTGTACCTGCACTGAATCAGAGAGCTTAGAGTGTCAGAACTTTAGACCGAACCTAGCAAAAGGCTGACCAGACTTGAGTCTGAGAGATATCTGTGACCCAAGCGGCAGCTTTGCACGAATCCTAAAGATGGCAAGATATACTTACTTTTAGGCATAAATGTTGAGGATTTTAAGATCCAAGCAATCTGAGGGATATCTTTGCTATCAGATACCAGAGCTTGGAAATCTCTGTCTAGACAGCTCTCGCCATCTGATGGTGATAGGTTCATATACATTGGACAAGGTGGACTATAAGTAGGCGGCGGTCAGTACACTAAAATATGAGAAGATGTTTGCCAGGACTCCTGCATGACACCTCTGAGGTTGTGCTTTGTCATTAGTTTTTTCCTACCAAATGCCCACATTTGCATTGGTATATGAATATTTAGATGAATTCCCTGCCACTTGTTCCTTACCAAGGAGAGGAAGGAGGATGCTCCTTGAGAGGCCCCAATGAGTGCTGCCTCCAGGTATGTCCATTTGTAGTATATAAGTATGACAGGATTCTATGTACATCCATTTGAGCTCATTTCGAAAAGGGGTGTGCTAAGGTTTTATGATGCAAGCATTTTCTTATGTAGTTCCTGATTATTGGGGCGAATCTCAATTCTCCTGCGTCTATACACGTGTGTTTTCCCATTGTAATTTGGCAAAAATTCCTTATTTGTATCACTACCAGCCACGGTCGGCAGTAGGAGTTCCTGTAGGGCGGTGTCGTGGGGAGGGGGAGGGGCAGGGTGGGGGGTAGTAATGTATGGATTACAGAGTTTAACGGGTAAGTAAACATATAAATAAATAAAACAAATTTCGTTGCGCGCACTGAATTGCATTTGGGGATGCAGTGTGCGCAACGAAATTCGTTTTATTTATGTATATGTTTACTTACCTGTTAAACACTGTAATCCATACATTACTACCCCCCCACCCTGCCCCTCCCCCTCCCCCTCCCCCTCCCTACGTCAACGCCCTGCAGGAACTCCTACTGCCGACCGCGGCTGATCACTACGTTTTCATGAATGGTAGTGCGCACTGAAAATATATATGCTGCTTTCTCGCAATTTAATTTTAACACCTTTTTTCTCATTACCTTGATACTGATTGGATGTTGGTGATCTTTTTTACCAGCAAGAACGTAAAGCTCTCATTGACACCCTTGGAGCAATCCCCGTATTACTGCTTATAGTGATTAGACTCAGCATATGTGTAAGGAAAATGCTGCCTCTTTCTTTTTTAGTGAAGTGGGCGCCCTTCTTCCTCGTGGATATGTAATACTGAAGCTGTGACGAGTAGAAGATATCTTCCTTTGCAGCAGGATTCTACTTTCATTGTGTTCTCCTGTGAAATAATCTTTTCTCCAGCTTAGAACCCTCGAACCTGCCCACCCAATCACAATGCAGTGTGGAAATCATGCAGACCAGGTATATGGATTTAAAGCCAGATGGTAACCGTAATTACCCAAAAGCTAAAGCATAAAGAAGCTGATTGTTCAGGCAGACAAGCTGATAATTCCGAACTTCAATCAACAAAGTAGTATTTGTATAGCGTGGCTAATCACCCTGGGGGTATCCATTCACAGTGTTTCAGGTATCAGTTGAAGAGCCAGGTCTAGATTCTCTTCCTGAAGTGGGTCAGCGAGGATGCAGTGGAGAGGTGAAGGGTGAAGTGGGAGTGGGAGCATCCTCCGGAATGGCGGAGACGTGGTGTCTGACTGAGAGCGAGGTGTGCTGAACAAAGGTTTCTGGTAGGTTGGTGGAAGACCAGGCGGTGGTTCATGTAGGCAAGTCCTGGTTGTGGAGGGCTTTGTAGGCGTGGGTTAGGAGCTTGAAATGGCATCTCTTCTGAATGGGGAAGTGGAGGTCTTCCAGGTGCTGGGTGAGGTGTATCATCTTGGGCAGGTTGAGGATCAGTCTGCCTGTCGAGTTTTGGATTGTCTGGAGTCTTTGCATGAGTTTGGTGATGATGCCGGCATAGAGTGTGTTGCCGTAGTCAAGCTAGCTGGTGAAGGGGGCCTGCATCACAGTTTTCCTTGTGCTGATATGAGCCATCTGAAAATTTTCGGGAACTAGCAGATCATATGGAAGAAGGCTGAGGAGATGGCGTTGACCTGATGGTTCAAAAAGAGTTCACTCTGCAGGAGGATGCTGTGGTTGCAGGTGTGGTCTTTCGGCATGGGTGTACGTCTGAGCTCCTCTGGTTACCAGGATTAATTCCTAAGGGCGGCGTATCTGCCGAAGATCAGAACTTCCGTTTTGTCTGTGTTGAGTTTCAGGCAGTTGTCTGTCATCCATGTCATGATGTTCTTCATGCAGTTGTGGAATTTGCTCTTCGTCAAGGTGGGGTCTGCTGAGAGTGAGAGGAGGAGCTGTGTGTCTTACAGGGTGCAACACCTCAAATAGACTGTTCTCTTGCTGCATGCATATCCCATTGTACAATGTGACACAGGGGAAATCTAATTTCTTGATAGTGCCACTGGAGCCAAGTTTAAAATGTGCTACATGGAAATATCGGTTTGTTAACATCTATATGTTACATCAACCAAATATTTAGAAGGCTGTTTGTGATTACTTTTGGTGGTGTACACCCTTTGGACACCCTGATTAAATGTATAACTAATGCATGCGATTATTAGCACTCGGACAGGTTACTGTACATTCTGCTTACAATTTGGAGTGTTTTTCAGGAAAACATGTATTGTAATTTATGTTTTGTTTTTGGATCTGAAGGTAGGAACAATGTTTCTGTTTATGTAACTGTGGGGTGTGGGATTCGGCGGGCCGGAATAACAGGCGGGGAGGCCAGATATAGTGCGCTATGTTTAGCGAGGTTTATTGTAGATACAGGTAGGGATGGCTTATAAGTCTCTGAACAAAAGGTGATCGATGGAGTTCTCCTGGGGAAGTCAGAGGTAGAGAAGACGTCCGGTCGGTGGGGGAAGGGAAGGGCTCCGGCTGCTGGGCTGATGTCCTCCGGATGGTGTAAGGCTTCCCTCTCTGTAATGCCGTTGGGTCTTTGACTTCTGCGGTTGAGCCTCGGAGGTTTGGGGCGAGAGAAAAAAATAGAGGACCGTTAGTCTGTCACTCCTCTCGGTCTGTACAACTATCACCGACACCAGGAGGTGGGGATACAGAAAGTGGATAGTGAGGGACGGGTATGACGGGGAGGTGAAAGAGGCCGAAAAATAGAAGGGAAGACCAAGGGTTGACAGGGTGCTCGAGGTGTAGGAAGGTGGGGGTCTATCTATAGATATATATACAGTGCTCTCGTGCTCAAGTAGGTGCAGCGCTATATTATTTACACTTAATTACAACTATCTACAAACGGCACACGGAGATGGATGACGGTTACTCACGTGGCCCGCCGCAACTCCCTGGTGAGTTGCGGCCGCTCTCCAGCAACCTCCTGAGGACTCCACCAGTCCTCAGACCACACGTCGCCGTCGCCGTCCTCCTCCACTTCTTCCGGTTGGAGCTCCGGCTCCTCGTCTCTCTCTCTCAGCTCCGGTTCCTTCCTTGCTGCCTCCTGCCACAAGTCCGCGGGTTGGAACGCCCTTCGTTGTGGTTCGTTGGTTTTTATACCTTCCGGGATGTAGTCGGGGGCGGGACTTCCGGGGTCAGGTAGAACTGCATCCGGGTGTCCGTCTTCCGGTTTCTGGTTTCGGCAACCCTGCAGTGGGAGAGATAGAGAAGAAGTCCTATGGAGAGGGAACAAGGCATCATCTATGTTAGGCGGACCCCTCCCCGCGCGAGGATGCCGCTTCGCTACGGCAGGTACGGTGGCCCTTCCACATCCCCTTTCCCTAGCTGTCTTTCTTGTGGGGGTGGGAGAACAGGGAAAGCGAGAGAGGTAATCCGCATTCCCCTGTTCTGCCCCTTTCCTATGTTCAGTTGTGAACCTATAGGGCTGAAGGGAAAGGAACCACCTAAGGACACGGTCGTTGTGGCCTCGGTTGCGGGCCATCCACGCCAGAGGGGCATGGTCCGTGTAGAGCACGAATTCCCTCCCCTCTAGATAATAACGGAGACTGTCCACTGCCCACTTTATAGCTAGTGCCTCCTTCTCTACACAGGCATAGTTCATTTCTCTGGGGTAGAGCTTCCTGCTTATATACAGAATGGGCCTTTCATTCCCACTTGGGTCTCTCTGGGACAGGACGGCCCCCAACCCCTGATCGGAGGCGTCTGTTTGGAGGATGAATGGTTGGCTATAGTCAGGGCTTACAAGGACTGGTCTGGATAAGAGGGCCTGTTTTAAAGTTTCGAAGGCCTGCAGTAAGGGCACTGAGGGATGTCTTAGGGCCTCTTCTGTCTTGGTACTTTTCTTCAGCAGATCTGTCAGGGGAACAGCTGTTTGGGAAAAGTTCGGTATGAACCGCCTGTAATACCCCAGAAGCCCCAGAAAGGCCCTGAGTTCTGTTTTGGTCTGAGGGAAGGGTATGGAACGGATGGCCTCTATCTTGTTGTCTTGGGGTCGGATGAGACCTTCCCCTAAAAGATAGCCCAGGTATTTGACGTTTTGTGCGGCCAAGGTGGTTTTGGCCGGGTTTATAGTAAATCCACTGTTGCCTAGAGCGGCCACCACCGCCCTGAGGTGCCCCAAATGTTGGTCCCAGGTATTGCTGTGGATCACTATATCATCCAAATAAGCCCCAGCGTAGTGGGAGTGAGGCTGTAGGACCCTGTTCATGGCCCTCTGAAAATTGGCGGGGGCGCCGTGTAGGCCGAAAGGCATTACTCTGAACTGAAACAAGCCCTCAGGGGTAGAGAAGGCAGTCTTCCGTTTGTCATCATCCTTCAGGGGTATCTGCCAGTACCCCTTGCATAAGTCGAGCATGCTAATGTATTTTGCGGCTCCTATTCTTTCCACCATCTCATCAACCCGTGGAAGGGGGTAGGAATCAAATCGCGAGACTTTGTTTACTGCTCGAAAGTCTATACAGAACCGCACCGAGCCGTCGGGTTTGGGGACCAGTACTATTGGTGAGTTCCAGCTGCTAACCGACGGCTCGATAATGCCCATCTGCAACATCTGTTCTGTTTCCTTCTTTATGATATTTCTGCGTGCTTCCGGGACCCGATAGGGCCGTTGTCTCACAGTTACCCCTGGATCAGTTTGGATGGCGTGTTCCACTAGGGTTGTACGTCCTGGCAGGGAGGAGAAGACATTCTGTACCGGGGACAACATGGTTTTTAGTTCTTCTGTTAATGACGGGGGTAGATCCGGGTCTATGCAACCCTCAAAGGACAAGGGGTTACGCACCGGTTCACCAGATAGGACAGGTCGGGGCCCCTCCCACTTCTTTAAGAGATTGATGTGGTAGATCTGCCTGACTCCTCGGGTAGGCTCGGTCTCTACTTCGTAGGTGACGGGGGTTACCTGACGAAGGACGGTGAATGGACCCTGCCATTGCCCTAGGAGCTTGTGGTCAGAGGAGGGTAGTAGTAACAACACCAGATCGCCAACAGCCAAGACCCTCTTCTTGGCTCCCATATCGTACTGTTGTTTTTGGGAAGTTTGGGCCTTTTCCATGTGTTGCCGTACAATGTCCCGGACTTGGGTGAGGTGGGTCTTTAGATTGTCCACATACTCGGGAAGGGGCCGGGTACGATCCGGTTCTGCCTCCCACGCCTCGCGGGCCATATCTAGGAGGGTTCTGGGAGGTCTTCCATACAACAGTTCGTATGGGGAATATCCGGTGCTACTTTGGGTTTTGCACCGGATAGCGAACAGTGCCAGGGGCAACATCTCTTCCCACCGCTTGCTTTCCAATTCCAATAGCTTTTTCAGAGTAGCTTTTAGGGTGGCGTTGTAGCGTTCCACTAACCCATCCGTCTGTGGGTGGTACGCTGAGGTTCTCAGCTGCTTGATACCTAGCTGGGAGCATACCTGACGCATCAAGGCGGACACGAACGGGGTTCCCTGGTCCGTTAAAATTTCTCGTGGAAATCCTACCCGTGAAAAGATAGATATCAGGGCTTTCGCTATGTTCTGGGTGGTGGGATGTTTCAGGGCGACAGCTTCCGGGAAGCGCGTGGCATAGTCCACCACCACCAATGCATATCTACAACCGCTCCTGGAGGGCAACATGGGCCCGATAAGGTCCATTCCTACCCTGCTAAAGGGTATGTCTATGAGAGGGAGGGGCCGGAGGGGTGCTTTTGGGGGTCTGTAGCGGCTATTCCTTTGACAGATGGCACACTCCTTGCAATATTGTTTGATTTGGCTATATACTCCCGGCCAGTAGAATTTTTCGAGTATTGCCTGTCCTGTCTTCTCTTCCCCGAAGTGGCCGCCCAGGAGATGACTATGCGCAAGGAACAACACCTTGTCCCGGAATGGAACCGGAATAACTAACTGTGGAGGTTTCTGGGGGTCCGCTTTTCGATACAACAGGCCCCTAGACCGGAAGAAGTAGGGACCTACATGTAGCGGGTCCTCGTTGTCAAGGGCCTGCCCCCAGGCATTTTGCAGGATGGGATCTTCTTGCTGTGCAGCTCTAAATTCACGGTCCGTTTCCCAGGGATGCTGCGCCTCTTGGACTGGATATGCTTCTGTGTACCTCCTTCTTTCCTTTTTCTTTTGGTTTTTTGTTTTGGTCTGCTTCTCAGGAGAGGGACTCAAGGGGTGGTTTTGGGAAAAGGGGGCTTCCTTCCACCATTTTTCCAGGGAGTCGGTAGTGTCTCTTAGGAGAAGGGGGAGACCACTATAATCACTACCCAGAATGGCTTGTTCTGGCAAGTTAGGGATCAGTCCTACATTCAGGGTTCTTCCGTGGTCAGTACTGGTTTGTACCGTGACTCGGGCTGTGGGATAGCTTTTGGTGTCTCCATGTACGCACTTGATGGCTACTGACCCGGTGAAAGGGCCGACGGGTTTCGGCATGTCCTGAGGTCGTACTACGCTGTGTCTACATCCAGTGTCGGCCAGCGCCATAAGGGGTTGGTTGTTGATTTTCACAGGACACCTAAACTGTGGGGGTGAGGCTCCCGCGGTGAGACACACATAATTCCGAGTCACCCCGATTTCCATAGGCTCCTCCTTCTGGGGGTAGTGACGGGCAATGTGTCCAAAACCACCGCAGTGGTAACATTGGGGTCCAGGTGGGTTTGGTCGAGGCATCATCGGATAGGGCACGAAAGGAGCAGGTTCTGCTTTTCGGGGAACGGGTGGCCGAGGGGGCCGGATGTGGCTTCCATGCGGGCCCCGAGGGAGGTGTTCTTCTTTGTTCTTCTGAACTTCTTGGGCTTTGCTGTAGGCACTGGCTATCTCGACTGCCCGTTCGAGCGTCAGGTGAGCATGCTGCCGCACCCATTTTTGGGTGCTCGGATGAAGGGAGGCGAGGAATTGTTCCAGGTTTATTTTAGCGACTATCTCCTCCTTAGTGGACGTAGTGGTTTTCAACCACCGGGATGTCAGGTCCTGAATGCGATATGAGAGGGCCCGAGGAGTTTCTTGGGGCCCCTCTCGTACTTGTCGTAGGCGGATCCTATAGGATTCCTCGTCTATCCCCAGACGCTCGAGGATACACTTTTTAATGTCGGCATACGGCGTCTGCCCCTGTATATTGGCCTGTTGATAGGCTGATTGTAACTCCCCGGTCAGCAACGGACCCAAGTAATGACCCCAGCGATCTTCAGGCCAGTTGGCCGCTTGAGCCAGTCTTTCGAAATTCGTGAAAAAAAAGTCGGGGTCTTCCCCGCGACATACTTTTGGAGGACGACCGACGGTAAGGGAGCCAGAGGCCTCTGCTGTCCCATTGCCTCCGTGAGCTTCCCTAGAGCCTGGTCCTGTGCAGTTCCTTGCCCTTTCAGGACGTCGTGGAGTTGGCCCCGGTCGTCCTCAGCGGTCTTCAGGAAGCGTTCCATCATTTGTCCGAGCTGCTCCTGGCTTTCGGCCAGCTTCTTGACTGCGGCCTCCATGCCTCCGGGAAATCCCACTTCTGACACCACTTGTGGGGTGTGGGATTCGGCGGGCCGGAATAACAGGCGGGGAGGCCAGATATAGTGCGCTATGTTTAGCGAGGTTTATTGTAGATACAGGTAGGGATGGCTTATAAGTCTCTGAACAAAAGGTGATCGATGGAGTTCTCCTGGGGAAGTCAGAGGTAGAGAAGACGTCCGGTCGGTGGGGGAAGGGAAGGGCTCCGGCTGCTGGGCTGATGTCCTCCGGATGGTGTAAGGCTTCCCTCTCTGTAATGCCGTTGGGTCTTTGACTTCTGCGGTTGAGCCTCGGAGGTTTGGGGCGAGAGAAAAAAATAGAGGACCGTTAGTCTGTCACTCCTCTCGGTCTGTACAACTATCACCGACACCAGGAGGTGGGGATACAGAAAGTGGATAGTGAGGGACGGGTATGACGGGGAGGTGAAAGAGGCCGAAAAATAGAAGGGAAGACCAAGGGTTGACAGGGTGCTCGAGGTGTAGGAAGGTGGGGGTCTATCTATAGATATATATACAGTGCTCTTGTGCTCAAGTAGGTGCAGCGCTATATTATTTACACTTAATTACAACTATCTACAAACGGCACACGGAGATGGATGACGGTTACTCACGTGGCCCGCCGCAACTCCCTGGTGAGTTGCGGCCGCTCTCCAGCAACCTCCTGAGGACTCCACCAGTCCTCAGACCACACGTTGCCGTCGGCGTCCTCCTCCACTTCTTCCGGTTGGAGCTCCGGCTCCTCGTCTCTCTCTCTCAGCTCCGGTTCCTTCCTTGCTGCCTCCTGCCACAAGTCCGCGGGTTGGAACGCCCTTCGTTGTGGTTCGTTGGTTTTTATACCTTCCGGGATGTAGTCGGGGGCGGGACTTCCGGGGTCAGGTAGAACTGCATCCGGGTGTCCGTCTTCCGGTTTCTGGTTTCGGCAACCCTGCAGTGGGAGAGATAGAGAAGAAGTCCTATGGAGAGGGAACAAGGCATCATCTATGTTAGGCGGACCCCTCCCCGCGCGAGGATGCCGCTTCGCTACGGCAGGTACGGTGGCCCTTCCACAGTAACCTACCTATCTAAGTGTTTGACCCAACATCAATAGGTTTAGTTTGGTCAACACAGGTCAAGGGATGATTCAATGAAGTAGGTGCCTTAGAAGAAAAATTCCATATTCTAACTACCAGACAGGCACACTTATGACTGGATGTCTGGGGGGAGAGGTTATGCTGGGAAGAAGATGGAAAGGGGGCAAATGCACAGCTCGAAACAGTGCATTCAGGTGAGGAGGAGAGAGGAAGGGCTTGTACAGAGTGGAGAAAAAACTGGAAGAGCCGGGTGATACATCGAGGCCACGGGCAATAAAACTGGTCAAAATGACCAGGAATTAATAAACACCTGTAGAAGGGAAAAAGGAAAACAGATTGAATCATAATCACTAAAAACACACCTTCACTGGTATGGTTCATACAAGTAATTTATCGATTCTAATGTTAATACTTTCAGGAGCAAAGTTCTCCAGTGTGCAGCAAAAGACTCCGGGCCAGATTTACAAAGATTCCAGGCAATGCAGTGTAGCATCCAAAGATGCTGCACTGCGTAACAATTGGAGAGCACCATATCTACAGAGATATGGCCCTCCCCCTCTCCCTAGCACTGGTGTAGAATATGCTGCTGAGTGCCACACACACACCTTTGCACCATTTGGTACCCTTCCAGTAGAAAATCCAATGACTAGACACGTTTTAAAACTTTTCCTACTTTGTATGTGTGTTGTATAGTGCAGCACACGTGCAGAGTCGGAAAAGAAAGGAGAAATAAAAACTTTTTCGCTTTTAACGCCTGTTTTCCAGGAGCATAATGTTTTTGCATAAAACCCTATCTAGTAATGTTAGCAGATACGGTTTTACACCAAAAAGCATGGATGGTTGCATGGGAATGCCCATATACCACCCATTTAATGCTCCCTTGACTCTAAGTAATGTAAAGCAATGCTTTGTGCTGGTTTGCATTACTTTTCCTTACAAACCAGCGCAAATACCAGTTTGCATTGGTTTGTAAATCACCCAAAAAGTTTTCTGTCAGGTTTGCGTTGAAAAATAATGCAAACCCGACACAAAGCCTTTGTGAATCTTACCCTCCGAGTCACAATCAGGAGGCTGGCAGGAGCAAGGATCAGGAAGTTGTGTTCTCCCTCTTTGTGAACGGCTGATGTCATCTAAGGCAGTACTTTGCAGGCAGTGGTTAAATGTCAGGTGAGTAAAAGGATAGTTGCAGAAAATACCACCAGACATGCCATTTCACAAAGCAATAGTCTGAAGTGGCTAAGGGCACCCATGGATAGTTATTGACCTAGACAGAGTGTGACGTTATTTTAAGGTTGAACGTGTATACTGAAAACAAACATTCACCTAATTAGTTGATGTATTTGCACTAAAAGAAGCTTCAGATCAGAAAAACCAACACATCACTGTCAACCTTGTTAAATCATTTGATCATTCGGGAAACAGCAACATTTTCTGAAGAGTAGACGCTTTTTGACCAATCTCATGCAGAGGAAAAAAATTCCAGTTTTTGACTTCCATCACAGAGAATGCTTGCACTGATTTGCTTTAACCAGATTCAGGTATCTTCCACAAACGGGCACCGCAGTGCCCATTATTATAAAGTAGAAGCATTCTTTCACTGGTAGACTTAATTGGCACTGGCAAACAGCAAATGTACTGAATGACTGACGCTAGATGATCCCATTGTTTGAGCTGCATAGAATGAGTGTCACATTATTTTTTTCCTTTTTTTAAAGCAATTATTTTGTTTTTTACGTATGCCAAGGAGACTGAGGACACCCTCGCAGGTTTGAGTCTTAGCTGCCAAGGCTCCCGAAGGCGCCAAGCTCTAAAAGACTGTTAATGTTGTTCTTTGTTCGTTCTGTTTTTTACCTCTTTTATTCTTCCTGATGTATAAACTGCACTCTGATACCCTCAGTGGTCATATTCGCTCTATAGAAAACTTTTTAAATAAAATAAATGGTAACATTGTAGCATGTAGCATAAGCATTACAGTTGACTCTACATTTTACTGTTCAGTTGTTTCAGCTGATAATTCTGGCTCCACAACAATACGGTCACAAATTAGATCATATTATTGAATATACAGTTATCTAATCCAAAACTGCTACAAATGAAAAAACCCTAACCCACACTTATGAACAATAGGGAGCAAGGGGGTCGTTTTAATTACTTCCGGATCTAATGCACATGCTTCCCTGTACATCTATCAAGCATATAAGAATTTAGACATATTGCAGGGATTGTGCACAAATACAGACCTATGCACAGGAAATGGGAACGTGGTGTATAAGGACTGAATGCCACTAAGAAGGGGGACCCTGAAGGAGATGAGGGTGGGTAGACAGGAGAACAAACGAAATGCATACAAGAGAAACTACCTGCCCACAGGGATTAACACCTTCCGTGCGGCGCAAATTTTCGCGCTGTGCTGAACGTTCTATTGAGCGGGTGGGGTCATGACGGAACGGTTCCGTGATAAGCACAGCCCAACCGGCGCTCATGACGGAACCCCTCCGTCATGAGCACCGAAGGGGTTAAAAAAGGCCTCAGAAGGGTGTCCTCAATTAGGCCCGCTGCCACCCGAGCAAGGAAAATATAGAGAAGATCAGTCACTACAGTAGGTACAAAAATATATAGTTTATTACATTTTTTAACACATATTTCAAAAGAATATCTTGTTTAACATATTGCACATAGTACATATAAAAACATCCAAAACAAAGATATCAAAACATATCATCCCAGACTCCTCTTACATACTGCACATTCATAGCCTCATAATCACAATCATTCAACACACAACTTAATGCTCGGGTGGCAGCGGGCCTAATTGAGGACCCCCTTCTGTGGCCTTGTTTAATCCCTTGTGGGCGGGTAGTTTCTCTTGTATGCATTTCGTGTATAGGGACTGAGTCTTCCTACCACCTCAGTACCCACGAACTCAGAACCGACTAGCTATAGTGTCTCACTTGCTCTCCTACTCACTCCCATAGAAACAAATGATTAGGCACCCCAGAACACATCCCTCCCAGATCTCTCAGGAATCGCGGTAACAAGACACACTCTTTCGCTCACTCTCTTATACTTGTCCACAATAAATCTGACAGAGATACGGAATAGTTAAAAATATTTATTTTAACTAACGTGCCCTAACACGCAGTGCACGTGCCGCAACAAGCAGGAAAACGCATACTACAAATATAGTCAGCATAGTACCTAGTCCATAACTCATGAAGGAGATGTCATCATAAAAAGGCGATGGAGAAAGGATAATAGTTCCAAACTTCCCTCCCCTTATTAAAAAGAAATATTATTATATGATAGACGATTTCAGGGCTTTGTCAGCGGACCCCAAACCTTAGCCTATAGATGAGAAATATACATCATGGGTGCTCTTCTTCCTGGATAGGTCCCTCTCCAAGTGTGTGTCACTTATTTGTGCACCCCACTAAAACCCCAAGTGCGCTGTCCAAGCAACAGCTGTATCAGTATGTTTTGTCTAAGGACTAAGGACTGGTCAGAACAAAATAACAAGTGGCCTTGTTGTTCGTACTTGCACATAATGTTCAGTCAAAATCCCAGGAACATGCAGAGAGTGAACACAGTGATGAGTTCTCATGTGAAAACAGTCTTTGAAATTATTGCGAACATTAAAGACAAGTAGGAACGTGTGCAAAACAGTAGGCAAGCTGCAACATACTAATGCTAAGTTCGTGAAAAACGACAATGTCCCTATGGGCCACGTGACAGACAAAGAGAAGGATCATGCCATTCAAGTCGACGGGGAAGTGCAGGGAGCACCATTGAGCAGGAAAGTTTATCAGGGAGCATAAGTTCTTATTTGATGCATCAAGAGAGTTAAATTGCACCTGGATCTTTAATGGCTCAGGAAGGATCTGTCATCATTTGTGGAAAGGTCCTTGTGTCAACATCTTTGGGAAAAGTATTTGTATTTTGTGCCAGTACATCACATTGTCTGGCTACTGGGGTATGTCTAGATCCCCACTTTTCTTACCTGCACAGTGCAGTACTCTCTGCAATTGTCCATCTTTGTCATTCACTATGCCACAATTGCAATGTCGGAGGGTCCGAAGTTTTCCAGAGTCTGGTATTAGCTTTCCTGGCTAGATAAAGAGCCAGGTCAAGGAAACAAGTGGTTAACCTTTGCCTTCTTAGGCCGTATATATGCTGTAGGGGAAAGATACTGCAATTACCAAGAGGTTATAAAAGAAGTAATATATATTTATTGTTACAAGCTACAGAGATCAACTGGTGTCCCTCTCCAGGCAAGCAGGCAACTGCCCCATCAAGCCAGGAGAAAGAACACTTCATCAAAAAAGAATCTAAAAGGGACACACAAGTTAAAGAGACAGTGTAATGGATAAATACAAATGTAAAACAAGATACAACATATCCTCTTTCCTTCACTTGTTGTGAAAAGAGAATTAATAAAGAAAAGAAATAAAGAATCAAACTATGGACCACTACAATGATAATCACGTAAGTAAGAAGGCGGTTTCCTAACCCTTCTTGTTAAACTTCTTCCTTCTGAACTGACATCAACCACATCGTTTCCCCTTACAACCACATCACTCTCATCTTTATTTACATTTTTTTGTAAAGGGCCACTCTCCCGAGATTCCAATGCTCACCATTACTCAAAAAAACATATCTATCATGGACAGATTTGACTTTGAATGGCCCCCTAAACTTTGTCAAACCACCATCCGTCCAGGTTTCACTTTTACCCAATCATTTGCCCACACTTTCTGTGTGTCATGATGTACTGCTTCCACAACCTTATTTTCACTGCCTGCATCTCCAAAACCTATACACTCTTTCATCCAAGCTGGAATTACCTTTGTACCATCTGTGCGACCCCTCATCACAGTAAACTGAATAATTCCTGATGAATAATTTTCAGTACTGCGATATGCCCAGACTAATTCATCCACCATACATTTTACAGCAGCACCAGTAGTAATAGCCATTTGGATTGCTCCCTTCACCATGCGGTTCACCCTCTCAACATTCCGTTTCACTGTGGGTTGTACAAGGATGTCCTACTGTGAACAATGCCACAAGCACTCAAGATTTTTCCCATTTCTTCTGCAGTTAACTGAGTCCCATTATCAGTTATTAATTTCGTAGGAAACCCTTCTGTCAGCAAGTGAATAGTTGATTTAGTGGTTATCTCCCTACAAAATTTTACAATCAACCACCTAGAGTATACGTCAATTAACACAAGGGCAAACCTCAAATCCATACTCAAACAATGGAAGGGACCAATAAAATCCATACACACCGAGTGCCAAGGAGCATGTGGATCCTCAATTGAGCCATGAGATGACTGGCAGCCTAGCTTTAACCTCTTCTCAATTTCAAAACAATCAGAGCATCTCTCCACCCATTCAGACACATGTTGATTCCTATTTGGCCACCAAAAATACTCCCTTAACCTTTTTTTAGTAAGGGACGGCCCTAAATGGCCCTCATGTGCCAATTTGAATAACATGAACCTCAAATCCAACGGCGGTATGAACTTATCACCCTTAATTATTATATTCTCCTCCTTATCCAATATGGACAATTCATCTATTACCTTCCAAAAAGGTCTACCCGCACTCTCGAGGGTACTCTCACGTCTTACACCCTTCACTATCAACTCCTTCACCTTGCACAACACACCATCCCTCGCCATGCTCTCATTCCATTTCTCCTTTCCGACAGCACCAGAACAGAATTCCACAATATCTCTCACTGGTGCAACCAAACCTTCACTCAAAAATGACTCCACCCCTGACCGATCTACCTCCTCCCAAGATAATGGAAGTGCCGACAAACCATCCACCACATTATTCTTCCAACCAGGAATGTAATCCTCTCTGTACAAGTACGCCTGTAACCTTGCTGCCAATCTCGCCAACCTCGCCGAACCTTTTCCAGCTCCACCCGGTGACAATATCCTCACCAACGGCTTGTGGTCTGTCTGCAATCTGAATTGAAACCCCCACAGGTACATCCTGAAGTATTCACAATCCCAGGCACCAGTAGTTCCTCTCCGAAGCAGTAAGTGATCTTGATGCAAACGCTACGGTCTTCACCCCTAAAGGGTGAACTTGTGCAAGCACGGCACCCAAACCAACAGCACTCGTGTCAACTGTCAAAACCGACTCCAGTTTAGTGTCAAAAGGTGTTAAAATTCCTGCATCACAGATCTCTTTTTTAATCTCAGCAAACGCTCTCTCCTGTTCCTCACCCCACCTAAACTTACAACCCTTCCTGAGCAACTCTCTTATTTTCTCTTTCTTGTCGGCAAAATTACGAACACATTTCGCATAGTACTCTATAAGGCCTAAGAATGACCTTAACTGGTCTCTATCAACTGGTGTAGGTGCTCTCCATATTGACTCCAACAAGTCACGCTTTGGCCTCACTCCCTCTGCTGACAAAGTATATCCCAAATACTCCACCTCTTCTACTGCAACCATACACTTATCCTTCCTCAAAGTCAAACCTGCAGACTCCATCTTGTCTAACACTTCCTTCAAGATAACATCATGCTCCTCTTTCGTCTTACCAAACAACAACACATCATCTTGAAAATGAACTACATTCTTCACACCATTCAAAACCGAACCCATCATCCGCTGGAATACTATTGCTGCTGAGGCCAACCCAAACTGCATCCTTGTGAACTGAAAAATGACTTCTGAAGTGATAAACGCCGTAAGAGGCTTCGACTGGTCATGCAGCTTGATCTGATGATAGGCACTTCGCAAGTCTAATTTTGTGAAAAATCTACCCCCTTTCAATAACAGTACCAACTCATTAATATTTGGTAGGGGGAAGCTATCCACGATAATGTTGCGATTCAATGTGCGCAAGTCAACAGAGAACCTGTACTTGCCATCAGATTTGGTCGTGATCACAACTGGCGAAATCCAGCTTGAGGTTTCAGTCCGTTCGATCACTCCCTGTTCCAACATTTCACCCAACATCCTCTTCACTTCACTCCTTGCTACTATAGGTACCTTCCTAACCTTATGTTGCATCGGAATAGCATTAGCTTTAAGCATGATCTTGTGTGCGTACCCTCTCAACTCTCCAATCTCCTCCTTGAACAACTCAGACATACCATCAACAATGGACTCTGTAGGTACCTTATCCACCACCATCACCTGATCTTTTGCTCTTGGATTTAACACAATGTGTAAATCGTATTGATGTCCCCATCCTAATATCGCAGGACCAGATTGGGCAACGTACACCTTCCCTCTTACTGACATACCCTTAAATGTGATGTTCGCTGACATATAGCCAATGATATCAATTTTTTCGCCTTGAAACCCGCTAGGATTGATATCCTTCGGTTCTAACTCAACTTTTGGCCATTTTACATTAAACAGACAAACAGGAACGATGGTCCAGAATGACCCAGAATCCACCACCAACTCAACCTGTTCACCATCAATCACAAACATAGCTTTGGGTCTCACCCTCCTCCTGGGATTCATTTCCGACTCTTCTTCACTCACACACAAAATTTTATTAACTCCTTCCACTCCAACTATCATATCTGCACTAACTCGTTCTTGTTGGACAACAGCAATTTTCCCTCTGCCCACGAACTTGCACATCCTTGAAAAGTGTCCCCGCTTACCACACTTCATACAATCTTTATCTAACGCGAAACATTTCTTATATTCGGCAGTGTGGTACGTACTACCGCACCTTGAACACATTTTCTCTCTATTTCTGTACGAGTCATTGCTACCATAAGCATTACCAAACCTCTTGCCCACATTCTTCTCACCCCTCTCAAAGGATATTTTTCCACCCACAGCTCCCACTTCTTCAACTACTTCAACACACGACACAGTCTCTTTCAAACTGTCCTTACGTTCCATCTCTTTAATACATGCACCAGACTCTTCCACAACTTTTGCAATATCAATTGCATTTTGCAGAGAAGGGTTCTTCGCTGCCCACAGTTTTTCTTGCATCTTCTTATTCTTGCACTGGACAATGAGCTGGTCTCTAATCATCTTGTCTCTGATGTTGCCAAAGTTGCATTTCAATGATAACAAACTGATCAACACTTTCATCTTGCCGCTGATGTTGAGTATAGAACTTATGTCTTGCCATGACAATGTTTACTTCTTTCGAATATCATTTTTTTAAGCGGGCTTTAGCCTCTAATTAGACATTAGATATGATTCTTCCTTCAGCATTAGTACCAGGAGACAAAAATTTTGAAAGCATGCTGGCCCTCTTTCCCCAAAGTGCTCAATAATAATGCTTTCTTTCTTGAGGCACCAAAGTCTTTGCCGTCAATTGCCTCAATGTAATTTTCAAAAACCTCAATCCATTCCTCCCATTCGATAGGAGGATCAACACTTTGCTGCAAAAATAATGGAGGCATGACAACGTTGTTGCTCTCCATCTTACAAGAAAATATGTCCCTCTCCTTCTGTGTATCAACACACACCTCTTCTCTTCGTGTTTCTTTATAATTAACAGATTGCAGCATAAAACAGTACTACAGCGATATTTAATCGTTTTTAACTTTCCCCTCGCTTTCCATTAATACTTTTAATAAAAATATTAAAGGTTACCATTTTTCAGAAAGCGTAATATAAGCTGGAAACTGCCTCCGTATTCCCTAATTCACTGTCTTTGCGCTCGGCTCATCTTTTCTCCTTCGTCCACCATCTCCGTCTCCTAGCAACCATCAGTGTCACAAAATGGCTGCAACTACGTTGGACGTAGAGCGTCAAACACGTCAGCACGCTTTGACGTGACGTGAAGAGTCAGACGGCTCGGCTCTCCGTGATGTGATGAATCAGACGCACTTGGCTCAGCAAGAGTAAACGAGAAGGCAACAATGGTCAAGAGAACGTCAACAAGGGCTCGCGGTAAGTGTTATTCTTACCATTTGAATGTCGCACCTTGGCAGAGTGTCTTGACCAAATTCAAAAGTTGCACCCAGTCGTAAAGTTAATATGGTATTCACGGAGGCATGCACCAATTCGCCAAAAACAATTTAGTACTCACTCAGGCATATGAAAGTTATGTCCGCATTTCTTTCCACTTTTCATACGTTGTCTTGAGATTTTTCCAATTCCTCGAAATCCGTTTAGTGAGCCAAACTTTTCTTCATTTCGCTGTTTAGATTAAAACGAATATCGTGGGTACCTGAGTCTTTATAAATATCTTACTCCAGAAAAAAACATATGAAGTTCCAAAATCACGCGTGGTTCTCTTCACCAGTCGAGAATTTTTTCTCCCTCCATGCTTTCTTTTCCTTTCCTTTCACTCTGCTAGCCAGAAATCGCCAAATGTTGTAGGGGAAAGATACTGCAATCACCAAGAGGTTATAAAAGAAGTAATATATATTTATTGTTACAAGCTACAGAGATCAACTGGTGTCCCTCTCCAGGCTAGCAGGCAACTGCCCCATCAAGCCAAGAGAAAGAACACTTCATCAAAGAAGAATCTAAAAGGAACACACAAGTTAAAGAGACAGTTTAATGGATAAATACAAATCTAAAACAAGATACAACAATATACATTCCCAGTAGGCTGTTGCCATTGTTATTTGGAATAATCCTCTTTGTGACCCTAGTGGATGCCGACAAAATCACTGACCAAAAGAGTTGTAATGCAGTACAGCTCAAAAGCACACATATAAGGTTTGCTAGTGTAGTTTGGCACCTGGGACAGTTAGGAGAAATCAAGTGAAAGTATTGATCAATTTTATGAGCCGTGAGGTAGGCCCTATGAAATATGTTGATTTGAAAGAGTTTGAATCGGGTCAATCCTTGTCACTGAAAATATGTAGTTCAGTTTTCACAAAAGTTTCTGAGGGGTCGTAGAGGTACATCTGCATGGTAATACATGGCTGTATAAATCCAAGTAATTCATATCTTCCCTTCTTCCATTGTGTGAAGAATGTGCCATATTGCATGTGAAGTGTGCTCAGATTGCGCTCTTTACCACTTATGGAATGCAAGACTTATTCTATTGTATGTAAGGACACAACCCCTCTTTAAGCCTAATTTCAAAACAAGAGTCTGGAACCCAATGAGGGCTGCTTTTTCAAACATACTGCTCAGTGAACTCAACTCTGCCTGTTCTCATGGGATCAACTCATGAGCTGAAAGGGGAGACCAAGCAAGGGAATCACTGGTGCCAAGTGGGACAGGACCCATATATTTAATGCTGCAGTGAGTCACTGAAGTGTTGAGAAACAGTGTCTGAAGTTCCTACCATGGGAAATAAGGTGCTATGGAGTGTACCAAATTGATTTGAGATAAAGATAGCCCCATCTCAACCTGATTGAATCCAGTGAGCCAATAGGCAGGCCATTGCATTTGTGTTGCATAGGAATACCTCCAAAGTTGGGACACCCCTAGGCCTTCCCTGTCAGTATGAACTTCAAGCTTAGTTATGGCAAATCATCCTCTGCCCATGCCACAAATAAGGTTTAATACCATGAAAATGTTTGAAAGGGACAATAAATGGGAGGTTCACAAACCTGGTAGAACAGATAAGGCAGTTTCACAAACATGAGATGGCAATTCGGCCCATCACTGAGAGCAACAGGATGGTCAAGAACACTATCTGGAAACGAGCAAGTGGAGAGTGCTGGCTAAATTAACCTCTACAAGTCAGACCGGGAATAATATATTTTTGTTCCCAAGTAGCGAAAGATGTGGGGTGCCCATTGAAGCTAATTCTCACCAATGAAGAGCTTTTGTGGAGGCAAGTCCCCCGTCTAAGGGGGAACATGAAGGACTTGCTACGGTTAACACTCAGCATGGAGGGCATACAAAACATATTGATGAGGGTGATAACAATTGGGACCAGATCCACTTGTACTGAACTGAAGTGCAGGAGCATGTACATTTCTTCTTTCATTGGTATACCACAGATTCATTCCAGTCTCCATAATTCTTTGCAGGCAGCAGTTCTGTTGCCAGTGCAAATAGCAGCTGGGATGATGGATATCCCTGCTCTATTTCCTTAGCACCTTCATAGCTGGCTGAGATATGGTGATCTGTCTTCCCACTCACCATTAGGTGCAGCAGTTTAATCCAGGTCAGCATCTGAGGACCCAGTCCAAACTTTTTTAACTAAGGGTGTCAAACCCCTGCTCAAGGTCGATGGATTTGCAGCCTCCATTACATGATACAAATGCCATATATTAAGTGAAGTATTTAGACGGGGAATAACCCCATTTTTATCTTCATGAATTGGGGCAGGAAGACAAAGTAAAAGCTGATCCGCCTAGACTCTGCTAATAATTTTATAGTCTGTAATATAAATTGAGGGTGGGTGTTATGTTGTCACCTTTTCAGGATCCTGGTTGGGTTTCAAAAGTGATGTAACAACAGCTTTACTAGTGGTGGGAGGAAGGGATCCCTGCTGCTTAGTCTCTTCATACAATTTAGCCAATCTAGTAGTAAACAGAGATTCATCTATAGCAAAAAATATATAGTCAACAATTCTGAGCCAATTGCAAGGGCTCATATTGCATGTCTAATTTCTGCTCTAGAACCTATTATGTTTCTACATATGACTGCATGTCTCGAGCAATAGAGTTTATGTGGTTGGGTCAATCGTGCCAGTATTTGGCTCCATTTGTCGCTTTCAGCAGTATACTTAGGCATGTCCAGGTATTTTAGCAGGCAGTCATGTTTATCTCTAGCCTGCTTCAATTGATCTGAGGCACCAATGTTGGCTAAAGCCTTGTTCTCCAGTTTCTGCATGGAGGATTCTGCTTTCGTTTGGTCATCTAACTGATCGTGGTTCGGATGCAGACTGCACCCTCCACCAGGATGGGTGACCACTTTAAATGTCATCCATCCTACTGCAGTAGTGAAGGCAGAGCCAGTGTTCCCCTGAAAATGATGAGTAATGATTTCATGTAGGGTATCGTTGAGTGCACTATCCTTTATCCATAGTGGCTGTAACCGCCATGTGAGGTTAGGAAAGAAACTGTGCCGAAGCATAAGCCCAGCAAATTTGGTCAGAGAGCATTTTGTCTAGATAGGCAGTGTGATATATTTCAGATTGTAATGGTCTGGACAGTCCAGACTATAAAACCTGACATGAAGTGTTTGAGGGGCAAGAAGATGGAATATTATTTTGCTCTGGGATTACGAGCTCTCCAGATTTCTATCACTCTCAAATGATGTAGCCATTCACTGAGCACAACATGAGTTGCTGGAGCACCTGGGCGGTGAGGGTGTGATAGGTCATGTGTCACATCCAATACATAGTTGAAATACCAACTCAGCATCCATTCACTATCAGTGCAGGGTGCCAAGCTTGCAAAGAGAGATGTCAGAAAATAGGGCTGTTTAATATTAGGGAGTACACAGTGCCCAGCACAGAGGTCACCCCTTATAGATGACCCTGAACTAGGATGAACCTCAATTCCCTGCTATGAAAGGCACCCTTGCTCAGATCCAAATAGTACCTCCTCTGTCATCTGAGGAGTTGGAGTTGCTGAACACCTGACCCCTCAATCTGTGCTGCAACATCTTACTCACACAGGTGCAGCTCCTGGAGTAAGGCCATGTGTACCCCTCTCCTATTTGTGTTCAGATACTATAATGCTCGCTGCAGAACCCAACCCAGCACATTCCAAGTAGCAATTATAAATTTACCTTAGGTCCTTATGGTCGCTGTACAAGGGAAAATTAGATTGCATAATTGGTTTGCACGGAAGCATGTAGTATGAAACTAAGGACTAATAAAGAAGGTGGGGTTGAGAGAAAATAATACCATTCAACTCACGTCCTCCTTGACCAATATCTTATAAATCATCAAATATGCAGTTCCAAGGAAAAAAGTTCCTAATAGACACAATTCAGACCACAGACACTTTTCACTTGCCACAGGCATCCTTTTAAGGATGCCCAGGCCCTCACTCACCAAGGCAGAATGCTTCACCATTGGCCCCTGCTCCTCATTAGGCAGGAGCTGCAATACCTAACAAGCCCCATGAAAGGTCTTTTTTTCAGGAGATCTTTTTACCGCCTGTGCATTTGATTTGAGCATTTATTAAGCGCACAACTGCCCAGAAGCATCTAGGTCTATGCCCCTCAGTACTCTCTGAGCAAACAGGGAATTGACAGAAAGGAATGGTAATTGAACTAAAATTAACTAAGGCAATCTAAATTAGTTTTTTTTGTAAGCGGAGGTCCTTGTGTTGATTAAAAAAAAAAATAGAAAGAGCCCATATTCTCACTACTCACAGTTCTCTCCCACCCAGAAGATTCCACATCAAGGCTGTTCCTAAGTTAAATTGCTTCCAATCATGCCATGCCATTCTTTCCACAACTGACCACACTGGAAGTAAATCACTCTCCTCCCAAACCCATACCAATCTGATTTAAGACCATAATTCCGTTCTAAATTGAAATCAGAACAATCCAGATAATTTGCATCAAGACCAACCCCCAATCTATCTGCATCCTTCTGCCATTCAGCCCATTCGAAAATAATCCTGGTCCAGAAGATGTAAGATAACATGTATTTTTAAAGAGCACGTATCACCCATAGGTCTCAAGGCACTGAATAACAGATGTCTATTGTTACCCAACTCAATGGTGCTCATTTTATCAACCTCAGATGGATCAAAGGCTGAGAGGACCCACCAGGATTAGAACCTGTGACCATGGGGTCAAACACAGGCCCCTACAGTGGATGCATTAGTCCACTACGCCACCAGACCCGGCTGTAAATGGATCATTCTACAAGTAAGATAATGTCCGTGAGTTATGTAACCCAGTGAGGTGCAAGAAGCTACCGTCATAGCCTTTATTCAGTACCCTCACCATCGGAAAACACATCACCACCCTATTACTTTATTTGGAAATACCTTGAAAGGCCCTGACTAATGAGGGGCATGAACAAAAAAGGCAAGTCCCCATGATCAATTGACTTGACCCTAACCATCCCAGTTTATGAGATATTGCAGCTGACAATGAACTAGATGGCATTTTAGGATTAAAAAATGTTATGTGTTGTTTTCATCACTGTCAACTACTGTCAGAGGTGGAGGAGTAGATAGAAGTGGAAGCGATGGAAAGGTCCTATTTGTGAGATGGAGAAAACTAGATATATCTGCCATTAAGTGGGCAATGGAAGCTGCAATACATCTGGATGAATTATTTGGATACCAGAAAAGGTCCAACAAAACTACATTTGAACTTTACATTATATTCTGGAAGACTTAGAGAATGGATGGAAAGTTAAACAGAACTACCAACTTTGAAGTCAGGATCTGGTTCATAATGACAGCATGACGTTTTAGGTCCTCTTGCAAAGTTCAGAAGTTGGTCAATTTGTTTATCTACTTTACGAGCTGAAGATACAAGATCTTTGACTGAGGATAACGAAGTCCGGGGAGGGGAACATCTGCAGTGAAATCAATGGGAACAATTGAATGTGGATGATTTCAAATCACTATGTAGGAAATTGCTACATAAAAGCTCTCCAAAAGAATCTCTTTTACTCTAATCATCTAGGGACTGTGTTCAAAGCAAATGAGCTATTGCTCTAGGATGTGGTTTACCATTTCTAATTGATTGCCACATTGTGGGTGTTAACTGCTGGATTTATGTAAGTTGACTCCTAGCATGGTCATTAAAGGAAACCAGAATTTGGAAGTAACTTGGGTACCTCGGTTTCACAATCTAAGAGTAGAGGAAACTGACTTCCTAGGAATGAGCTGTCCTATCTTTGTAAAAGGAGTCTTTGACATGTTGTAAGGTTGTATACGTATTTGAAGCAGGTAGGTCAACAATGAAGTCCATTAACATGGTTGACCAGGAATGTATGGAAGTGAACAACTAACAGAAGTTGTTACTTATTATTGGATTGTTTTTTTCATGAGTGGCCATCAGACAAGATGGGCAATCTATTTTTCTGTTTGTCGATTACCATGCTGACATGCAAAAGGAGCATTGTGACACCAGTGAAGTTTCTTTTCCAGGAATTCTTTTATTGAAATGAACAGTTTATTGTGTCTGCACAGAATGGTATATTGAGGGTTTCTTAGCCTCAGCTCTATTAGCAACCACTATTGTGGAGGAATGTCTTGCCAAACCCTGGCAGGTCTTAACAACAGGCGGAAATAAAAGGGACGTTGTTGCAATAAAGAACCTTCTTTACTACACCTATTGTCTGGTCTGTAATTAGTGTGAACATGGAAGCTGAGGAAAAACAGCATCCAGTGAGTGAGTATGTTATTTTCACACATTTCATGGACTTAAGAAAATAAAGATTCTTGTAATCAGCCCACACTTCTAGTTCAAGTTTGGCTTCTTCTAAATACTGCCTCCACTGTCCAAAAAGCACATTTAATATCTAATAATTCTTTATCACATATGGTAGCATATTGCTCGATTCTATTAATGTTCAAGAATAAAAGGCCACTGCATGCAGGCCTCTGTATAAATCCCAGTTTGAGATAGAACAGCCCCAATGGCTGAGGCTGAAATTTCAGTTTTCGCAATAAAAGAAGAGATATATCAGGATGGCAAAGAAGTAGGCTCAAGTAAACACTTTCTTATTGGATGAGAATTCTTCCTTCTGCTTCATTCTTTTAAAAAGAACTTCCTTCTGGGTGAAATAAGTAAGAGAAGCTATAATAATAGAAAAGGACTGAATAATTATCAATTGGATTTGGCAAATCCGACAAAGCATTGCATTTTTTCAGGATTCCACGGTGGGGACTATTTGATAACTGCTTTCACTTTCTCCTCAGCTGTGACTATGCCATTGGCTGAAATGTCATAGCCCAAAATGTTATTTAAGGAGCTTCAAAGATACATTTGGATACCTTACCTTATACACAATATTGCCTCAGTCATTAAAGGCCTCCTCTTATGTGTTGCTGGTGCTCTTGAAAAGTTAGAAGAGTTAGAAAAGATGTGAATATCATCTGGATGGGCAACTACAAAATCTGCCAACACCAACTTTTCATGAAGGATGGCATTGTTAAAGTGTTGGAAGGCAGCAGGGGAATTCCAAAGACCAAACCACATAAGTAAATATTCATAATGGCCATATTTAGTATTACATCCTTCCATTGTTCTCATTTATGTATGCACACTAAATCATAGGCACTTAGAAGATTAACATAGTGAAATATTGGGTGGAGTGTACCTAATCAATAACACAGGGGTGAGAGGTAATGGGCGTCTGTCTTGAATGGTAATAGAGTTCATTTCCTTGTTGTCCACGAAGGGGTCACAGTTCACCCTGGGACTTGGGTACAAAAAAATATGGGGGCTCCTGCTAATTAACTAGTGTGTCACAGGTAAATTCTCTTGCATATAGTACTGTAATCCTTTATCATCTCTTTGCTTGAGACCTCCTATAAATGGTTATATGGTGCAGTTAAAAAATCTATAGAGCTGTAACTGTTGAGTACCTTCCTCACAAAATATGTGGGCACATTTTTGCTAGGCTTAGAGTAGATCAATGCATGTATCCTTGACAGTCTGGGGTCCAGCAATAACAGCCACACAAAGGCACTTCTGTTAGCCAGTCAGTGGTCAGGATACGTCCCTGAAGGCAAGTGGTGTGTAACATTATGCTAAAGGATAGTGCTGAGATGATATAAAGTGGAATTGCTTCTAAATGCCCAAAAGGTGGGATCATAATAATGTTAGTAGTCTATTGAGTAATGCCTCAGAATGTCAAGGGTGTCCTATCATTTACCCATTTATGTTCAGCTTCTGGTTTCTGAAGTAACTTAGTACCATGATAGTGTACAGAAGAGCGATCCATACAATGATCAGTGTCCCCAGATTTTATATAGGCAGCCACTGAAAGAGAGAATCACATTTATGTAAATATTATGTAATCTTCTTGATTGCATATTCTGTGATGACTGGGGCGGCGCCAGGGGAAACGCCCGATGTCTTCGGGTTCACCTGTCTTAGAATACAGAGACACAGGATACTTCTCGGTGACGTCAAAGACCAAATTTATTGGCTGCAACCAGGAACAGAGGTCTACGAAGCACAACACGGGTGGTTCGCTAGAGACTGCACAAATTCATAGAGCGGAGCATTGTCTTTTATGCTAAAAACCACATTCCTGGCTAGCATCAGTTACATACAGACGGACCAATCGGACAATGACATTTCAAACATATCGCATGACGACAAACCCACTTTCCGTTGTCCAGCCCACCAGAAATGACTAAGCAAAACCCAACATTCCTGCTCGAACAGGCCGGACGGACCCATAATAAAAGACCTCAACCCAAATCAGTAATTAAGCCATAAAGGAAGGTACAGAAGCAGATGAGAAGCAAGATAGAAGGGTGTGTGCATGTACCATAAACTCAGCAATGTCCTGCTCTTTGATCTCTATCTGACCAGCTGCTTAACAAGGAACTGGCTCAACGAGGTCAGCCTCGGTCAAGGGAGTCAGTTCGTTCAGGTCACACAAAAGTCAGCTAAAGGTGTACGTGCCCCAAGGACTCGTTCGGCCGTAGTCATCGGCCTATGTGAGGGCAACCACAAAATGGCTGCCGTCCACAAAATGGAACCCGAAGGTTCGAACAAAATTCCTGAATACGTAGTGTTTCCATTGATCGATTATGACGAAAACACTTGTACATACCACACTCGTCATTTGCGGTCCACTGATACCAAAATCGTCTAGATACGACGACCTTTTTTGAACGGGTTCAGAATCACGGAACCACAGACCCTCCTTTTGCCCTTACATAGGCAACAAACCCAAACCCTTGTCAGTCTGAATCCAGGTCTATATTCATCGGATCACCAAGATGTTGCTGTAGCATCATCCTAGTACTTAGCAACTCTCTCTGGACAGCTCTCCTTGCGCACGAAGTAGCACAAAGGCCACAAATAGCAGGAGCACACTGTACACAAAGACAGAACAGGAAAAGGATAGCTAAGATCATCCCAATGACCATCAGAATCTTCCATCCCCACGTGGATAACAATCCCCAAAACCATCCCATCAACGACCAATCTCCCTCGTCTATATGTACAGACTCGGAGATCTTATGTAGCCTGGAAATGGCCCGGAAAACTGTTGGAGCGTTGTCTGGAATGAAAACGCAGCAGCTCGATTGAATCAATTTTAAGCATGGGCGAATTTTGCGAATCTCGCGTTCGCGAATTTTGCGGATTTGCGAACTCGCAATCCGCAAAATCCACGAATTCTCGCGAATTTGCGGATTTTTTTTGTGTTCGCGCGGGTTTCTGCCAGTTCGCGAGGGTTTTGTCCAATTTCGCAAACGCGAACTTACCTCTCAGGTCGCAAGTTTTGCGAACTTGTTGTTTCTACGTGTCCAGCCTGTTTGGGACACTCTTCTTCATCACTGCCACTCTCTGTCACCACTGCCACTCTCTGACTACTCATGCCACCCTCTGGCCCACCCATGCCACCCTCTGTTTCATCACAGCACCCTCTGGTTGTCCAGTCAGTGTACATTATTGTGGCAAAGCAAAGCACACCTTCCCTGCCTCAAGTGACCTGAATTAATTTGGAGCTGATTAATGTGTCACAGAATATTTTTTTAGCTGGCACCTGCTTCCTTAGTGCTTCCTGATTAGTGATCTTTTGCACTTGCTAAGTGCTTTCATTGTTGCAAAATTAGTTACAACACCTGCCCTGCCCCAACTGACAATAATGAATTAGGGGCTGATTAATGGATTTGAACTTCCAGCCTGGCTCCTGCTTGTCTCCCTTAGCTGTAATTCAGGACCTTTGTGGCATATGTGTAACTATTCTGAGGTTCAGAGCAGGGTCACATAATAGTTGCAAGTAGGCAACTGAACTCTGGAGGGGCCCCTCAGGAAGCACTACAGGAAATGGCTACTAATGATGAGCCTGAACTTTTGAACCTGGTAAGTAGTTTCAGTTTTGCTAAGATCGTATTTCTGCAATTTAGCGCTTATTCGCGGGGCGCGAAGTTGTACTGGGAAGCCGCGAACTCACGCGAACAGGGCGAGCAAGCCATAAAATCCGCTGCTCGCGGATTTGGCGGGAGATTCGCGAATCTCGCGGATTGCGAATTTACTGAAAATCCGCAAAATCCGCGAGCGAAACGGATTTTCCGCCCATACTTAATCAATGTACATACCCCTCCTCTATCTGCAAGTATGACATCTAACGCAACTCTGTTCTGAAGAGTCATAAGGCGATCCGACTGGAGCTCAGCAGTCAAGTTACTAAGGGCACCGGCAGTTTTGACTATGGTGGACTCAACCACTCTCGTCAACTGTCGAATATTCCTGCTATTAGCCATAGGTCCCCAGAACGGCAGAAAACCCTTCAAGAAATCTCCCAATTCTTGTCCTGCGGTATCTTCCTTACTGAAGACACCTCTAGCAACTCTCGTCTTGTGGTAATCTGCTGCAGCTGTAAATGTGGGCGGCAACAGGAATGAAACAAAACATGTACCCAAAAAGTCAGGGGGCAACCATGTGTATGCTTTATCATAACAGATGAAATAGGTACCCTTAGCTGCTAGAAACGCTGGGGAAGTCTGAGACGCAAAAACATATGTCTCAGGGCAAACACTCTTCCCTAACTGAGCTCTTGGATTCTTGCCATTACCTTGCAGACAATAATGACCCTGATGGGGCACTATCCAAATCGGAGGGGATCTTTTCGCTCTCTGGTTAACACTCAGACTAACTCCATCCATATCCAGTAACGTTCCATCCAATGTAGGCTTGTGTTTCATCTCTCGGGATAGTCTCATACGAACTAATTCCCCTAATCATGTCGACTATACCCTTGACCAGAGCACTAGTCTTCGGACTATCTTTCACAGAACGTTGGGGATAGACTTCATAAGAATAAATGAACATCGTTCTGTATGCCCATATAGAACCATTGTAGCTAAAAGGCAAAACCAGGTAAGGAATACCTTTATCAGTAGTATGGGGCATGAGGCCACACACCCAACAATTAGTCGTGTTCATTACTAGCTGGTGTTGGTGCAGAAGCTGAAGAAAGGAATTGTTAGCAAATTCCAATCTTCTAACAGTTTCATGTTCAGCCAGAGGGTGAAAAGAATGTGAAGAAACAGTAGGAGGAGGCATAGGTTGCATAGTGGGCATGAACGTCACTTGAAAAGAGAATGTCACATATCCAATTAAAAACATCATTAAGCTAAACAACATAAACAAACACATTATTAAAAACGTTTTCTGCTCGTTAATTTGCAGATTTTGCTCTTAAAGCTTATTCTTTCAACAGGTCTCTCCATCTCGAAAAACTCCATCCTCTCTAATCGCTGCTCGCGTCAGTAGGGTGTTCTATGCTAAGGAATGCGTCTGTCAGTCCAGGGAAACGCCCTCAGACCAACCAGAACCGTTGACCTAACGTCTTCGGCTTGCACTCCAAAGACTTGACACCGCAACCCTACAGCTGAACCTGGATGGTGGTTCGAAAAACAAAAATCAAAATAGTTCCTCGGAAGAGAGCTAAACCTTAAAAGTCAGAAAAAGAAAGAATTTATCATTTTATTAGTCCAGCGACTCTCGGTCGCAAATTATAACGCTCTTTGCCAGGCAATGTCTGTTCACGGAATAAAAGCTCAGGTTCAGAAGTGTCCAAACGATTCGACTGAGGCACAGCTTCTTGCAGAAGATCGTCACTTTCTCGTTCAGTGTTCGTTCCAATCAAACGTGCATCGCTAAAAGGCAGAAAACGAGGCACGGTCTCAGTCTCTGAATCAGGAAGTCCCTTCTGGACCCACCAATCATACGGCAGAGGCAAAGGGGCCCTCTTACAGTGTATGCTGTGGATCCAGTGCTTTTTACCGTGCACTCGTACTGCGAAACGGGTAGCCAAGAGGACTAAGTAGGGGCCATTCCAGCGGGGCTGCTTGTTCTTGGTCCGCAGGAAGTTCTTCACCAACACCCATGAGCCAGGTTCGATAGTGTGTCCTGGATCTTCAGAAGCTTGTGGCAGTGTATCATGAACCTGTTGATGCAAAACACGCAGTTTAGCCGTCAATTCGTACAGGTAATCAAGCAATACAGGATGTTCTATCTCGCTAAATTTTGTCGGCCTCGGCACTCCCCAAATATTTGCCGAGAGACCAAACACGACCTCATATGGACTAAGTCCCATTCGTGAATGCACAGTCATTCTAGTGGACAGAAGAGCTAATGGCAAGGCATCTGGCCATTGTAAACCAGAGCTCGCTTGAATCTTGGCTAGTTTTAGCTTAAGGGTGCCATTATAGCACTCAACTAATCCAGTTGATTGGGGGTGATTTGCAGCATGAAACTTCTGACGGATTCCCAATCCATCACACACTCTCTTCATCACTTGGCCCACAAATTCACTCCCATTGTCACTCCAGATCATTCTCGGCAAACCAAACCTAGGGAAAAATTCCTTAATAAGGGCTTTCGCTGTGGACAAGGCACTGTTATCTTTCAAAGGTTAGGCTTCCACCCATCTCGAAAAAGAGCAAACAACCCCTAACACATATTTCAGGTTGTTGCACCTCTCCATGTGGATGAAATCTAGCTGCAAAGCCTCAAACGGATACGTTGGAGGAGCAAAATGTCCAGCTGGAGTTGGAGTTCCCTTACCAGGATTGTACATCAAACACACCATACAATTCTTAACCAGATTCTCTGCACACTTAGGAATACCAGCATTCTGCCATACTGGAGCTAACAACTTGCAAATCCCTTTCACGCTAATATGAGCCATTCCATGGGCCATCGTAACCACTGGAAGTACATACGCATCGGGTAACAACCATCTCTGATGCTCTGACAACTCAATACAACAACCATTCGAATCCAATTTACTCTTGCTTTCTCTCCATTCATTCAACTCTTTCTTTGTAGCTTCAGCTTGGATGGATTTCACACTCTCAATCGTATCTTCACAAATACTTCTATCTGAAACCCATCTCGCCGGACCCGCAACATACATTCGACTCATCACATCTCTCGCAGTTTCTTTCGCAACTTCATCTGCAAACGCATTACCATGACCAACATCATCAGTAACTTTCTTATACGCACTGCATTTCACAATCGCAACTTGCAACAGCAAAGTAAGAGATTCAAGAAGTTCATTCACCAACTGACCATGCTCAATCTCAGTTCCATGCGAAGTCAGGAACCCACGCTCTTTCCACAAACGTCCGAAACTATGAGGCACACCAAACGCGTACTGTCTATCGGTATATACAGTCACTCGTTTTCCTTTTGACAACACACACGCTCTTGTCAATGCAATCAACTCTGCTGCTTACGCTGAATTATGTGGGATACGTGCAGCTTCAACAATCATATGCAAAGTCGTAACAGCATATGCCGCAGTCGTATCACCATTCGGAAGCTTGAAGCACGAACCATCAACCCATAAGGTACCATCATACTCTGGAAGAGGAGTGTCCCTAAGGTCTATCCTCCTTTTCGTTTCTTCCTCTGTCCTAAGGAAGCAATCATGTTGTTCAACAACATCTGTCTCAACTGAAATCGGCAACAACGTCGCTGGATTCAACGTGTTGCATCTCTTTATATGCACATGACTCGCTAAGAGTGTCAATTCGTAACCCGACAACCGAGCACTAGTTAAGTGCTGTGTCTTGGTACGATTCAACAAGGTATCCACTGCATGTGGAACCATCACAATCAGTGTATTGTCCATCACCAAACCAGCAGACTGTGGAATTGAAACAGCCGCTGCTGCTGTAGCTCTCAAACAACTCGGCAACGCTCTAGCTACCGGATCCAAAGTCGACGAAAAATAAGCACATGGACGTTGCTTATCGCTGAACTGTTGAGTCAAAACTGACAATGCACATCCCTCTCTCTCGTGGACATACAATGTAAATGGCTTACTGTAGTCGGGAGTACCCAACACAGGAGCCAAACACAATGCATCACGTAGTTCTGAAAAGCTCTTCTGACATTCGTCAGTCCAAGGAATAGGATTAGGAGTATCCTTAACAGTAAGAGCTATCAAAAATTTTGCAAGCAATGAAAAATTAGGGATCCACGGTCTACAAGAGAAACCTTATGATGGAAATCAGACAAATGACGTAACAATGACAAAGTAGCCTCTCTACAATCTCTTTATTGTCGGCAGCAACTAATAGATCGTCAACATACTGAATAAGACCAGCACCTTCAGGTAAAACAATCGAATCAAGTTGTGTTTTCAAAGCCTGACTATAGATCGATGGACTCTCACAGTAGCCTTGAGGACCGCGCTTAAACCGGAAACTTCGGCCTCCTAAAGAGAAGCCAAAAATATCCCTATTCTCCACGGCAATCAGGATGCTGAAGAAAGCATTCTTTAAGTCAATCACCGAAAACCACGTGGCTGTAGCCGGGATCAAAGTCAGTAAAGCGGTGATATCAGGCACAACAGGAAATTGCGGAACTACAATCTTATTCACCTCGCGGAGATCGATCACAAACCTATATATAGGAGGCTGTGAAGAATCAGTTCTTTTTCAGAACAGGCAAAACCGGACTATTACACACATTACCCCTCGTTTCCTCAATCACACCTTTCTCAATCAGATCATAGATGATCGCCAAAAGTGCTCGTTCACCATCACTGGAAATTCGATATTGTGGAATACGTGGTAATCTAGCATTCGCTTTCAACGTCACAACAGAATCTCCAGGAGACCTATATCGTTCAGACCAGTAGCCCAAAGAGAATCAGGCAGAGAAGACAATTCAGGTGGAAGTCGATCTTTAGACAAATACATCAGAGAGATCACTCTCTTACCTAATGTAAGCTGTACTCCTGAAGGAGAACAATATAGCGTTGCATACAATCTCTTCAACAAGTCCAATCCCAACAAGTTCTCACCACAACCTGTCGTCAGAATAAGGGGTGCTTCTAATTCACAATGTCCAACAGACATAGACAACGGACTAGAAATCGGATTTGTAACCCGGGCGCCAGAAAAACCTACTGAAACATTCATTAAGCCAGACAAAAGTGCGCCAGGGAGTTTAGAGTGCATAATAGAACTCTTTGCAGCACCAGTATCCAACAGAAAAGGCTCTGACACACCTGATGCAATCACTTCAACATAAGGTCCACTCTGATCTACTGGAACTGAAACAACTCCCTCTCTTTGTCTATGGCTGTCCTAGCAATCATTACCATCCACATCCTCACCTTCGACATAATAATTGTCTGTATAGTACTGAGCCGTCTACCAGACAATCAATCAATCAATCAATCATAGACATTTATAGAGCGCTCTACTTACCCGGAGGGTTTCAAGGCGCTAGACACACCATTCTGCTGATCAAAGCTATTCATAGAATTCTGTGGAGGCAAAGGACGCGCATTTTGACCACGACCTCTACCTCTAGGAGCTTGCTGAACACCTCGACCTCTCACACCAGAAGCACCATTTGTGCGCTGTAACAGAACCGGACAACTACTCTTGAAATTACCCTCTTGTTTGCAATACGCACACTGATTAGGGCCTATGGGAATACGCTGTTGAGAAGACTCGAACCTTTGCGAGTTTCTCTGATATTGCTGAGGTTGCTGATAATCGCGCTGATGATTACGAGGCGGATAAGCCTGCTGCAAAAGAACCTTAGTCTTAAGCTCTTTAGTCTTCTTGTCAGCTCTATCTTTCTCGTCCTTATCTATATTTTCGTAGTACTGGGCAGTAGCCAAAATCTGTGCTGACGAAGAAAAAGCCCAAGAACTCTCAGAATCCTTCAACTTATTACACAATTCCGGAAGCAAATTATGCACAAATTTGTCAACGAACAACCATTGACCACCTTCCGTACTCATATCCTGACCACTATGGTCGATGAACGTCTCTTCGAACCTAGTGAAAAAGTCGGTCAAATGTTCGTCTTTCTTCTGCTTACACGCAGACAACTTGTCCCAATTGACACGCATAGCAGGCATCAAAGTCTTCATATAATTAATAATCCTACCATGGAGGTCAGCAATCACATCCTCTGGTTTAGCACCACCAACTTGTCTAGCATCTGCGGCCCTAAGATTATTCCATGTATTACCCAATTCCTGCGCATGATCCGTATGACGAATCAATCCCCATAAAGGCTGTGGAACTACGTTTCCAAACAACATGTCGATATCAGCCAAATTCATAGTGCATGACTCTGCAGTTTGAGATAATTCCTATAGTACCCTGCAGGATTTTTACGTGGATTAGTCAAAGTCTGCTTAAGGGCTAAAAGTTCAGCACGCTTCCATGGAACATGTACCCAAACACGCTGAAAATGTGGCGGAATATCTGGAACAGCAGCTGCATCACCTGGCCTCCAAACTGGGTAACCTCTTGCATCGGGTATTGTCGCGCCTTTCTCCTAACTGAAGAATCAGGCTCAAACAGTCGCTGAGAAGGAGATTCACTCCTAAATGACAACAACGTCGCAACTGCTTTCTCAACCTCAATACCCATTAGAGTTCCCTTCGCAAACTCAGACCGTATACGGAACAACTCAGGCGGAGCTTATCCTAAGTCACCATCTTCCCATTCTTCACGAAGGAAAGAACACATTGTATCAAAAACATATCTCTGTGTCGGTGCTCCCCATTGAGGGAAAACATCCATAACACACTCGAGACTATAGTGCAAAGGGTACGTAACCCATTTATGCGCTAAGTGATCCAACAGTGTCCATTCATCGGGACCAGGCAATAGGCTACGCAATTGCTTATGCTCTGCAACAGGAGACATACCCAATGACCCAAAAAGAGGAGAAAAGAGACCAGCAACAGTATTGGTCATTCTCTGTCGAACAGAAGAAGAAGTTGACAAAAGAACAGGAGACAAAGCAGAATGAGAGGAAACCAAAGTCGGAACAGTAACAGGAGGAGTAAACAATACAGGCATAGGAGTAGCAGACGAAGGAGGTAGCAAAGTCGGCAGCCCTAGAGAAGGCTGCGCCAAAGGAACAGGAGCCAACGGAAGAGGAGCTGGCTGTTGAGGAACAACAGGAGGCAAAGCAACCGGAGGTTGAGCAACTATAGGTTGCGGAGGTGCGGTAGCACTCTGCACATAAGGGGGCGGCGAACTCAATAGGTGCGACATTAAAGGATCTTTCACAAGATCTTTCTTTTCATCCTGCTGTTGAGGCGGCAAAGCTGGATAGCACTTGTCTATCACCATTTTACGTTGCCTAAGCAACTGTTCGCTTTCTTGTTCTTCTTCATCATTATCCCTAAACTGTATAGCAGCTTGCACCATTGACATACATCGTTCTCGTTTATTTCGCTTCGCTAACTTAATTTCTTTCTGTTTGGCTTCCTTTCGCCATAAGCGGAAAGAGTCAAACATCGCCGGCCGGACCTTCTTCTTGAACAGTTTAACTTCGAGATTGTCTAAAATCTCAGTTTCAAAGCTACCATAACGGGGCCACTGTAGGACACCGTTGTTCCTGATATACTTAATCCATACTTCATTATACACGGTAGGGCCCACACCATGTTTTACATAGAGCTCATATGTCGGAGTTCCAATCGGAGGAACCGGACACAAATCCTCCAATGGGAATCCCTATTACAACCACAACAAAATATCTTTCCAAGTCTTCTAAGACCAGGCATCTTCGCTCACTAGTCTAGCTTCAAACTTCAAGGGAATATCAAAAACGATAGCCTCGCAAATACACGAGACACTCAGCTTTGGGGCCTACAGGTACCAAATCAAAGAATCCCAAGGGGATACCAAAACAAAACTAAGGACTGGGAGACGCTCCACTCATACTTAACTGAAATGTCGATGGCGTCGCGAAAAGACCCGTCTATCGTCTCGCTTTACAAATAGTCTAATGGCTCCAAGACAGGGCGACAGCCAGGGCAGCAGTCCTTCGTAGCCGTCGGAAAGCGGGGAATCTCGCAGCAAAGACTTTCGGACCACGACGACATACAGGGGTCGATGAAGTGGCAGGCCTTCCTCCAGAATTTTCACACGAAGCTCCTCAAGATCTTCAGGCTTGGACTGGTACGGCTGAAGTCGCCCCACGTTGGGCGCCAACTGAAGAACCGGGTTTTAAAACCCAGCGGCGCCAGGGGAAACGCCCAATGTCTTCCGGTTCACCTGTCTTAGAATACAGAGACACGGGATACTTCTCGGTGACGTCAAGGGCCAAATTTATTGGCTGCAACCAGGAACAGAGGTCTACGAAGCACAACACGGGTGGTTCGCTAGAGACTGCACAAATTCATGGAGCGGAGCATCGTCTTTTATGCTAAAACCACATTCCTGGCTAGCATCAGTTACATACAAACGGACCAATCGGACGATGACATTTCAAACATATCGCATGACGACAAACCCACTTACCGTTGTCCAGCCCACCAGAAATGACTAAGCAAAATCCAACATTCCTGCTCGAACAGGCCGGACGGACCCATAATAAAAGACCTCAACCCAAATCAGTAATTAAGCCATCAAGGAAGGAACAGAAGCAGATGAAAAGCAAGATAGAAGGGTGTGTGCATGTACCATAAACTCAGCAATGTCCTGCTCTTTGATCTCTATCTGACCAGCTGCTTAACAAGGAACTGGCTCAACGAGGTCAGCCTCGGGCAAGGGAGTCAGTTCGTTCAGGTCACACAAAAGTCAGATAAAGGTGTACGTGTCCCAAGGACTCGTTCGGCCGTAGTCATCGGCCTATGTGAGGGCAACCACAAAATGGCTGCCGTCCACAAAATGGAACCCGAAGGTTCGAACGAAATCCCTGAATACGTAGAGTTTCCATTGATCGATTATGACGAAAACACTCGTACATACAGCACTCGTCATTTGCGGTCCGCTGATACCAAAATTGTCTAGATACGACGACCTTTATTGAACGGGTTCAGAATCACGGAACCACATATCCTGCTGTTCAAGGCTGAGTGTTAGATTTTTCCAATGGAGGATGGCAGTGCTAGACAAGATGTTTTGGTTGCCTTCAGTAGAGGCAACATTCTTTTTATCCTTTTATGTTCCTTTTCGTCAGATCTTGAAATGACAACCCCTGTTTAGGGGCACACCCTTACATTTTTATGGAGGTGCTACATAAATGTCTGGGGTCTTTGCCACTAAAGTAGCCTGCCACATTATCCTGAAAGACTGAGGAAGGGGCCCAACCAAGGAGATTACTAGCTGTTGATACAGGAACAGAAGTAGTCCTACTTTCTAATTGAATCAAACGGTACAACAGAATAGCATTTTCAGTCTTAGCTGATTTAAGTTCTCTTTGTAGATTTTCTATAACTTGTTTATAGTGTCAGAATTAACATTTAGTTCTATCATTGGCCCAAGGAATACAAAAAAGTGATGGGTGGAATGCTTGAATTAATCTCTGCCAATGATAATTACAAAGTGTCACACCCAATTGCATTTTCCCCACCATGCCACCTCAAACCAGAACCAGTTACATGCAAATCAGCCTTAGTCCTGCTCCAGTAGGAGCAGCTCGGCCTGAACCATGAGACCAGGGCCCAATTGCACTGAAACACACTTGTCAGCAAGGTACAACTTGGTTCCGGTGACACAGTGAGCTCCTGTTCCACATCTGGGCATACCTGTCACATCTGTCGCAACACTAGGTATATTTGCACCCCAAAAAGATAGGTCCAAGCATCCCTGAAGTCTCAGATTCAGGGTACTTTTATGCTAAGCACAGCACCTGGAATCAGGACCTGGGAAAACAGGGAAGAAGGAAACGACTAGGAAGAAATACTGGAACATGCACTACTCTGGGTTCCATTGACCATTTGTGATGAAAAGGTATTAAGCAATCATATTTCAATACATTTTACAGGAATTAACATTCTAGATATAGTTATCTTTTCAAATGTTCAGTATGTCTACTGTAACTTACCATTTGGATTCAGAAAATCAGCTTGTCAACAGGGTGAATCCAAAAATAACAGAATAAATTATTGAGTGAGGAAACCTGTGAGGAAAGCTGAAACAGCAGACAGTAATTCCTGCCTTAGGGAAATGTTACGTATACTATTTCTATTAAAGCCATTGGTATTACCTATCCAACCTATGAATTTACCTCTTCTTATTCGTGTTGGATCATTCCATGCCTTCTTATTCTGTTACCTATGGTACTTTCCAGTGGATAGAATGTTTTATATGGCGGTTCTATGACAGTTGGTGAATATCGGGGTTTGAAGTAAGTAGCTGGTAAAGTTTATCAGTAAACTTACCTGACATTTTTATTACCAAGAAGCATTCTTTTAACTGGAAATCAGCTGCATTAATGTGATTAAGCAACAAAATTGAGGCAGAGAGGAAGATGGGTGTGAACTATAGTGAAGAGCAAGGAAACCTTCTCTGACATGCATGGGAACCAGGAGAATTTCATCAGGAACTCAACTCCCCATCACTTTCGAGAACAAATCCTGACCTCGTGGTCCACCATCACCACACTGAAATTCACTGCTACCTTGAAGATCATTCACTCCGGGGCATAATCAGAAATTGGCCCCTACCACACCTTCACCAAAGGACTCCTACTGATCAGTGAAGCTCTAATAACCATCCTCAATTGACTCAGCCTCATTCCTGGACAGCTGTAAACATAGTCATACCTCTGCTCAAGAACTCATCTGCTGACCCACCCACACTTTACAACTACAAACCTATCTCCCTCCTACCATACCTGGCAAAGGCCTTTCAGAAACTAATCAACTGACACTTCACTGACTACCTCAGGAACCACCAGCTGCTTAATGCTACGCATTTCAGGTTGGGCTCACCTGCAATAAAGAACCAGGACTCATTGCCGCTGCAGATAATCTCTGCATGATCTTTGACAGATGAGACACTGCAGCCCTCATTCCCCTGGACCTCTCTGCAGCATTTGGCACTGTGTCACACACCCATCCTCATCAAGTGCTTGCACGAGATTAACACCCAAGGACTAGATCGTCACTTGATCTGCTCCTTCTTTACAGATAGAACACAGGATGCCAGCCTTGCGCTTTACTTCTCAGAAGCCTGAAAACTCATCAACGGAGTGCCTCAAAGTCTACTTTTCAGCCCCACCTTCTTCAACACATAAATGATCCCTTTGGTGAATGCCATCTGTGGACACAGCATCAACATCCTCTCCTACTCTGACGACACGCATTTCAAAAGCTCCTCTTGGACAGAACCTCAATACAAGTAACAAGTTCATGGCGTGCATGACCAAAGTCGCTATCTGGACGTAAGCCAACTCTCTCAATACCAACATCAACAATACAGTAGTAATGTTCTTAGTCAAAAACGCTTCATCATGGGACTTCTGCTAGTAGCTGGCCAAACTCAAACCCACACCGAACACCCAGCAGCCATGCCAAAATAATCATCAACAGCAAACTGGACATAGCCATACAAGTCAACGCCATCACTGTATCCTGCATCCACACCCTGACTATGCTGAGGAAGATCTTCAAATGACTCCCAAGCAGCACAAGAAAAACTGTCATTCACGCCTTATTCACCAGCATGTTGAACTACGGGCACACACTCTATGCCGGTGTAATGTGGTTGCATTAGACCCAAGCAGGAAAACCACCATTTTACATGCTTATGTCTTTAAATTGACTTCTTTCTTAAACACAATGAATTTTGACACACATTATATTGCATGCCTGTTTAGGATAATTTTCTGGGAAACAGCATTGCTTACATTTCCACTTTGTAGGCATAGTATCACACTACCTAAAACACTGTATATGGGCTAAGCTCACCATGCAAAATGTTGATGCTATTATTGTCCCTTCGGTGATGGAGCTTTTACAATAGAATCAACAATAGCAGCCTGACTGAGAATTCAGCATGGTAACATGGGTGATGTTTATTATATGAACCTCATCACTTCCTTGATTAGTTAGAGGAGCATTTTGCTGGCACTGAGAGGTCACCCATGCCTGAATTCCCCCCAGTGGATTCCTGTTTACCTCAAGTGAGGGATGCTACCCAGCTATCCACCAAGACAGGCACTCTGATGACACTTACCCACAGGTAAAGGCGGCATTAGATCACCCTACAAGGATTGGCATATTCACCCATCCTAGGCACACTAGGTTAGGTAGTGCTAGGTAGGAGTACAATATATTACAGCACGTTTATGCTAGCATATATTCTGGAACAGCAAAATGGTTGGACTGTTTTTCTTTTTCACCATTCTTTTAATATAGCACACGTATTTTACTCAATAATCACAATGTTTTAATAAATATTGAAACTGCAAGTTGTGCATTTCTTGTGTATCTCTTTGGGTATGTATAAGTAACCAAACATAAAGGTTCTAGATTTGTTACCTTGATTTCCTTAGGGAGTTCGGGTTGTCATGTTCTTAGGTTGCACAATCCATTTATTACCCTGCCAGTTTAGGGGTGCAGATGGTGCGCTGTTAGCTAGCATGACTAAGGCCAACATATCCTGAGCTGAGGGTGTGCTCAGAATCAGCCTTGCACACAGTACTGATGTTTATGTTGCCCAAACAAATGCAGTTTTACTTGAGAAAGTATAAGCCATACGACAACTGGATTACAAAGCAACTTTCTAGAAGACTACAAACCATCCAGAACTCGGCAGCCACATCCCTCCTTAACCTCCACACAGAACCCACATCATACTACACCTCAGGGAGCTCCACTCGCTCAGTGTACACAAAAGTGTTCATTTCAAATGTCTCAAACAGACACTAATAACAACTTCCTCCCTATACGCCGAACCGGACATGCCAGATTGATGGCGATTACACTGAGAGCGATACCGAGTGAAGGAGGAATCAGGAATACTTGAAATTAACAGGCGATTCATTTTGCCTCTCCCGTGACTGATTCAGCGCCTCTAGCGACTTTTCTTTAAGCGACGCGCAAATCGAGCACAATCACGATCCATCATTTCCGGCAATGGTACCCCCTTCCAGGACGCGACCCTTGAGACTTATCAAGTGCCTCATGCAATTTTATTTACGTGATAACCACAAAGGCTTTACACTGGCAATACGATCTTGGCCACCCCTTGCCATAACGCGACGCGAGCAGTCTGCATTATTGCTTTCCCCAATTGAGATACATTTACACCCTTCCTCGACCCACGGGCTCCATTAACCAAACAATCACGTGTTGTTTCTTACAGAAAATCAAAGAACCTCTTCTAGAAAATTTGGAGAAATGCATCACCCGCTTTTCCATCCATTTTGAACGTTGGGAACATCCTATATTGTAAGTGGCATTTTGATTGCACCTGAAGTGATTTAAGCTCCCTCTCGTTTTAATATAGCACATAGTTAGACAAGTCCAACCTTTCTGTTTCATACACCGAGACTTGGACACTTACACAAGACTACCCAGGTATGACTAAAGAACATGCTGACCCGTATGTGAGTTGAAGGTTGCTCATGTGTGTATCTGACAGAGTGTTTGTTCATTTTTGTTTTTCAGATTATGCCTGTTGGTCCTGAAGAGAATCTCTGAATTTTTGTAGAGATTCAAAACGCGTCGACCCCCCTTCCTCCCATTGTTTCAGATTTATTCTGTTCTTTGCGACCAACCATTTTCTAAAAATGCTTAAAGTATAAAAATGTTTGGTGGTCGTTTATTCTAAAGAAATTTGCAACCTGGTTTGCTTTCATTTAGTTGCATAGGCCCCCCCTGATTCAAGCAGGACTTTTGTTTAGGGCCCCTATCCTAAATAACTTGTGTTTGATAGAGGTATACTTCCCTCTTGCCTCATCCTATTTACATGTTTGTCCATCGTCAAATTGTTGTCCATGAGTGTCATTGTTTTACGTTTCACCACTTGAATTGTGACTTGGGTACTTGTACCCCTCTTCTTTCCGTGTCAATACACACCTGTATCAGAGTAGTAGATTGGTGTTGTATTATATGAATTCACGTGCACCCCCCAAAAAAATTCTTTTTGTGAAATATTTTTTGTTTTCTTTAATAATTTTTCTATGAGAATTTAAAAATACAAAAACAACAAATCTAATTAACCAAATAAATTATCTTTCAAAAGAACCTGGACTGAAATAGTGGTCTTTGGGTTGAGTGACATTGTGTTCAATATCCTTCCAAATATTCCAATCATTGCACAGTACTGGCAATTTCCTTTGTTCATTCTTTTCAAACAGACATTGAAGGCATACTCAACTTAGGTACCACCTACTTGAACAGTTGTATCTCTTTCCACCAACCACCCAGACACCTCCGCTCTGCAGGCCTCCTACTCGCACATATCCCACACATGCTCAGAACCAGATCAAATTGATGAGTGTTGTCTTATGTTACTCCTAAAGCATGAAATGGCCTCTCACTCAACATCAGAATCTCCTCCTCTCTTCTGAAATTCTAGAAGAAGCTGAAGACCTGGCTTTTTAATTAACCAAACTATCATTGACAGGGCTAGGTACACACACCTGCTATGCACCAGGATACCCCTTGTGGGTGATAGTGCACTTTACAAGTATACATTACATGTCATACACATTCAGCCAAAAAAGCCCAGACAAAAATACCTTCTGACACTAACTAGTCTGTACAGATGGGCGAGGGTAAAAGGGAAATGAAGGAATAGCCTGCCTAAGTCAGGTTGCACCTGATTGCAAATAAGAATAGAACTCTTGTTTATGAAAAAATGTGTTTGAAAGTGCTTGGAAATTATACTAATGGAAATCAGGCATGAGAGGGTGAGCATTGTACAAGGACATTTTCAGTGTTAATGCTAAATCAGAAGCAAAAGTACTACACGATTCAGAAGCCAGATGTACTAACTTACTGACCACAAAAAGCAGTTGCAAATTCCACACTGACGTTTGTGAACCAACCTATGTACTAATAGGTCAGTCTCAAAATAAAGAATTGTAGGAGATGGCCGCCATCAGCAAAACGTGTGCCGCCCAGGGTGGACCTGCTTCCCCCACCCTCTTGCTACGCCACTGAGAGTGGGATGAAACTTCATTCATTCAATGTTGGCTTTCTGCAGGTGAGGCAAAGCCGATTAAAAGAATATCGGAGGAATTTCGGATTAACATAGCCAGTATACGTCAAATCTGACACAAAAGGAGGGCCAATATCTAAAAAGACCTAAGCTCCAAAACAAAGATTCAAAATATGTTTTTTTCGTTAGTGTAAGAACTTAACCCTGAGGGAGAGGGGAGAACCTGTTTGAGAAGCAATTGAATTTCAGCTGCCCTATTAGTTGGTAACAGTGCTGTATAAAAATCATTACTTGTATGTATCCCTCAGACCATCAAGTTCGGTTTAGCCCACTAGGCATGCACATCAATGCCATGCTAATACATTACGAATCCAACATATCAACACACGTAACATACCACTCACCAGACACAAAGTACAGCGCACAGACACAGCACATATAAAATGCGCAACACACCTAAGACACGTACCATCAAAAACACAAAACATTCCCTACCCTCACTTTGAAATGGCCTTGCACTTTACAAATAACAGCATGGCATGGTATACATTCCTGAACTGGTCAAGCGCCTCAAATGAAGATATATTGTTACAGCAGGGGTTTGTTGAGGAGTGAAGGGGACTTAGGAACATTCTGTGCAGATATATTGCCTAGACTACTGAACTACACAAACGTGGGGAAACATCATTATAGTGTGGCTTAAAATTCCGAAACAGGTTCTATTCGCACCATGGCCGCCTCTCCTAATGACCCATCAGCCCTTCGGCCCTCGGGAGCACCGGGAAAGCGGCTGTGGGTGGTTGTTAAATGCTTCAAGGGGGCGATTTATGTGCAGTAGGAACAAGGCCGGAGGTGCACAGCCTGGACGTGCAAGGAAAGCTCAGCCACCGCTGCCGCCGCTGCTGTCCTGCACCGATGCGGGTCGCTGGCGCATCAAAGGAAACCACACAGGTTGCCTTCGTGTTTACTTCATTTCCAGGGTTACACTTGAAAATAGACACGAGGACGAGGTCCTCAGCCCAGCTGTGCAAAGTCATTTGGCAGATGATGGGGAGTGAATCATACCTGGAGCCATCGCCCTGGGTGTTAACTGTGTATGCTCGGCGTATCGTAGAGTAAACACGAGAGACACAAGATTCACGCTGTGGGGTTTGAAGTCGGTCGTTAAAACTCGTCCCCGTTCCGCTGTCAGCCTATTAACGCCCTCGCGCCTTCAAGCCTGGCTCTGTGAACCCCCAGAGCCATGGCAGCTTAATGCCACAAACCCTACGAATGTAACCTGTGGTCTCGGCATGCGTATATGCAGCCATATCATATATATCCTGAGAAACTAGCTGGGAAGCAAGCAAGAGCTGTGCTGTGGGCGAGAGCCCTGAAAGCAGAAGTATTTACAATGAGCGAGTCTTGCGTTGGGTGGCATGATCTTTAAAGATGTGTTTCCACAGTTTCTTTCTCGATTGCAAGAGAGCAGGAGAAGTCTGATGCTGAAGGGGGTGTTATTCCCAATCCTGGTCCATTACAACACAACCATGTAGTCAGCGTATGAAATGCTGCACCATGTTACAATCTATCTTTTAAAATTCTATCATATGCATTATTGTTAGTCTTGGGGCCAGGTTAAGAGTTGGAGAAACAGGACATACCCTCATAAACCTGATAGCTATCCCGCCTGCTGTATTACAAGTGCATTGTTCTAAATCAGGCCATAGTCTACTAAAACATTGAGCCATGTTACTAATCGTTTGCTTAAACCTTAAAAATCCCGTTATTAAATTAGTAGCCAGTCAAAACCCTCAACAGTCTACCAATCATTCTATTAATTTTTACAACTGCGTAGTTAGAAGCATATTGCATGTGGGCAGCCATATTACATTGAAAATGGGATCGTTAGATGTTCAGTGATTTCATAGCTTGACATCCACCAATTTACAGAAGAAAATTAGGTTCTACTTGTCTGAGCAGACTCTATGATCATTAAATTGCATTCTCCTGGTCACATAGTTTAATCTTTCCTTTATGGAGGAGCAGATGTTTTCCACTCAGCCATGTGAACTCTGTGGTGTCATCATGTTTTTTACCGATTGACCTTCTTAGAAAAAATCTTGCCATCCATTCCCTAACACTTCCGAACACCGGCAATGGAAGCTTAGACTCTTTTGAGAATTAATCCTTTGAATGTTTGCTATTTAGATATCTGTTAGAAATGGGGGTCTCTAGTTGGCAGAGGTAAATACCTTTGTCCAAATAGGGACCCCTGCTTCTAGTCAGGGTAAGGGGGATACACTTCTAAAATAACCCCTGCTCACCCCCTTAGTAACTTGGCATGAGCAGACAGGCTTATCTCAGAGGCAGTGTGTAAAGCATTTGTGAACACATGCAGTAATACAGTGAAAACGCTACAAACGGACACCACACCAGTTTAGAATAATAAGAAATCTTTATCTAAACCAAGACAAGACCAAACCACAAAAAAACACAATACAGAAACGAAAATATGGCTCTTAAATGGTAGAAGTAGTTCAGTTCAATGCAAGTTGTAAATGCGACACTTTTCCCACAAAGTACCTTAGATGAATCATGCAAAACAAACAAAATGGGTACAGGGAAGGTGATGCGTCAGTTCCTTGCTTCGGGGGAGGCGATGGGTCTGTTCCTTACTACAGCGCAGGGGAGGTGATGAGTCTGCTCCTTACTGTAGAGGAGGGGATGTGTCTGTTTCTTACTGCACTCCGATTACAATGCAACAAGATGGCGCCTCGATGCGTGGTGACGATTCATTGCGATGCGACAAAATGACGGCTCTATTCGATGCGACGATCTGGACGATGCATGAACGTTTGCAGCCGCAAGGCAGGTGCTGCAACGTTTTTCTCGGCGATGCATAGGGACCCGGTGTGGATGTGGCGCGCTTTTTCTCTGTGGCTCAGCAATGCGTCGGACCACGTGCAGAGGTGACACACTTCTTCCTCGTAGCGTCGATCTTCCGGCTCCTAGCGACAAAAAGTCTCCAGAGGAACAGCAGCAGGCAACTCTCTGCAGGTTGGAATTCCCAGCAAGTAAATTCAGGGGAGCTGGTGGTGAAGTCTTTGTGTCCCTGAGACTTCAGGACAGGAGGCAAGCTCAGTTTCAAGCCCTTAGAGATTTCTTCTTCAAGCAGGTGACAAAGCAAACCAGGATACCCCCTGGGGTGATTAGCCATGCTCTATAAGTACTGAATGATTGATTGATTGATTGATTGTAAACTTGTCAAATCATGCAATTTTGAGCAGGTGATCCCAGGAAAAAAACAAGAGTATTCGTATTTTTCATAGTAATTTTATTTGAACATTTAATTATAGAGGGTCTAGGTGGGTGGTAGATCTTTCAGAAGGTAAGCCTGATTGAGTTCCTGAATAAGATCTTAACAAGTAGGCCAGAGTTTCTGTTTGTGTACTGTAAAACTTTACCGCTCATTTATGGAAACAACACAAATGACAGAGCACACAAGCAGCTGTTGTTTGCTGTGCTTTTCTTTTTTCGTACTATTTTTTTAGCATGAAATGCACCCTCATATCCAAAGTGGATGCAAGGACGAATTTTACCCAAATGCCAGTTTTGAGTTTCACATAATTATTGACAATTTCATGTAAATTTGCTGAAATTTCATGTAATTCCACAAAACCAAATTATGACAATGTTGCACATTTCTACCAGTAACCAGTGGAGATCCTTCAGGTCAGAGACGTGTGTGCATGTCCATATGTGAAAGTGAGTTTGCACCTGATTTCTGCATTCTCTGGAGTTGTCTCGTGATTGCTAGTAAAATGCCATGATAAAGTCCTTTTGCATAGTTCGTTCTTAAGAGGATAAATTATGTTGTTGTTTGAAATGCTTGTTGAAATATAAGATGGGGAAACATTCAACAGAGTGTCTTGACGGTGCAGAAGGGGACCAACATGGTTAGTTTGTTCATTTAGGCCTTCATTGAAAGTGACAAATCCATGGTAATTCCAAAATGTTATACTTCTTTTGACATGTTTGCCAGTGGTCCATGTTCTTCTTCCCAATGTGTTAATGTATCATAACTTTTACATTCTCCACAATTACGTTTTTTGGTTTTCGATGCAATTAGTTCAATATCATCCACTGGTCTGCAGTTCTGAGTATTATTTAGGTGTCAGCCATAAAACTGTGGCCAAAACCAGTGATTAGTTCTGGTAATAATTTGAAATGTATGTGAAGCAGGTAAGGAAGGAAAGATTATAAATTCTTGAGGAACTGTTTTTATTTTCTAAGATGTGAAGGAGAAGGGGGCATATAAAGACTATTAGCTTTGTCAACAAGGTAGGAGGAGATTGAAGCAAGAGTTACACCATCAGTACTGATTTCTTTGAGTCTAAGAATTACAGTCTGATGGGGAACTGTGAAATCTGCAGAGAAATCCAGGAGAAGTAGTACTGCTATACTGTTTTGTCAACAGTGTTTTTTGTACTCCGTTATGGTGATTAGAGCCTCTTCCTGAATCGAATCCTGTTTGGTAGATCAAGAGTACATGGTTGTCCTCCAGTAATTGCGAGAGTTGTAGAAACGGTACTCTTTCAACGAGTTTGCCAGTAAAGAATCAAGTAGACATTGGTCTATAATAATATGTTCTTTCAAGAAGGAGGGACAGAGAGCCAGGTTGTGAGGTCCTACACACAGGCTCCCAAGAAAGGCTAGGATCCAGAAAAGGTGTGCAGTTCCTGTGAGGACGTGGGGGGAAGACAGGTCTTTCTTTGTGATGCCCTCACAGACCCGAGAGGTGTCATGCTTCATCATCGGGCGGTTGCCCCTAGTCAGGCTGGCGTTGCAATGCCTGACGGTGAAGGACTGGGCTATTCTAAGGCCCAGCGGTGCCAGGGGACAACACCTGAAACCTTCGTGGGTTACCTGTTCCGGCGTACAAATCACAGAGACACGGGACACTTCCTTCGGCGTCAAAGATCAGGGTTTATTTACTGCAGGGATACAGAAATCGCAAGAAGTACACAGCGTGTAGGTTCTGAGAGACTGCTTCAAATTGCAACAGTGGATCGCTCCTTTTATACATATTTTAGTCATAGCACAACATGTCGAACAAAAGGTTACAACTCAGTTCCCACAGTAAACTTCAAAAGGGTTGCTTTCATGTATTCAGGAGCCCGGAACATAATTACAGTAGCATCGCCGATTCCCAACTGTAAAAGTACGTTATCCCACCATTAAGTACATTCCATTCTGGCTGTAAACGAGTTAAGAAAAGAGAGAGGAACAGGTGCAAGGAAGACAAAGTTAGACAACAGATTGAAAAAGAGTGTAGGGGGCAACATCGGAAGCATGATTGCAGGATCAAAGGTTTCGTGCCTAATGCATGCACGACTGAAACAATAGACCGGCACGGCAAGATGAGCCTCGAGCAGAGCCATTTGCCTTCGCAGTGTCATCCCCCTTGTCATAAAGACACCCTCAAAGGAACACGTGTCTTCCGCAAGAGCTTGGGAATCCCAGGGTCACGAAGCGGACAGTGTCCGTTCGCTGGCTACTTGAGGGCAAGAGACAAAATGGATGCCGTATCTAAGATGGAACCCGTGGGTTCAGATGAAGAAACCCACGAATAAGACGAACAGTTCAAGGCAGCGTAGCGAAAACGCGTACACCCACTAAACTCGTCATTTGCGGTTCATAGATACCAAACTCGTCCATATTCGAACAAGTAAAAAACGTCATTACGATTCTCACGGAACCTCAGACGCTCCTTTTGCCCTCATGTAGGTAAGCACTAGACGATATCAGAATTGATCTCGATATTCATCAGATCGTTCAGATGTTGTTGCAACATTATTCTATCCATCAATGCTTCCTTGGTAACAGATGGCCGTCTTATACACGTTGTAGCACAGAGGCCACATAAGGCAGAACCACACTGCACGCAAAGACAACACGTGAACAGAAACGTCACAACAACCCTGATGATCATCAGAATCTTCCAACCCCACGTCGACATTAGGCCCCAAAACCATCCCAGTAGCGTCCAATCACCTACGTCCACGTATATAGACTCGGAGATCTTATGCAACTTCGAGATGGCTTGATATACAGTTGGAGCGTTATCAGGAATGAAAATGCAGCAACTCGAATGGATCACCTTGCACACACCACCTCTATCTGCGAGACCAACGTCTAGAACCATACGGTTCTGCAACGTCATAAGCCTATCCGCCTGAAGCTCTGCTGTCAGATTACCAAGAGCACTTGCAGTTATGTTAGCAGTTGATTCTACCACACGAGTCAACTGTCTCAGGTTCCTACTATTAACCATAGGTCCCCAAAACGGCAGGAAACCCTTAAAGAAATCTCCTGCTTCTTGACCGGCAGTGTCCTCTTTGCTAATAACGCCTCTCACAACTCTAGTCTTGTGATAGTCCGATGCAACTGTGAAAGTTGGTGGCAAAAGATTCGCACTATAACAGGTGCCCGAGAAGTCACGGGGCAACCACGTATATGCGCGATCATAACATACAAAGTATGTACCCTTGGCAGTCAGGAAAACAGGGGAAGAGAGCATTGGTAAAACATACGTTTCGGTACAAGCACTCTTCCCAAGCTGAGCTCGCGGATTTCGACCAAGACCTGCTTGCAGCAGAAATTACCAAGGTGAGGTACGATCCAGATCGGAGACGAGCTTTTAAGCTGTCTATCACCCACTGACATGCTATACTCAGCCTCACTCAGATCCTTGTATGCTCGCACCTCTTCCTCCGGAATAAGCGATGCATCAAAAATATCTCTATCTAAGTCAGCAATCGCTATTGCCAGAGTCTTGTGGTACGGGCCGGGACCAAGACCTGCAAAGCGTGGCTCTCGATGGGGGTAGGAATCTAGTGCACTACGGAACATAGTTTGGAATGCTCGAGCTGACCCCTGGGAGCTGTAAGGAAGAACCAAATACGGAATACCCCTATCCATGGTATGTGGCATTAACCCACACACCCAACAGTTAGTAGTATTCATCACCAACTGATGCTGATGTAGGAGTTGGACAAAGGAGTTGTTCATGAATTCCGCACGTCTAACCTGTTCATGTTGGGACAGAGGATGAAAGGAATGTGGAGAAACAGTGGGAATAGAATCCAGTTCAGGAGAAGAAGAAGTAGGTGAAGCGGAAGGTAATAACGACTGTATTCCAAAATACACTCCACCCACCCATAGCATAGAAACAGTCAGAAACAGCAGGAATACCTGAAATAGAAAGCATTTTGTTTGTACAATCTTATGTAATTTCGATCTTTGAGCCGACATCCTCTCTACTTCCGACAGTTTAGAGAACTCCATCCTCTAAAAACCGTCCGTAACGTTCTTGATGCACTTCATTCTGAGTAGCGATTATCAATTCCCAGGAGTTCCCAGGAATCGGCAAAAGTAACCGACCTAGTGTCAGGAACCTGCCAAACAGAAGGAAGTACCCGCACGGCCCTACGGTCAACCCGGATGAAAGGTTTTCTTAAACAAACATTCAATTGTAATGCAAATCTCCTAGCTGTACAAAAAGAGGAATACACGTGAAAAAGAACTCAAAAATCAATAAAAGATGCAATTGTTCATAATGTTCGTAGCAACAGTAAGGGGATAATATGAATTTAAAAAGAAAAACAAAAAGGGATTTCTTTATTAGTCTTTGTCACGTGAACAAAGGAAATATCGACTTCTTCCAGGTCGAGTTTGTTCTTCAAATAACTGTTCAGATGGCAAAACAGTGTTCGATCGTTCTGATGACAGTTCAGGCCTTATATTCTCCAATGCTGGCGATTCAACAAATGTATCTGGCTGCAATGAATTGTCTCCTACAAGTTGAGCATCACTAAACGGCACAAAACGTAGAGGGGTCTCTGTTTCCGTTGCGGCAATTCCAGTTCTAACCCAAGAATCTGCTGGCAAAGGGATCGGGACTTTCTTGGTGTGGGTGGCGTGCACCCAGTTCTTTCTGCCCTCCAACCGAACTGCAGTCCTTGTCGCCAGCAGAACTTGGAAGGGACCCACAAATCTCGGCTCCAGATTACGCTTTCTCCCAAAGTTGCGGGTGACCACCCAGTTACCCGGTTGGAGCCGATGTCCAGGACCCTCTGTCTGTGCCGGTAGAGCTTCAAAGACCTGTTGATGAATTAACCTCAGTTTAGCAGTCAGATCATGAAGATAATCAATCAACATTGGGTATTCGAGACTATCAAATGCCTTAGGCCTCGGGACTCCCCAAATGTTCGCAGGACGGCCGAACACAATCTCATATGGGCTAAGCCCTACTCGAGAGTGCACAGTCGCCCTGGTCGACAAGAGAGCTAGAGACAAGGCATCAGCCCATGACAGACCAGTTGTAGCTTGAATCTTAGCAAGTTTCAGTTTCAGAGTGCCATTGTACCCTTCCACTAAATCTGCTGACTGGGGATGATTGGCGCTATGGAATTTCTGTTGTATTCCAAGGCCCTTACACACACTCTTCATCACACTCCCCACAAACTCACTTCCGTTATCTGACCATACAATCCGTGGCATTCCATACCGAGGAAAGTATTCCTTCAGTAGGACTTTCGCTGTGGACAGGGCAGTATTATCTTTAAGAGGATAGGCCTCAATCCATCTGGAGAACGCGCAAACCACAACTAAAACGTACTTCAGGTTATTGCATCTCTCCATATGGATGAAGTCCAATTGGATGACTTCAAAGGGACATGTAGGAGGAGCAAAATGGCCAGGTGGAGTGGGAGTACCCTTGCCAGGATTATACATCATACATACCATACAATTCTTAACCACTCTCTCAGCACACTTAGCGATACCATCATTCTTCCATACAGGGGACAACAACTTATATATACCTTTCGCGCTAATATGTGACAAGCCGTGAGCCATAGTCACGACGGCTAGCACATATGCATCCGGTAACATCCACCTCTGACATTCCGACAAATCAACCCAACATCCATGCGCATCTAACTTTCCCATGCTTTCTTTCCACTTAGTCTTTTCAGTTTCGGTGGCCTCATTCTGAATCGCTTTCACGCTCTCAACAGTGTCCTCACACATACCAGTCTCAGCCGGCCACCTCACTGAACTCGTAACGTACATTCAGGTTGCAAGATTCTTAGCCGTTTCCTTTGCAATCTCATCCGCAAACGTGTTACCACGACCAACATCATCCGTAACCTTTCGGTGCGCGCTGCATTTAATGATTGCCACCTTCTTAGGCAATGTAAGTGCATCCAAAAGATCGTTCACGAGCTGTCCGTGTTGGATCTTCGTACCATGCAATGTCATAAATCCTCTTTCTCTCCACAAACGAGCAAAACTATGTGCAACGCCAAACGCATATTGACTATCTGTAAACACATTCACTCGCTTTCCCTTAGACAAAACACACGCTCTCGTCAACGCAATCAACTCTGCCGCTTGCGCTGAATTCTGGCTCAATCTCGCAGTTTCCACAACTGTACTCAACGTCACTATAGCATACGCAGTCGTCACATCACCATTCGGCAACTTAAAGCATGAACCATCAACATACAAAGTACCATCGGGATCTGCCAATGGAGTATTTTTTAGGTCAACATTACCCTTCGTTTCTTCCTCAGTTCGTAGATAACAATCATGTGGTCGTACATCATCTGATTCCATATTAGTCGGCAACAAGGTCGCCGGATTCAGCACATTACAACGCTTGATCTGTATATGACTTGCCAAAAGCGTCAACTCAAAACCAGACAACCTTGCGCTCGTCAAGTGTTGAGTTTTCGTTCGATTCAAGAGAGTTTCAACTGCATGCGGAACCATCACCGTAAGCATATTATCCATGACCAGTCCTGCAGATTGCCGGATGGACACCGCAGCTGCCGCCGTCGCTCTTAGACAACTTGGCAAAGCTCTAGCTACTGGGTCCAAGGTCGAGGAAAAATATGCACATGGACGCTGCTTACCGCCAAATTGTTGCATCAAGACACTCAACGCACAACCCTCTCTCTCGTGAACGTATAGTGTAAACGGCTTGCTGTAGTCCGGAGTGCCTAACACAGGAGCCGAACACAACGCATCACGCAATTCAGAAAAACTTTTCTGACACTCTTCAGTCCATGGCAAAGGAGTCGGAACATCCTTGCACGTAAGGGCTAACAATGGCTTCGCTAGCAATGAAAAATTTGGAATCCATTGCCTGCAGTATGACGTGATACCTAGAAAGGCACGCACATCTCTCTGAGTTGTTGGCACAGTCATTCGAGCGATCGCTGCAATTCTTTCTGGGGTCAACCTTCTTCCCACCTTTGACAATAAGTGACCTAGATAGGTTACTTCTTGACAACAATATTGTAGCTTAGAAGGTGACACCTTGTGATGTAAGTCACATGGATGCTGTAACAGTGATACTGTAGCAGTTTTGCAAATCTCTTTAGTGTCAGCAGCCACTAACAGATCATCAACGTACTGAATCAAGGCCGCGCCAGCCGGTAACATGAACGCATCAAGTTGACTCTTTAGGGCTTGGCTGTAGATCGATGGACTCTCACAGTAGCCCTGAGGAGCGCGTTTAAACCTGAAGCTGCGACCACCTAATGAGAAGCCGAATAGATCTCTGCTTTCCTCAGCAATCGGAATGCTAAAGAAAGCATTCTTCAAATCGATTACCGAGAACCAAGAGGCAGAGGCTGGAATCAGAGTCAGTAAAGCCGTAATGTCAGGCACCACAGGAAATTGTGGAATCACAATTTTATTTACCTCTCTCAAGTCAATGACAAGACGGTACACAGGAGGCTTGGATGGATCAGTTCGTTTCAGAATAGGTAACACAGGACTATTACACACATTTCCCCGAGTTTCCTCAATAACATCCTTCTTGATCAAGTCATATATGATCGCTAACAGCGCTCGTTCACCATCAAGAGAGATACGATACTGGGGGATACGCGGTAATCGCACATTCGATTTCAATTGGACAACATAAGGTGATATGTCCAGCAGGCCCACGTCATTGGGACCTGTTGCCCACAAAGAGTCAGGAAGAGAACTCAATTCCGGTGGGAGCTTATCAGTTGACAAGTACATAGGAGAGATCACTCTTTGACCCAATGTAAGCTCCACTCCCGCAGGAGAACAGTACAGAGTCGCATATAACCGTTTCAACAAATCCAGGCCCAAAAGATTCCCACCACAACCAGTAGTTAAGATCAAAGGAGCTTCTAGCTCACGAGGCCCAATTGAAAGGGGCAAAGGGCTAGAAACCGGATTGCTAACGGGGCGCCAGAGAATCCAACGGAAACATTCGTTAAGCCAGACAAAGGTGCGCAGGGGAGTTTTGAATGCATGATGGAACTTTTCGCTGCACTAGTGTCCAACAGAAAAGGCTCAACTACGCCCGATGTGGCAACTGCGACGTAAGGCCCTCTCTGATCAACCGGAACTGATACTACTCCCTCTCTTTGTCTGTGGCTGTCCTATTAATTACCATCAGCATCAATGTCATGCTCGACGTAATAGTCGTCCACATGATACTGTGCAGATCTACCAGACGATGAATTGCGCTGGTCAAAGCAATTGTTCGAGTCTGATGAAGTGGTAGAACGCTCATTCAGATTTTGAGTGACACCGCGACCTCTACCACGTGATGCTTGTTGAGGACCACTACGACCTCCTCGAGCCGAAACACCATTATTTCGGGCATGTAAAACAGGACAATTAAACTTCAAATGGCCCTCACCCCTACAGTATGCGCATTGATTGTACCCAAGCATAGATCTCGGTGTAGAGGAGTCAGTACGCGACTGCGCCCTAGAGGACTGTGATTGCGATCGATTTTGCTGCTGTGAGTCATTTTGATTTGAGCGCGGAGGATACGCTTGCTGCAACAGAACCTTAGTTTTAAGATCCTTCGTTTTCTTATCTGCACGATCACTTTCTTCCTTTTCTCTGTTTTCGTAGTATTGAGCCGTGGCTAATATTGAGCAGTGGTAGAAACAGCCCACAAACTTTCAGAATTCTTCAATTTGTTGCTGAGTTCAGGCAACAAATTCGACACAAATTTATCTACAAATAGTCGCTGACCTCCCTCAGTGCTCATATCCTGACCACTGTGATCGATGAATGCCTCCTCAAATCTGGTAAAGAAATCGGAGACACTCTCGTCCTTCTTTTGCTTGCACGCGGACAGTTTATCCCAGTTAACTCTCATAGCTGGCATAAGTGTCTTCATAAGAGTAATTATTCTTTGGGGCAGGTCCGTAATGATCTGTTCAGGCTTAGCCCCACCAACTTGTCGTCCGTCAGCCGCCGCAAGAGCAGCCCAATCACCGCCTAACTCAGCTACGTGATTCTCTTGACGGATTTTTGCCCAAATTGGTTGAGGTACTACGTTACCAAACAACATATCAATGTCGGCAAGGTTCATAATAGTAGCATCCACAAGTTGAGATAACTCCTTGTAATAACCTGCCGGATTTTTCCGGGGGTCAGGCAAAGATTGTTTCACCTGCAAAACTTCCGATTCCGATCGCTTCCATGGGAGGTCAAGTCAAGTCAAGTCAAAGAATTTATATAGCGCTCTACATACCCAGAGGGTCTCAAGGCGCTTGAGGAGGGGAGGGGAATTACTTGTCAAATATCCACATTTTAAGTTGCTTTCTGAATGCTAGGTGATTCTGGGTAAGGCGAAGGTGAGTGGGAAGGGAGTTCCAGGTTTTAGCTGCCAGGTAGGAGAAGGATCTACCTCCCATGGTGGTTTTGTTGATGCGAGGTACAGTGGCAAGGGCTTGGTTGGATGATCGTAGCTCGCGGGAGGGGGAGTAGAAGGACAGTCGTGTGTTGAGGCATTCTGGTCCGATTTCGTAGAGTGCTTTGTGTGCGTGGGTTAGTAGCCGGAAGGTGATCCTCTTGTTGACGGGAAGCCAGTGGAGGCTTTTCAGGTGACCAGAGATATGTTCTTTACGCGGGATGTCTAAAATGAGTCTGGCTGAGGCGTTTTGAATTCGTTGGAGTTTTTTCTGGAGTTTAGCAGTAGTACCGGCGTAGAGGGTGTTTCCGTAGTCCAGTCGGCTCGTGACCAGGGCGTGGGTGACCGTTTTCCTAGTTTCGGTGGGGATCCAACGAAATGTTTTTTTGAGCATGCGAAGAATGTTGAAGCAGGATGAAGAGACGGCGTTGACTTGTTTGTGCATTGAAAGTGAGGAATCCAGGATGACGCCCAGGTTCCGTGCATGGTCTGTCGGGATGGGTGCTTTTCCAAGGGCTTCTGGCCACCAAGAATCGTCCCATGCGGAGGGGGAGGTACCTAAGATAAGGACTTCTGTTTTATCAGAGTTAAGTTTCAGACGGCTATGTTTCATCCATTCGGCAACTTCTTTCATTCCTTCGTGTAGGTTAGTTTTGGCGGTGTGAGTGATAGGATCAGTTGAGTGTCGTCCGCGTAGGAGATGATGTTGAGGCTGTGTTGGCGTGCGATGGTCGCGAGGGGGCTCATGTATACGTTGAAAAGGGTGGGGCTGAGTGAAGATCCTTGTGGAACGCCGCAGATGACTTCAGTGGCCTCTGACTTGAATGGTGGAAGGCGGACTCTCTGGGTTCTTCCGGTGAGGAACGAGGTGATCCATTCTAGTGCTTTTCCTTGGATTCCAATGTTTCTGAGGCGCTGTAGGAGGGTGTTATGGCAGACTGTGTCGAAGGCTGCGGAGAGGTCGAGGAGGATGAGGGCGACTGTGTCTCCATTGTCCAGTAGGGTTCGAATGTCGTCTGTTGCTGCGATGAGGGCGGTTTCGGTGCTGTGTTTGGCTCGGAAGCCGGACTGTGAGGAGTCGAGGGAGTTGTTGGCTTCGAGGAAGGCGGCGAGCTGGTTGTTGACAGCTTTCTCGATGACTTTGGCCGGGAATGGAAGGAGCAAAATGGGACGGTAGTTTTTGAGTTCGGTGGGGTCCGCTGTGGGTTTTTTCAGAAGTGTTCTGCGTGTTTCCAGCTTTCAGGGAAGGTGGCGGAGTTGAGGGAGCAGTTGATAACGTCTCTGAGGTGCGGCGCTATGATGGAGTCTGCTTTGTTGAAGATGTGGTGAGGGCATGGGTCAGTTGGGGATCCTGAGTGGATGGAGTTCATCAGGCGGATAGTGTCCTCAGTGCAGATTGGATTCCAATCATTAAGGATGTTCGAGGGTGGTGAAGGTCCAGCAGATGGTTGGCTGGGTTGGTCTCCGGGTTGGTTGTCGAAGCTGTTGTGGATGTCTGCAATTTTGTTGTGGAAAAATGATGCTAGGGAGTCGCAGAGGGCTTGAGAGGGGGTGATGTCATTGGAGATGGCCGAGGGGTTGGTGAATTCCTTGACGATGTTGAAAAGTTCCTTGCTGTTGTGGGCGTTGCTATCTAGTCGGTCCTTGAAGGCGGTTTTCTTGGCTTTTCGGATCAGTTGGTGGTGTGTGCGAGTGGCGTTTTTGAAGGCTTCCTTGGTGCTAGTGGTTGGGTCTTTTTTCCAGGCCTTCTCCAGGGAGCGGCAGAGTTTCTTGGATTTCTTGAGATCATCGTTGAACCAGGAGGCTGTCTTGCTGCCAAGTTTGATTTGTCGTTTTTTCAGTGGTGCTAGGATGTCGGCGCTGTTGGATAACCATAGGGTGAGGTTGGTGGCGGCCTGGTCGGGGTTAGAGGAGTGGGCTGGGGGGTTTAGAAGAAGCGATGAGGAGATCTGGTCGATGGTGATTTTGTTCCAGTTTCTTTGTAGAGTTGGTTGGGGGTGGTTGTTGGATTTGGGCTTGTTGTAGGTAAAGTGGACGCAGCTGTGGTCAGTCCAGAGGAGAGCCGTAGTGTGGTTGAAGGATACATGGTTGCTGGAAGTGAAGATGGGGTCGAGTGTGTGACCTGCGATGTGGGTGGGGGAAGTGACCAGTTGTTTAAGTCCGAGGTTGGTGAGGTTGTCCATAAGGGTGGTGGAGTTATGGTCGTTGCTCTTTTCAAGGTGAAAATTGAGGTCTCCCAGAAGGATGTACTCTTTGGATGGGAGGGCGTGTGGAGTGATGAAATCCGTGATGTCCTCACTGAATTGTGCGTGGGGTCCTGGAGGACTGTAAAGGAGGGTGCCTCTAAGTGTGGTTTTGGGGTCGGTGTGGATCTGGAAGTGAAGGTGTTCAGAGTTGGCGAGATTGATGTCAGAGCTGGTAGAGATGTGGATGGATTTCTTGTGGACGATAGCGATTCCTCCTCCTGTGTGGCCGGTACGGTCCTTGCGTATGATCTTATAGTCTTCTGGGATGGCAATGGTGATGTCTGGGGCGGAAGAGGCGTTCATCCATGTTTCTGTTAGGAAGGCGACGTCCGGAGATATGGTGTCTAGTAGGTTCCAGAGGTCGATGGCGTGCTTGTGGACTGAGCGGGTGTTGAGCAGGATGCATTTTAGGTGGTTGGGGTCGGATATCTGTTGTGTGCTCGTAGATGAGGAGGTGTTCTTGGTGCCGTCGAACTTGCAGGAGTAGCAAGAGAAGGGTCCATGGGTGTGTCCAGGAGCGGCTTGGACGCAGTTGGGGGCGCGACCGGGGTTGAGGGCTAGGAGGGTGGTGGCATCGTAGGTAATGCGGGAGGGCTGGGCAGCGCGAGGGGCAGGGGGTCTGGCGCTGGGCGCCGTCCAGGCGCGGACGGGCGTAGACGGGCTTACCTTTGGCGCACCTTCGGCGCGAATGGGGCGCGGTCGCTGCGCGTGAACGCTGCACGTGGGAAGAACTGTCATATATGGATAGTGGAGGGGGAGGGGCGAGGGCGGCTCAGCTGGGAGGCGGGGCGGGCTACAGGGATCACAACAACAACAAAATGGAGGCGGAGGGGGGAGCACAGCGGAGCGCTAGTGAAAACGCGCACAAACAGTCAAAGCAGCAGATAAAATAACTGAAAGTGCAAATAAATCAAATCGGCAAGCAGGCACACAGCAGGCAATTATAATTAGGCAGTTCTGATGAGGAAAAGCAGCACAACGATACCGAGTGTCACGAGGGGACACTGGGGAGCGACCACTCAGCCCGAGGGACAGGAGCGAGTCACGGCGCTATCAGGTACTGGAGCGCTGATCTGGTCAGTGGGAGGGCGGCTCAGCTAGGAGGCGGGGCGGGCTACAGGGATCACAACAACAACAAAATGGAGGCGGAGGGGGGAGCACAGCGGAGCGCTAGGGAAAACGCGCACAAACAGTCAAAGCAGCAGATAAAATAACTGAAAGTGCAAATAAATCAAATCGGCAAGCAGGCACACAGCAGGCAATTATAATTAGGCAGTTCTGATGAGGAAAAGCAGGAAGTGTGGCACAATAGCAGGGTTAGCAGCGGCATCACCTGGCATCCACACTGGAGGAACTTCTCGCATGGGATAATGACCAGGTTGTGCCATCCACTCCTCAGTGTCGTCATTAAACAATGCTCGAGGTTGTACTGTAGATCGAAAGGATAAGATACGCTCTAAAGCACGTCGAACATTACCACCCACAATCATACCGTTCGAAAACTGATTCTGGAGTTCAGTCATTTCAGACGGTACATTGTCTACCTCATCATTATCCCACTCCTCTCTTAGGGATTTACATATTTCCTCAAACACGAATCTTTGTGTGGGCTCATTAAATTGAGAAAACGTGTCGAAAACTATGCGCGGGGTGTATTTAGCAGGATGCCTAATCCATTTACGCGTCATTTTCACTAACGTCTCACTCTCCCTACCACCAGGAATTTGACTTCGTCTCTGAGAGACATCAGAAACATCGGACCCAAGGATCGGTCCAAATGGAGAGTAAAGATTAGCAACAGCATTAGGTATGCGACTACGGACAGCAGGAGAAGAGGAGAAAAGTACAGGGGCAACAACATGAGGGCTGAACGTAGGAGCAGTAGGAGTAGCCAAGAGAGCAGAGGTAGCGGGAACAATAGACTGAGAAGGTATAGGCAGTGGAGCAGTAGGAAGAAGGGCAGGTAAGGGAGCAGGGACAACTTGAGGAACAGGAGGATTCGGAGGAACAGGACCAACGGCAGGCTGACCAGCAGCTGCCGGAACAACAGGTTGAGGGACAGGAGGAACCACAGGAGCTGTAGTATCCTGCGCGTATGGAGGTGGTGATTTCAGTAGATAGGACAGCAAAGGGTCCTCTACCACTTCTTCTCCCTTCTTATCAGAACTGGACGGTAAAACCGGATAACATTTATCCACCGCCATATGTTGTAGTCTAGCGAAAACTTCCTTTTCCTTCTCTTCTTTGTCTCGCTGAAACTGCTCTGCATTTCTCATCACCGTAATGATACCTTCTCTCTTATTTTTCTTAATCTGTTTGATTTCTTTCTGCTTGGCCTCTTTGCGCCATAACCGAAAGGAATCAAACATGGCCGGCCTAGCTTTCTTTTTAAACAATTTTGCTTCGAGATTGTCCAAAATTGCAGTTTCGAAACTACCATGGGGTGGCCAACTAAGGACACCACATCTTTAGTGTAACGGATCCAATATTCATTATATACGATAATACCTACTCCGTGGCGACTATAGTGCTCATAAATTGGAGTTCCAACTGGAGGTATCGGACATGAGTCCTCCAATCGGGAATCCGTACCGCAACATTTAAAGAAACCAAACAAAGTACTACGGCCAGGCATCGTGCACACTAACCGAGTTTACAAACTTCAAGGGTTATCGAATTACGATGTCCTCGCAAAAATGCAAGACCCTCGGTTTTTGGCAATTGCAATCGTCAAATAAAACCCAACAACTAAGAACCAACAACTAAGAACCACAAATGCAATGGAACCATGCAAACAACCAAGTTTCAACAACAACCAAGGATTCTGGGAGCGACCCACAAATACTTAACTGAAAGAACAATGGCGTCACCAGGAAGGCCCGTCTATCGTCTCGCCGTACAAAGGACTACGCCAGGCGCCAAAACAGGTCGACAGTCAGGGCATCAGTCCGTCGCAGCCGTCAGGAGGCGGGAATCTTCGCGGGAAAAGTCTTCGGACCACTTATTTCGACAACAGGATCAATGAAGCGGGGTGCACCTTCCCTCGAAGATTTCACACGAAGTTCCTCACGATCGTCGGGCTTTGGACCGGTATCGCTGATGTCGCCCGACGTTGGGCGCCAACTGAAGGACTGGGCTATTCTAAGGCCCAGCGGTGCCAGGGGACAACACCTGAAAACTTCGTGGGTTACCTGTTCCGGTGTTTAAATCACAGAGACATGGGACACTTCCTTCGGCGTCAAAGATCAGGGTTTATTTACTGCAGGGATACAGAAATCGCAAGAAGTACACAGCGTGTAGGTTCTGAGAGACTGCTTCAAATTGCAACAGTGGATCGCTCCTTTTATACATATTTTAGTCATAGCACAACATGTCGAACAAAAGGTTACAACTCAGTTCCCACAGTAAACTTCAAAAGGGTTGCTTTCATGTATTCAGGAGCCCGGAACATAATTACAGTAGCATCGCCGATTCCCAACTGTAAAAGTACGTTATCCCACCATTAAGTACATTCCATTCTGGCTGTAAACGAGTTAAGAAAAGAGAGTGGAACAGGTGCAAGGAAGACAAAGTTAGACAACAGATTGAAAAAGAGTGTAGGGGGCAACATCGGAAGCATGATTGCAGGATCAAAGGATTCGTGCCTAATGCATGCACGACTGAAACAATAGACCGGCACGGCAAGATGAGCCTCGAGCAGAGCCAACTGCCTTCGCAGTGTCATCCCCCTCGTCATAAAGACACCCTCAAAGGAACACGTGTCTTCCGCAAGAGCTTGGGAATCCCAGGGTCACGAAGCGGACAGTGTCCGTTCGTTGGCTACTTGAGGGCAAGAGACAAAATGGATGCCGTATCTAAAATGGAATCCGTGGGTTCAGATGAAGAAACCCACGAATAAGACGAACAGTTCAAGGCAGCGTAGCGAAAATGCGTACACCCACTAAACTCGTCATTTGCGGTTCATAGATACCAAACTCGTCCATATTCGAACAAGTCAAAAACGTCATTACGATTCTCATGGAACCTCAACTGGCTCCCAAAACCAGGGCTCTTTGCTGGGGATCTTTTGAAGAAGAAGCCGTAAGGTCCGTGCAGGTGTGGGGACTGGGTAGTGCACAATGAGGTAAAAATAATTAAAATAGGTATAGAACAGTCCTATTGAATCAATTTTTAATAAACTAGGTAGCTCTAGTCTAATTAAATAAAGTGTGTGCCCCTGAGTGGACGGTGATGTTCCTGAGGGGCAATCTATGTGTGAATGGTGAACTGTCTTTAAAGACAGTTTATATTTTACGTATTTGCATTCATGACATCAATGGTCGGTCTACATTGGTCTGATTGTCATGTGATCATCCTTCTGTCTTTCCAGGTACAATTCTTACTCCGGCAATTTTCCAACCCACATTATGAGAAGCAACTCTGTGTTCCATCCTCACAGGTAACTGGACAAAGAGCTTATAAACTATGTTGCTCTCCATGGATATAGTCCAAAGGTCGAGTTTCCACCATTCATGCACAAAGGGGTAAAAGAAAGATCTTTGTTATCCATAGGAATGTCGTATGAACCAAGAACAAATAAAGAAACATTTGTGAAAATGTATCAAAGTCCATTGCACAAGGCTATGAAAATGCAGCTTCAAGTGAAAAGACATCTAAAACATGTCTTAGAGTTAAAATTACATATTACGTAAAATAAACACTCAATTAAGTTTAGGCATAATGATAAATATCACACATATCATAGATGAGCATTTTGAAATGTTGTCAGTGATTGTTACACAGAAAAGTTCGACTTTAATCGTGGCCTCCTACTACAATTTAAAAAGTAGCAGCAAGTAAATAAATTCTAAAAATCCTTAAAATAAAATTGTTCTTGTATGCAAATGTTCTTTATCTGATGAAGCACTTATACTGAAAATTCCAGGCATCTAAAACATTTAGTTTAGGAATTGCACCAATACCGAGTTTGTTAAGATACTCTGCCATGAAATCAATAGTAATTATCACTAGTTGTCATGACATCTCTGTTAAGAATATAATGTAATCAGGTATTTAAAACATCTTAAATTCACCATTTGATTATTCCTGCTGTTTCTACCAAGTCAAGCACACTTTTGAAGTGCTGGTACATCAGCTTTTCTCAGTTTCAGTGTTGTTTTTCTAGTGTGCAAAGTGCATATTTGTTTTCATTGCCCAGATCTTTTAAGTGTCATTCAAGGCAAGATCAGCTTTTACGTAACATCGGTATATTCACCAACGTTGATATTAGAATTTTCTGAGGTGCGTGGATCCGAAGGGTGGCCACTTGGAGCTGCCACTGGCTTTCACAAGATCCTGAATTTCTGTCAATGCTATTCTTGTGAAGGATAATAGAAAACCATGCATTTGTTATGAAGTGCTTTCCTTAGATGGCATCTCTTGACAACAACTGTTTCACTTGTTTTCGAGATATGTGTCTAAGGTTTCTTCTTTGGTGGTGTAGTGAGTTGGCATTTTATTGCAGAAATCTTGAAACTGAGGAAAATTTGTTAGACTACGTTCATGATTTTTTACTTACAATAATATTTTAAAGAGTCCCATGACTGGGCACTGCCGTTGTAGTTTCTGCTTTAATAATCTATATTCTTTGTCCTTTTGATAAAATAATTCTGTTATATCACTGTGGATGCATTTTGTCAGGTCTGTTCTTTGATTTCTGCCAGTTCCATTCAAGTGTTGTAATTTACCCTGTTTATTTTTTTAGATCTTAATTCTTCAAAGGGGCTTTCTTTTTCGGTACTGTGATGATATTAGAGGGATTCATTGGGCAAAGGCTGGGGTCATTCTATCATATATCTTCTTTACAGAGTTTATTGTCTCCGGTTGTGTGATTGTAATTAAATGGATTTTACAGTCGTATGTATTCAGCTTATTCCAGAGTCTATACGTTACTGCCGAACTGGTTGAATTGGTTGAATTTGTTGAATGCATTGAATGAATCTTATGTGAAAAGGGGATAAGGTAATGAACAGTCCAGAGGAGGAGAGAGTTTTTATGGATTGTTATAAGTCTCTGTTGCATAAAATGGGGTCTGTTATATGTTCTGCTAGGTGGGTTAGCCTGGTATAAATATGGATTAGGTTATGAGTGGTCAAGCCTGATAAAATGGCATTCGGTTGAGGTATTTGGGTTTTCTCCAAACAGATATTCAGGTCAAGATGAATAGATTAACAGTGTGATGGACAAGTTTGATATTGCACCTAAGATGGAGTCCATTATTGGATGGAGCTTTCAATAGCCAGATGAAGTTGAGGATGACTGTAAGACAGGGGTTGCATCTAATACACAGAGATTTACATCCTTGTATTGTAATGTCCTCCATTTTTGTGATAATTGTGTGGTTTTTTTTTAGAATTACAGGTCCTCGTTCTTCCTTTCTATTTAATTATGAGTACAGAATCAATATGATGTGTTTAAGGAGCCATTTCTGTTTGCATTTTTCTCTGACGAATAGTAGATCTGGTTTCAGTCAGTAGATCAAAGATATTTTGTTTTCTTTTTTACTCGGTGATCATGCATTGATCAGTATACAGTATTGCTTGTGTTATGTGCACTTATTGACAAAATGGTTGTAGCCTAGGTAGTTCTTGTATATTCATGTGTGGTAATAGTCATTGTGTTATAATTGGTTGGTGACTGTCCTTCTTAGCTGATTGGGTGAATTAAATATTTATGGATCCAGTGGTCCTTACATCATAACTCACACAAGAGGGGAGAGGGTCAAAAAGAATCTCCACTACCCCGAACTTCCTAGAGTAATATGTAAACACATAGAGGGGTAGGGAAAACAAAAACAACCAAACGCAGACACACAAGTGACAAAACTAATATGTTTATAAAACTGCCCTCACTCACACACAAATGTGTGTGACATGCTTCATCATCGGGTCTGCATACAAAACGCCCTGGCGTAGTCACGCTCAGGACGGAGCATGGGGGGGGAGAAACAAACACATACACAAAATTATACAATGGTGACAGAATAGAGATAACACAGTGAGTATCACCCTGTTACTGGGTATCGTGATAGAACAAAGTGCAGCATACGAAAGTACTTTAAAACTGGCTCATGGATACCATCAGGACCTTTATTTATAGGTTCCACGAGCAGGATTAAAATAGTGAAGGATGGGCTGTGTTTAGAGAGAATGTTACGTTCTCAAAACACCCCTCCTTAAACTGCTAGTGCCAACATGTATCAACCGACTTACAGTGCCATTAATAAGCTGGTCACCCCGGTCTTCTTCAGGACGTCTATCTGTCTCAGTCCTAATATCCACCTTACCTCAATCAGGCAAATGAATGGAGTAAAAAGGATCGTAATCGATCATGAACGTGTGGAGGATAGTCCCCCAATCACGGGATACAAATACTGGAAAAGAGGACCACAAATCCTATATTTTCATATATTGTGCGTGTTGGTACAAGCCACCATTCAAGACTACATGTATTTCTTAATAATGTCCCTATTGATTTCAAAATGTCTAGTACTGTTACATTAGACAGACCCTTCATGTGGCTCGTAAATACGCTCACCACCTTCATGCCATAATATGGTATTATCAAAAAACATTAAAATATACTGGTGCATAAGATGCACCACACTCTCCTTCAGCGCGACCTGCTGTAGTTATGATTTTAAAAAACGACGTTCATACAAGATAGTCTAAACCATCTGCACCCAAATCTTGTGGTGAACTTACCGAGTTTATCAGTGAATTACACTCAAAAGGGCGCCCGGCAGGGAGGATTCCAAAGAACCCAACCTGTGTTCGAGGGAGGTAAACAAGACGAGGGAACCCATTAGTTTTGTAACCCAAGGATGCCTAGGACTCGTTTCCTGCATCCAACTAAATATTCCCTGCAGACAACATGTGAAATACTATCAAGATTTACTTAAAAAGTTATCCGCAAAAACAAGTTTTGCCACCCCAGGGGAGATACTCCTTACTGTTCCTTAGGATATCCACACTATTCGTGCCTGCTCCTGGACCACACATGAGCCGGCTCTGTTAATTTATGAAAGTCTCTTCCGCATACGCTCCCTCGCACTCGCTCGAGAGCATGTGCGTGTCGGTGCGTCTTCGCGTATGGGGCTGCTGGGAGGTGTAGTACCTCCCGGGTGTAATCATGGCAACCCGCCTGTCGTGACCCACAAAACATTCAATATTTGGACCATCTCATTTGTAAATTATGGTCTGGTGCGCTCTTTGAAATACAAACCTATATCATGTCGTATTATAGTGCACTCTTTAAAATACAATTCTTATATTCATAGTAATGATAGTTTACTTGTCAATCATGAATGTTCCAACCTAGGTACACCCTACTCCTACACCACATGTTAGAGGGGGGACTATAATCTATTCCTCAATAAGTGGGTGTAAACAACAACATTCTTATATTTTTCATGAAGTCTGGTAGGTGCCAGTATCTCTAAAACTTTATAAACAAAGCATCCACGACAGGCCCAGAGGCGGGGGTATACCAGTGGTTGTTAAAGTAGAGCCATCCCAAAGTTAGGAGATAGCTGTATATCCCGTTATGTCAAAATGTATTGCCAATATATTCTCACAGACCACAACAGCCCCCATTGTCGGCAAATCACATTCAAACACCTGATACCTATATTCAGGTGTTCTGTGATTTGAGTCTTCACCTTCCTGCTTGTCATGCCTACATACTGTTTGTGACGTGGGTATGGAAAAGCAGCCCCCTTTGAGACCGCTGAAGCTGCTTGGCTTGTCACCTTTAATTCACTCTTGATTCTACGAAAATAACGATTCAGGCGCTGGAAACTGGAAAACAAGAATAAGTTTTATTTCTCTAGAGGGGAGCATGTCTACTGCAGACACCAGGATGTCTCTCAGGGATGTGTTCCTCCTTCGACTCTTCAACAGGCCACTTGTATACAGTGTTTGGACAACACAATCTTTATGAGCGGTGTCATGTAAGTTTGGTACCCCCCACCCAGGACAAGATGCCATACATTCCGGACAAGTTGGTTCGTACCCTCCCAATCATAAACAGTCGGACATATAATGTTTATCGGGCAGCTGGCCTTTGCCTCATGGTCAAGAACATGCAAGGCTGGTCAGGGCTTAACGTCTTTTACTGTTGATAGGAAAACAAGTTCCATTGTTCATCGGGAGGTGCATTCTTTGGGGTGCAATAAACCAGGTTAGTGCGGGACCTTTTGGTATCTACAATCTTTGGTTATCTGCACAGGGAAGGGGAGGAACAAGGAGGGCAGAGGTTTGTGGTGGCAATAGAATGTCCCTTTGAAGCTAACATCAAACGTGGGCATGTCCGCTAGATTATGTCCCTTAGCACACATACCAAGTCGGTCAGAGGGTTATACAGATACTTGTGGGAGTGCAGGTGAAACAGAGGTGAACAACAGAACACAAAATGGTTACAGTCGATCAAAATGGCTGCGGCCTATGTTCGCGTAGAAAAGGACCATCGGGCAAGATGGAGCAGGTAATGTTCATGATTATCAGCCCAGGTTTCACAGTCCGCCCTTTGAACATGACTAGCCAGCTTGTCAGTTTATTTCGATCCCCATAATGTCCTGTATCTCTTGTTCATATAGCACTCTCATTTTTGTCAGCTGAGTGTCCACAGTCTTAGGGCGCAAGGTGCTTATAAAAAGGGAACACAGAGGCGGTATACAGTGCACACTTAAATAACAACAACATATTGACAATACTAGGATCAAGAGGATCATGGATAACTTCCAACCCCATTCCCTTAAGATACCCCGAAGCCAATTTCCGAGTGTCCAAGTCTCTGTACCTTGATGGATTTCTGAAGACAGTCTGTGGAGATCCTCAATAGCTTCATAAACAGAAGGTGAAGCGTCAGGGACGTATGTGCAACAGCTGGCCCCGATGATGCGACATGCTCCTCCACGGTCCGCCAGTACAATGTCTAGGACCATACGATTTTGTAGGGCCACCAGACAGACTGCCTGAAGCTCGGCAGTGTTGTTGGTGAGGATGCCAGCTGTGATGTTCAGGGCAGTTTCAACTGCCTGAGTCAGGTACCTGATGGCTCGGCTATTTGCCATTGGTCCCCATACTGGAACGAGCCCGTTCTTGGCGTCGAGGAATTGTGAAGCAGCAGAGTCTGCTTGGTCATTGTCTTTGGAACGCCTTTCTCGATGATGCTCTGCAGGGGCCGTGTAGGTTGGTGGTAGAACAAAGGCAATGTAGCACGTGCCTCCCCAGCCTCGTGGGAGCCAGGTGTAGGCCTTGGTTCCACAGACAAAGTACATGTTGGGTGAGGCCACAATTGCTGGAGGGTCGGCAGTGTTCAGTGTCCTTGTGATATTGCACGTGCTGTGTCCCACATTTTTAGTCCCACGACCTTTGATGCACACAAGGCCTGATACATTCATCATAGATAGGGCCACAGTCTGCGTTGCAGTGCGTCTTTTCTTGAGGTAGGAAAAGGTTGTTCTGACAGGATTGCTGAAAACTTGGATTTCCACTTGTTCTTTGGAAGGGACATTTATTGGGAATGTCGCGCTGGTGGAGTGAGGACAGAAAGGAGCTGCTGTTCTTCCTGTTTTGTTCAGCCAGAACTCAGTGTAGAAATGAGCAATTGTTTCATCGGAAGTGGCATTGTCTCTGTAACTTTCTTGGAGGAGCATCATCCAGGCAAGGCAAGATCCATGAACGGAAAAGGGTGAAGGGATGAATGGGATAGATCGTTCAGTGGCATGTGGTAGCAGTCCACAGACCCAGCAGTTGGTGGCATTTGTGGCAAGACTTGGCTGGTGCAACAGTTGTACAAACGAGTTGTTCCAAAATTCTTTGCGCCGTTCTCGGAGGTGCGGCGACAGTGATATCAGATAATGTTCTTTCTGGGTGGTAGGTTGCAAGGTCGCAAACATTGTTCTGTGTGCAGGAGCATTCTCTTCAATGATCCAGACTGTGATCATTAGCAGGAGACAGGTGAGAAATACTGCAGCAAATACAATTGTCTTTGTGCTGTGCAAGTTGGCGGTCTTGGAGGCTTTGCGATTGTTCTTCCCGTGTTCGATATCTTCCATCATTTTCAAGGGGCTCAGTGACTGGCAAGACCACAGACTTTGTCTTAGCGTTTTACCCTGGTAGCGTTGGCTGTGCTACCAATCTGAGATTTTCGACTCAGTAGGTGGCCTGGTTGTTGGAGCACCCTCCTTTTGTTGATCTCAGGTTGTACACCTTCTTGGACGGCACTGTGGGGTCAGGAACTTCTGTGATTTGCAATGTGTCTTCTTGTGGATAGCAACTCAGAGCTGGTCGGTCTTTCGTTAGAACTTTCTCGAGCACCTCCACCTCTTTGCGGGTTGCCAGCATCGGAGAGATTTTCTTGCAGTGGTGGGCATGCAGCCGATTTTGCTTCCCTTCCACTCGAAGGGCAGTTCGGGTGGTGATCAAGACTTGCCAGGGGCCCGTCCACCTCGGCTCCAGACTCTTGGTCCTCTGGAAGTTCTTCACAAGGACATGGTCTCCAGGCTTTATCTCATGTCCTGGGCCCCAGGCTACATATGGCAAGGCTTGATGCACCTGTTGGTGGATAAGTGTTTGCTCGTTTGTCAGTTTATACAAATAATCGGACATTAGCATATCCGGGACATCGTTAATGGAGGTTGGTTTTGGGGCTGCCCAAATGCTCATAGGCCTGCCGAAGACAACCTCATAAGGAGTTAGTCTGTGCTTGGTTGGGGTGGAGCGCATCATTAGTAATGCCAATGGGAGGGCATTGGGCCATTTTAACCCCGTTGTGGCACTATTTTGGCCAGTTATAGCTTCAGGGTTGCATTGTGTCTTTCTACCAGGCCCGCTGATTGGGGGTGGAAGACGGCATTAAACTTCTGTTTTACCCCCAACCCTCTCAGGATGTTCTGTATCACCTCGGCTTCGAAGTGGGGTCCGTTATCACTCCATAAAATTCTACAAAGGCCATAGCGAGGGAAGAATTCTTTGAGCAATACCTTTACAGTGGCTAAGGCGGTATTGTCGAGGGTGGGGTATGACTCTACCCATTTGCTAAAAGCACACACAACCACTAGGACATATTTCAGACCATGGCACCTTTCTAGTCTGATGTAATCCATTTGTAGGACTTCAAAGGGGTGGTCAGGGACTCCAAACCCTCCCTGTGGTGCTACCGTCCCCTTCCCTGGGTTGTGTTGTAGGCAGACTATACATTGTTGCACTAGGCGTTTGGCAGATTTGGCTATCTTGGCATTATGCCACACTCTGGTGATCAGTTCAATCATGGGGGAGGAGCCTATGTGTGCGGGTAAATGTGCCATGGTCAATATAGGGATTAAGTAGGCATTGGGCAACAGCCATTTATTCCCATCTTTAGTTCTCCAGCAATTTTCCTCGTCCTTCAGTCCCACCCTTTCCCACTCAGTCAGTTTGTCCTGCGTGCCTGTCGTTTGTATGTCTCTTACAGTGGTTCAAGCGTCTGTCCACTGTTCGGCTTGTGACCTGGTCACATACATTTGTGTCGTAGTCCTGTCTTCTGCCGTGGCTCTGGCAGTAATGTCAGCTAGTGCGTTTCCCTGTCCAATATTTTATCACCGCTAGCTTCTTGGGGAGGAGGACCGCTTCTGTCAATGCGGAGACTAAATCTCCATGCAGGATGGGTGTACCATGTGAAGTCAGGAACCCTCTTTCTTTCCATAGGATCCCGAAACGGTGAACTACCCCAAAGGCATACTGACTGTCGGTTTATATGTTGACTGTCGTACCTGCTGCTAAAATACAAGCTCGTGTGAGGGCGATGAGTTCCGCTGCCTGGGCAGAGAGTTGAGCAATACGGGCTGTCTCTCGAATGGTTCGGACTGTGGTGACAGCGTATGCAACTGAGGTGGTGCCGTCAGGGAGTTTGATACAGGAACCGGCCACCCACAGTTCTCCGTCTGGTTCTAAAAAGGCAGTGTCTCTCAGGTCTACTCTACTCTTTGTCTGTTCGTCTGTCAGTGTCACACAGTTGTGTAGTGGAGTCACACCAGGATCGTTTCGGGTAGTGGTAACAAGGTGGCCGGATTGAGGGTGGTGCACCGTTTCAGGGTAATGTGTGGCGCTAGCAAGATCAGCTCATATCCTGTCAGTCTGGCGCTAGTCAAATGTTTGGTCTTGTCTGGTTCAGGAGTGTGTCGACCGCATGGGGTACTGACACAGTGATTGGATTGGAGAGCACTATTCCTTCGCTTTGTCGTATTGATACTGCTGCGGCTGCTACAGCACGCAAACAGGCTGGCAGAGCTCTGGCTACTGGGTCGAGGGTGGCAGAAAAATAAGCGCAAGGGCGCTGCTTGTTACCAATTGATTCCGTTAGGACAGACAATGCAGATCCCTCCTTCTCGTTTGCGTAGAGGGAGAATGGTTTGCAGTAATCTGGGGTTCCTAGGACAGGGGCCAAACAGAGTGCATCACGTCACGTAGCTCTTTAACACCTTGGCTGCTAGAGGTTTTCCCCTCCTGTGCTGCATATGCATGGTCCCCATTGTTCATGACGAGCTCAGCTCGTCATAAGCACACAACCAGTGTACTGCATGACGAGCTGAGCTCGTCATGAGCAGCGAAGGGGTTAAAGGCAGTTTGACATTCGGGGGTCCAGAGGAGAGGTGAGGGGATGTCTTTAGCTAGGAGGGAGAGAAGGGGTTTGACGATGAGGCTGAAGTTCGGCAACCACTGTTGGTAAAAGGAGGTGAGACCTATCAAGGAACGGACCTGCTTCTGACTTCTGGGGACAAGAGTGTCTGGGTATGTCTGTATTCTGTCTGGTGTGAGTTTCCTCCCTTCTTTGGATAAGAGGTGGCCTAGATAGGTTACTTGTGATTTACAAAATTGCAATTTCTTTTTTGAGACCTTGTGACCATTCTTGGCAAGGAAATGGAGCAGTTTGATGGTGGCTGTAACAGCTACCAGTGTGGTGTCTGCTGCTAGAAGGATGTCATCTACATATTGTATTAGAGTCACGCCGTCTGGTAATTTTATGGCGTCCAACTGTCTTTTAAGAGCTTGGCTATAGAAGCTCGGGCTCTCCGTGTACCCCTGGGGCGCTCTACAAAATCTATATGAGCGATAATTTAGGGTAAATCCGAATAGATAGCGTTTGTCTTGGTGAATAGGTATGGAGAAGAACACATTTTTTAGGTGTATTACAGTAAAGGTGGTAGCGGTTGAGGGAATTACGGTCAGAATGGTAGTGATGTCGGAAACTACTGGGTACTGTGGTACTACAATTTTGTTTACTTCCCGCAGGTCAATGATGAAGCGGTAGGCTTTTCCATCTCCCTCTCCCTGTCTCTTTATTATCGGTAGTATGGGGCTGTTACAAACATTGCTCACTACTTCCTCTACCACCCCTGCTACCATCAACGAGTGTATGATGTCTGTCAGTGCCTTCTCACCCTCTGGGGAGATTTTGTACTGTGGTACCTTCGGTAGGATTCCGTCTGGTCGTATCGTCACGTGTATTGGGTCAATCATCATTCGGCCTACGTCTGAATCAGCTCTAGCCCATAAGTGTGATGGCAAAGTGTCCAGTAGGTTCTGGTGGTTGTCATATAGGATGACACGCACTCCGTCGGCCGAGCACCTGATTGTCGCATGGAAGTGCTTCAAAAGGTCGAGACCCGTAATGGCGTCTGGGGTGTTAGAAGAGAGGAGAAATGTTGTTTCAACGATATTGCTGTCAAGGTTGAAAGGGATTGGTCTAGACAAAGGGTTGGTGGAGGGCGTACCATCAAATCCTATTGAGGTCACATGTGAGCCAGACAAGGGTGCCCTTGGAATCAGTCATTTGGATAGTGCACTACGTGTTGCTCCCATGGCTACCAAAAATGGTGACTTTGTGCCCAGGACCTTTGCTGTAACATAAGGGCCTTGCTGATCAACATAGAGCTTATCTGGATCCCTCCCTTGCCCCTGGCTGTCCTATGCAAAGTCATACGTGTTGTCATAATCTGTCTGTTGACAATGGTTCTGTCTAGGACGGTCAAATGCGTTCACTCTTCCTGGCCTTCCTTCGCTTGCTTCACTTGCGTACTCTCTCCCATGTCCTCTTCCTCTCTGTTCATTTGCTATTTCCCTTATACCTCTGCCCCTACCAGCTCCTGATAAGGCCGGGCATTGGGATTTCCAGTGTCCATATTACTTGCAAAATGCGTATTGATCCTGTCCTAAGTCCTGGCGTCGTACATATGGTAATTAATCAACTGAAGCATCACCAATTCGAAAGCGCATCCAAATATACGACCAAGAGCCGGAGTCTGATATCTTATTATCACTGTAAATCCCCTAGATGTGTCAAATAACACTAGTCATATGGTCAAGGTGCGTAGTTATTCAATGTAAAAACACACAGGTCCACATTCAACACAACCAAAAAGGTGTAGAAAATAGAGAGAGTACCTCACGGTAGTAACACCCGAGGGGGTTCCCGGCTGACAATTACCGGTATACCCACTTCTCATCACTGGCCACTCTCTCTATGTGAAAAGACAGATGTGCACAAGAACAAATAATCGTGAATACATGAGAATAGTGGTGAAAAAGACAGTGACAAACATATAAACACTGATAAGGTTCCGTGACGATTCGAACCCGTGTTTTCGACATCGTCGTAAACCCATAATTTCGGTACCAGTGAACCGTAAATGATCCATATAGTATATCCTGGTGTTTTCGCTATGCTACGAGCAAGAGCACTCTTGTTATGAGCACATGTCTGGTACACCGATGGCATCCATTTTAGAATATGGCATCCATCTTGTATTCTTGCCCTCACATAGTCAATGAACAAACATTGACCTCTGATCAATTTATTTCGCTCAAAGGACACGTAGGCTTTAGCCGGCGATTCACCTTGCTAATGACACGTACACCTTAAGTCAGAAACGCTGTGGCCGCATGACTCGGCAGAAGCTGCCTCCTCTGCCTGAGGCCAGTCCTGCTATACTAGTTCTCGTGCTCGTGGGCCTGATCATGATTAGGCGGCCGAAGTCGGTAACCTTGCCCATTTACGACCCACAAACATCTCTTATCCTGTTTTTCTATCTTCTACACCTGGCTCTGCTCCTTTCCTTCTGGGCCTTTATCAGGGGGAGGTAACAAAATTTACGATGAGGCGGTCCGGCTCCTGAATGAGAAGATGACATGGGATTATGATCGAACAGTGGGAACCCCTCATTCGTAATGTTTGGCATCAGAAATTCGTTGACGGTTCCTGTTTGACGCCAAATATTTATTGTTTAGGATACAAAGTTTAAGAAATGTACTAGTATGTGAAGAATGTTGCCCACAGCTAAAAAACTTGTATTTAAGGAGCAACCCACTTAGTGCAAATCGAACAGGCTCCTAGAATCTGCCCGTGTGTAGCTTCTGTGACTTCTGCATCCCTGCAGTAATAAACCTTTGGTCTCTGACGCCACCATCGAGAAGCCCGTGTTTCTGTTTATTTGTGCACCGAGACAGGTAGAACTCAGGGGTCTTCGGGTGTTGTCCCTGACACCTCTGGACCGTAATAAAGTCCAGAACTCCACTGATGTGAAATGTTGTGTACATAAACAAACCCCTAACCAGACAGAAAAATAAGGCAAGGTTTTGCTGGCTATTCGTTTTTATTCCATTGCTGCAAAACCTGCCAGTTAAAAATGGTTAGTTGTATACCATACTTATTATATCCTCAGGCCGACATGTTTCATCGCTCCAATTTTCAACGATTTCATCAGGGCATTCGAGGGGTTATCTATTCTCAGTCTTCTCAATGGAAACAGGACCTCAAGGGTGCTAAGTCTGCGCGTACCGGCACCCCTCTGTGGAACTCCGTGTCATGTGATCACGTGTCCAATAATGGCTAGAAGTTGTCTCAGCCACTGTTGCCGAGTACCTCCGGCGCTTCCGACAACTTTTTCTTTTCTGTAGGCCTGTCATTCTTGTTTTTCTGATGTTCATAGTACTGGGGAATTTGGAGAATAGCCGCCGGTTTAGATGCTGCCCAACTACTTTCGCTAGTTTGTAGTTTCTGGGATACCTCCGGCAGCAGTCCTTTGACGTACTTTTGCACGAATAAGTGGTGTCCGGTTGCAGTGGACATGTCCTGTCTACTGTAATCGGAGAACACTGTTTCGAATCTCGAGAAATACTCGGAGACATCCTCTTGTGGTTTCTGGCGGCACGCTGTTACTATGGACCAGTCTATCTTTTTCTCCGGTATCAGTGTTTTTACCTTCTGCACTATTTTATCAGGGGGGTCCAATATAACTTTAACCGGTTTTTGGCCAGGATTCCGCTGTTTGTCTAATGTGCTGAGTTGTTCCCAGGTATGACCGAGCAATTCTGTGTGGTCTATCTTCCTAATCTGCTTCCACACATCGGCTGGCAAACATAACCCGAAGAACAAGTCGATGTCCACAAGTGTCATTATTGTGGACCCCAGAGCGGTACCTAGTTCTGTGTAAAAGGTGGTGGGATTCTTTCGTAAATCCGGCAGAGATTTACGTAACGTCAGGATGTCCTGTCTGTCCCATGGCTGATACACTTAATTGTAGACCACCCTCCCTTTAGCGTCCTGATGGTTTATGTTGTCATTAGTCCCTTGTCCCCTAGGGAGAACCCAATACGGAGCGACTTCCTTTATCGGCACCATGCTATCTAGCTTCTCTATTGGGGTGTTACTAGCTTATATGCTCTGTCTGTATCTATCCGCCCTTGTTCTATGAGGTGGCGGAATACTACTAACATGGACGAAAAGAGTTCTGCTACATAGTTGTCATTTCGTCTCCAATGTCAACCTTTCTATAACGAGCCATTAGCCTCCCGGGCCCTACATCCTGATATTTCTCTTCATAGGCAGTAAGTGTGTAGTAACAAAAGCGCACAATGAAGAATCGGTTGTGGCTCTCGACATAAGAATTGCATATGTCAGTCACATACTCTTCTGTTTCTCTTCTCTTCTCTTCACAAGGTTTTTGACTGTTTTGTCAATGTTTGCCCGTTCGTGCGTACTTAATCGTGAAACCCTGGGCAACCCTTTTTCTATTGATCCTATTTCTACTAATGCGTTTTTTGATGAGGCACTTGGTGCAAGTGGCTCGACTGGAGCGGAAACGGTTGTGGCGTCTCCGTTGGTACCTTGCTGTTCTTGGTGCTGTACTACAGGATGAGAAGGGGCATAAGGAGGTGGCATGTAGATGATCGGGGGACCCAACAAGAGGTCATCATTTATTCTCTGTTTAGCCGGTAACTCTGGGTAAACAGTTTAAAGGCGTTCTAACAGGGTACTGGCCTGATATTTTTGATTCTTGTTCATTTTTATCGTTTTCCTTTTCTTTTATTTCATCTTCTAGCTTTTTACAGGTCTGGTAGGCAGACTTTCGTATTTCTTTATCCTGCCTGGCTTCGTCTCTTTTCTTTCGTTGGGTCGCTTCTTTTCGCCAGAGACCAAATTTGTCAAGCATGGCTGGCGTAGCTTTCTTTTTGTGGAGCGCAATTTCTAATATTTCTATTTTAGCGAGATCAAAAGATCCCGTCAGTGGCCACTGATTTACCCGGTCCTTCCTAGTGTATTTGTGCCACAGTTTGCTATAAGCAACGATGGCTACTCCATATTTAACATACATTCCCTTGTTAGGAGTGCCTTCCGGCGGTGCTGGATGACTGATCTCTAACAAACGGTCCGGTCCAAAACAATCAAACAATTTTGAGAAGACAGGCATGATGTACAAGCTGTCAATAAAATATCTCAATAGGTTGTGGACAAAGGTCCGCACTACCTGCCCTTCGCTGCCTGCAAAGAGGGAATATTCCTATTCTACGTTGTTTGCATGCAGGGAATGTCTCAATTACTACCAATAACTTCAAGAACGCAATACTAGTATTCGACCAAACAATTTCAATGCAATCAGGCAAACAATTTTGTTGTATTTCACGACCTTACCCGGACCGTATGGACAGTTCTTCGTCTTCCCCTTCCAGCGCCTGATTGTCCTCTCACTCCGATATCGATACAGCAGTCCTTTAGGGTCCCAGTCAGGACTGCAGGTCACTCGAGAGAGAGGTCCGCTCGGAACTGGTGATGTTCAGGTTGATCAGCAGCCAGACGAGAGTCCTCTCAAGGCAGGTTAACCCCAATCGGTTAGTTGTTCACTCCGTCGTTGGGACCTCTCTTACTTGGACCGGTGAGTCGCTGATGGGCCCCACGTTTGGGACGCCAATTACAGAAAAGCAGCCCCCTTTGAGACCGCCAAAGCTGCTTGGTTTGTCACATTTAATTCACTCTCGATTCTACGAAAATAACGAGGCAGGCGCTGGGAACTAGAAAACAAGAACAAGGTTTATTTCTCTAGAGGGGAGCACGTCTACTGCAGACACCGGGATGTCTCTCAGGTAGGTGTTCCTCCTTCCACTCTTCAACAGGCCACTTTTATACAGTGTTTGGACAATACAATCTTTATGAGCGGTGTCATGTAAGCTTGGCACCCCCCACCCCGGACAAGATGCCATACATTCCGGACAAGTTGGTTCGTACCCTCCCAATCATAAACAGTCAGACATATGATGTTTATCAGGCAGCTGGTCTTTGCCTCAGGGTCGAGAACATGCGAGGCTGGTCAGGGCTTAACATTTTTTACTGTTGATAGGAAAACAAGTTCCATTATTCATCGGGAGGTGCATTCTTCAGGGTGCAATAAACCAGGTTAGTGCGGGACCTTTTGGTATCTACAATCTTTGGTTATCTGCACAGGGATGGGGAGGAACAAGGAGGGCAGAGGTTTGTGGTGGCAATAGAATGTCCCTTTGAAGCTAACATCAAACGTGGGCATGTCTGCTAGATTATGGTCCTTAGCACACATTCCAAGTCGGTCAGAGCATTATACAGATACTTGTGGGAGTGCAGGTGAAACAGAGGTGAACAACAGAACACAAAATGGTTGCGGTCGATCAAAATGGCTGCGGCCTATGTGCGCGAAGAAAAGGACCATCGGGCAAGATGGTGCAGGTAATGTTCATGATTATCGTCCCAGGTTTCACATGGCCATGTGATCAGGTAAATGACCCTCTGTTAATTGCAATTAGTATGGGATCTCTGTTCCCAAGGTGAACGAAGTCCCAGGTTGATATGCTTAGTTTTAGAGGTTAGATGACAAACACTGCATGAGCCACAACGAGTGTGGCCCATCAGTCTGGGTAAACCTGTAGTTACAGTGGTGGTCCCGGGCTTGGGATGTGTCCATGGTCTGGTGTGAAGAAGAAGATCTTTAAAATGTTGGTTCAGTTTAAAAGAAAATAGTGGTTTGTCCACATTCAGACCACCGGAGTTCAAGATCTTCCAATTCCGTAACAAATTCGTCTGATCTGTTCTGTTCTGCAGTGTTGAATGTTAAAACAAACACTGGTTTGTTCATTGCTGGTCTGATGGTTTTCGACATAAGTGCTTCACGACAAACATTGGTGGCCCTCTTTCTGGCTCGTTTGATTACCCTAGTGGGGTACCCCCTCTGTTGTAATTTTTTGGATAAAAGATCTGCCTCTGCAGTGAAGTCTGCCCGTTCCGTACAATTTCTGCGTATACGAAAGAATTGTCCTACCGTCAAGTTGTCCCGTAGGGTCTTAGGATGGAAACTGTCAAATGCCAGTAGTGCATTCTTGTCTTTTGGTTTATGGAATACCTTTGTATGTAAGATCCCTCCTCTCGGTTCTATCACTAAATCCAAGAAGGGTAGACTTGTTTTCGTAACGGGCGAGGTGAAGTGGAGTAGAGAATTTCTTTGATTAAGCCATTCCAAGAAAAGTGAGACTGATGGTTCATTGCCCTTCCAAACCACCAAGACGTCATCAATATAATTACGCCACAATTTCAGGTTCGTTCCCCAAGGGCAGGAGATGTCATTAATCACTGAGTGCTCAAAAGCCCCCACATACAATCCTGCCAAGCTTGGCGGAAAGACACTACCCATAGAGGTACCATGGGTTTGCAAGTATATAGTACCCTCAATTTAAAAAAAGTTTTTGGTTAGGGCGATTTCTGCCAGATGTAAAACAAATGCCCTCAGCATTTGATAGGGCCACTCTTCCGCAAAGAGAATATCTTTCAGGACCCTCAGAGTTTCCCTTTGTGGAATATTAGTATATAAGGCCTCAATGTCGAGGCCTATAAGAAACTCAGTGTTAGGGCCAAAAGGCATGTCCCTCAGATGGTTAAGGATGTCAAGGGTGTCTCTCAGGTAGACAGGCAATTTTTGTACAAGGGGTTTCAGGTAAAAGTCACAAAATTGTGACAGTGGTTCCAGTAGGGACCCCCTCCCGGACACAATAGGTCTACCGGGAGGGGGGTCTAACTGCTTTATGGATTTTCCGAAGAACATAAAAATAAGGCGTTTTGGGTTGTTTACTCAATAAGAATTCAGCCTCATGTCCTGAAATCCAATCATTTGATCGAGCCTCCTCCACCACTGTCACAATTTCCCTAGTGATTTCCTCAGTAGGATCCTTCGTAAGCCTACGATAGTTCCTCTCATCTGATAAAAGGCGGGCACATTCCTTGTTTTACGTGTCTCTATCCAGAATCAACGTGGCCCCACCCTTATCAGCTGGCTTCAGGACCTGTTATCCATAAGCTCCTTCAATGCCATTTTTTCTACGTTAGACAGATTGGAAAACGGGCGGTGTTGTGGTTGATTTAAACTCTCCAGATCATGTACAACGGCCTGCTCAAATGCCGCCACTTCCGGTGGTAGCAAAGTTAACTGAGGAGTAAAAGTAGACATAGGAAAGAGCAGGTGGTAGCAGAGGTGGAATGTGCGTATGTGTGTACGTATTTGTGTATGGGTTTTCTAAAAACCAAACCTATCCAAAATGCAGTGGAGCACTGTGTATGATTTTTAAAAAAGCATTAATTCAATGGGAGAGGAATCTGGGTTGTGGACTGCTAATACATTGTTATATAGTGATCTTTAACCACTCCCCTGCTGATGACGGAACCGCTCCGTCATCAGCCGCGGTGGCGCTGTGCTGATGATGGAGTGGTTCATGGCCCGCACGACGCGCCTGCGAGGCGCGGATTCCACGCCTGCGCTGGGCGTTCTATTGAGCGGGCGGGTCCATGACGGAACCGCTCCGTCATAAGCACAGCGCAACCGACGCTGGTGACGGAGCGGTTCCGTCACCAGCATGCGCCCGCCGCATTTCCGCCCACCCCCTTAGCACTGCGGCGGAATAGCCGCCGCAGTAAAGGGGTTCAAGAGGAGAGTCTTCAATTCTTTTCTAATTTGAAGCAGCATTGTGGCAGTGCTCCACAATTCCTCTGACGTTCAAAGCACTGATGATGAAGAGAAGCATTGGTGGGCAGAGTACCTGACACAGACTGAGGCTGAGCACAGTGGATGGGTAGAGAGGCAGAATGTAATATAGGCAATAGGACATGGGAGAAATAGAATAGAGAATAGCACATTGTATCCATTCATCAACAAATGGGGTAGACGCACTTCAAGCATCAGTTTTTCTGTACACGTCACACAGTCCTTAGAAGAGAAGGACTAAATGTGAACAGCTATGCCCGTTCTCAAGCTATGAAGAGATGGATTTTCAAATTGTGCAATCAAATAGACATCTAATATTTGCATAATGCATAATCCCCAAAACAACATGGATTCTTCACTGTCAATGCATTACAGCTGAGTATTCTTTTGGCACTGTAAAGATGTGGCATGCACTGCATTATGTAATCATTTTTAAAATGCCAAAAACTACTGAAACAAAAGTGACAATGTCAGTTTACAGTCTCTGTTGAGCCCCCCTCTCCCCCCTAAAGTGGCAAAATGTTATGTTGCCTGAATACTGGACATTCATACACAGTTGATGCGTAAGGATAAATGATGTAGTTTTTATAGTTTTTTTATAGTTAAATATCTTTATTCGGCAAATTTGATCACCATAAAAGAATACATATACATAATACATTTCCATTTCTCCGGTTAAAACTATAAAATGATAAGGCATATAAGGGAAGAAATGCACCACAGTCACTAGATTACTACAAGCGGTTAAATGCATCAGACCGTTGGTACCCTAGAATGCAATTTCAATAACCGGGAGCGCGTCACCCACGCACTGCCCAAAAATGTTGCCACCCCACATATCATGAAGGAGGATGAAGAATCAGTAGAAAGTACACGTAGTGCCTGGCTATGACACCTCAACCCCAGCTCCCTACATACAGGTTTCAGCCAGATTTTCCGGGCCACTTTATAAGCGGGGCAGCCAAAGAATAGGTGGGCCACAGTCTCCTTTGGTGCTGCGCAGCCAGGGCACGAACGCAAGGAGGCACCAGAGTTGGACCACCTCGACGTGAAGTCATACACCGGGAGCGTCCCATATCTCAGTTTTAGATATAGCGCTCTATCTAGCGGTTTAGTTATCAGGTCGAGGAAGGGTTCCAGTTTTTTCACCCATTTAATTAGTAAAAATTGATCCGTGAGTGAGCCCCCATCCAAACCACTCAGTGCTTCGCTCTGTACCCAGTCCCAATATAGCTTTTTGATCACTTCCTTGGGCGGCGGCGTTTGGGACTCCCAAGCATCCCTTAGTCCTAATTTGAGAACCAGGACTCTCACATTGTTCAGCCATCCTATTTTTTTCCCAGTGTCCAACAGAAGAAGATCATCTAACCCTGCAGCATATTTTGTAAGCTCCTCAGTTCTTCTTAAACGGGTCCAGAAGAGCAATGGGCGTAGCCTCACCAAATCCTTTAGGGCTCTTCTGCCCAAATCTAGTCTCAGGGGGATGAGTGGGGTGGAAGCGGGAAGAGCCACCACCTTCCTCAAAAAATTATTTTCCGCTGTGGAGAGATCTGTAACATTTTCGAACCCCCAGAGCTCGGAGCCATATAATGCCGCCGGAAGAATTTGACCCTCATAAATCGCCATGGCCGGGGAGATAGGTTTACTACTTGACTCGCGGAGCTCCCTCAGAGTCACCCCAGATACTCTTTGGTGGCTGAGTAACATTTTGGCCAGGTGGTCCTTCCAGGTCATTCGACTATTTATCCTAACACCAAGATAGTCAAATGAATCGACCAACTCCAGGGGAGCCCCATTAAGCAAGAAGTTATTTTTAAATCTTTTGGAGGGGGAGAGTGCCATCAGTTTAGTTTTCAAGGTGTTGATGGTTAAACCTCTATTAGTACAGAAGGAACTAAATCGGTTCAAGAGTTTTTGCAGGCCAACTGGGGATTTGGAGATCAATAAGGTGTCGTCGGCGAAGAGTAAAGTGGGGATTCTTTCCCCCGCCAGGGATGGGGCATCCGACTCTTCCCCTTTCAGATGGTCCACCACTCCGTTCACGAATAGGGAGAAAAGGGTCGGAGCCATGACACAGCCCTGGCGTACTCCTCTCCTCACAGGGATCCTATCCGTTAACTGTCCCTGGGATCCCCATCTGACCCTCGCATAGTTCCCCTCGTGGAGCTTTACGATTAAACTCAGAAGTCTACTGGGAAATCCCAACTCTCCTAGGATCTCCCATAATTTAGCCCGGGGGACCAGGTCAAAAGCCGTCTATAGATCTATGAAGGCCATGTATAAATTGCCTTTCTTGATGGTGACTGCCTTCCAATAGATAACAAAAAAGCGAAAGACCTGGTCCATCGTGCCTACCTTTCTTCTGAAGCCCGCTTGGAGGTGGGAGAGAATACTAGCCTCCTCCATCCAATCGCCTACCCTTGAAATGATGACCCTGCCGACCACTTTCTGGATTATATCTATCAAGCTGATAGGTCTGTAGTTCGCAGGATCATCTCTTGCCCCCTTCTTAAACACTGTTACCACCTCTGCCCCCTTCCAAGAATCTGGCACCTGGTGTCCCCTTGTAATCAAGTTCATAATTGTGGCGATTAAATTGGCCCAAGCCAGCGGCTCCGCGATCAACAGGTCCCCAGGGATCCCGTCCGGACCGGCCGCCTTCTTGGGGGTTAGATGTCTAATCGCCATCACTACTTCGGTGGTCGTAAATGGGAGGTCATCCACCCCTGAGGTATCCCCAGCACCAAAATTAGCTGCCCCGGGGCTATCTGACTCTTCATTACCTCCATATAGGGATGAAAAGTGATTAAACCATTGCTGACTGGTTATGTGAGCTGCTAATGGTTGTGATTTCCCCTGCCTGGCTCTGTTAATCAGATCCCAAAAAAGGTTCGGGTTCCTTCTACTCACAGCATTGGCTAGGTCTTGCCAATGCTGTTCCTCCCACTCACGTTTAGCCAGCGATAGTGCTTTCAGGTAGTCCCTCCTGGCCGCTCTAACCAGCAAAGGATCCCTAGAAAGCAGGGCTTTTGTCAGATTTTTCCTATTGCCCTTACACTGGTCTGTATACCAAGGTTTATTTGAGATGGGAGGTATGATAGTTTTCCTATGACTTTTCCCTTTCGAGGTAAAAAATTGACTAACGTGTTCTATTGTAGCTTTGTAAGCTGAGTCAAGGGAAGAGTGCGGAAGCATAATAATCTGATTTTCACAGTCCCAGGCCTCCAGATCAGAGTACAGGACCTCTACCAGGGATTTAATGGTCCCTAGGTCGTCCTCCTTCAGGTTAGCCTTGTCCCATTTCAATCTGCGGTTGTTATTGCATGGGATGATCTCTTTGGTTGTCTTTATGGGGGCATTCACCCTCCTGTCTTTAAAGATGCCCCAATTAAACTTACAACACAGGGGATTATGGTCACTATCCTGACTTGGGAGCACCTCCATATCAATAAGGTCTGCCCATAAACTAACATCCATTAGGATGTAGTCAATTCGGGACGGCCCAGTGAGTCTATTGAAGGTCAGTGCCCCTGCCCGGTCGGATATAGTCCTGCCGTTGAGGGCTCTTAACTTATGGTCCCCAGTTAGTGCATTCATTTGGATTGCTCTAGCTGACCATTTTCTAATAGGGGGCAGGGATAGGGTTGGGATAGACCATTTTGAATCTTCGTCTTCAATACCCAAGGGGTCATCTCCGAGGAGGGGTTCAAACGTACAGTTGAAATCACCCCCCACGATGATTTTTGCTGATGAAGGGCAGTTAGCTAAGGCTGAATCCAGAGCTGTTAAAATTGAAGAGGCGGTGTCCCCAGGTGTCCCTCTGGCATAAACGTTAAATAGATCAAGCCTACTTCCCTCTGCGTTTCCTCTAGAGGAGAGGTATATCACTACACTCCGAATTGTGGCGTGTGACCTCCCAGTCTAGATCTATTTTAATCCAGACCATGAGGCCTCCCGCTGGTCTACCCTTCCCATTACTTACTGCTGGCAAAAAGTGGGTAGTGTACCCTGATTTATTTAGGGGTAATAGGCTCCAGGTTTCCTGAAACAGGCAAACATCGAACTTCTCGATGAATATGTGCCTTTCTGGTATATCTAACTTCCTTTTTAACCCCGCAACGTTCCATGATAGGAGGTTTATTACCCGTCGACCCTTGGGAACTTTGGTGTGAACCCCCTTATTCATACCATCATTATCCACCATGGTCATGCAGCTACCCCCCTCCTGGACCAAGGGAATAGGGTTTGCAGGGCAGCTGGCCATGCTGACCATAGACCCGGCTATCGGGGACGCCTCGGTAATGGTGTAAGTAATGGCAATTTGAGATAGGGGTGGACTAACTTGCCCTGTGTCTATACTGCCACGGGGTCTTGGGGCCTCCTCACCAGGGATGTCACGTCTCTCCCCCCTGGGCGCTGAACTTCAATCGCAATCTTCCAGCCCAGAGAGCTGCGAAAACCGATTGTAAGTGTCCAAGGGGGTAAAGGGTCTTAAATGTTCCATCCTGGTGACATGGTTCATCATGTGTCTATGGGGCACCGTGGACCAGGCAGAATGCTGATCAGCCACCAAGGCAAAGTGTTGCCCATACTGAGGATAATTGTTGTTATAAGGCAAGGTAGGGGTGGCCTGTAGGGTTGGAACTTGTTTGGATATTTAGGAGGAATGGCCTCTGACCTAGGATAGAAATGCGTTAGGGCCCGAGGGATGATACGAGTTTCCCCGTTTCCAGGTGGCCAATTTAAGATATAATCTACTGCCCTGGGATCTCTAAAGTTAATCACCACTAGGTCCCCCTCTATATCTTTAGTTCTGCCCCCCAGCCAATTAATCCGTCTAACATGAACTATATCCCCATCTATATTGGGTGCTATCGGCCTATATGTCCTCAACTAATGGATGATTTTATTTTTGAGATCAACGTATCCCTCCTTTTTATTTTCTGCCAACGGGGGGACCCCAGTCAAGACCACCACAAAGGGCACTGCTTCTGGGGGAATCTCCACTTGTGGCACCTTTTTCCGTGGGGCTCTAGTATATCTACCTTCCCCTTGGTCGTTTTGGTTATTACTTGTCGGGCCTTTGAGACTCGTTCTTTGGGGTCACCACCCGTTTGTATTGCTGGTGTGTTTAACTGTTTAGGAGGCAGTGGATTTTGGGAGGAAAGGGCGACCCTACCCTGGGGCTGTGTATTGTGTTTGGCCGGCTGAGACGGGGCAGTTAGGGTATTAGGAACAGTGATAGTGGGGGGCCTGGTCGGAGGTGTGGGATGCGCCACCCCACTCCCCTGGGCTTTGGTCAGGGTAACCATGCTGTTTATAGCAGTCTCCAGTATGGTCAGTCTAATTTCAACCTTTTTATTAGACTCATTAATAGGTAAAAGGAGAGATCTCAGCAAAAACTCCAAGTTCCCTATTAATGTGGGGGGCGATGGGATAATTGATGCTATAACCCCAGCATTGCTCTCAGGAACCACGGCCTGTGCAGCTGCTTCAGGTGAACTATTTACCAGTGGTAGTACTACAGCTGGTGGAAGATCCGGCCCCTCTGCTAGGGTAGTCTCAATTAGATTGAGGGTTTTTGGCCCTTTACCAAAATCAGTATGCGGGATTTTAGCTTTGCCTAGTGCCACCCTTAGTTTCCTCCTTTTTTTACTAGGTGGAGGACGGTGGATCTGGGCAGCAACTAAATGCTTAGGTTTCTGTTTCCTAGGCTTGCTAGTGACAGTGATGCGACCTGTGCTTGGGGTAGGGGAAACAATTATAATGTTGTCCGAGGGCAAACAAGGTGTGCATGCAAAATCACAAAACAAAAGGGGAACACCTTCTTGACTAGCATTATCCCCACTCAAGTCTAGTGAGCCTCCCTCCCGGGTTAGAACAAGAGGGGTACTGTCAATGAGGGGTCTATGTTTCATGCTCTCAACTGAGCGACGCCGCTCAGCCCTGCGCTCAGCTAAGATAGAGTCCTTATCACCCTCACTCCGCACCTTGGGGAAATAATTATCCAAGGACCCATTGCGTAGTCTTCCTTTCTTCCCGGGGGTTTCCTCTTCTGTCGACATATCCAACGTATGACAGGGTACGGGTCACTGTACTGCAGATGTTAAGGGATAGGCCCAACCCAGCCTACTCTGGCCTACGAGGGCCTCAGAGGGCCCGCCCTTTGCCCGGGCTTCGCCCCGAGCTTCGTCCCGCTCGCGTCCCGCTGCGCGAGACGAGTAGAATGATTTTATACCCCTAGGTAAACTAGGTAAAGGGGGAGGCGGGCCGTTGCGGGAAGAGGCTGCAGGTGTGAGACTGCCTCGCAGTCCCGCAGCGGTGTGGGCGGTGAGGGCGGTGAGGGCGGGTCCTTCTTCCGACGGCGGCAGCTCCCGCAGCAGAGCCGCGTCCCAAGGAGCAGACAAGGGTCCAATTTCAGCGCTAGATCACGGAGCAGCCCAGCGCACCACAGGTCAGCCCACAACTCAGAGCTGAGTAGCACCCGCGCAGCGGGTGCTGCGAAAGTTATTCCAACACCAGGCGGGGGGCGGGGCCGCTGCGGGAAGAGGCTGCAGGTGTGAGACTGCCTCGCAGTCCCGCAGCGGTGTGGGCGGTGAGGGCGGGTCCTTCTTCCGACGGCGGCAGCTCCCTCAGCAGAGCCACGTCCCAAGGAGCAGACAAGGGTCCAACTTCTGCGCTAGATCACGGAGCAGCCCAGCGCACCACAGGTCAGCCTACAACTCAGAGCTGAGTAGCACCCGCGCAGCGGGTGCTGCTAAAGTTATTCCAACACCAGGCGGGGGGGCGGGGCCGCTGCAGGAAGAGGCTGCAGGTGTGAGACTGCCTCGCAGTCCCGCAGCGGTGTGGGCGGTGAGGGCGGGTCCTTCTTCCGACGGCGGCAGCTCCCTCAGCAGAGCCGCGTCCCAAGGAGCAGACAAGGGTCCAACTTCAGCGCTAGATCACGGAGCAGCCCAGCGCACCACAGGTCAGCCCACAACTCAGAGCTGAGTAGCACCCGCGCAGCGGGTGCTGCGAAAGTTATTCCAACACCAGGCGGGGGCGGGGGCGGGGCCGCTGCGGGAAGAGGCTGCAGGTGTGAGACTGCCTCGCAGTCCCGCAGCGGTGTGGGCGGTGAGGGCGGGTCCTTCTTCCGAAGGCGGCAGCTCCCTCAGCAGAGCCGCGTCCCAAGGAGCAGACAAGGGTCCAACTTCAGCGCTAGATCACGGAGCAGCCCAGCGCACCACAGGTCAGCCCACAACTCAGAGCTGAGTAGCACCCGCGCAGCGGGTGCTGCGAAAGTTATTCCAACACCAGGCGGGGGGGCGGGGCCGCTGCGGGAAGATGCTGCAGGTGTGAGACTGCCTCGCAGTCCCGCAGCGGTGTGGGAAGTGAGGGCGGGTCCTTCTTCCGACGGCGGCAGCTCCCTCAGCAGAGCCGCGTCCCAAGGAGCAGACAAGGGTCCAACTTCAGCGCTAGATCACGGAGCAGCCCAGCGCACCACAGGTCAGCCCACAACTCAGAGCTGAGTAGCACCCACGCAGCGGGTGCTGCGAAAGTTATTCCAACACCAGGCGGGGGGCGGGGCCGCTGCGGGAAGAGGCTGCAGGTGTGAGACTGCCTCACAGTCCCGCAGCGGTGTGGGCGGTGAGGGCGGGTCCTTCTTCCGACGGCGGCAGCTCCCTCAGCAGAGCCGCGTCCCAAGGAGCAGACAAGGGCCCAACTTCAGCGCTAGATCACGGAGCAGCCCAGCGCACCACAGGTCAGCCCACAACTCAGAGCTGAGTAGCACCCGTGCAGCGGGTGCTGCGAAAGTTATTCCAACACCAGGCGGGGGGGCGGGGCCGCTGCGGGAAGAGGGTGCAGGTGTGAGACTGCCTCGCAGTCCCGCAGCGGTGTGGGCGGTGAGGGCGGGTCCTTCTTCCGACGGCGGCAGCTCCCTCAGCAGAGCCGCGTCCCAAGGAGCAGACAAGGGTCCAACTTCAGCGCTAGATCACGGAGCAGCCCAGCGCACCACAGGTCAGCCCACAACTCAGAGCTGAGTAGCACCCGCGCAGCGGGTGCTGCGAAAGTTATTCCAACACCAGGCGGGGGGGCGGGGCCGCTGCGGGAAGAGGCTGCAGATGTGAGACTGCCTCGCAGTCCCGCAGCGGTGTGGGCGGTGAGGGCGGGTCCTTCTTCCGACGGCGGCAGCTCCCTCAGCAGAGCCGCGTCACAAGGAGCAGACAAGGGTCCAACTTCAGCGCTGGATCACGGAGCAGCCCAGCGCACCACAGGTCAGCCCACAACTCAGAGCTGAGTAGCACCCGCGCAGCGGGTGCTGCGAAAGTTATTCCAACACCAGGCGGGGGGGCGGGGCCGCTGCGGGAAGAGGCTGCAGGTGTGAGACTGCCTCGCAGTCCTGCAGCGGTGTGGGCGGTGAGGGCGGGTCCTTCTTCCGACGGCGGCAGCTCCCTCAGCAGAGCCGCGTCCCAAGGAGCAGACAAGGGTCCAACTTCAGCGCTAGATCACGGAGCAGCCCAGCGCACCACAGGTCAGCCCACAACTCAGAGCTGAGTAGCACCCGCGCAGCGGGTGCTGCGAAAGTTATTCCAACACCAGGCGGGGGGCGGGCCGCTGCGGGAAGAGCCTGCAGGTGTGAGACTGCCTCGCAGTCCCGCAGCGGTGTGGGCGGTGAGGGCGGGTCCTTCTTCCGACGGCGGCAGCTCCCTCAGCAGAGCCGCGTCCCAAGGAGCAGACAAGGGTCCAACTTCAGCGCTAGATCACGGAGCAGCCCAGCGCACCACAGGTCAGCCCACAACTCAGAGCTGAGTAGAGTAAATGATGTATAAATCTATTTCCTGTCAACAGATTCATTTTATGATATGGTCACAATTGCAACACTAATAATACTAGTAGGTCGCAACCATTTTCATTGAACATAAGTAGCTCTTAATACAGAAAAGGTTGGAAACCCCTCATGTACACCCGCCCTCTGTCCCTTGTGCCCTTTAACTAAGCACTCCTTTGCCCCTTGTTGGGGAAAGATCAAACTACTTTTACTCTGGAGTCTCAGTGACCCCTCTGATGGAGTCCCCAGCGCTAAAGGAGCCACTCACAGTTGAGGCATGGTATGGTGCCCCTTGTCAAAGCACACCCTCTCCCCTTTTTGTGGAAGGATCCAGTAGGTAGGCCTTGGTGTCTCAGAGACCCCTCTGAGAGAGTCCACTGTGTAAAGGGATCCTCTCGCATCTGAGTTGGGGGAATTATATCACTTCCCCTGGAATCACCGCTTACTGGACTTTGGATGCAGCTTTTACTCGTCTACCGGTTTGTGCCCCTGTCACCCTTCACCTCTTCTTTCATGTTGTGTCTCTCACCCTCCGCCTCCTCTTTCCCTCCTTCACTCGGTGTATACTTCCCCTGCTCCTACCCCCTCTCCCCTGAATCGCTCCCCTTGCCTACTTTTTCCCTTACGCATATGCCCTTATTGTTTGTCTCGACCGAACACGTAACTATGTAGCTGTGCTCTATTAACGTATATCCTTTGTAACAATGTAACCTGCAACTATGGTCTGATACTCATGTAAAATGCTCTGATACCTCCGGGTCTAGCCAGCGCTATATAAAACCTTTCATATAAATAAATAAATAAATAAAATGTAAGGTACTATCAGATAGTTTTCACCGTGGTTCTGAGGTACAGCTTATTGTTCCCAATATTTTTCTGACTATATATATTCTGAATGTCCACAGTTCCCACCAATTTATGCTGCTCCAAGTTGTGAGTATAAATCCTAAACACCAGTGATTGTGGGTGCTTCTGCATTCACGCACCACCACTGCCCTTTTTGCAATACACAGTGCAGAGTTAGGGTGCAGATTAAAGAAACACTCTGAAATGTTTTTAGGTGCTATGTTAGTCAGGAGCCAGGGCAAGAGAGTTGAACTAGAGCTAAATGTGTATAACTTTTCCTTCAGGCTACTATAACCGCATGATATGGTTTTGAAGATGCCTTCAGACGGCACCTTTTCTCCAGGTCCACACATGGATCCTGCGTGAGGTGGGAGTGGAAGTGTATCCTTCAGTTCAAACTCTGGACAACTGACCAGCCCTTTTCAAAATTGTCCAAAATTCTCACTTGAGTATGCCTGTGTGAGTTACACCCATCCAACTCTCTCTTTATCTTCCTTCCATTACCATTTATTCTGTGTCTTCACACTCCCCTCTTCTCTCAGTATCTCTCACTCCTGCCCATCCAATTCATGTCCCGAAATCTTCAGTTCCTCGCCTATTCTAAACCTCTCTTCCTCCATATCTTACATCTCCACATAACACAAAGAAGGGACTTTGTTTGCTTGACCTAAACTATCTATCTTCTTTTGCTTCTTTTGCCATTCTCTTATCCCATTTCACAAGCCTGAGTTCTTCAATAGCATGCCCTATTTTCTCCACCCCCTGAGGCACCGTGGTATTACAAAAGGGGCTGTAGATCCTTGTGGAGCTCTGGCTGTAAAGCACATTTAAATAATTACAGCACTGCCTTAAGATGGTGTTTCCTCATTTACTTGGGGGGGGGGCACTGTTAGTGCGCCTCCTGAAAGTAGTACCCTGGAGGGGCTAAAGGCTGTCCCATGAACCCTTTAAACACTCTGGCTGAACTTTCTTATGACCTTATGGTTGGTGTAGTTAGAAGAGCTGATAAACTTGTGGTACCGTCTTCGTTACGAAGTAAGTTACTGGATCTTATGCATGAAGGGCATTCAGGCATGTCTGGCATGAAAAGAAGATGTAGGTGTGATTTCTGGTGGCCAGGCATGGACAAGGATGTCGAAAGGTGTGTAAGGAATTGTGCCGCTTGCACATGCAGTGACAAATCCCATGTCTCCCAAGAAACTACAATCTCTGCTGTCTCATTTCCTGACGGACCATGGCAGAAGTTAGCTATGGACATTTGTGGTCCGTTCAGTGTTGGTAATATTACCGGGAAGTTCGCCATTGTATTAATGGATTATTATAGCAAATGGCCAGAGGTTGCATTCGTTAAGGAAGTTAAAGCTTCCAGCATTGTTAACTTTTGTGAGGAGGTTTTTCATAGGGAAGGTTTCCCTGAAAACATTACGACTGACAATGGCCCCCAGTTCATCGCTTCTGAGTTCCTTACTTGTAAAACACTCCCCTTACAGGAAGGAGCAGTGCAGTTACTCAATGCACCTGCCTGCAGAGGGATCTCCGTACCCCTTTGAAGTGCATGCCTAGGTGCCTCCAGCTCTATGAAAGACGGAACAGGTCCTTTAAGCAGCGGCTGCATTTTCCACTAAGACACTGCTCCCAGGCCAGGCACGAGTACACAGATGCCCTAGGTGTAGGGCATTGATGTAATAGGCAGGGGTGCCGGGATTCAGCGGCAAAAGAAGACTCAATAATGTGGCAGCATTTTCTGAATTTTGCAAAAAGAAAATGCAAATTATGTGGCAAACTGCGTTACATTTTGTGATCGTTTCAGTTCATCGTTTTGTCATTTTTACACATTAACAATTTCTAGACAAAGGTTTCACCTTATTAGTACTAGTTTAACACCCATATACAGGGCTCTGTAACTGGAAGGTGAACAGTCAACCTTTGTGAAGTGCCTTCTGCTACACAGCAACAAGCATTGCCGCATTTTTAGTAACTTTTTATCCATTTGAGCTAGAATTTTTTTTTTTGTTAAAATCTGCAAATTATGCAGTAGATGACGGATTATCAGGCACATGCAGCAAATACACAGGTATGCCAAATACACAGCAGCTACAGAATCTCATAATACCTGTGTCCCTGGTAATAGAGCCGCACTGCCTTAGTCTCCGCCATGGGTAAACTGTTTAAGATGTGCCGTGGTGCGGACTGGGGTAATGAACCTCTACCATAATAAATCCCCATTATGGTAGAGCAATTGAGCTGTTAACATCCTCATCACATATCATGAATCAAAGTCAAGTCACCTCTGATCCCATTGGCTTTACATAAAGGGACATCACAATGATTTTGAGCCTGTTAAGTCATTAAAGTAATATTACATAGGATATATTTACAATGAGAGTAAAAGTCTCAAAATGTCTTTAGATAACCATCCCTTTCTGTAAAAACAAATTCATAGACCCGTTCTGCGCCCGTGCAGCAGTTACAATGGGGTCATGTATGGCACTAAACGTATTATGTGTCTGCCGAGCACTTTATTCAGCCCCTAGTGCACTGCCACAGAGCGCAGCGCATGCTTTTTTATGCAATTGCACCTACGCATTTAACTCCTTGAATGTGTCTGAGTTGTTGCATGAGCTGCAAACAGCACACCTCCGAAACAATGAACAGAAATTGTCTCTTTCGTGTCTGATTATCAGCAGCACATGTAAACTGTATTTATATATCGCTTACTACCCCTGAGCTGCGGTCCGTGCAGGTAAGCACATGGGGCGGGGGAGGGGTGGAAGTCTACAGACAACGGAATAGGGAAAATTAAGTAAGTAAATAATTCCTATTCCATCGTCTATCGTCATCGTCCTCCCCTCCCCCCCCCTCCTCCCCCCCCCCCCCCCCAGTTAAATCTATATGCTCTAGAATAGATAGGGCAATTACATACTCTGGCACACGGCTATGCCCTGTGTGACAGCACATTCTCATGATACAGGTCCAGGTTGCTAAAGACACTCGGGAAGGGCGTCTAGAAGCGGAGATTCGCAGGGCGCAGGGGTTCCGAGGGATCCTGCAGAGACCACGTGTGGCACACCTCAAAGTGCACGTTTATGACGTCAATGCTTTTCTTCTCCCTTCATTTTCTCCTCTCTGATGGGCCTAGCCTTTTCTGCCTCACCTCTCTATCTGCTACTATTCCCGCTCTTTCGATTATATATCTCTCTCTCCACCTTCCCAGTTACTTTTCTCTTTCTCTGCTGACCTTAACCCTCTGCTCAACTCTTTGTTCTCCTCCTCCTTTCTTCTCCTTCCCTCTCTCTCCGGTTAAGCGCCCATTTTACCGAGCATCTAGCTTTTATCTCAGTGCACAGATTTAAGCCCTTCTTCTCGGGCTTTAGCAGGTAATTTCTCTTCAGAGAGACAGTTCGAGGCTTCACCATGTCTTAAATGAATGTCTGCTCCCTTCCCCTCTCAATATTTTCTCTCTCTCTCACACACACACACACTCCTTCGACTCTCTCACTCTCCTGCCATCTCCACTTGTTTGTTTTTCCTTTGAGGCTGACTGTTGCAGCCCACAGCCTTTGAAACAGGGCCAGTCTCCTCAGCCCGGGGCCGCAGAGCGTAATCCTATTAAACGTATCTCGGCCTCCCTGAACCTGCTAACCGTCTGCGTTGAGTGGAGGTCCTTCCAGCTGGTAAAGACATTGCTCATTTTTTGGCAGCGAGCCGTGAGCGCTTCTCGGGGACTTAGGTTATGGATCAACTCCCCTCAGCTGTTCTAATCTTACAAGCCCAGCCAAAGAGTCTGCAGATTAAACGGCACTGTGGCGGGAAATGCTCAACAGGCTCTCCCATAGGTATTCTGTCCTGTTGGGACAGCCAGAGAGTTCTTGGCAGGCCGCGGTCTTCTGGAAGACAGATAGGGACGGAGAGAGGTCTCTGAACGTCTGGCAAAAAACCCAGGGCTTTGCTTGTCTTGTGAGTGACTTCAAGCAGTCCCTCCCAGCCTAGCAGAGCTTCCTGCCTCTCGGGTGTCCCCTATGTATCTATATAAGCTGGGGCACCGGAAAACAGGATTATTGTCCAACTGTGGTGGTTTCCACATAATTCAAGATTTATTACATTTGCCACATATTCCACCATCCACTGCATAATTCCCCATGTTCCAGTGGAACAACAGAGTCCACTCAGAATACTCGGACAGGCCACACTGCCCGAATTTACAGGACCCCTGTGATGTTAGCTCTAGGGGTGCAGACTTAAAGAGTGCTGGTTTGAATCACTACTTGTAAACGGACCCATGATTTATGCATAATATTTATATGACATTCATTCAATAAATGTATGTTAAAATGAAAAAATAGCAATATAATGTGTCCAACAATATATTGCCTAATGCAGCATTCATTTAATCGCCAAGGCACTTCGCTAAGTGACATCAGCTAGTTTAAATAAAATGAAATACTGGTCAAGGAACGGGTGGGCGAAGCTCGCGGAGGTCTATTTCGCGGAATTCCGCGGAGTTGAATAAAGTTCTACTGGCACCAACTCCCAAGAAATAGCATATAAAAGAGCCCTCCCCTGACTGCAATCATGCAAGGTCTCTTTTGGCTTCAGGTTGGTCTGACATCCTGCAGCCCCCATGAACTGCACGGATATATGATATGCAGTACAACTTGAATGTTTTATAGAACAATGGCACCCAATTAAATTGGTCAGGGACCTTGTGTAATCGTTATGTTATGTTATGTTAAATAGGTCTTCTATAGCGCACGGCTACTCCGAGGAGTGTCCCGGCGCTTTGTACTACATGACCTAAGAAGGAACAAACAAAACATAACACTAAGGATAAGAACAAGATGGTCACGATTCCGAACAGGGCAGGAGGTCTCTAGCAGGTAAAGAGCCAAGTCTTTAAGCCCTTCATGAACGCAAGTAAATTAGGCGTGGAACACAATGTCAGAGGTAAGGAGTTCCACAGCTGTTGAGCTAACAACCTAAATGACCGTCCTCCCATGCGGGCTTTTTTTATTCGGGGGACTACCTCAAAGAAGAGGGACTCCGATCTCAAGTATCGTGCCGGATGGTAAAAAGCCAGCCTCCTTTGCAAGTATTGAGCTCCCGTGGCATGCAAAGCTTTGTGTGCCAGCATCATAGCCTTGAATACTATCCGTTTCCGGATGGGGAGCCAATGTAAAACTTGCAATAGGCTAGAGGCACTGGCTCGCCTATGAAGGCCAAAGATGGCTCGCGCGGCAGCATTCTGGGCCACCTGTAGACGTTGTAATAGGTACTCCGGGAGGCCAAGATACAAGATGTTTGAATAATCCAATCTGGATCCAATGAGGGCCTGAACTGTCGTTCTCCTGTGTTCCTCAGAGAGCAACGGAAAGAACTTCCGGAGCATCCTGAGAATGCCAAAACATGTTCCTGAGATTTGAGCGTCAACCCAATATCGATTTTAATTCCCAGGTTCTTGGCAGACTGGGATGAATGAGCTGGAGGGAACATGTCGGCGGGCCACCACCCATGCCAATCCGGATCAGATGGACATCTGAAAAAAAGTATCTCAGATTTATCTGAGTTGCACTTGAGGCTGTTCATCTGGAACCAATTGAAAACAGCCCCAAGGCACCCACAGATACTATCGCCATCAAATTCTTCACCCTTCCGGCAGGTGAAGAGAAGCTGGGTGTCATCGGCGTAGGATACGATCTTGGCCCCGAGGGACTCCACCAATGTCGCCAAAGGGGTCATAAAGATGTTAAATAGAGTTGGGCTCAACACGGAGCCCTGAGGAACTCCGACTCCCAAAGGCGACATCTCAGCGGATCCAGGAAAGGCCCAGACCGTTTGTCCGCGGTTGGCTAGAAAAGAACGAAACCAACTGAGCACCGTCCCCCTCAGACCGACCTCATGAAGTCTTACGAGGAGATCCTCGTGGGGGACGGTGTCAAAGGCCGCCGACAAATCCAGCATGACCAGCATCACCCTGCCTCCAACATCCAGCGTCTCCTTAACGACCTCCGAGACCTCCAATAGCGCTGTCTCTGTGCTTAAATTGGGGCGGAAGCCTGATTGAGACACAGTGGTCCCTAGACAGGGGAAATGAAGAAGACCAGATGAATATAGACTCAAAATCAGTCATATATTTGGGACAGTCCAGCCAGACAGGGTATTTTTAATATTCAAAAATTCAAACAAAAACCATAAAGAGGGACACCAGCCTGCATCCTACTGGACATACGAAACAAACAAAAGATACAAAATGGAGAAACAGAAAAGGCTCATGCAAATTTGACTTGTTTGTACGTTGCACATTCACATAGTACAAACAAGGATAAAGTGGGACACCATGGCTCATAATTAATACTCATTTGGAATGTGTAACTGGTATACATTAAGTCGACAGCGTTTCGATCCCTTTAACAAATATTAGGATCATCATCAGGACATTGACATTCACATACCTGAAAACAATTGCCTTCAATCAGTGCAGGGAGCACTGTGATTGACAAATGAGCTGCGTGAGCGGCTGTGATAAAGCAGCATCAAGGTGGGCAGCAGGAGCTTAACATTGTAACCAATATCTATGGAGATAATGCAAAAGTTGGTGTGAGCCGCGTCCGCGGTATCACACATGGATAAGGGGAGGGTCGGGGTTGACCTTGATACAGTGATAGGTTGGATTAGCTGCCTCTACGTGGCCGGCGTTTTTGGGCGAACTTGAAAACACCTCGACTGTCACCGTGCTTCTATCGATGAATGTGTTAACAAAAATACCAGTTGAACCATGTGTTTATATCACAAGCGGAAGCCAGGTTGGGGTTCTTGGTTTGGCCATAGCAGTTTTTTTTTTATCAAACACCTTGCAAGCGCGTCATCATTACTTAATCAGTGCCCTCAAAAGCGCCGGGCCTGCAGTTGGATCGTGCTGTCCACCGACGGGCGATGCTTTGTAGCATGTGCATCATGAAGGGCCCGCGCCTTCAGAGACTTGGCATTGCTGAATTAGGGGTTTCCTTTTCCTTTCCATGCAGGGCACCTGGAGTGGAGTAATGTGCAGCCGGCCTCAGGATGATACCTCAGTGCAGTATTTCATTTGTAAAAAGTGCTGTGGCCGAACGTTTTCAGAAGCCCACTTTTTCCACGCTGTCGAATTCTAGAGTGTGGAACACTTTGGATGGTAGTCTTGATTCCCCTCAAGTCTCAACGTCACCACCAGAAGCCCCTGCCCTTTATCTTGCTTCTGTGGACTCTTTTTATTCCCTGCTTTCTCCCTCTGTGATTTGTTCTCTGACTTTTGCCTTCTCCTTGTGTACCCTTTTTTGTTTGTTTCTCTCTCATTCTCCATCAATGCCTGATGTTGTAGTCCCAAAAAAGATTGCTGGTGCCCCCCACCTGCAACTTTCGGCTCAAATTGAGACATGAATGCAGTTCAATATTGTACTGTAAAACAATGGCAGATGATTAGTGACACTAAAATTCAAGGAGGCGACTTTTACCATATAATGCACATTTTAAGAGTTTTGTTAAATGAATTAACATTAATGGTGTACAGCATGGGGGCTTTTATTCAATTTGTATATATATTAGGTGTGGGACATGGTTACCTGGCAATCTCACTGCATAAGAATCCCACTCGGAGTTGCACTGTTTGGGATCATCACCTGTTAAACAACACACCAGCACCATCCACCAAGAAAATAAGATTGAAAGCACCATCTACTGTGAAAAGAGGATCATCACCGGTATAAAACTTCTGACTCCATACTGATGCATATTCAGACTCTGACACTACAGTTCCCTGCAGAAAGACAGTTGACAAAGCTATTCTCTTTGCAGAGAATGTTGACAGCATTAGCCTCAGTACAAACGTGTGTGGTTTCTCCTGCAGAAAGACCTGTCTATATTTTTTTTTAGCTTAATGGGGCCCAATTTAAAGCACTGATAAGGCCTGTAGTTAGTACAATAACACCGTAACACATTCTGAATTTCTGTTACCACTTAATACAGCGGGGCACGTTGCTGAAGAGCAGATGGTAGATTCTCTCCATTCCTGGGGCATTATGCAGCGTTTTTAATGATGAGGATTTGAAATTGTCTCCAGCCTCAAACACACCACCTCAGTCTCAGGAAAAGGAGCAGGAAAGCGTGCAGGCAGTGTTTCCAAACGTGGTTTCCACCAACAGTCCAACTTGCTGCGTGCCTCCTGATTGGCTGTGAAGGTTTTGGCTTTCACATTCGTATTCAGCACTAACAGAGTGCACTATGCGAATGTAGTCAGAGTAGCCATACTAGGTGTAGGAAGTAACTAGAAAACTCTAGTTGGGACTCAGGCGCCAGCAAGGAGTTTTTGCTGAATTCCACACTCCTAGCGGAGCACAGAGTGCCAAAAACTCAGCAAACTCCGCCAGCAAAGTGGAGTTTACTGCCTAGACCTAGATTGAATAAAATCAAATAGCATAACATTGATCAGATCATGGGGTGCCTCTATCCTAAGTGTTAATATGCTGTTGTCTGAAGGTCACGGTACAGTGAGTTAAAGTCATACAACCCGGAAGCAATACGTAGAAGACATAATGTAACAAGAAATAATTTTCTTTTATTTAAAATCATTTATTTTTATTACTTTGAAGGAATATGGCTTAATAGTGAGTTTTTTTAAACAAACGTTTCCATAATCAAACCAGTTATTTCCAATGCTTAGAAATAGACAAAGTGTGCTATGAATCACAAAATGAAAGCTAATAATAACAATATTAATGATGATGGGGATAATTATAATAATAATAAAATAATGTATTATTATTGTTGTTAATATTAATCAGCATCGTTCACCATTGCTGGAACAGTGGAATCCTGCCTGCCAAATAGAATACTTCCTTAATGGGATTATAGCTCCTGTTACATGCTGAGATGTGGACTAATTATTTGTCCCCAATCTAAGGGCAAACACTGGGGAAAAGAGGGAGTGCTGCAGGAGCAGGTAACACCTCTTTCTTAAAAGATAGAGTGAAAATAGTGGCTCCACTATCTCCTAACCCTCCCTTATCATCTATACTCTGAAGCAGTCAGTTTAGGCATAGCTGTTCAGGCTCTTCCTTGCTTTTACTGAGAGGAAAGGCCAATCAGACCCCCAACAAAAGTTTTAAAAAAACATATAAAAACGGAGTTAGAATTTTTCACACAGTTTGGTTAAGTGGAGAAGTATAAAGTAGTTTGTTTGTTTCTTTGTTCAGCCCAAGACAATTTTGTCAGCAGGCCACAACTCCACAATTCAGTGGCTGAAGATTCAAGGACAATCAGGGGCAGCCCCTGTGCAATGGCAGAGAAGTGTCGCCCCACTAGCTAAGTGCAACCAGCAAAAAAAATAAAATTATATTTTAATATCTTTTTGTTTTTAAGCATCGTACCCAGCCAGTATATACAGGAAAGGTGGGGCCGAGACATAAGAGGGGGAGGAGGAGTGCTAGGTGCACTCCCTAATGCTTATGTGTGATTGGCCGGTCATCTCAGGCCACCCAAAACACTCATGCGTACTTAAGTTTCCCTAACCCGTCTGCATTGAACAGCCGGGTTAGAGAAACTCCACAGAATCCCTGAGCCAAGTGTCTTTCAAGCCCACTCAGGCCAATCCCCATGCTGCTATGCAGCATGGAGATTGGACAGGTAGTCTGTGACATAGTCACAGTCTTTCTGCTGGGACAAGGAAATCCCAGTAACGATGTGCGATGCGGGAGGTGGCCTACAGCAGGTAAGCTTATCTTTATTTTTTTTTTATTATTATTTTATTCACTCCCTTGTCTGCCTGCGCCCTTTCCCATGCTCCCCCCATGCTTCCTCCTCCTGGCCCGTCCTCTTTTTGTATGTGGTGGCCGCCACTGAGGACAATATACATGTCTATGTACGTCCCCTCAGAAATAACTTAAGCTCAGAAATCATAAAAATGGCAGGCAGGTGATAATTTGATGTGGGTGGAATGTTTCATTACCACCGTGGAATTGGCAGAATGTCTGTCACTCTGTGTTACTCTTTAACAGGGAGTTCCTGACAAATGTGAGCGAGATTTGGTGTCCTGTCCGCGATTTTCTAACGCGGGCAGAAGTGAACGGTCATAGTCAGAGAGCTGCTGCTTAGGTAGATATGCTGCAGCTCGAGTAGATTTTCTACTCAAAAGGCAGAAAAATCAGCTTGAATGGTGTGTGCTTTTGCACAACGCATTGTGTCGTTCACACTGATTGTTCGGCACTGCTCGCTCTACTGGTGCTAAATTGCAGTGGGAGCAGTGGGAGCTACATATTTTCCACCCATTAGCGGAACTCTGCAGAATCTCAGAGTTTTTTATTTAACTCAGCGGAATTCCCCAGAATGAAACTCAGCGACTTCCGCCCACACCTAGTGATGATCAAATTCTGGGTACATATCACATAACATATGAGTCTTTGAGTCATACACAGTGCAATTATTTGTTCTGTTCATTGTCTTGATTATGTTAGCATATCAAGTCAGCACTAAATGTTTTACTCAGTCTTTCAATTTGATTGACATTTCAGCTCATCGTGCATGAATCTCTAAGACACAAAGGCCCATAACATTTGCAAAACTTGGGCATTCCTTGCTGACCAGAGCACTGAGATCTTTATTTGGCATGTTATTACTAGCTGTACTGTCAGCCAATTGATATTTGTTCCATGATTGAAGATGCTTTTATAAAGAGTAGAGATATGGAAGTACCTGCATGAACTTGAATATATGTATAAAAGGCCATCCAACTTTTCATAAACTCCTAAAGGTCTGTTGCATTACACTGTTTAGGTCTCCCCTACCAGACAGCTTTTAGTATTCTTTAGGTGAAAGTCTCTTGTGGAGGACACCAACAATTTACAGTGAGCTAAGTGCAAGTCCATTGCTTACCATTGGTTGGCTTTATTGTCACTCTCTATTGCTTGCTTCTTCTTCAAGGGCTTGCCTTTCTCTTATTGTGTTTGTCCATCCACAGGAGAATACCTTTTTACCATCTCTTTGCTTGGATGATTTGTATTTTTCCACTGGCCACATATAGAGAGCTATAGTTTAGATGTCACTTGCGCTGTGCTTGCAAAATATTTTGTAAAGAAAAATAAAATCATAAAAGGGGCTTAGAGCCGGCCCATTACTTACCTATACTTACCATTGGTTGGCTCCCACATCGCTCTTGTTTACTTGCTTACTATTGGTCAGTGCTTCCTCCTCGCCTCCGCTTCATCAGGGGCTTTAAATCTTCAGCCAGTGGAGCTTGCACAAAGTACTGCTTCCTGCAGCCAGTGTCATTCCATTAGCCGCAGGCTCAAGAACTCTTTTTAGTGCTAGCCCTGCTAGCCCTCTCCTTCACCACCCACCCTTCTATCACTGTTGCTGCTCCCTTTCACCTGTTTTCACTGTATGGCTATGCACTCCTCCCCACCCGCCCTCCTCACTCCACTTACTTCCAAGCTTTGAATTTATTATATTTACATGAAAGCCAATGGCACAAGTGTCAGAAACACATTTGCACTGATAGAATGTTATCTTTCTTTTGACACTTGAAGCAGAAAATGAACCACACAAAAGAAATAGAAAACGTGAGAGATGTGGCTTAGCTTTACCCCCTAAAAAACAAGCATTGGCAATGAGTTTTGCGTATGCGAGACCTATTGAAGTTGTCAATGTTTTTTTCAACATGTTGCAGAGCAGTGAGGGCAGCTGTGCAACATGGCTTAAAATAAGTTTTTTAAAAGCATTATAGAACAGCTGGCATTGACCGCATCATAGCTCTTTTGTTTGTTTACCTTAAGGCATGTTACACGGCAGACCGAACTGCTCCGCACCATGTTGAAAAAAAATTGACAACACCAATAGGTGAAACCTACTGGCAATGCCAATGCTTGTTTCTTATACTTTCAGCATACCAAAGGAGTGCACATGTTTTCTAGCTTTCTCCCTCCTGTGCTGCAACCACCCCACTCTCTCCACACGTCCTCATCCCTTTCTTTCCCCAGTTCATTCACTGCTTTTCAAACCCCTTTTTCTTTCTTTCCTTTTTTTATTGCTTTTCGGCCAAAAAGTCTTCTTTTTTGCTATCTTGCTCTGCCCAATCACTGTTGCTCCTCTAGTCGTTTGCTAACCTTTAACTCTTTTGAAAAATGTTGTATTCAAGTTTGTTTTTTGTAGGATATGGTCGCTTTCTATTACTGCCAGACTGATCCGCTGTGCAAAAAGCGCTTTTGTGCAACTAAAATTATATATATTTTTATTTATCAATCCAGATGGCACCCACCATCTTGGGTCAGAAAACATAACAAATAAGAAAACAGTGCTGCCTAGGGAATGACACAGGTGTAACAGTTGCATCATTATACCTTTTTTGGCCTTTTGCTTTGCCAATGTTGCACAGCATCGGCAAAAATTTATTTCACTTTTTGCAATTGCGGCTCAGAATTAGCAGAGCCAATAGGTCAATAATGTGAGATTTACTGGCTTTGGCAATGTTGAACATCCACTGTTTCCAGTATCCCTTTTGCTCAACCATAAATCATGTGTATGTATTCTTAACATTAGCTTAAAAGTGTCGCCTGTCCTCAAAGCAACAGCTCCATTAAAGTCAAGTGACCATTACATTGTTCCTTGCTTATTTATAAGCGGTTTCATATTCTTGTATTCATTTTTTGAGTGTTTCTTGTTTTGCCAACTAATAACATCTATTTTTAGATTGAACTTTGATAATTCCCTGATGTGTATGTCAGTTAGTCAGTCAGTCAAAAAAACAACTTTCTTTGGTTTATCACAACCATAAAGCACACAATAAAATGTATAACAATCAAGGTTTAAAAGCATCGTATTATCAAATAAAACTTTTGAAATATTTACAATTTCTCTACATTTCCCAGACTTGATCCAACCCCAAGCATTTATTCTTTGTCCGCTTTCAATAGGAGGTTGTCCACTAGTGTCATGAATTTTACACCAGCCAAATTAAAATGTTTGATGAGCCCCCCATCCAGCGTATTACCGCCTGCCTGCAAGTGCGGATCTTTAAGTCAATTAAAGATACTTTTAGCAGCTTCCTTCTTTCGACTTTTAAGGTGTCGCAAACGCACATCAAGTGGCATATGGATTCTATACAATATCCACACAGATGACAATTTTCCACTTGTTGTTTGCTTTTCCAGGTGGGGACCAAATCCTTCGAGTTGTGGTCACCTAATCTGTACGCCATAATTTTTTTTTTTATGATAGTCGAAAGTGAGCTGCTAAGTAGGGTTGCGGGTTTAGTTTTGTATATGATTTTATTACTGCCCAGCCGTGACGACGTTTGGTCAGTCTTCTTTTGTCTTCCATAAAGGATAGTTTCTTGGCCATGGCATTACTCGCTCTGTTAAACGATGTTCTTTCCAACTTGCTATCCCAGGCTTCGTCAATCTCTAGTGCTTCCAGGGCTGTACACAAGTAATCGCCCCATGTGTTTGTATTTTTTTGGTCAAACTGAGACTTTATTTTGGTCCAGCATAAGTTGTTCGGCGATCCGGGTTCTGATGCTCTGAATTCCCAGCACAATTTTGCCAAAGTTGCTTTTCTTTGATATTCCTGCTTCTGCAGACCGAATTCCAAGCGTATCTGTGCTGTGATGCTCCTTTAGAGAGGTTAAAAACTGCTTTATATACTTTTGTCTGCAGTTTATTTAAAATGGCAATTTCTTGGCCATGCCATATTTCCAGGCCGTCTGACAGAGTTGGGAGCAGTTGTGCTGCCATCATTTTGAAAAGGTGACCTTGGGAAGGACAATACAAATTCTTATGCAGCTGTTTGTAGGCAACATTTAATAATTGGGCTTTTGCTTTTATATATATTTTTTGATCCACAAAGGACAAACTTCGGCCCAATTTAACGCCCAGGTATTTATATGAGCTAAGTTCCTCAATTTGTGTATCCTTTGAATGCCATTTATATTTTCCTGGCCTAGGGCCTGCTAATCTTGCAACTTTCCAGCAGTCTGTAAGAGTCCATATCCACCCCTTATAGTGTGGCGGCCGAAATAGGCGGTACCACAACTGGCACAGTTCTCCTCCCCTCCTTATTGTCATGCACCACAAAAATCCCAGAAATCTGTTTCAGTATAATGACCCGCCCTTTCATCATTTCCTCAGAACCAGCCCTCTTCTCCATCCAAGCTATTTTTTAAGGTCTGGAATGAGGAAATACCTTTTAATTTTAATAAGAATATATATACCACACACTTGCAACCAGTAACTTTCATCAGCTTTCTTTTTCCATTGATCTGTCAGTTTTTCATTCAAATGTTTATTCTTGTCTTCGCAGCATATAACAGAGAGTAGGGTCAGCCTGCTTCCATTGGCTTACCTCTTTCAGAGTGACAGCATTTTGTTCTTGCGCAATGTGCACTGACACAAAAAGTAGTACCCTTGTACAGTTTTACAAAAACATTAACAAACGTTGACAAAGTAAAAATTTGGCGTCCAATGCAGACTATTTGACTTTGCCGATGGTTGTTAGGTGTCTGGCTTTCACTTTCAAGTCACCTTTTAGTGACAGGAGTAGGGTAAGAATTCACAAATAATAACTGTGTCTGCAGCCCTAACCTCGGAAAAAGTTAATGGTCGTTGTGTTTCGGAAATTCTGCCGGTATGAATCTCGATGTGTGGATGAAAGCCAGGTAATGGATAAAACAAGGTCAATTGAAGGGCACTACAAGTAACAGCCTTGTGGGCACAAACCAATGAGAAACAAGGCAACAGGGTAAAGTCTGGTCAGGGTGCGACGTGACAACTGACAGTGCCAACTCCAGCACAGCTTTCTTACAGTATTTATTTTGGCTGTCATGCTAAGTTTGTCTTATGCACTCGTGCGTACTGATAGGGGAAGGAATGCAGCATACAGGAAGTGTGGCTGCAAAGATGCGCGTGAGCGAAGATACCTGTGGCTTGACATGGCTGAGCACCAACTAACCTGCTCTTTTGTGCCGCACTTTCTTTATAAGGGATAGGTTTTCAGTATCCTTGCTCCCAAACATTAGATTCGATACAATCTCACCTGGGTAAATTATAGCTGCATAATAGAAAGGTTTGTAGGTTCAAAGTTCAGCATCTTGAATTTCGACTCCGAAATGAACATAGAAAAGTATGTAGCTGCTACATCATAAAACTCCTCATAAGACTGTAAATAGTCCTTAAAGAAAATAAAGTTATGTATTTAATTATGTTTAAATTAAGGGGATTGTGTCAACAAATGCACAACACTGATTTTAGACCTTCAAGCCAATATACAAACGCATTAATACTTGCAACAATTAGTGAGAGCAGTAATTATTAGCCTTTGCCCCTAGCACTAAGCTCAAGACTAACCCCGAATTTAACCCTAAAAATAACTCAGCACCAAAATGTGCAAGTACCAGAGCAGTCTGAATGCAGAGCATGCAGGAATGCGATGGTGTGACCTATTGCCATGTTTACACTGGGATATGGCAGCAACAGGGTATGACTGTAGGGCAATCTGGCAGTGCCAGAGTGGCTCATCTAACAGGTCAGTGTGTCGGACGTTTATTTTTTTTTAGGTCTCGCCTAGGCAGCGCGCATGCGCTGCTCTAGGAGATGACCTTTAGAAATCGGTCATCTACTTTTCAAGCACACTTGTGCTTGTGGTGGCATCCACAATGCGGAAGCAAGCAGCTGCACGGCAACCATCTATTAGCATGGCCGTGCGCTTATTCCCCCGCTCCCGCTAGGGGCAAGTTAGCACTAGCATGTGTGCTTTAAAACAGCAGCGGCGCGTCAACCATCTTTTCAGCAGAACTGAACCGCCGAGCACAAGTGAGGATGTTCTTCTTACAAAATGATTGTTGCACTTAAGGACCGCCTTCACCGTTGTGCGTGACTCTTGAGTTGCCAAATAGTCCCTTTTCAATGTTAATGAAAGCAAGACACTGCTTTAGACCTTGTTCGCAAAAAAATTGTAGGACATGCCAAGTTCCTGAAATGTCCACGCGATATGTCAGATGCAAAAACATCCTACATTTTATTTAACGACTGTAGTTCTTCAGTTATGATGAATGAGGGAACGACAAGAACCAGAATGCAAAGTGGGTTGAACTGGAAAGGCCGTACTAGGTAAGTATCACAACTCACACAAGAGAACTCTGTGTTTGAAAAGGGACATATGATCACCTTGAAAACCTCAATCACCGAAGGCTGTCTCCCACAGCCAGAATGTTTATTTTAGGGACAGCAAGAAGGATCTCAGAGTACAGACTGAGGCGGTGTGCATATTTAAGTAACCATCTCCTGAAGCACCCCATAAACTCTTGCCGTGCCGGGCTGTGTGAAGTACTCTGACTTCAAAGGTGACCTTGCGCCCCTAAGGAATGTTTTTCTTCCTGTTTCCCGCCACCCCCCAGGGAGGCGCTGCTTTCATGAATAAATGATGATCTCCCCTGCTTGAAACTGTGAAAGGATAAAGCCGCTGCCAGCTGGTCACACCACGTTTTTATTTGCTCTGGTTAGCAGACCCTCCGCCTCCAGATAAAAAAAAACCTAGAGTTCAGAGGTTGAACTTCATTGACATTCAATTCGCACATCAGATAAGCATTGTTTCGAAATCTCAAATTGTCCAATGCCAAGTGCGATGTAGCTTCCTCCGTTCCAGTGACTGCCTTGCTATTTCATTTATAATCCTGCTTTTTATATAGGAAACACACACAAATTAGTACTTGACTGCAAAGAAAATACCAGGACTGGGCGAACTGGCAAGAGCAATTTAAGATTATTTCAATGTGTCTCCTGAATATTTTTTGCCCTTCTGCCCACTTTCTCCCCACCCATAAACAGAATATTGAAGCCACCCTCTCCCCACCAATAACAGAATAATGAAACTAGAAATGGCAGCACAGTAGGTAGCCCTGAAAAGTTTAGGCTTGAACACCAGATTAACTCCATGTCATCCAGGACACTGTGTTCCAGCCCTAACACCAGAACACATTCTGACATTTGTAGTAGTGGTGTACTTTAATAGAAGCAGTTGAACTAAGCTCAAGTTTAATACTACAATCAGGGCACAAATCATAAAAAAAGTGGAGGGGACTAATTAATCTAAGCAGTATGCAAGTGATATTATAGCGCATGACATCACGGCGCGTGAGATCATGCATGGCATCACAAGAAGTGACATCAGATCTTAATAGACATGTGTTTAGCAGTTCTTTCATGAGTATATTTGAGTGCGTTGTGAGATTTAGCAACTGTGATTTTGCATCTGCGTTGTGCGCAACAACGTGACGCAGCCCTGACACAACGTTTGAGCTTCGATTTATACTTTTTGTTAAACAAACTCTTCCACAAAGAAATTAGCAAAGAACATTGGTCCTTAGACTAAAGGGAAAATTGTTAAGACAATAAATATAGACTAAATAGGACTATATTTTTTAAGAGTTGTCCAGCCGGACAGTTTAATATCTTAATAAGGAAGATCACAGAGAAATATGACACACAGTGTGATGGAAATGGGACACCAGCCGATGTCCGACTAACCCACTGGGGGGCACAAACAAAACGTAAAAGTAACAGGCAAGGTTGGGTCATCTAGATATCATAAATCATAAATAAACAATCCACAAGTATACACATATGCATGAACAATTCTAGTCAACTATGCATTTAGTGCATTCAGGTCGACGACGTTTCGAACCATACACAATATCGGTTCATCTTCAGGACAGACAATGATTGCCTAAAGAAATTACTCCTTCAATTGATACCACAGTGGGGTGAGGCTGAAAATTGGTTTCAGCACGAATTGCAGGGATATATTATTGTCGAAAGTGAAAGTAACGGGCGAATTAAAGAATTCATCAGTTTAGGGCAATGCCTTGAGCCAGATGATCGGAGGGTCAGTAATGCAGGTCCACAATGGGGGTCCTTGCAACGCGAGAGGGATCTTCGCGGCTCAAGATCCCTCTCGCGTTGCAAGGACCCCCATTGTGGACCTGCATTACTGACCCGCCGATCATCTGGCTCAAGGCAATTCGTGCTGAAACCAATTTCAGCCTCACCCCACTGTGGTATCAATTCAAGGAGTAATTTCTTTAGGCAATCATTGTCTGTCCTGAAGATGAACCGATATTGTGTATGGTTCGAAACGTCGTCGACCTGAATGCACTAAATGCATAGTTGACTAGAATTGTTCATGCATATGTGTATACTTGTGGATTGTCTATTTATGATTTATGATATCTAGATGACCCAACCTTGCCTGTTACTTTTACGTTTTGTTTGTGCCCCCCAGTGGGTTAGTCAGACATCGGCTGGTGTCCCACTTCCATCACACTGTGTGTCATATTTCTCTGTGATCTTCCTTATTAAGATATTAAACTGTCCGGCTGGACAACTCTTAAAAAATATAGTCCTATTTAGTCTATATTTATTGTCTTAACAATTTTCCCTTTAGTCTAAGGACCACTGTTCTTTGAAAAAAAGTACCTACCCAAGGTCCTTAGCATATTGCGCCCTGGGTTCCCTTGTTTTGTCTAAATAACAAAGAAATTGGCAGCAAGGAGAAATATGGCAGTAGATCTTTTCTTCATAATATATTGAAAATTCTGCATTTTAAAGTATTTAATGTGGTTAGTTCACCTGCTAACACTGGAGGTTAATGCATTTGCTGGTGAAATCAGTGTCTTGTTTAGTTCTAGTTTTAAATTAAAGTAGCATAGAGGATTAATGTGTCTTCTGCTAAGCACACCATTTAACATGCAAATGACAGATTTGTATTTAAAGTAGGTGGGTAGGTAGGTATGTGGGTTACTTCTTTTAACAGAAAGATCCTTTTGTTTACTTGCAGTTCATAAATTGTAATCCTTCTAATACAGCACAATGAGCTATGAAGGACGTGACTCCTACACCTTGAACCCTCATTGTCTTATGTAACACATCCTGCACATTGATTTACACACATATGGTATATTGTCAATGTATAATGTTTTCTTGTGATGTAAAGTTCTGTGACACCCTTCATTGGGGTGAGCAGCGCTATAAAAGAATAAAACAAAAAAGTGTTATTAAATTGTTATTTATGTAAATACTAGTACAGACAAACACTTCTGACATTCCTACGGTGCATGCATATCTCTTATATATAGGAACTGAACAAAGTCAAAAGCATGTCTCTCTTAAGTACCAGTGAAGTGATGAGCTGTGTGACTTTGTTTCCCTCTATAGTATTTTGGTGTGAGGCTCCAGATAATCCCCAGCCAGGATACTTGAACAAAAGGAGGCCTGATGCCCCCTTATCGTTGGCCTTTGTTTGGGCCTAGTTGGAGTTTAAAATTACAAACCCCGCTCGCCAGCATGCTGGTACTCGGAACACAGCAGCCAACATGCAGGCGCTGCTGAAAGTGTCCCAGTGTCTGAAGCCTACCCCGGGAGGAGTTCAGCTTATTTCAGTGGGGCCCAACTTCTGTCAGGCATAGCCAAGAGGTCTTGCTTTTGGGACCTTATAAGTATTTAGTTATGCAGCACAATATCCTTGGTGCAACAACAACAACCGTTGCATGGCTAAATACTTATAAGGTCCAAAAGGTGAGACCTATTGGCTAAGCCAAGGCTTGTTTGTCTGGTTGTGGGCCTGTTTAATGGCCTGGAGGACCGATTTTTTCTCTTGATTTGCTGATAATACCACAGACATTGCCCGCAACAAGCTTGAATGCATGCATGCACTCTCCCACACTTATACAGCGTGTCAGAACAAGGTGAAAACTGCTCCGATTTGCAAAATGAGGATCACTTTTTAAGCAGTCTGATACACAAATTGGCTCACATTTACTTCGGTGCCCGGGTCTTTTTTCTGTCCCAATAAGACCCTGAGCAACTCTACAATAAATGCAGCTCTCGGAAAATTGCATTTTTAAATCACTAATCACTTTGATCCTTTTTGACAAACAACAGCAAAAAAGGTCAGTTAAGTTTCATCTTGTAAAGTTCTGTCCAGTTTGGTAGGGGAGGAATGCGTGAGTATAATAATGCACTATTGATCAACTCAATTTAAAATAAAATATTTGTAAATGTATAAATATGAGGATTTGATTTTGTGAACATTTAGCCGTTAACTGGCTGGATATGAACCAATGTCGTTTTGCTGAATGTATTTTTAAAGTCTACTTTTCATTTCCAATAATTGTGTACTACAGAGTTTCAGTGGAAAATTAAGTTTTACTTGAGAAAGGATTTGGAAGCCCGAAACATGTTGGCTCCGACATCGTAATTCAAGCACTATTTGATCACTCTAGTGAAGTGCCAATCTATCTATCTATCTATCTATCTATCTATCTATCTATCTATCTATCTATCTATCTATCTATCTATCTATCTATCTATCTATCTATCTATCTATCTCTCTCTCTCTCTCTCTCTCTCTCTCTCTCTCTCTCTCTCTCTATATATATATATATATATATATATATATATATATATATATATATATATATATATGTATTACCTACTGGCTGTCGCCAGTAGGTATATATAGTTAGGATTTTTTCCCTATGGGATTTTTGAAAATTCTATGTCTAATAACTTTGGCGTTTGTGGACGGAATCGGCTGAAATTTTCAGGAAAATGGCACATTTTGTTTCTGAGCAGCCCTTGAAAATTTGGGGGTGTTTCGTCAAGGGGGGGCCGAGAAAAAAGGGGGGTCCCAAAACGCGTTTTTAAAATTGAGTTTTCCATAGGGCGGTTGGCCTCACTTTTAGCTCGAACGGCTGAATGGATTTGCACGAAACTTGGCAAAATTGTAGGGACTGTTAGCCCGATGTGCCTTTGCTAGGTCTCAATATATGTGCTCCAGTGGATTTTGAGAAATTAACGTTCAAAACAAGATATATATCTGTAACAGCGCTCCGGGCTGCGCTCCGGTCCGCTTACTTTTCGCGAAACGGAACTTTGCCATGCGAAGCTGATTGGCTTTCCGGTGTCTGTCAACATTCTAAACAGTCCGGAGCGGCCGCCATCTTATCTCTCGGTAGGATCGAGAGAGAAGAAGAGGTGAAAAACGAAGGGGGAATTTAATGAAAGGGGGCAAGGTATACCCCTCTTGACCCCCTAGGAATGATGTTGGGGTTATTAAAGGGTCCCGTGGGGAAAATAAAAAAAAATTGATTTTTCACAGTAGAAGCGCTTCCCGGGCCGCGAACTGGGCCGCAAACTGGTAGCGAAACGGGAATTCGCCATTTTGTGTTTCGTTTTAATTAAATTACTAGGTATAAGGGGGTGCGGGAGACGTATCCTAATCCCTTATGTTTTCTGAGGGTGGCTGAGGAGGCTCATATATGTTGATATATGTCTTCCAGCGGCTGTGCGTGCGCCATCTTATCTCTCGGTAGGATCGAGAGAGAAGAAGAGGTGAAAAACGAAGGGGGAATTTAATGAAAGGGGGCAAGGTAGACCCCTCTTGACCCCCTAGGAATGATGTTGGGGTTATTAAAGGGTCCCGTCGGGAATAAAAAAAATTGATTTTTCACGGTAGAAGCGCTTCCCGGGCCGCGAACTGGGCCGCAAACTGGTAGCGAAACGGGAATTCGCCATTTTGTGTTTCATTTTAATTAAATTACTAGGTATAAGGGGGTGCGGGAGACGTACCCTGATCCCTTATGTTTTCTGAGGGTGGCTGAGGAGGCTCATATATGTTGATACATGTCTTCCAGCGGCTGTGCGTGAGCTTTTTTTTTTTTTTTGCTGCGTGACGTCTGTTAACGTTCGATTAGATGGAAATCAGGAAGTGTTGACCGCCAATTTGTCAGTGCGATAAAATATTTTGTTATAAATGAATCCTTATTGATAAACATTGTCTGCGCCATCCTGCCTTTTTTCCAATGCCACAATTTTGTCGTGCACGGCAGCCATTTTAGATGCCTTGACCAGACCCACTCTCTGTACGCCGTCGATTATCAGCACGGCTCCCCACCCTCGCAAGCATCTCCCCCACGCACTGGTCACTCCCGCTCTCTCTCTCATGCATGGGCCATAAACTTCCCCCCATCTGCGCTGCTCTTCCCTGAGAATCACACCCTGTGCCCGCCCGACACCTCCCTTTCACCCTATTCACTACCGCACCCTCTGACACTCCTCTTCCTCTGTGTCCGATTGTCCAGGCCGGTCCCAGGCTATCACCTAGCCCTGCGGATGTAGTTTATGGCCCCAGCTGTAGAGAATCCAGACATGCCAACCCTCCCGATTCAGGCGTGAGACTACCGATTTCAGTGCTAGTCTCCCGCCTCCCGATTCCTGCAAGCAAAAACCCGATTCCTCGGGGGTTTCAGCTGACAGGGCTTGGTATTGTGTTACGTGCTAATTCTTCCAGGAAACGTCAGAGGGCCGATGCAGGGGCTCTAGAAGGGGTGATAAACCATTTAAGCCTCATTAACAAGCGCATGGTCTTTTAAAGATCTGTGAAGTACTCGGGGCGGCGGTGTGTGTGTGCCCTCTTTCAGGAGCGGGCGGGGGGGAGGGGGGCACTGCCAGCAACTTGCCAGGCCAGGCAGTGTTCAACACTTGCATCACCCTTTCTCTGCCTGCTATTGCGCTCCATGCTTCGGAAAGGTACAAAAAAGAACGTGCATTTGAGTTTGAAATGTCCGATCCTGTAGCAGTACACTTGCAAAGCCCACACATGACAATAACCCGATTCAAGGCCCCATTCACCCGATTTTTTAAAAATATATAGCACTCCAACAAAGTAGGATTATAAAACTTTATTAACTTATAAATATATCGAACGCAACAAAAACTGTAAATACATTTAAAAAATTTTTGGCAAAAAGAAGCAACAATGGTCAGTAGCTGTCTTTTGTGCGAATAGTCCCAAGGCAGCACAACGTGCTGAGTTCTGGACGGCACCCAGGTGATGTTACCTGGGTGCCGCACTGGTTTTTGGTTTCCTACAATGCAGCTCAGAAAAACAGCGTGGGGCGTCCCGGGTGGTGCGGGGGGAGGCCTCGTCAGAAGCGGTCTGTTGTGCGAATAGTCCCAAGGCAGCAGAACGCGCTGAGATGTGGATGGCAGCCAGGTGATGTCCAGTAACTTGCCGCACTGGTTTTGGTATCCTACAATGCTGCTCCGAAAAACGGCGTGGGGCGCCCCGGGGGGGGCGTGGGGGAGGCGGCGTGAACGGGCCTCCCCAGGTGGAGGCTCGTCTGCTGTACTGGGGCGCCCCTTTACCGTTTCAGTTGCCATTCCGCCCGCTTTTGCTACACTGTGCCTCATCCTCCATTCAGCTGTTTATCGCCCGCTCTTGCGGCTACAGCGTCTCGCTCACCATGTAGTTGAGTTGCGCCCACTCTTGCGGTGCAGCGATAGGCGGCTGCCATAGGACTCTTAAAATGGCGGACGGCTCTTCGGATTTGGGCCTGGTCCACTAAAATGGCGCTGGGACACCTTGGAACTCGGACGCTTGCCTGCTAGGGCTTGGGCTCCATTCTCGAAAGCGTCCCCTCAGCCGTGAAGATTCTACAAAAGTCTTGGGGGCCCTCGACTCCTGCAGGCTTCCGGTGGGGAGCGGCTGCCATGATTGCTCGCGGAATGACCACGACGGAGCCACGAGATGGTGGTGCTCTCATGCTGACGCCAGCTTCAGTCTGAATCATCCAGAAACAAGGTGGGGCTTTCATCGTTTGGGAAAAAAAAATGTTCTAAACCAATGAAAAGTGTTATTTTTAGGTCATATGACCAAGCCTTCCATCATTAGGAAACCAAAAGTAAAATGAACCAATGAAAAGTTTTATAAACAAGTCACATGACCTGTTATGCGGCATAGGGCTACAAAAAGCGTAGAAAATCCGTTGGCACGTGAGGCGGCGTCAGTAGCGGACCGATGTGCGAATAGGCCGAAGGCAGCACAACGTGCCGAGATCCGGATGGCACCGAGTTGGTGTCCAGCAAGTTGCTGCACTGGTGTGGCTATCCTACAATGCTGCGCTGAAAGTCGGCGTGGGGCGCCCCATTGGCCTGTAAGGTCGCGTCAGTCAGTGGTGGCTGTGCGTCTCCCCCAAGATGGAGGCTCCTCGGCTGCAGTGGGTCGCCCCTTAGCGTTTCACTCGCCGTCGAACTGAGTTGCGTCCGCACTTGCGGCTACAGTAGGCCGAAGGCAGCACAACGCGCCGAGATCCGGATGGCACCGAGGTGGTGTCCAGCAAGTTGCCGCACTGGTGTGGCCATCCTACAATGCTGCGCCGAAAGACGGCGTGTCCAGCTGAGTTGCGGTCACTCTTGCGGTACCGTGACTCGAACGCGCCGAGATCCGGATGGCACCGAGGTGGTGTCCAGCAAATTGCCGCACTGGTGTGGCCATCCTACAATGCTGTGCCGAAAGACGGCGTGTCCAGCTGAGTTCCGGTCACTCTTGCGGTACAGTGACTCGAACGCGCCGAGATCCGGATGGCACCGAGGTGGTGTCCAGCAAGTTGCCGCACTGGTGTGGCCATCCTACAATGCTGCGCCGAAAGTCGGCGTGGGGTGCCCCGTTGGCTTATGAGGTGATGTCAGTAGTGGACCGATGTGTGAATAGGTCGGAACCAGCACAAGGCGCCAAGATCCGGATGGCAAGTCCTGGATGTTGAGTGCCATAGTTGAGAGTTCTGAGCAGTGTTTGTAACACTGTCTGAAGCTTATTTGCACCTGCTGCAGCTTCATTATTGCCCTGGTGTGGCCAAAGATCGCCCATGACATAGGCGGCCGGCTCCCGAGGTCCGGCGGAACTTTTTTCCTTTTCTTTTCTGCATCTTGTCCCATAATCCGTTTGACCTGAAGACACGACCAGGTCCCTGAATGTGTGCAGGGGGACGTTATTGGTTGAATCAAAATGGCGGCTTCACACAAAGCTGACTCAAGCGTTGCTGTTGATGCTATACAGACAAAAATTGGTTTTCAGTTTGTACATTCTTCAGGATTTTTTTTTCCATCCAAGGCTGATTGAGAGTTTGTAGAACAATGGCTTCAGATTTTCAACATACTACTCTTCAACATTCTTCCTAAATGTAACAATGTGAGACTCACTAGGAGAACGGCTGTTTATCTTTCCTTTCAAAATGCTGCCAACAATATTTTCTGAATGGAAGACACCATCGTGTAGCATAAAGGGCCGAAAGGGGTTCTGGTCTGGCCGCTGGTTGGTGGAGACATTTTGACTATATCTTGCACCTCGCCCAAAATGGCGCCGGTATAAATGGGACTCGTAACTCCTTGTTGTGTACTGGTTGAACAACCTTGATATCACGAGATATGAATGCAGTTTTGATACTCATGGCGGGCGGGGACGAGAATTGATTGAATATTTCGACATCCCTATTGATATTAAGTTCTGATGTGTTATTGATTACTGTACTATTGAAAGTTCGAATTAACGTCACCACATGGTACTTGCCCGCAAATGTATATCTAGATAATTTTTTTGTAAGTGGCCCTGTCGTATTTTAATTACAAAATGTACGTCCACCGATTCCGCAACTGTTAGACACCTTAGTTCTTGCAACCTAATGGCCCGCTCGTTACGTTCCTCTACAGTGTAAATGTCTCCTCATCATATACGATTTCAGTTTGCTCCATGGCCGGCCCACGTGGTTATAGGCCCGTATTTGTATACTGACATTTTGACAATAAAGGTTTTTAAAACAAAACATGGTAGTAGTATTTACATTGGTAAAGTTTTTACTTTTAGTCACTGTTTTCGAATCAGTAAAAGGCAAGTGAAATAAAGCAGTCCAATTACATGACGGATAAAAGGTATAATACGTAGGAACGCAGTAAAGATAAATGGTCAATGGCAGTTGTGTTTTCCACTCCTGCAACATAAAGTGATCGATAAGAATCTGATAATCAGGCGTATCGGCGACTAAGACAGCAGGCCGAGCCTCTTTTACTCAACGGCTCCGTCATGGGACGAAGAAACGCCCTTTTTCTCGAAAAAGGAATATATTTTACTTGCAGGACAGTTGTAAATTTTCCGGGAAAGTACATTAGCCTGGAACATTATAACATATATGTTTAAAAAAAAATAATGTTCGAAACCAATAAAAAGCGTAATTTTTAGGTCATATGACCAAGCTTTTCATCATTAAAATACCAAAAGTAAAATGAACCAATGAAAAGTTTTATTAGCAAGTCACATGACCTGTTATGCTTACGTTACGCGCTGCGCGCCGCGCCCCGGATCACTTACGGGTGCGCTAACGCGGCGTGTCATATAACGCATTACGCAACAACGTAGGTCAAGAATATAGTCAAAATGTCTCCACCAACCAGCGTTCGGAACACAACCCCTTTCAGCAGTCCAAAAAGTTCTGTTAAATGACAATAGAGGGGACAGGCAACAAGAACCATCAGTCAAAGAGGGGAGGGCAAGTTCTTCTCTACCGGGTCATGTTGGGGCGCTACCGGAACTGATCGAATTGGTAGTCTACAGTGTTTCTGGATGTTTCAGACTGAAGCTGGCGTCAGCATGAGAGCACCACCATCTCGTAGCTCCGTCGTGGCCATTCCACGAGCAATCATGGCAGCCGCTCCCCACCAGAAGCCTGCGGGAGTCGGGGGCCCCCAAGACTTTTGTAGAATCTTCACGGCTGAGGGGACGCTTTCGAGAATGGGACTCAAGCCCTATCAGGGAAGCGTCCGAGTTCCAAGGTGTCCCAGGGCCATTTTAGTGGACCACGCCCAAATCTAAAGAGCCGGCCGCCATTTTGAGAGTCCTGTGGCAGTCGCCTATCGTTGCATCGCAAGAGCGGGAGCAACTCAACTACATGGTGAGCGAGACGCTGTAGTCGCAAGAGCGGGCGGTAAACAGCTGAATGGCGGAAGAGGCACAGTGTAGCAAAAGCGGGCGGAATGGCAACTAAAACGGTAAAGGGGCGCCCCACTACAGCGTGTCTTCAGGTCAAACGGATTGTGGGACAAGGTCCAGAATAGAAGAGTCATCAAAAGGCAAAAAGTTCCGCCGGACCCCGGGAGCCGGCCGCCTATGTCGGGGGCGATCTCAGGCTACACCAGTGCTATAAGACTTGGGGAGGGGGTCGGAGCCAAGCGTCTTCTCCGAGTCCGTGCCATCACACCGCCCCTCGGGGGCCTCCATCAAGCGGTTTAGGGAGGTACCATATCACATTGTTTTCAAATGCAGTCAGGTCCACAAACGACCCTCACTTACTTTGAGAATAGTGAAGCTGCAGTAGGTGCAAATAAGCTTCAGACAGTGTTACAAGCGCTGCTCAGAACTCTGAACTATGACACCCAACATCCAGAACTTATGCCATTTGAGAATGGCAGTGACATCGAAGCAACTCAGGGACCTAAACCATTAACGTACTTTCACGTATGAAAATCTTACTTGGGGAGGGGGCAGGAGCCAAGCGCCCCCTCCCAGTCTGCGCCAACTCACCGTATGTTTAAAATCTGAAGCCATCGTTCTACAAACTCAACCAACCTTGGATGGAAAAATCTAGAAGAATGTACAAACTGAAAACCAGTTTTGGTCTGCATAGCATCAGCAGCAACGCTTGCTATCAGAGTGCATGAGTTTTATGCTCGATCGATTGAGCTAGCCGGATCGGGCAACAAAAAGTATAAAATAGTTATGTAAATAGTTATATAATAAAATGTTTTACCCTGTTACTTTGCTGGTGTGTTGTATATATTTATAATATTTGCATAGAGTTTATCGTTATTTTGGGCGGGGTGGGTGGCGGAGCCGAGCTGTCTTGCAGCCATCATGGTGTCGAGCTCAGTTCATCTCACTATTTTCGTATTTCTCATGAAGGGTTGTTCCTAATGTTTCTATTTTAGCAAGGTCAAAAAGAGATCCAATTAGTGGCCTACTGATTTTGCTTGATTCCTTTTGTTTTTTTAAACAATTTTTCACTATCTGCAAAAACTAAACAGAGTATTGCGACTCTGTGCTTGTTTGTAAATAGAGAATGAACCAAAGAGAACCAATTCCAAAACAATAAATGCTTGGATAACAATCAATCAAATGGAGAGGGAAGCAGGCACGACGGATTACAACGGGGGCAAAGGCCTGTGTTACCTACTCTTCACTATTTGCAAAGAGAGAATACTCCTAAAAGAAAAGAGGAGGGGGGGGGGGGCAGCGTTAAAAGCACATCAGCGTGCATAAATACGAAAATGTTTTTACCTACCACGTACTTGACATTTGACAGCTTTTGATATTTGCTATTAAAAAACCAATGAAATTCACTGAAAAAACCATAGGTTATAGACCATATATAGTTAGGAATTAGCATTTACAAAACCTTGAAAATTCACTGAAAAAACCATAGGTTATAGACCATATATAGTTAGGAATTTGCATTTACAAAACCTTATTTTACTCACATAAAACCATTGAAATTCCATATATAGTTAGTTGCACTAACTATATATCGCGCACCCGCAATCCACTGCTGATGATGTCACATATTACATCATTCATGACATGGTCAGTGACATCACTGATGACATCACCCAGTGACTGTATGTTTCTGTAAAGTTAAAATATGTCTTACATATTGAAGAATGAGTGGATGTATAAGTGTCTGGATGAAGGATTTAGTAGGTGCATGACTGACTGTATGAGTGAGTAATTAAATGTGTCTCACTGAGTGCATGGGTAAGTGACTAAACTGTCTTAATTTGTGCATCATTATGTCTGTTGTTCTGTAAACTGCTGCATGTGTTAATCAGTAGCTATATGAGTAACTATATGGGTTATTGATTGATTGACGAAGTATTTGTATGGGAGACTGAGTGTGTGTGTGGCTGGCTGGGAGATGTGTGACTGTGCAGATCAATGTGTTCTTGTATCAATGATTGTATAAGAGAGTAAGTATGTGTTAGTATATGTTTGAAAATGTAAGGTACTCTATGTTTAACTGTATTGATTAGAAAATGGAAGTGTGATTGATTCTTTACAGGACTGACTAGGCGTGTGAGTAACTCCATGGATGAGTGGCAGAGTGTGAGTGTCTATATTGGTGTATGAGTTCATATGATAGTGTTGTAAAGATGAGTGATTGTATGTATGAATGATTGTATGAATGAGTGAATCTGTGTGTAGACTTAGGAATCAGTGAGTGTGTATGTAGTAACTAGTATTGGTGTGTCAATGGTTTAAAAAATTATATTCTGTATTTTACACTGGATGTAACAGAGGTTATATTAAAGTGTGAGGAGATGCATTGTATTGTCACATGAATGATATCATCAGTGATGTCATCAGTGATGTCATTTGAGATGTCATCAGTGATATCATTTGAGATGTCATCAGTGATGTCATTTGAGATGTCATCAGTGATGTCATCAGTGATGTCACTGACCATGTCATGAATGATGTAATATGTGACATCATCAGCAGTGGATTGCGGGTGCGCGATATATAGTTAGTGCAACTAACTATATATGGAATTTCAATGGTTTTATGTGAGTAAAATAAGGTTTTGTAAATGCAAATTCCTAACTATATATGGTCTATAACCTATGGTTTTTTCAGTGAATATATATATATATATATATATCTTTCTCTCTCTCTCTCTCTATATATGTATATATATATATATATATGTATATATATATATATATATATATATATATATATACTTATTGAATGACAATCATTTAAATACCATGGCGTGTGCACACACACACATGCACATATATGTGGTTGTAGTCTAGGGACATTTTTTAAAAGCATGTGTAATAATACAGAGGCACTCATTCACACATTTATTACAACAGAGCAAATGCCAAATTCAAGATTATTACAACAGTGAAGCAAAAGTAACATTTCAAAAATGCTTATCAATGTCTCACAGGTTGCATGTAAGATGTAAGAGAATTATTTTACACAGGAAAACAACTCACCCAATAGTATAGTTATTTTTTACCTTGTTTCACAAATTGAACCTTTTGCATCCTTGTTTGGGTTCAATACGTTTGTCAAAAGATATACACATGAAATCCACATGAACTATATGGGTTGATACTATATATATATATATATATATATATATATATATATATATATATATATATACACACACACACACACACACACAAACATATATATTACACACATTTAACTACTAGTAGGAAGTTAAAGCTGACCGAGTTTCCATATAAAAAGCATTTTTGGGCTTGCCTATAACTTTGGCGTTGTTTGACAAAACTCGATGAAGTTTCCCCCCAAAAGTGTAAAAGTAGGTTCTATGTGTCATGGAAAGTTTAGGGCCGCTCCGTACAGTGGGGACTGAGAAAGCAAGGCGCAAAATAAGGGTGCGTTTGTAATATTAATTCCCAAAGGAACGCGTTCTCAAACCTACAGCCTGAATTGCTGTTTGGTGCAAATCCGTTCAGTAGTGTTTAAGGAATAAAAGAAGAAAAATAGATAGATCTTTGGTTGTGAAGCATTCACGAAAAAGACGAGCTCGGGTAGGGAAATTCGCAGCTCTGATTGGCTGCCAACACTTCAACCAGGAAGATTTGGCAGCCATCTTGGGACTAGGCTTCATCAAGTCCCAAAAAATTAAAAAGTCAAAATAAGGAGAAGGGGGGCAGGGTAGGAATACCCGCCCCCCCTCCAAGCCGTGGAGTTGGGGTCCCGCTGGGATCCTGCCACGGCATAAAAGCATTATTATTTTTCTAATTGCCTCAAAATCATGGTAATCGTGAATTTGCAGCAAAATGTTTTTAAAAAAGCAAGCGCGGGCTCCAGCACTTGCTTTACAATAAACGTCGGGTGGGCCAGGTCCTAGGGACATATAATGAATATAGGCAGGGGTACACAGGGCCCTCCTCCCTGGGCTTAACAAAGCTCTGGGTATCGCTCCTTCCCCAAGGAACTTTTAATTATGAATGCGGGAGGGCCCCTTGGGCCTGCCTGCAGCCCTGGGGACCATCGCCTCCTCTGACCTAATTGCAGTTATGTGGGGAGATGGCTTGAAAGCCCCCCTGCCCCGGGGACACCATCTCCCCAGACATAATTAAAATTATGTGGGGGAGCCTCATGGCCCCTCCAGTATTGGGGGACGGCCACATCCCCAAGGCTAAAATACAATAATTAAGATGGTCCATTGTGGATCCCCTTACCCAGAGACCACCACCTCCAGGGGCAAATTTGAACAAAGGAGCAGGCCATGCTGCCTCCTCCTGGAGCCCATGATGGCCATCGGGCTGACACCCCCCAGGGCCATCTCCAGCAATGTGTCGGGTTGCCTACCCCAGGGACATTGCAGTTTACTATGGCTTGGTAGGAGGAGTACTGCCGCAAAGCCATTTCAAACCTGCTCTGCTTTCAACAAGCAAGAGCAAAAATGCTCTCGCTTGTTGCAGGTCTACTTCCCTGCCTGCTGTGATGTGAGCAGGTAAGCAGACATTGCTTTTTGATCCAGGAAGCTGCATGTCAGCAGCTACCTGGATCCCCAAACACTGTTGGCTCCCGCAGAAGGTGGAGAGCTGGCAGGGATTGTGGGGGCCTTCAGGCCCCCCTGCGGTCCCCAATGTTTTAAACGTGTGTGCCCTGGGTGGGACCAGGGCACCAACACTCCAGGCCAGGCTCCCCTCCTTAAAAAAAAGAAATACATTTTTTAAAAAGGAGGCAGGACTTGGGGGATGGGAATTCTGGGTCTGAAAACGGCCCGGAATGGGGGCCGTTCAGCCCCCATCCCTTTTTTGGGATTTTTTTTTTTTAAAGGGGCAGGCCCTGGGGCATGGGGTCACTGGAGTTGAAAATGGCCCAGAAGGGGCATGCTAACACCCCTCTCTTTAATAAAATAACAATTTAAAAGAATAAATGCCAGGCCCCGGGCTGAAAATCGGCCTCGGAGGAGGGCCACGCACATGCGCAGTATTCGCAAGATGATTGACCCCAGTCAGATAGAGAGACGGTGAGGAAGAGGAGGAGGGCAGCCTGGGGACTACGCCTTACAGGTAAGTGTTTATGTTTTGTTTTGTTATTAAACTATAATTCATTTTTAACAGGGGGTGGAGGCGGATGGTTAAGCGGGGCGGAGTTCCACAGAGTTTGTCCCGCTCCGCCAGCTCCACCCAGGGTTAACATCTACTTACATACCGACACAACCACTCACACACCCACAAAACCACTCACACGCCCACACAACCACTCACTCACCCACACAGGCACCCCCAAACCCTACACAGCCACTCTCAGACCCACTCCCACACCCACACAGTCACTCACAAAACCACATACAGGCAGTGATATACTTATAGAAATTGCAATAACATATGTTTGAATAAAATGGGTTTTTGTTTTAGTATTCAATGTGTGCTTTTGGTTGGGAACGGATTTGTGGATCGATAAAATGAATTTAGAAAAAGACTTGGTGCATTGCATATACAGAAAGACTACATAAGTTACCTTACATTAATTTAAACAAATATAGTTTTCAAATATATAATAAGAATGAATGTGTGAATAAAAGGTATTTATAAACTTGTGAAAATGTACATTAGTAAATTGAACTTATGGATAAAATTGTAGTACAATTTGTATTTAAAAATCTGGTGTGATTCACTAACAAAAAACACATGTTAAAGGCACTTTTTTGTTAGAAAATAGCATTTAAAAAAGCATAGAAATTCACTAAAGAAAAAGGTTACAGAGATGTTATGGTTAGGTTCACATGTTACCACAGACCTTCAGCAGTTATAGTTAGCTGAGTTAACTCTAACTTTCAACCCTGCAATGCAGTACTTATGACCGCACATATTACATCACACATTACATGGCCAGTGGCATAACTGATGACATCACTGATGACATCTGCAATGACATCACTGATGACATCATCAAGCAAAGTAAACTTGAATATACTTGATAAAATGCCATTTATGTTTTACATTTTTAAATAACATTTTAACATAAGATAAGGAGACAGGTGAGAGACATACAGCAGAGGACACGCTGTAACCTTATCAACTACTACACTTGCTTATTCGCAGGAGAGAGTTCTTAGCAGAGAGTTCTGTCTCTTCTAAACCATTACTCTAAACGCTTAGACTAAAGTATAGCATCTAACCTAATTTATTGCAAACCACAAAAACACCATTTGTCAACCTGGAATAAGGTTTTAGTGCAGATATTCGTTTTACACAAACCACTACTACACACACCCAATAGAAAGGTCTTAGCGGACATGCCACTGTGTCACAAACTATTAGTAAAATTATTGTTCATCCTGGAGAAAGGTATCAGCCGAGAGGTCAGTCTGTTGCAAATTACTACACAGGTCCTTCACTGTAGAGCAAGGTCTTAGTGTACAGATGAATTTATTGCAAACAACTACTACATTCATTCATCACAAAGAAGAGTAGTCTAAGCAAAGTGGTCGATATGTTGTAAGACACGCCTACACTCAGCCATCAGAGTGGAGTGAAGTTTCAATGAACAGCTTAGACTGCTACAAAGCACTACATGCACATACATCAGCAGGGGACATGTGTCAGTGTAGAGGCTAGTTTACTCATAAATAGTACATCCGTTTTAAAAATGGGATTATAGTTCTAACTATATGTGTTAGAAATACTAAAACTCATTAGTAGTACAGACAGAACAGCAAGTTATCTTATGCAATAGCTCACTATATATCTTTGAGTTTTAGAAATACTCACACTCACTGGAGATGTCATGAGTTATGTAACTCTCCATGTCATGAGTGAAGTAATATGTGACATCATAAGCAGTGCATTGTGGGGGGTGCAATTATAGTTAGCCCACGTAACTATAACAGCAGAATTTCTATGGTTTTGTTTATGATGTAAAATCTTAACCTAACTATAACATCTCTGCTGTAACCTTTGTTTTTTTTTCAATGAAGATATATGCTAATTACTACCACTGTTGAGTGTGCGGAAGGTTCAGGACTAATGAGTGCCAAAGCCCTGACTGTTAATTGAGTCGGAGCCTATGTATTTTAGTGGATTGTTCCCCTGTATCACTGAATGTCTACTTCCAGTGATGCCCTTATGCGGCTATATCCTTTCTTGATCAGCAGTGTGTATGTTTCAGTTCCATGAAGTCTATGTACATGTTTACTTTAGCTGTTTGTTACCCCCAAGATGTGTACCATCTGTTTGGATGTGCTCATGAAATTTTCCTCTCGTGCATTTACTTTGGAATATGTTTTCACTGGATAAGAGCAGCTAATTTTTTCTATGGGTTGAATATGGACTTTTTCCTCTACAACCAGACCAGGCATGTGTGGTAGAAAATATACTATTTTTACATTGAACCCTTAATTGATAGCGATATATTCGTGCAAGATGATGCGATTTTTAAAGGCAAAGGCTATTGTGTTAAGAGTTTCGTAAACTCATGTCAGTATGATTCAGAATTTACTAGCACATATTGGTCGGGCTGAATATTTCTCCTTTATTGTCCTAAGATCTGCTTATTTCCAGGCTCCGTTGTATGTTAGTTCACAGGAATTAGCCATTTTCATCACATCATTTGGTGTTTTCTAATATTTGCAGTTACCATTTGGTTTGGCTTCTGCAGCACGTGTTTTTCAGAAGCTTGTGGACTGTCTTTTCTTAGATGTGCCTGGTGTACAGGCTTTTCAGGATGGCATTACAATTTTTGCTAACCAACCAGAATAGCATAATTTCACCCTGAAAACATTGATGAATATTCTTAAGGGCAAAGGAATGACAAATTCCTCCAGATAATGTTGCCTTAAGATGTTTTCTAGGTTTAAGTGAGTATAATGCACAGTTTGTGCATGGTTATGCTTATGTCGTATAGCCTTTAAGATCATTATAAACTAAAGGGTCTAGATTTAATTGTTGGCCTGTTCCTGGGTTTTGGAAAAGTTTACAAATTACATTTGAGGTACTAAATTTGAAATTTACACAGGCCGTAAGCCATCGTTATATTTACTTGATGGCAAAGGAGTTAGCAAGGCACTCGGAAGACTTGTCAGATTGTTGCCAAAACTGCAAGAGTGTAATTTTGATTTCAGATATTTACCTGGCTGTAAATATTTTAGGACTGACTGCCTCCCAATGATGCCTTTGCCAAATGGTGACAATTTTGAGAATCAAGAGGATTCAGACTATGTAGTTGTTGCTTTGGATGCAGTACAGCGAAGTAATGGGTGTATTTCTGACTCAGAATTGATGGAGGCATAGGACAAAGATGATGTGTTAAAGGAAGTAATGCACTATATCAAGACTGATCGGGACAGGTCTCTGCTCCCTCATTTGAGATACTATGCATATGTTGTATCTAAACATAGTATTACTAATGGTGTAATTTTGATACAAAACCAGTTAATTCATCCGGTTGTTTTAAGGGATTTGCTAATCAAGATAGCTCATGAAGGTTATCTAAGGATGATTTCCACCTGTAAAAAAACTCAAACTATTTCATTGGTGGCTTACCCCTGATTCTCATGTCACTAATTGGGTGACTAAATTTCCATAATGTTTGTCACTCGATAAACTCAGTAAAACAATTGAAACTCCATTACACACCACAGAGTTTCCACAGGGACATTGGGAGAAAGCAGCCATTGATTTTGCAGACCCATTTAATGTCTTAGAATCAAATCAGAAGTAAATGATAGTCTTAAAAACCTATTGTTCAAAATGGATTCATTATCATGTTGTACATATTGCAGTAAATGCTGTATTTTCTATTTTTTCTTTTGAAGGAGCACCTTATTTGATGGCCACACCCATTGGTACCTGGTTTGTGTCGGAACATATGTGAAAATGTATGCACAGTTTGGATATTACGTAGTTGCAGGTGACTTTATATAGTCTGGAAGTTGAGGTCATAATCAGTAGTAGCCCGTGGTGAGAGTGCTGCCGGATGCAGATGTGGGGTGGGGGTAGTAAACTCCGGAATACGGCCGCACAGAGGTAAGTACACAAACAAATAAATAAAACAAATTGTGTTGCGTGTGCTGCATTGCCAAATGAGATGCAGCGCGAGCAACGCAATTCGTTTTATGTATTTGTTTGTGTACTTACCTCTGTGCGACCGAATTCCGGAGTTTTCTACCCCCCACCCAGCGCCCGGCAGCACTCCAAAGAAAGTTATGAAACAAAATTTTCAGAATCTGTCAATGTTTTGAAAAGAACAAGCAAATCCTATGTGTTTACTATCACTGAAATGTTGGTAGCACAAGAGATATGTAGTACAAGTGAGTGGTTTTCAAGTTCAAATTATTCCTAGTGACAAACAAAATGCCAGATGGGAAAGCTCAAATTCTTATGATTCTTGTGTTGCCGACAAAAATTTTTGTGAGGTCCATACTCAGACATTACATAATTCTCAACAAACTGATACTACACGTGTTGACTCTAGACTCAGTGGGTCGACTAAGGTAAAGTGGAGTCCTTGATCACTTCCAGATTTCTTCCATCATTCAAAGACATTAACAATGAGTTTGATTCTTATGATCATATGTCCATAGCTTGGTAGTTATTTAATTCTAATTATATTAGGATCCCTCTTTTAGAAAACACAAGTTTCAGTTGATTGTTTGGAAGCAGTGGTCTAGTTCTGGTCTGTCCAGTCCCCTCTGTTATTTTTGCTTAAAGATGATCTATGTGTCATTGATGTAGTTGTTGCATGTTATATTGTAGGACTTGATGGGCCTGGAAGCAAGCTGAGTTAGGCACTGAAGAGGATTGGTGAGGATTGATGTTGTATATGGGCAATGGTGCCTAAAGGTGGGCATATAAAAGGAAGGAATGATAGAGAGGATGCTTCAATGTTGGAGGTCTATTACAAAATGCAGTCTAAGGTGTTTCCTTGGGTTCCAATTTCCGGTATCCTGAGTAGGAGCGAGTGGGCATGGACTTTGTCAAAGGTAGAGGACAGGTCCAGTGGTAGAAGTACAGCATCTCTATTGTTGTCACCCAGATTCTTCAGGGTATTTCAAATGGACATCTCTGTTGGTTCTGTGCCTCCCCAACAGAACGTACTCCATGTTTAGCAGCATCCCTTACTCCCAGGGGAATGATAACAAAAATTGAACAGGGAGGAGAAGGTGGATAAAGGGGAACATCAAGAGGGAGAGGAAAATGACACTGATCTCCTTCATTTATCAAGGTAGGCCAACTGAAAAACACAATGTTGAATTGACTTTGTTTACAGATGGTCTTCTGAATTTTTTTGACAGAAGTGCAAAATGAATTCAGGCAGTGATGAATGAAAGAGGGCGTGATATAGAAGAAAAGTTTTAGAAAGCTTGTTGTTTCGGAACCTGAATACAAATGTCACTGAACCTGATTTCGAAGTCTGTTGTCTTCAGACACATCCTTAATGCACATTGTCAGTCCATCAAAGGAGCCATAAGTGTGCCCCATTAAAGCATAAATAGAATTTCAACTACAGGGGAAATGAAGCAGGAGACTTGAAAGTGCCCACACCACTGAAAGAAGAGGTGATCTCCCTACTGGAAGCATAAATCAGGAAATTGAATCCCTGAAGAGAAGTTATGTAGATAATGTAGCTGGCCCAGATTGTGTGCAAAGGAAAAAACTCGGGGGCATATTATCAAGACAAATGATAAAATGATAGCCGTTTTAGCGGCAGAAAACTGCCGCTAAAATGGCGATAATGGGCTTGATAATATGCTCTATGGAATTCCAATTGAAGCCCATGTTAGATGTGAAGGACATCTAACATGGACTTTAATTGGAATTCCATAGAGCACATTATCAAGCCCATTATTGCCGTTTTAGCTGCAGTTTTCTGCCGCTAAAACGGCTATAATTTTATCACCTGTCTTGATAATATGCCCCTCAGTCCTAATGAACCTAACAACTAAAGATACGCTCAAGGTCACAATCACAGAAAATGTATTGAGTCTGAAACAGCCTTAAAACCAATACTCCTACCCTCATTTCTAAGGTATTCTACCAAACAATTGGTCCCCTCAAAGAGAGAATGAGCCCCCAATACCCAGAGCCACAACACTATTTTCTAGTAATAAAGTCTCCAAAATTCAACAGTCTCTAAACCCAGTGTCCACATGGTGCATGTGCCAGGTTTTATGTATCAAGACCTAAAATACATAATTTAGTTAAAGGCAGATGTTGTTCATAAAGGGCACCAAGATTTGGCACCTGATTCTTTATTGTCAGAATATTATTGTAAGAAATTGAATTATTGTTTGCAGTGGACGATTACCAGCCGCAATGAGCAATCACATTTGTCAGGATATTCACTCAAAGTGAGTCAATTAACCTGAGCTCAAACTCCTGGTAGCTATGGCACAAAACAGACAGCTTAACATAGGGCAATGTGTAAAATATTTATGTAGTACCAAAACAGTAATTAAGTCAAAATGCAAAAGAATAAAACTCCAAAATGAATAAAAAAACATAGACTCAAATGTAATTAACAAAATGCTACTGAAATGATAAAAATTTCAAAAAGGGAAATCGGAGGCATGAAAAAGAAATTGAGACAAAAAGCACAAAGCACCAAGATACTCAACAGATGTAGTAGACTGGGACCGAGGTGCAATTTCAGGATGACAGTGATGGAACGTGTGGAATACACCAATCATGTTCATTATGGTCAAAGAATGTTTTTCTGAGTTAGTTCTTAAAGTCTCAATCCCCTACAGGAGTTGAATTTTAAAGCTCCCCTGGACCTAGTGAAGGACACTTACAGACTCTCAGGGAATCATGCACAGATCCACAACATGGCGCAGTCCAGGATCCAGTTGTCACTGGTCAGATGGGTATTTCAAGGAAAGGCCTCCTGCAGCTTGCCTACAGCCACACAGAGGTTTATCTAACTGACCCTCAGAGTCCACATTGTTGTCTTCGATAAAAGAGGAAGTATGCCCAGTCCTTCAGGGCTCCTGTAAGGTCACAGACAGTAGGCCCACTCCTCTTCTGATCTCCCCAAGGTCCAGAAAGTGTTCTGAAGTGTGTGCCTGGGGGTTCAAGCACTGGCATTAGCTATTGGGTGTCAATGACTCGTGTTCATGTCCTAACTAATGGAATAAAAGCTATGAGGGGTAACCCTACCCACTTTTGAAACATTTACTGTTTGCCTTACTGCAAACAGGCCCACAATGCCAGGGCATTTTCAAGAAGGCAAGAGTCTTAATTCACATTAAGTTTTATCTCTGAGGGCAGAGTGTGTGTGGGGGTATACTATGGAAATCCCACTATCTTCCCACTTCTAACACTAAGATCCTGTTTGAGAAATCCACTGTCATTGTACCCACAATAATGCCAGAGACAGAAGTATGGTATGACAGAAACAGAGTCTTTAAGCAATCAGACTGTAGATTCACAAGAATTTTCTTGGTATCCTGCCCTCTCTCCTTTCAGGTGTGGCCCAAGGGTTATATGTTAACCCCAGAGACAGAGGTCTGGTAGGACATAAGTAGACCTCTTAAGCAAGCAGAAATTAGATCCACAAGATGTGTCTTGGATTCTTGTTACCTCCCCTTTCAAGTGTGCCTCAAGTGTTATATATGAGCCCAGAGACAAAGGTCTGGTAGAACAAAAGCAGAGTTCTTCAGCAACCAGTCAACAGATTCACAAGAATTGTCTTGGCATTCGGTTCTCTCTCCTTTCAAGTGTGCCCCATGTGCAACATGTGATACCCAAGAAGGATTTGACACTGTAGTGTCAAAAGGATGCCAACAGCCCCCACCCTGTGTATTCTGTGGAGTTTAGAGGAGTCATCTCTGCCCATTTAGTCAGCTTATTATTTACTTATGAGAGGCATTTCACACCTATTCACATCTATTCAAAACAAATTACTGTCTTGGAGAAAATGGAGAGCAAGCGTGATTAGCCTCCAGGAACTTCAGGCAGGTAAAAAAGGCAACTATTTAAAAGGTAATCTTCCTTAATATGTAATAAAATTCAGACTTCGCCATTGAATTGGATTTTTAGTAACTATTAAAATTAACTGTGTAATTATTTTTGCATCTGGTTCTATTACCGAGAATAAGTATTATTTTTCAATCTGTACTCTGGGTTTGTACAAAGGACAGCTATGCCTGACATGTTGAAAATAGCTTTAGACTGCTTGCCTACTTATCCTTCTTGACCTATTGGCGGTCAATACTGTTAATCGCCCAGCCCTACTTGATTCTCTGAGGTCTCACTTCGGCATCAATGGCACCGTCTTAAAATAGTTCACATCTTACCTGCAACACTGTTCGCGACAGATCAAAATCAACTTATGTCTTTCTAAACCCAAACAGGTCAATTTAGGAGTGCCGCAGGGCTCCATTCTAGACCCCTCCCTCTTCAATCTCTTCATGGAACCCCTGACGGTCATCCTGAAGCAGGCATGGATCATTTATCACCTATATGACACGCAACTTTATTATAAAATCAAATTACCCAGTGACATTCGACATCTTAATGCCACACTGATCGAGTTACAATCCTGGTTCTGCTCTAATCACCTTCAGTTAAACCTCATCAAAACTGAAGTATTTATTTTTTCCCCCAAATGCAACCACCTTCCAATCCACGAATGGCTAAAAAAAAAAAAAGCTGGGTCTATCAGATCTTTGAGAAGCTCAAACGCTCTTTTACTCATATCTCCCAATCTAAAAAAAATCTTGCTTTTTTTCCAGAAATGCTACGAGCATTTGGAACTCTTTACTCTTTTTGTAATAACCTTTGATGCAACCCCTCCATCCCCAACTTCAAAAGAAACATGAAACAACTCCTCATCAACAAATACTTCTACTCCTAGATTATTGACCTTGATTAATTATCTTGTGTACAGATCTAGTCCCGACGACCATTGACTATTTATCTGTTTTTTACCGTATATTAGATCCTCTTGAATTGCTTCTCTTGTTTTTGGTATTGCTTTTATATTCTTTGATGTTTAATATTTTCTATTTTGAATTCTCGCCTCGTTTGTGTCCACATGTCTGTTTTACTCCATTTTCTAGTCACGATTTTGTAAAGTGCTCTGATACCTTCGGGTCTAGCATGCGCTATATAAAACTTATAAATAAACAAAATAATAATAATAAATCACTGTAAGGACAAGTTAACATTATATTTCCTTCTTTTATAATACCATTCACTCTGCCTTGTGGGATACTAGACCTATATAGATTGACTTAATAATCTTTAAAGGGGAAGTTTTGAGCTATCAAAAGGGTTTCTTTTGACAGGTTGAATTGCAGTTTTTACACTGCTACAGTCAGACTACAATGGTAGGGCAGAAACCATGTTTGCACTTTCACTATAGTGGATGGCACAATAGTTGCTGCAGTCATTAGTAGCATTTACCTTCCAGACTCTGGGTACATTTTGTACCATTTACTTGACACTTATCTGAAAGTTAAATATACCAATTAGGAATGTGCCAATATGGCCATGATAAAAGGGGGTGCACAGGCTATTTACTACTGGTTAGAAAAGGAAAAGTGCACTGAGTTATAAAGTCAGCAATAATATGAGTTCGAGCAAAATGCGTAAAAACAGTTGTGACAAAAGAAAAAGGCAGATTTCTTACAACTATTACAGATCATCTTATGGTACTAAAGCAAGAGCCTATGTAAGCCGTTGCTAATAGGCACTTGTAAGTGCTGAATTATGAGGTGCCCCCATAAACAGTGTAACTTCAAGACCTGAAGGCACTAATCACAAATGGTTGAATAATTGTAGCGTGTGGGAAATCAGTCACTGTTGATCATTATGGAACTTATAGAATGGCATTACTTCTCGCCTGTTTTGCATGAAAAAGCTGACATGCATGCTAATTCTGGACTCACACTAGCACATCAAAGAACAAACTTCCTTGGATACTTATTGCAGCACATACAAATCGTGAAACAACCAATCCACAATCAAAACAGATACAAACAGAAATAGAAGCAGTTGGTTAAAGACACAAACAAATTGTAAGGCCCTAATAATACATTCAAAAAGATTTTTCAAATATCAAATTGATAAAAATTATTTTATTCAAAGTTATACAAATCATTAAAAATTTAAAAACAAAACCTATTAAAACCTTTAAAAAAGAGGAGCAACTTCCTATGCTGTCCCTAGCCACAACAGTACAAGAAAGATAATCACAAAACTCCCCAGAGAGAAATGTAATTGACAGTAAAGTTTTTCATAAATAGTTACACATCCGTAAAGCAGATTATTTAGCCAGAGTCCAGTACATGATTATATAAATGTATCTATAGACACCTGGCATTGAACAGATTGTGTCTGAAGCTGCGTCGACGCGTTTCGATCATCCTTATTATTTTATATCATCTTTATCAAGACTCTCATATAAATCTCTCGAGAGGAACTTATTATCTCTTTATTGGTAGAAAACGGGTTCTCTCTTAAACACGCTTGTTTTCCGTGTTGCTTGTGTATTCTCAGATAATTATCCACTAAAAGGAGCAGGTATCAAGCTTTTCCGATTTAATAGGTCTGATTAAAGTCTTTCCTCTTATGTGTGGGATTCATCTACCTTAAATCATCCAATCTGTATGTCAGGAAAATATTAAGGCCGCTTGCAACCACCGTGGGAATTTATGGCGCGGGCATAGGCAAAGGCGTTTTTCACCACGTAGGTCCCCGGGTAAAATCGCAAGTGACCTCGTTCTAATGGGGCACCTCTATTCAGCTTGCAGGAGCTCTTCGTAAACTTGGGCTTGTGGCGTAGCTCAATCACTAATTCGGCTAATATAACTCTGGCCTCTTCTCTGTACTAGGCAGAACATCTTGCATGTGAATGAAAGGGTGATACCAGGAGCAAGGCTATAGGCCATTATAACAAACATTGGCAAGGCCAACAGGTCTCGCCTTTAGAATCTATTGGCTTTGCCAATGTTTTTTTGGTGAGGTTGTGCAGCATCAGCCAAAAGAGACCAAAGCACAATAACAGTCTTTACTGATGATCAAGTCCTTCTCGTAGGCATAAGAATGCTTGATAGCAAGTGTAAAAAACATGCATCACTGTGCAAGCGCATGCCTAGGAAGTGACGTGGTTGCCAATTGTTTTTAATTTGCCTTTCCAACATGGATCTGTAAATAAATAAAAAATGAAATTCCAGGTGGGGCGAAACCAGTTTTTAGAAGGTTGAGTGGCCGTTGGCTATTGTTGACATGCTCTCCTAAAATGAATAATAGATCAAAGGGGCGCAACAGACCACAGGGTGCAACAGAGGTGGGGGTGGGTGGCATAGGAGGAGGAAGTAACAGGTAGTGGGTGAGGGACGATGACCAACTAAAAAGAAAACAAGGCCAATAGCAGCAGGAGCCCTGCTGTATCCACTGTGTGCGTTTATTATCGTGCAGACCCAGGGAAAGGCACAGTCGCCATATTAAAACAACAACCCTGGGAGCTGAGTAGGACGATTCCGGGCTCCCATTTAAGGATGCCCACTCTTGATCAATGGCAGCATGAGCACACAGAACAAAAGCAAGGCGCTGCCACAAAGGGAGAGGAGTAGGGAGGAAGGAGGGTGCGAGAGCAAAGACAACACAGACAACGGGTAGTGTTTGCACTTGAAGATCATAGATATCCATAAAGGGAATGAGAGCAGCAGTGGGCAAGTGACAAACGGCGTGGGAACATTAAGTGGCAAAAAAAAAGAGTGAGCGGTACAAAGGATAAATCAAGCTTCAAATAAGGGCACATGTAATAGGGGCAGTCCGCACAAAAGTGAAAAAACGCCCAAAGACGGGATAAAGAACAGCGTTTCATGAATAAAAAGAATCTAATTTTGAAAGGCACACAAAGCAACAAATAGAAAGTGGTGGGTGTGGTCTTAGCCCACAGAAGGATTACAGCATGCCTCGCAGTGCAACACATGTGGGGTATCCCTAGACTCGACATAAAAATATGTAGTTGACTAAATGCAATCTTTTTCCCTCCTCTAATTTTCCCTTTCTAGTTATTATTCAAGAGCTTCACTCAGACAAATCATCCTAAAATGTTGATTTCTTTCTCTCGTATCAGTTTCTCTTGCCCGCCACTACAAGCCCTGATGCCGTTTATAAGCTTTTCATCAGTGCCTCCACTGCTTGCCTTGCTGCATCCCTTTTTCTTTCAGTTAATGTTGTCAGGATTGCAGTCTGCCCATGGCTTTTCTTTAGGTGGCTTTACTGTCACTTTGATTTGCTTGTCTCTTATTCAATTGCTTGCCTTGTCCCTCTTGTGTCTGTCCCTACCCTCAACATTTCCAATGTAATTGTGTCCTTTCACTGCTCACTTTTAAGGAACTACTTTTATCTTTTGTCGGGAGCGCTCTACAGGAATGAATATATTTTGCACCTGTTACCCTCTTTACCCATCTATGTTGCTGTCTCTCACCCATGTATTTCTCCCCAGCCCCTTCCGTGATGTGCTCACCTGCTTCTCACTCCGCCTTCCTTCTCACTTGTGCACTTTTTTCTCCCCAGCTCCTCAATACTCTCTCTGTCACCAATTGTTATTCTCCTTCCCTGTACTCCACACTGGTCTCTCTCTCTCTCTTACCTATTTGCTTTTCCCCACACCACAATAACAACCTCTGAGTTGCTTTACCCACATGCACCCACATATTGCTTCTGACACCCACTTCCTCATGTACCTTCTGACCCCATGTGGTTTCCACTGCCTGAGTTGCTTCAGCCCCCTGTGTTGCTTCTGCACCCCAATGTTGCTTCCCCCACTCACTTAAAAAAATGTTTTCACACCTTTTTCTGTTTAATACCAATGCTACTGGGGTCACAAAATAAAAAGAAAAAAGGAACCATGTCATTTTTTAGATGAGCACATGCGTGGTGCCTTGTCTTATCTTAAGCTTGACAGATGTTTTTCATCTTCAGGATGTTTAGCCCTTTATGAGTGGACATCCTGCACTAGAAAACAGCTCATCCTGGTGTAGGGCATAGGTATTGAAACATTTAATTGTCAAAAATCAAATTGGACGAGAACATTTCACCCAACTTTACCAATGCAAAGGTTTCAAATTAACTCGACTTCGTGGGAGAAGTTAAAACATTCGCCCACTCACACAAAAAAAAACTCCTTCATACAAAAAACTCCTTCATTATAAGGGACACTTGGAATAATGCGATTGGCACTGCATTTTTAGCATAAGTCTGGATTTTGCGGCATTCGCCATAGGAGTCATCATTTGCTGCATAATCTGCGGATTTTTACAACAGAAAAAGTTTCTAGCTCAAACAGTTCAAAAGTTACTAAAAACACAGCAGCAGATGTTGCCACGCAGTGGAAGGCCCTTGAAAAATCTTAACAGGTCATCTTTCTGTTGCTTATTGCTATATTTGGGTGTTAAACTGGTACTAATGAGGTGCAACGTAAAAATGACAACATAATAGAGACAGTAGAGGTCCGTGGTGGGAGTGCTGCCGGGCACTGATGTGGGGCGGGGGTAGTAAACTACAGATTACGGACGATTAGAGGTAAATAAACATATAAGTATATAAAACGAATTTCATTTGCACGCACTGCATTGCATTTGGCGTATTTGGCGCCTTAGTGTATAATTTGGCCCTCCCCTGCCGCATATATCCAGTGACACAGATTATAACCATAATATTTACTGCTCATGTGCAATCACTCCTTCAATTTGTAGAAGTACGTTATGGGTTTTATCCATCATAAGACAATCTAAGTAATATTTTTTGGTTTGTATAGTAATAATTCTTCATTTTTAGGAAAAATGTCTTCCTTTAGCCCTGTCTAATGTAGTGCAATTAGCGCCCATGTTATTTTTATATTTTGTGGTTAAACTTGTTGCATAGATTTTATTGCTCAGAAGTATATTCTTCTTTCTTAATGTATATAATTTTCCATCCAGTGGAAATTACCTATTGGCCAGCGATATTCTTATCCCAAATTCTGTAATATAGGCACATGTGTACTAATGTGTTTGCTGAGCTCTCCCAACTTCATCCCTTCCCGCGGGTCTGAGGCACTCTAAGGGTGAAAAATCAGCCGATGGAACTTTCTTTGTCCCCCTAATTAATGTAAGTATCTGCATCATATTTAATGTTCCATCTTGGTCGCAGCGTACACATATTTATATTTCGAGGCTATCATCCTAGGGACTTGGGGGCATATTACCAACGTTAAGCAATATTTATCGCTAACCATGCTTAGCAACAAATTTTTTAACGCTAAGCATCACTGGAAATTATCGCAGAGATAACTTGCTATTAGCAAGGTTTATCTTAGAAGTGATAAAAATCCTCACGCTAACTGCCAATTGAGAGATTATCGCTGGAAAACCAACGATAATCTCTCAAAGTTTGGCGTTAGCTTGATGATAGGGGCTCACAAACTTAGCCATGATATCCACCTTCCATAGGATATCATGGCTAAGTCAGGAAAATACCAGGGGGCATATTATCAAGGGGGTTTATCTCCGCTTTTTTGGCTTTAAAAGCCAAGAAAGCAGAGATAAAGTTATCTCACTATTACCTAGCTGTCGCTAACACCAGTTAGCGACAGCTAGTAGGAGATAGCGACCATCTTGGGCCCCACTTTGCATGTCAGTGATATTTATCACTAATGACATGCAAATTGGGCGTGCCAAGATGTTAGCGACTGGAAACAGTCGCTAACATCGCTATCTCCTATTACCAACTTTTGGAGATATTCGCGCTAAGCGCGAATATCTCCAAAAGCTAACACCTGCCCTGAGCAGTTCTTAGCCATGTTATCCAATGGGAGGTGGATAACATGGCTAAGAGCATTAGCTCGGTAATGCATGAATATCGCTGACTTTTCAGCGATATTCATGCATTGCAGCCGATTTTTATTGCATTTGCGATAAACCTTGGTAATACCAAGGTTTATCTGCGATAAAAATCGCCGCAGCTCAGCGGTACATTTTTGTCTCTAACCAAGCAATAGCGATAATTATCGCTATTGCTTGGTAATATGCCCCAAGTGTAAAAAAAGCAGTGCTAACCACGGTTAGCGCTGCTTTTTTTTATCACTGACAGGGTTAGCGAAATCCTTGATAATAGGAGAAATGTCGCTTAACAACATTTCTCCCATTATTTTTCTCTGGAACGCCCCCTTTGCATCTCATTAGCGATGCAAGGGGAAGCGTAGAGAAAAAGGGTGCTAACATGCGAATTTGCGTGCTAGCACCCTGTTGCTGATAGGGAGATAATTTTATCTCCGCTTTCTTGGCTTTTAAAGCCAAAAAAGCGGAGATAAATCCCTTGATAATATGCCCCCTGGTCTTTAAACCAGGCATTAGTTTATTTCTTCAGATATTAATTGGATCTGACGGTCTACAGAAGACTGCAGCCCATTAACTGGTTCTGTGCATTCTAGGATTGTATCGAATACATCGTAGTATATGCAAGAAGGGCTTCTTAGCGCATGTGTACTATAGTTCGTGTCATCACTTTTCTTTGCTCTTCTCTTGGAGCAAATCATGTAAAAAGGGCTGCTAACACTTCCCGCTCTTATATTTGTGTCATCCCATCACTGTAATTATCATTATGCGGGTCAGACTAGCAGAAGGGTGAAAAGTAGAGAGAACGCGTGCAGAGACAGATGCCGCATCGCACTCATCGCCACCAGGGTGGCACACTGGCCGTTTCCGTTGGACAGACACCAGAATTCCCATACAGCGGGCACTGCCAGCCATCTGCCAGGGGAATCTGTTGGCGGCCTTCGGATCAATAAAGCACCGAGCCTGTCTGTGTGAAAATTAGAACTCTGCTCTGCCACCCAGGAAAAGGGAGTAACGGACTTTTCCACCAACTGGGTCTTCCCAACAAGAAAAAAAATAATAATTTTAGAAACAAAGAGATGAGTATGGGGCGAGGGAATTTTGCAAATGCAAAACTGAGAGATTGTGAAAATGGTTTCCTGGTGCCTCTGAATTAATTAAAACAATTAACCTCCTTACAGAGCAATTAGCGGTTTAGCAATTTTACCCCACTGATGCGACCAGTGTTCACGGAAATCTCGATGCATTAGCGTGTTAACAATCTATAATTGGTAAGTGATTCAGACGCCATTTCCGGTTCATCATAGAGAGCCTGCAACCATCTTCAGGTCTACTGTACTGCCCAAACAGGGAGCCTGAAGCCATGCTCACATGTAGGCCAGGGCAAAATTAAAATTACGCAGCGTATTTCGGGAAAATCAAATACGCTTGCCCCCTCTAGTTTCTGAATTTCTGCCTTTTCGTCACATGCCCAATTACGCTGCCGTTCACGCAAATTTATAACGCAGGAGTGATAGACGATGAAAACAATGAGAAATTGAGCGGTTGTTGGTTGGGAAATTGTGTTTTTTGGACTTTTTGAAGCAAAAAATGCGACCTCGCTTCAGAAATTGATGTGACAATGCATTTTGCATTAAATATAACTGTTAATGATGGATTTTCATTTCTAATGAATACATGTAATTTTGCATGCTTTCCCCGAAATGGCACCAAATGTGCGCAGGCATATTACTCGAATTTCGCACATCCTTACTCAAATATGTGCTTTCCGGTCTCCTTTGGAAAGCCTGCCTCTATGCACAGATTTCGTTCTCATCCTTTTCGGGGATTGTCTACTATGCTTATATGGGCTTACATAACATGTGTATTTGGAAAGCGCACCATTATCCGTAGGTGCCTCAGCGCTGAATAACAGATGTTTATTCTTACCCAACGATACTCATTTTATTGACCTCAGATGGCTGAAAGGCTGAGTAGACCCACCGGGATTAGAACCTGTGACCATGAGGTCGAACACAGCCCCTGCAGTGGCTGCTTTAGTCCATTGAGCCACCAGGCCCAGCTTACCCATTCCTCTTCGTCAGCCTTTATCCATGCTCATATATGCTTTCATATCCCTCCCGGAAAGCGTGCAGCCTTGATCAGATGTGCTTTCCTGTCCCACTTAGAGAGCCTGCAGCCCTGATCAGATGTGCTTTCCTGTTCCACTTAATAAAGAGCCTGCAGCCATGCTCAGATGTACCAGGGTGCACATGTTGGAGCACTTACAGCTGTGCTCAATATACCCCTAGTGCTGGCCCATCACAAAGTTGCTTGCCCATTTGCTGTTCTGGCTACAGTGAAGATGGACAGGTGCAAGGCCAACAACATCTCAACAGTTGCTATTTTTGGCTTTCACAATGCTGAACACCTGCTGGCTCTTCCAGTATGCGTCTGAATGCTGAAATGCAGAGGCGAAAACATTCACTGGAGAGTGAGATTGAAATGAGGCAGCTGACACAAGTTCAAGTTTTTTTCTACCACAGGCAGGCTGCAGTGCATTTAGCAAAAACACAACCTCATCAGACATATATAAAAATTATGTCTGGAGCAATTCTGAGTGCGTTTCGATTGATTTTCTCTCTGGGAACCAGAGTGGAAAGGGGACTTGGAGCTGGATTGGAAGGTCCATATCCCGTGCTCCTGTGGGTAAGTGGAAGACTCAACTAATAGGGCTGCTGTTCCTAAGAAAGGAGAAAGATGAATTTTATACAGGTATAGTCAGACCAAGACAGTAGAGACAGTCATTGTGATTGTCTCATGTTGCCCTCACACCCCCCCAAGGGGATGTCCTGCTTCAACATAAGGCGGTGCTCTTCGTCGGGCCAGCGCTGCAATGCCCTACGGGTCCCTTGAAGAGTGTCTTTAGCGGAGATCTTTTTAAGAGAAATGCCGAATGATGAGTGCAAGTGAGGTGTGAAATGGGGGAGGGAATGGGGTGGGGATTACAACTGATCAGGGAGGTCGTGGGCTATCCTTTAATAAATGAACTGCCCTCTCAGGGTTCACAAGGGCCTACAACAGGCAAATGCTACCCACAAGGTTATTTGAAGGAACCAGCGTAGTCAGTATGTGAAGACTAGGAGGGGTAGGGTCCCTCTAGTCCAGCGCAAGGGACCTAACTTTGGTCATGTGCTCGTAATTTGTCAACATTTGTCAACATGTGTAATGTTCTACACCAATCAGGTGGTCATAAGAATCCATGGTGCTTCATCAGGACAGTAAAACATATAGTAATACACTCCCCCACACACAGGTATGGTGCCCTTTACAGTGCTACCTACTTAATGTGTAGAACGAGGTCCAACTTAACATTATTAAGTTTGGTGCCACGTCAGGTGGTGCACAGATGCCGCATAAACGTGTGCCCCAATTTAGTGGATGCAGACCATGTGTCCAGTCCACACCTACCCAATCGTCTCAGCGTCCTTGGTACTCAATTCTGAGTCCAACAGGGAGGAACAAGCTGTGAATCTTACTTGGGATTTATTGACTTTGCCGATGGTTTGTAGCAGTGTTGTACTGCATCCCCGATGCTATGCAACACACATAAAGGAGAATAAATAAAAAGACTGTGATGGCTGTCCATGTAATTCTTCAAGCGTGCACACCACGCATGTGCTTGCCCATGAAATGACGGCGGCAATTTTTTATTCAGCAATCTGTCTTGGATTATTAAATAAACACACAAAACATGTGAAAAACATGTGGGTGGAGAAACTAAATGGGGACGCAAGCAGCGCAGGGCGGATGCAACAAGAAGTTGAAGAAATGCAGGGTCAAAGCTACACGAAGGAGTGGGTGGGGGAAAGAACATGGAGGCGCATGTGGCGAAAGCAACTTAGAGGGCGTATGTGGGAAAGCAACATGGAGGGGGCATGTTGAGTGTGGGTGGAATAGGAAAGCAAATAAGTGAGAGAGAGGGGGAAAGCAAATGGGTGAGAGAGAGCGACATGGAGATGGGAGAAAAACAAGCAAGTGAGAAAGCAAGACAGGGTTGAGAAGCACACGCGGGCGAGTGAATCATGGATGGGATGGGGAGAACCACATGGATGAGAGAAAACAACACAGTATGTGGATGGGTGATAAGAATGTAAGGGATGAGGTAGAGCAGGTTTAGTATGGATAGCAGGCTTTGGAAGTGAGACAGAGTTTCCAAAGCACAAGGACAGTACTCAAAGATGCAGGGGACAAGGGCATGGTGTTTTCAGGGTTAAGGGACAGGGGGGCATATTATCAAGGGGGTTTATCTCCGCTTTCTTGGCTTTAAAAGCCAAGAAAGCGGAGATAAAATGATCTCCCTATTACCTAGCTGTCGCTAACACCAGTTAGCGACAGCTAGTAGGAGATAGCGACCATCTTGGGCCCCACTTTGCATGTCAGTGATATTTATCACTAATGATATGCAAAGTGGGCGTGCCAAGATGTTAGCGACTGAAAACAGTCGCTAACACCGCTATCTCCTATTACCAACTTTTGGAGATATTTGCGCTAAGCGCGAATATCACCTAAAGCTAACACCTGCCCTGAGTAGTTCTTAGCCATGTTATCCAATGGAAGGTGGATAACATGGCTAAGAGCATTAGCTCGGTAATGCATGAATATTGCTGACTTTTCAGCGATATTCATGCATTGCGGCGATTTTTATCGCATTTGCGATAAACCTTGGTAATACCAAGGTTTATTTGCGGTAAAAATCGCCGCAGCGCAGTGGTAAATGTTTGTCTCTAATCAAGCAATAGCGATAATTATCGCTATTGCTTGGTAATATGCCCCAGGATTATGCGAGGGACAGAAGACAAACCAGAGTTGGGAGTCTGATAAGGGATTAGTGTTGAGTGACTCCTCACAGCAGTAGGAATTGATACAATTCCACTAAATGGTAATCCTAGCCGATCACTAATATTAGTAGTGCTGTAATTTACCTTTAAGGGTAATTCTTACCCTATTAGAGTCATGTTTTTTCTCACTGAAAGCGTGGTGACTACATTGAGCAAACCCAGGAAATGATGTAGATATATATATATATATCACATCAGGGGATTTATCCCGTTATTTTCTTTATGATTTGAAATATCGATATAAGATAGTTACAAAGTGATTTAATGCACCATTTGTAGCAGACCATAATATGCTGAGGTTGTGCAATATGGGTATATTTTTATTGCAGTTTTCTTGTATTTGCATTAATACTGGCCCTATCTAATTGTACATATCTTTTTAATTTTAAGGATATTGTATCGGGACAGCATAAATTTGCACATTATACAAGGGGATTCATCCCACTATTCTCCTCATGACATGTAATATCGATGTATGTGAGTCACTATGGGATTAACACTCTATTTTGCAGCATACTACTGTATGCCAAACTTGTGCAATAGGAGTTTTGTAGTGTTGGTATTTTACCTGCATTTTCACCTTGCCTTTTTTTTAAAGTGTACATATTGTTTCATTTTAAACGATAAGGTATTTGGTCCGTTGTTTATGTCTACTATTAACTGTGACCCAATCATACGTTAGCACTTACGCTTTAAAAGAAAACTGATTTCAATGACACGCTGTCATGTGATCAAGGCTCGTGTGAGCCGAAACGTTATGGCGACAGCAATAAAATAATCCTGCATCCAAGTTTGTGGTCCGTGCCTGTTCCTGTTTGTGGCTGAGTGTGTAACCGGCAGCTCGAGGGTGACGGAGGTTTGGCATATTTCTAGCCATTTGATCTCACGCGGCTATACACGGGACTCTCCAAAGAACTTATTTAAAGAAAATTCCGAGGTCAACTCTGTTGGTGGAATCATACCCAGGCGTGCTAGGGCGTAATTGAACTTCCGGGAGGAAGACGAGCGTTTTGACCCCTCTGTGACTGGAAGAGTACACCGGAAGTTAAGGAACCCCCGCGAAGACCGCGTCGGTGGAGGACGCGGGGAACCGGAGATAAGTTCGGACTCCGTGAAGAGACTGTACCAGGTATTTCAGGGGAGGAGAGCCCAACGGATGCGCGGGCGCAACTTTTTTTGTTTTGAGATTACGAACTAGTTGAATTTGCCTGCATTTATTCTAAATTGCTTAAAACAATGTCTACCAACAGCATGAAGGAAAGGGAGGCCCGGGCAAGCACCATGTTTCCTGATAACCTCCCTGTGCCAGTTACCATCCAGGATAGATTGGATGTTGCCAGTGGCCCTAAAAATGAAACGCTATGTGAAAAAATTCAAATCCTTAAGAAAAAATCCAGACAGGAACAAAGTAAATGGTGGGAATCTAAGTCCCTCCAGCGGTATATTGATGTAATTAGTATACCGCGAGGGTTGCGTATTCTCACCGCACCTAGTTACGAGAGCCCAAATCCGGATCTTATGAAGGAATGGGCTGAAAGTAACCTGGAAGCCTCCAGACGTTTGGTCCTAATTCTTATCAAATACGCTGATGTTGACCGCGCTAAGCTCTTCGATGAAATTGCAGCTATACAGGAGGAGCTGGAGTCTATGGGCCCTGAAGATGAAAAAGAAAAACTAATAATAGAAATGAAAATACGACTAAAAAAGAAGGAGAATAAAATAATTGACCGCAAAACCTATAAGTTTCAGAGGGACAAAACCGATTACGAATTGGGCCAAATATTTACTTTCTCAAAGAAATATGACGGTATGCGCACAGCGGCAGGAGGGGCACAACCAGTTGCACGCAGCAGATGGAATGACAAGAATATCTATAAAGACCCATTGGACTCGACTGTATCTGATCTTAGCTCCGGAGCAAAGAGTGAGTCAGAGTCTGAACAACGAGGGGCAGCATCTGCAGTGACTAAGAAGAAACCGTCACCAGATGACGAGACAGGTTTTTATGCCAAGACCGCCTACAGTCCCTTCGACCTGGGACGCGAAAAACTACAACAAAAATACAAAAATTTAATCAGGAGGAAAAGGCAGAGGGCAAGAAAATGGGGGACAGCCCAAAAAGAGAGGCAGAGGCCAGTGGTCCAAGAAGCAATGATGACAAACAATTCACAATTAACTATTGTCAATCTTACACCCATGCTCTTAACAACCAAGGATGAGGACTTTCTCAAATTGGGACTTTCTTATGCCCCCAAAACGAATCTTAATTATGCTGCAACTAGATCTGACTTTTATAAAGCCACTAGAAAACTCAAATTGAAAAAATTCCATCTGCTGAGAACAGACAACGTTCAGCCAAATGTCAGTGACCCTATTGAAGGCCACTAAACAACCACGTTTTAACAGGATATGTTGGAGCTTTGGGAAACGGAAGGAGCAGCACCGGCCGCAACAGCTGATCACTTCGGTGCTATGGGTGTCAACCAGGAAGCAATCAATTCTTCCAGTGTGGCCCCCCTAACCCCATTCAAACCTCCCTCCACGTTTTGTCCATTCATTTCGCGTGACGTCATTGACGTATTTCATGAGAATTTAACCAGTGAACTGAAGGATCTTCACAGTAAGATATGCAAAGGTCATTACAAGCATGACCAGTTGACTATGGACTATGAATCATTGGTATCCAAACTTGGCAAGGACAGAAATATCATTGTGCGCCCCAGTGATAAAGGGGGCAATGTTGTGTTGCAAACCAGGGCCAATTATGAAAAAGAGGCCTACGCTCAATTGAACAATCGTGACCATTATGAAAGGATGAATATGTCCATGATTAAGGGCATGCAGAATGAATATCATCTTCTTTTGTCCAAATGGAGGTCCAGAAAACTGTTATCTGAATCAGAATACAAATATTTAAAAACTGATTATCCTGTTATGTTATGTTATCAACATTTATTTTGCGCACAGATGCTCCAGCTAAGGAGCGTCCTGGCGCATGGAAAAGGTGGACATAACACAACGCAAAGAGAACAGAGAAGTGAGGGTCAACATAAAAGATTAAAACAGGTAAGTCTTCACGGCCCTACGGAATGCTAAAAGATCCTTTAACAGGCGGATTTCCAAAGGGAGAGAGTTCCAGAGAGCCGCAGCTCTCACACGGAAAGAACGACCGCCCATCCGGCTAAGCCTGAAACGCGGGATAACTGCAAGGGATTGCCCAAAAGATCTGATGGAGCGAGTCAGGACATAGGGGGATAAGAGATTATTGAGGATCTCAGGTGCCGATCCTTTTAAAATTTTAAAGGCAAGGCTCAGAGCCTTAAAGTGGATTTGGCTTTTCATTGGTAGCCAATGTAGGGACCGCAGAGTATTGGACGTGGGACAGGACCTCGGCAGACCCACCACTGCTCTCGCAGCCGCGTTCTGAACGCGCTGCAAGCGAACGATCTCAGATTGGTTAACTCCCAGCAGGAGCGAGCTGGCGTAGTCCAGCCGGGAGATGATCGTCGCTTGGATGATCAACTGCCTCGTCGGAGCATCAAAAAATTTGAGCACCGGCCTCAGTCCACGCAGAACACCAAAACAGCATGCCGCCACTCTCTTAGTGTGGGTAGTAAAGCAGAGAGTGTGGTCAAGCCACACTCCCAGGTTTCTAAGTTCCATCACCGGTGTAGGGGCCGGCCCGAGCTCCTGAGGCCACCAAGTGTCCCCCCAGCAATCCGTTCCCCTTCCCACGATCATCACCTCAGTTTTTTTCGCGTTCAGCTGGAGACAGTTGTTATTCATCCAGCTGGCCACCTCTCTCAGCCCGTCTCGGAACCTGGGGCATCCCGTTCGGCATCCCCACTGATCGTGACCGCTAGCTGTGTGTCGTCGGCATACGAGACCATGGTAAGGCCCCACTGCCTGGCGACATCAGCCAGCGGCCGCACGTACAGATTGAAGAGCGTGGGACTCAGCGAGGAGCCCTGAGGGACCCCAGGTCCAACTGATGGAATTTGGACTGAAAAGGAGGGGTGGCAACGCAGAAGGAGCGATCGCTAAGGAAGGAACGGAACCATTGCAGAGTGGGGCCACAGATGCCAATGTCCTCCAGGCGGTGCAGAAGGATGCGATGGGACACCGTGTCAAAGGCAGCGCTAAGGTCTAATAAAATAAGAGCTGCCGTTTGACCTGCATCCAACACACTCCGCAGATGTTCTACCATTGCCAGAAGGGCGGTCTCCGTGCTGTGCCCAGCACGGAACCCATTCTGCGTAGGATCGAGGACATTGGCCAGGGCCAGATGCTCCGATAGGGCCAGGTTGACATGAGCCTCCATGACTTTGGCCGGCCAGGGAAGCAATGAAATCGGGCGGTAGTTTTCCGGTTTTAACGGATCCAATGATGGTTTTTTCAGGATCGGGGAAACCACCGCCTGCATCCACTTGGCAGGAACAGTGCCTGAGGTCAAGGAAAGATTAATTAGTGAACACACTGCCGTGCGCCCCTGAAAAGACGGATCTCTGAAGAGGGCAGGTCTGAGCGGATCCGCCGGGGAACCGGACAACTCGTTGTGCCAACTTGACAAACCCATCCCAGGAGAGAGTAGGGAGAGAATGTGATGTCGGGCAGCTGCAAGGGTCGTTTAGAGGAGTGAGTGGCAGCGTCGTACTGGGAAACGACTGATAAATGGTCTTAACTTTCTCCAAGAAGAAAGCGGCCAAGGTCTCACAATGTGAGGTAGAACCGTCCATAGGCGGAACCGCTCTTTTAGCCATCAGGTCTTTTAGAGCTTTGAAGATGGTCTTCGAGGGGTTGTGGCTGTTACGGAATTCCGTCGCATAAAACGCCGCGCGGGCTCTACAGATAGCTCGATGATAGAGCTTAACAGAGGCCAAGTACGCGTTTTTTTTTACGGCATCATACGCCTTCCGCCACTCCCTTTCTGCCCGTCTACGTGAACCCTTCAGAGCGCGGAGGGCACTGTCATACCAAGGACTCGACTGCCTGGAGCTGGATTTACTTGCGATAATGGGTACCAATCTGTCGAGCGCCTTGGTAATCCAGCTGCAGAATTGGTCGTAGCCCAGGGTGGCGTCGGACAAAGGGCCAAGTGGCTCTTCAGCCATGATGTAGTGTAGGTCCTCTAGCCTGAGCTTATTCCAGTGCCGCCGCGGGATCCACTTTGGAGGTGGAATGATGGGGGTTTCGGGGAGAGGAAGCCAGATGGACACCAGGAAGTGATCAGTCCAACCCACTGCAGAAATAGCCATAACTTGGACATCCGGTAAGTTGGTAAAGAATGGGTCCAAAATGTGCCCAGCCACATGTGTAGATTGAGTAACAAGTTGGGTCAGCTGAAGGGCCTCCATATCCGCCAGAAAACCACTGATGGCCGCGGTCTGTTGGTTGTCAAAATGGAGGTTGAGGTCACCTAAGATGCAGAAATTGGCGCAGTCACTAGCTAGCGTACCACCGCCTCAGGGAAAACTCCCCTGAAAGCTACATCGCTGCCTGGAGGGCGGTACACGACCATCCCCGACAGCGTGAACTGGGGGCTGATAGTAATCTTGAACAGGGCGCTTTCGCACCCTGCAATATGCAGACCCGTCCAGGAGCACGCAAAAGTAGATTTTATAGCTAGGGCAATACCTCCACCTCTAGACAGCCGGTTCCACGTAAAAAGTGAATAACCTGGGGGGCAAGCCAAATTAATTATGGCTGTATCTGTATCCTGGAGCCAAGTCTCGGTGATGATAAACAGATCTGGCTCCTCGTCGATGATAAGGTCCATAATAGAGAGATGATGTTTAACTAGAGATCTGGTATTGAGGTTTAATATCCGCAGACCATGAACACAACCCTTGCTCAACCGAGGCACCCTTATGCCATCCGGTGGAGCAGCGGAGTTGTCATAGTCTCGAATACCCGTTGGCTGGTCGAGCGACCATCCCTTGCCGGCACATTGATAGGGGCCACACATGGGGTGTTTAGGTGCAGAAACGCATTGTGGAAGGGACTGCCCAATCACCCGGAGCATTGCACTGGTGTAAACAATCATCCTTCCTCCCAGTAGGAACTAAGCGGGAGTGGCCCACAGCGCCCCGCGCGTCCTTAGCGCGGACGGGCGCAGACGGGCAGGACTCTGGCAAGACTACGGCAAGCGACGGTGTCCTGGCTGCGCGTTCCTGCTGCGCGGGAGAGAGCGACTTTAAATAGGCGCCGAAATGGAGGGAGGAGCGCAAGGACGCTCCAAGATGGCGCCCGCCGAAAATGCCAGCGTCCCAATCCAAGATGGCGCCGGTCGCCGATCTCCAGACGATCTCCAGACCACCCACAGAACCCGGGCCCACAAAACGGTGACCCCATCAATATACTTCATACTGAAGATCCACAAGGATCGAATCAATCCCCCTGGCAGACCCATCATCACTGCCAAAGGTGGTCTCCTTGAAAGGACATCTGTGTATATTGACTATTTTTTACAATGTCACGTTAAATCCCTTGATTCATATATACAGGATACAAGGGATTTTTTGTTCAAATTGAAAAACATCCAGTGGCAGGATGGCGAGTGGATGTTGGCATTAGATGTTACGGCCTTGTATACTAGCATCCGTCATCTTGATGGTATAGCAGCCGTCAAGTACTATCTTGAAACGGACCCGGACCCCCTCTTCCGGGGCCCCCTACCTAATAACAAATAGCACGCAGGGTCTGCAGTTTCAGCAGTTAATTTTTGCAAGTGCTCGCATTGGCCCGAGCAGAAAGAGAAAGAATTCTCCGAAACGTGTCAGCCAAAGAACTACCATACGGGATGCGAAGCTGGCTGTCTTTAGGAAGTAACCTCAAGTCTCAAGCTTCGGACAAATGCAATTTCAGAAAATGCATTTATTAAAAGTGCCATTATTCACAGTTCGAGGACCTTTAATGTTCTGAACTTAGGGAGTGTAGGTTGTGGTCGTCTCATTCTTATGATTCGGGCCTCTCAAATCATTGATAGCATTGCAATTCCGCTATGTTATGTGGTCACACCTGATCAATGCTTCTAGAACTCTAACATACATTTCCTACTGGTCAGTTTAGGAAACAATATTAAAACGTCCACATAAGATTCATTGGTCACGTGAAAGTCGTGCAATTATGCCCACAACAGCAACATTTTTGCTTCTGTGATTTACAAATTAAGGTATACTTTGCATCACACAATATGTACTCAAACATCTCAAGGGATTATACATTTGCAAAAATTAGGATATTATTCATAGGAGTGAATAAAACTTAAAAATAAACTACTTCCCATTAACCTTGTGAATCAGACTATTTGTTTCACTGTATCTTTCTTCTGAAATCTTAAAAGTTGTGAGTGCTTGGAATCAATAATAGTTCACCTATATAACATGCAGCTCTTTCCGGGATAATCAGGGAATTTGGGGCTTCCTAAAGGCTAAAATGTACAGAACTTCTTTGTGGGCTGACAGTAGAGAAAACCCTTCTATAAGAAGACCAAGCTAGATTATGAGTACGAACTATGATATTGCAGCGATGCTGGAAAGTCTGCCTACTGGTGTATCTGTCCTATTAGTGGCAGACTGTGTGCTAAGCAGGGATTTAAGTGGACAGGGTCCTGCTGGTGCTCAGCATCCGCAATTCTAAAAAGCGGGTGCTGAGACAGGTCTTTATCGTTCTCTCCATTATTACCCTAAGGGTGAAAAAAAATCGTAACTCTGCAGCTGTTCCACCCTTCCCTGCCTTTAAGGTAACTTCAAAGAGACTCGTTATAGTTCATTCACAGTCTCATCATTTCGGAACTGAAGCATTTTCAATATTATATACAACAAAGACATAGTTGTTGCTTATTTATCTTATGCAAGAACAACCATTGACAAAGTCAATAGTCCTGGCTTGTTACAGGCGTGATGTTAATTGTATTAAACATCTGTATGCAATGACAGAAGCAGCAAAATACCACACTATGTTAAGCACAGATTTTCACATTGCGTATTTGTAAGCCACATCTTTAATTACATCGGCCACGCCCCTTTGAGAAGACCCCCCTAGTTTTTTTCATTCCACTTAAAGCCCTGGTGCTAAGCATATGACAAAAACAAACAATAATGTATTATTTATATCTATATGGGCCTCTCTTCAGATAGGTACGTTTGCCTGGGAAGTCTGTTCCTACCACAGACCTCAGCATCTTTTAAGGCCGTAGTGCCGCAGCTTGACTTGGCGTTAAGTAGTGTGCATGATAAGATGGAACCTGTGTCCCCTCTTCCAACACCCAACCTTGTCTGCTAGGCATGCGCCCACCCACTGCCCAGTCTTCCGTGAAACGTCATAACGGAATGCACATAAACCGTGCATGTGCCCGGCAAATCAGTTGCAGGGTGACAAGCCGCACAACCTCTCCCCCTACCTCGATGGTTCCCAGGGAGACCCTGATGGGGTGTGGAGGGCCATAACGTGGAAATGTCAATAAAAGATGCCAGAGTGGACACAGGTGCAAGGAAATCAATACGGATCAATCCGCTAATTGAACCTCTCAGAGCCATTCAGGGGAGAGAGAAAGTGTGAGAACTCTGCAGCCACAGGGCTCGTGCGGAAACAGAGAGCAGCCGGCGTGGGATTCAGGAGCAGACGTGCCGGACGGACCACTGTCTCCCAGCTGGAAACATCCCCGCCCCAGAAACTGCCCACATGCAGCAGCAGCAGCAGCAGGCCACCGCTTGAAGCAAAGTCCTTGGGGAGCGATCGATCAGCCAGCAGCACCCGCGGGACTGGGACGTGCCTTCTAAGTCACGACTGACTGACAGAATGTTCTTCTACCTTCCCCTGTGGTCTCGGTCCATCAAATGCACGCGCAAGGAACGGACCACAAGTGTCGAAGAGGGGCGAGCATTGCTTTTCAGTGCTCAAAATGGCACCGAAGCGCCGTTTTGTCAACTTGAGTGAAACCATATACTGATGAAAGGCTGAATTTAAACCCACTGTTTAGTCTCTGATTACAAGCTGCATGGTACTACTGGTAGGGTGAAAATGCATCTGCGTCCATAAACGTTATTGCGCGGTAACACCCCACCTGCCAATCAATTATGAGTTTAGTCGCAGGGAATGGGGAATGACCGCGCGGACCCTGTTATACGGGCAGAATTCCGCTAGGTATTACCCTGTCTGTGAGAATTATCCACCTTCTTCATGGCTCCGGGTCAGGCGGGTGCATAGAAACGGGTCCGTGCTGCAACGAAGCCTGTCCCAAGGCAAGTTTACTAGCCGGATTTTCCACCGGGACAAAATCGAGTCCATTGCCCCCCACCTGGCAAACCCAGGTGTGGGAACGACGCCCCACTCCTGATTGAGCCGGGCAGAAGTCTATATGGGAGTTCCCCTCAACTCAGATGGTAATGAGGGCCTTAGTGTGAACGTTGCCTACATATACGTTTTCAAAGTAGTATTTTTTAACATGACCATTACGCATAGGCATTCTAGTCCTTTGCTGCATGCGTAAGTGTGTGTTTTATGCCAAAGTGTGGGTCACACTTTGACACCTTACAGCACGCTTCCTCTCTGCCAGTGTTAATGTGCTTCAGCAGCCTCTCATGGGTCACTATATATAAGCCATTGCAACACAACTAATGAATGTGAGGCCACGCTACAAGCTAGATGTAAAGGTCTCTTCGAACATGGGCCGACCAAAGGAACCCGCAGAGTTCTCCAATAATGGCACTATAACTATTACGACTGGACGCAAATCTACTCCTGGTATCAGGGTCGGGATGGGAAGGACATTCCTCCATATTTCATGGGGTGTAGGGATAGGGAGTTTTTTACGAGAACATGTTTTTAACCGAGGAAGAACAAAGATAAACATATACCTGCACATTCGTGCTCAGTTTACATATCTAATTGTACACTGGGAACAATGATGCACAAATTAGAACTCAAAGACCTTTAAGATAGTCATTTAGCTCCTTGATTTCTTTTCGAATTCTTGGAGAATTTTAAAAAAGTTAGCAATTATTCTAAACATAGTAATAATCATATGGTAGCACATTTCTGACTGACTTTATCCCCGAAGATTATATGAGTCGGGTCCAAGTTGCCGATCACACTTCATCCTTTTTTTGCTGTGAAGTATGTGATGAGAAGAAAACGATTCACTAAAAGTATTAACCTATATAATGTATCTGCTGCAATGGCCAACTCTCTGGCACCAACTTTGTGTAAATAATGCAAAAGAATCAAATTAGAGCATTCATAAAATATAAATAAAACTGCAAAAACCTAAATTTTTGTGTGCAAAGAGCAAGAATATGCTTTACCCTTTGGGTACGACTATTGGGAGAGTTCTGTTAAATACGTTTTGAGGGAATTGGGGGAGTTCCGTTAAATAGATTTTTGAAGGAGCAAAATTCTCCAGCAAATCGTGCTTTTTTAGGTTTTTTATTCTCTGACAAAAAGTACTTTTTGGGGATTTTTCTTCTGCTTTGTAAATAATAATTTGGTGAGGTTCGCGACGTTAGAACAAGTTTTAACAAGCATTTACAATGCAATGGTTTTGCCTTTGTTAAAGTTAGAGCTATTGGCATTGCTCTTGACATTTTTTTTATTTATGTTTTTTTTAACATAAATAAATGGCATTGTCATTTACAATAGCAGGGCAGGGCACAGGGAAGGGGGGCGAGGAGAGACGAAGGAGAGCTGCGGGCTCAGGGAAGGGGGGGCGAGACGAAGGAGAGCTGCGGGCTCTTGTTGTAATGCTTGCATGGATGAGTTGGTGGATGCATGCATGGGTGCATGCATGGATGGGTGTATAGATGGGTGTATGGATAATGAGACAACATAAACGTGCTTGTCCCCTGGGTCCTTGTTAATAATCCCAAAGTTAGCTGGTGTGATCACTGGTGCCGCTGTGGCTGGGCAGGTAGCAGCCACTGTCTTTTTGTTCCACTTCGGTGTCACTCATAGTCGTTGAAATGTCACTTTATAATTACACTGCAATTATGAAAGTGTCACACACAGCAATCTGAAATATTGGCAGCTATAAGGGAGTTATAGCTGGCAGGGTAGTACTGACATTACGGGGTCACCACTTCCCATGAACTCAAATGTTTAGGAAGTTCTGCCCGTGTTTCCTAGTCGAGCAAGAAGAGATAATGTTGACCCTTCAGGGGGAGGAACACTCGAGGGGAGACACGAAATATAGGTCCTAGCTACGGGTGTGAGTGAGCGACTCCGTCAGAACAGAGGAGCCTGCAGTTGGACAGAAGTTGCTGACTGCAGACATGCTGGCAGTCAGTTTATTGAGCAAGGGGATCGCTGGTCGGGTCCTCGCATAAGGGGGCGCATCCTAATTCGGAATCCCGTTTCTGTCACCTCCAGTATTTCTACGGTTCTTGGCCTCCAGGATAAAGGTTCCTTTCCCTTCGTTCCCACTGCTTCGCCTTCTGTTCCTCCGCATCGCTTTGAAGCGACTTAAGTTTGGAACAAGCGCTATGCAATGTATCGATAATACCTATAACATGCTCCCATCTCGTCTCTTTCCTCTCTCTCCCCCTTCCCCTATTTTACTCACCCCTTAGCGCCTCGAAATGGCCTCTCAGCCTTCTCTTTTTTATTCACACCGTAGCGCCTGGAAGCGGCCTAACTACTGTGTATGTGTCATAAAGCTATCAACATGGCATTGAACCTTGCACCCCCACCGCCCCCCCGTCTTTCGCGTTTCTTTGTTTATTTTCCTTTAACCATTCCTTCTCTCTCCACATCAAGGTGTTTTGAAGCTGCGTCGAGCCCTTTAAACGCTTCCGAACTAACATATGCATAACTCGACGCAGCACCCAGGAAAGACAGTGCGCACTGTGTAAGGCACAGAAGACAGAGTACAATCCGCACACCAATGTGAAATGGGCGCGATGGGGTCTGCTGGATGTGAGTGACTCCTGTCTTAGCTCTTCAAGTAATCAGAGCCGTCTGTGGAAACCCAGGCACTCAGGGGTCTGTGCACGGTCTAAGCTGCAGCGCTCCACTGCACGCGCACACCCAGGAGAATTCCTGGAAGCAGGCTCCACGCGATCAGCATCTTTATCCACACACAGGTAGGCCGGGCATCAAACTGCTGCACACAGTCAGTGCAAGGAGCAGTGGAAGGGGGCAGGTCCTGCAGACGGGTGGGGAGGGGCTAGGAGGGGCTCGGGTAACTAAGATGAGCTGATTTCAGTGCGGGCTTACCGGAACGCACACTACAAGGTGGGGGTTCTATGAAAGACACACACACACACACTGTAATGCGCCTCCACGGGCAGGTGGGCTCAGGCAGGCATGAGTGACCGGCAGCCGGCCCCACAGACAAGGCGTAACTCAGAGGAGCAGGGGCGGTGTAGGGGTCCCCTGGTACACACAGCACTGCGTGAGGTTTCCCCGGAAAGCACACAGCTCTTGGTTGACTCCACAAACAGAAAGCCACTGCAGTGTGTGCCAGAACATCCCATACAGACAGGGGTAAGGTGAGATCTCTCAGGAAGACACACTGCTTCTTAACTGGCCTCACATGCAGAGCTCAGGCAGCCCTCTCTGCTGTGTGCCCGGGTAGAGGTGTGTGCCGAGGGCAGACCCTTCAGGGGGAGGAACACTCGAGGGGAGACACGAAATATAGGTCCTAGCTACGGGTGTGAGTGAGCGACTCCGTCAGAACAGAGGAGCCTGCAGTTGGACAGAAGTTGCTGACTGCAGACATGCTGGCAGTCAGTTTATTGAGCAATCCACGGATATGGAGGGGCCGAGCAAAGTATCCGGGCTGGCTGAAGGAGCACGACCTGTGGCATGAAAATATTGGATTTGTAAATGGTGCAACAAGGACATTGTTGAGCAAAGCACGGGCACCAGCGGGAGGGGGGCGGGAACGGGGGGGCGGGAACGGGGGCCGGAGACACGGAGAGCGGGAGGGGGGCGGGAACGGGTATTGTTGAGCAAAGCACGGGCACCAGCGGGAGGGGGGCGGGAACGGGGGGGGAGACACGGAGAGCGGGAGGGGGCGGGAACGGGCATTGTAGAGCGGGAACGGGGGCCGGAGACACGGAGAGCGGGAGGGTGGCGGGAGGGGGGCGGGAACGGGCATTGTAGAGCAAAGCACGGGCACCAGCGGAAGGGGGGGAACAGCCAAAAAAGAAAAGCAAGCACTCACCTGGACTTCTTCCGGGTGCCGTCAATCCCGGACCAGATTCGGGGGCGTTCCCGAGAAGAGGCTTTCGGCTGACGTAGCCAAAAGCCAAAAATTCTCGGGAACGCCCCCGAATCTGGTCCTGCATTGAAGGACAAACGTGTCTTCCAATGGCTAGCCTCCATTTATGGAGCTAGCCAATGGATGACGGGGGCGGATTCCAACCCATATACTATACTCATTAGGTTTTTTCTAGCGAATGCTTACTTCGTAAGCATTGGCTAGTCAAAACCTAAAAAGTCCCCAAGATCACTTAAGCAATGGTCACTCTCACACATCCCTAATACTATCATGCTCATCTGATTAACCTATCCACTGATAAACTATGTGATTTTTCGAACTAGCCAAATGTTTTTTAAAATCTATTCATTAAGTGCATTGAATAATGTTTGATTAAATCTATATTTCTGATTTAGACACTAATATGTGGACTTCTGGCATTTACTTTTTGCCTTTTTTTAAACTCCCAAAAATATGTCAGTAAATAAATTAAGACAAGCACATGCAGAGAACTTAAGACAAAATAGTAGAAAAAAACATTTTCTCCATGTTTAGAAGATCTAGTTGAAAAATCATGCCAGCGACACACCAAGATTTCCTTTGGAGCAAGTTATCAGATGACCACAGCATCCCAGGTTTACTTCATAATTCACATGATAAATTCATAGAGATTCGCAATGGAGCAAATTAGTAGGCACCTAGAACAGCTCTGAATTACACTAGCTGTTTTTAGATAGTAAAGTTTTTATTTTGTCCCGACAAGAGAAACTAGGGAGACGTCTAGGGTATTATGTTATATTGTTGCATAGTGCATATTCTACATAGCACACACTCAGGCATCAATATGGCCTTGCAGGGCCAGTGAAATCTGGTACCTTTTCCCACTGGCGTCAATGACTATGTCACAGATTTCACAGACCGGAGTCTGGCTTTGTTTTTGATTTGCAATTTGCAGGCATTCGTATGAATATAGCTGACACTTTGAGGGTTACTATGGGAGCTGGTATGTGTGGGCAGCTGATGGCAATCCGTTTTTTTAATTGGAATATTTTTTTTAACATTAGATCCATATCTGAACACCAAGTCAAGAAATTACCTATTGTGTTTCTTACTGAGGGTTTCCCAATACACTGCTCCTTGCTACTTGGTTTTTCATAGGGTTAATGACACAGTCATAAGCCCTCTCCTGCAGGGCTTTTTAAAAGGTAGGTAAGAGCTTTTTAGTTTTTCCCATGAGCTTTGCCATCCAAATACGGTCCTCTCCACCTTTCTGGTTGCACAGTGCACACAATCACACAAAACAGTGGGCCACTGGGAGGACCAGGGCGATTGTAGTCATATGGAGTTAAGCTCTCTGATGGTGATATGCTTTAAAAGAGGGATCACATGCTCACCATAACCTTCCCTTCCCAAGCCCTGCGCCATGTAGTAAATGGCTTCAGGGTTTTCCTCAGACCCAAAGCCCCTCACCACAACATTTATTATTATTATTATTATTATGTTTCTTATATAGCGCCAGAATCGACCCCCGAAGGGGTATCTCCGCGCTTGCCTTGGGAACCCGTCCTGGCTTTTCCCTGTGAGATAGCCCCTACAGGGCATCCCCAAGGTGAAAGCCAGGCATCCCGCCGCGGGGGGGGCGTTGTGGAGATTAAGTAAGCTTAATGCCCAGAGTTGCAGAGTGTGAACCCATGATTAGGTCAGGCACCGAAGCGAGAATTATTGAGTCCATGGACATTTGAGCTCAAGACCCTGCCGCGTCGGGAATTGAACCCTGGTCCCGGGTCTGACCTCTGCTTCAGGGTCTGTCTGCTCTAACCAGTGAGCCACACTTCTCCACTGCCTGCTCTAACCAGTGAGCCACACTTCTCCACTTCTCCATTTGAAGATACCAACCCATAGGCACATCACTAATACTTAGGAGGAGGTGGAGGTCAAGTAGGAAACACTGCTGGTGAAGAGGGGAAGTCCTGGTGGGGATTACAGTTATCCTCCCGTGTTCAATCATCCATGAACCGTAGAGGGGCTTTCAGAGCATAGCTTTAAAGGAAATATCTTTGAAATGCGGTCAAAAGTTTCCAGTGTTGTAAGGAAAACATTATTCAACTCTGAAACTAATGACTGTGGTTGACATTTTTCAAAGCCAGTAGGACCCAAAATGGCAGGGTCCAAGTGCATGGCATCAAAGACTCATATGAGCCTGGGCTTCAAAATGCAATAGCTCTGCCACCACAACACCAATTACACATGGTTTTTAAGGCTGTGTTCAGTGATTTTTCAACTAATAATCTTATGGATACACCTTCATTCCTGGAGGGAGGACTGAGTAATCTCAAGGTTCACTTGGATAGTACTGTGGTCGCTGGACAATATGGGGTCACCACAGTAATTATTGGAGAGCAGATTTCCTCAGGTCACATGCACTGTTGATGGTAAAGTTTTCTTGTCCTTCGACACAGGTCTTCAGTCATCAGATAACTGGCCTATAGCCAGCTACATGTTTTACAATCACATACAAAACATGCCCTGTTTTGGGCTTCCTACATCCTCTGACAAAGCTCAGACTTCAGAATGCCAACGTTCAACTTGAGATAGAGAACCTGGCAAACTGTAACCCGCAAACCACAGGCATTTTACCTAGGGATGGTGAATTTTGAGCACCAACCAGTCATGTGATACTTACAGGATTATTTGTTGTTATTGAGTTTCAACACACAACAGAGACCTGGGACACCATCAACTCCCTCGCCCCTACATGGCCTTGATCACCGAAACATGGCTCAACCCCTCTTCGAACAACAACATTGCTACCACAACACCTGACGGCTACGAGATGCTACAACAAAACTGCGCCAACAAGCATGGCGGGGGCATCACCATCCTCTTGAAGGAAACCATCTGATGCACCATCACCAACGACAACCCCGTGCCTCTCATGGAACACTTCAACTTTCAACTACAGACTGATACCAAGACCATGTTAAGAGGCACCCTCGTCTACAGACCCTCAGGAACCCGACAGGCCTTATCTGATGTCATCTTCTACTTCATTGCCCCCTTTACCTTCGACTCACACCACTACGTCCTACTCTGCAACCTCAATTTCCATATCGATGCCCCAACAATGCCAACTTCACCTCCCTCCCGGAAAACCTGAACAGCATTGGCCTCACCCAACTGGTCACCAAACCGACGCATAAAGCCAGACACACACACAACTCCATTTTCACCTCCCGCAACAGAAGCAAATTCAGCCACATGACTGAACACACCATTGTTCACTTCACTATCTCTGACACTCAGCACTCCATCACCAAGCATCACAGCTCCTCCCACCACTGCTGGGTCAATGTAACCAAGACACAGTGGACACAGGCCTTCAGCACCACCCTACCGGATGCCTCATCAGATCATGACCCGGCCGTCCAGAATTTCTCCACCTGGATCAACAAATGCGCTGACAGAGTCACTCTGTTGAAACCAGCAAAAGCCAACAAATCCTCAAAACAAGTCAGCTGGTTCACACAGAGCTCACAATCACCAAGTGCAACTGCTGCCAACCCAAGAAATGATGGAGCCCCACAAGGAATCCCTCCAACAGAGTTGCTCACAAAGCAGCCCTCAACAACTACCACTTGCAAATCAAACAAGCCAAGGAAGCAGCCATCACAGCCTGCATCAAAACTGAGGCCAACCACACAAAAGAACTCTTAATTAGTCAAAAGACAATTTCCAACCCGGGAGCTACAGAGAACACCATCCACCGCCCCAAGAACTCTGCGACATGCTCTTGGACTACTTCCACAGCAAGATTGCCACCATCTACAATAATTTCAACCCACCACTCTTAACCTCAATAACCTCAACCACCCAGCACAAACTGGGCGTACGATCACCACCTTGTCTCCGCTCACCACGCAGACCACCACGGCTATCATGTCTTCAATACACTCCGGTTCGCACACCGACCCTTGACCCCACCTTCTGTTCAACCTCGGAACAAACTCTATCAGCATGGAACTCACCAGCATCATCAACACCTCCATCTTCACAGCAGTCTTCCCAGTCAAATTGAAACATGCAGAGGTCAAACCCCAAGAAGCTCTCCGCCAACCCCTGCATCCTCAAATATGATCAACTAATCTCCCTGCTCCCCTACCAGGCCAAAGTACTAGAGAAAGCCATCAACCTACAGCTCACCAATTTCCTGGAACAGAACCACCTTCTCGATCCCTCGCAATCAGAATTCCATGCCAACCACAGCACATAGACTACACTGATCGTGGCCACAGAAGACATCAGAAACCTTCTTGACTACAGGGAGACGGTGGCCCTGATCATCCTCGACGTCTCTGCTGTTTTCAACACCATCTCCGACTAAACTTTCATCAAGACTCTGCAACATCAGTTTACAGCAAAATGACCTCAAGTGGATCATCTCTTTCCTCACATGATGCACACAGAGAAATTGGCTGCCTCCTTTCACCTCAGAACCCATGACATCATATGCGGTGTACCCCAAGGATCATCCCTAAACCCCAATCTGTTCAACACCTACATGATCTCCACAACAGGCGTCGTCAGATCCCATGGCCTTAAAATAATCTCCTAGGCAGATAACATTCAACTTATCCTCTTGCTCACCCCTCCAATGCCAAAACCAACTTCTGCGATGCCATGACCAACGTAACCAACTGGATGAGAGGGAACTCCCTCAAACTCAACTCCGACAAGACAGACATACTGATCTTCAGAAAGAACACCTCTGTTTGGGACGACAACTGGTGGCCAGCAGAACTAGGACCAACACCCACAGCAACAGACCTCCTGCTTCCACACCCTCCACATGCTCTGCAGAATCTTCAGATGGATCCCAGTCAATACCAGGAAGACTGTTATACAGGCCCGAGTCACCAGCCACCCGCTGTAGCAACGCTCTCTATTCCGGCATCTCTACCCAGCACCTCCAAGGACTCCAACCCATAAAGAAAGCTGCAGCCAGACTCATTATGGAGCTCCCCAAACACACCCACATCACCTCCACCTCACAAACCTCCACTGGCTCCCCATCTAGAAAAGGTGTCAGTTCAAGATCCACATGCATGCCTACAAAGCCCTACATGATAAAGGACAATCCTACATCAACCACCGACTGAATTTCCATCTACCCACAAGACACCTGCACTCCTCCTCTCATGCCCTCGTGCACCCCCACATCGGTTCCAGCCACAGCAGAGCCGCTCTTTCTCCGACATTGACTGCAAGACCTGGAACGACTTGCCACTCCACCTTCAAACAGCACCCTCCCTGGCAGACTTCAGAAAGAAGCTGAAGACCTGGCTCTTCGACAGAGACACAACACCCTCAGCACCCAGATACCCCTAAGGATGATAGTGCTGCTCTATATAAATGCTGTTTGATTTGATTGATTGTTGATTTCACCATGAATGGGTACACACAAGAATCCACATTATATTTCAAGACTTTATTTAAATCAGAATCCTAATCAATTACACTAATTTGTATGGATAGACTATAAAAACAAGCAATATGGTGTCAGTGAAAGGAATAATAATTATAATATTTTTTAAAAATTGTAATATTGTAATGTTTTTTCAGATGTTGATTTATGAAATGATGGAACTAATCTTTCTTCACCATGAGGTTCCGTGACAATTGTAAGTGGTGCTTCCGACTCGTACGAATATGGTCGAGTCTGGTATCTATGGACCGCAAATGAAGAGTTTAGTAAGTGTGCGCAGTTTCGCTGTGCTAGCTTAAACCGTTCATTTGTTATGTGGGTTTTTCATCTGTACCCACGGGTTCCATCTTAGATACGGCATCCATTTTGTCTCTTGCCCTCAAGTAGCCAGCGAACGGACGTTGTCCGCTTCGCGACCCTGGGACTCCCAAGATATTTGCGGAAGACACATGTTCTTTGTAAGTGTCTTTATGACGAGGGGGATGCTACTGTAAGGCAGATGACGCAGCTTGAGGCTCATCTTGCCGCACGGGCTTATTGTTTCAGCCGTGCATCTTATTAGGCACGTCCCTTTGATGCCTGCATCTCGTGTTTCCCGTTACCTCCCCCTTTTTTACACCCTTTCCGATCTCACCACTGTCTCCGTCTTCCTCTACACCTGTCCTTGTTCCTATTTCGATCTGTTTTACTGCTGATTGGAATTTGCTAATGGTGGGAAGATGGGTTTTTACAGTTGGGAACCGCCAAATGTTTCCGCACTTATGTTTCGGACCTTATGTGTTTCAAAGTGACCAAAGCGACCCCTCTGGGGGATAATTGTGGGAACCGGGTTGTAAACTTTGTGTTCAATGTTGTCTTATGGGTAAAAACTGTATAAAAGGAGCGATCCACAGAACCAATTTGAAGCAGTCTCCCCAAGTTGCACGCTGTGTACTTGTCGTGATCTCTGTGTTCCCTGCAGCAAATAAACCTTGAATCGTTGACGCCGAAGGAAGTGTCCCGTGTCTCTGTGACTTGTACGCCGGAGCAGGTTACCCACGAAGGTTTCAGGTGTTGTGCCCTGGCACCGCTGGGTCTTACAGAACCCAGTCCTTCAGTTGGCGCCCAACGTGGGGCTGCATCAGTGGTACCGGTCCAAGCCCGACGATCGTGAGGAACTTCGTGTGAAATCTCCGAGGGAAGGTGCACTCCGCTTCATCGATCCTGTTGTCGAAATAAGTGGCCCGAAGACTTTTCCCGCGAAGATTCCCGCCTCCGGACGGCTGCGACGGACTGCTGCCCTGACTGTAGACCTGTTTTGGCGCCTGGCGTAGACCTTGGTATAGCGAGACGATTGACGGGCCTTCCTGGTGACGCCATCGATTTTTGAGTTAAGTATTTGTGGGTCGCTCCCATAGCTCTTGGTTGTTAAGCACTTTAGCGAGTGTTTTTTGTTGTACACGCTGTGTGAGTGTTTTTTTTTGTCGGTGACACTTTGCTAGCGTACTTTGTTGTGTTGTTTGACGACTGCAGCTGCCAAAGACCGAGGGTTTTGTTCTTTGCTGGGACTTGGTAAATCCCGTAACCCTTGAAGTTTGTGAAACTCGGCTAGTGTGCAAGATGCCTGGTCGCAGTACTTTGTTTAGTTGTTTCAGACCTTGTGGTGCGGATTCCCGACTGGAGGACTCGTGTCCGATACCTCCGGTTGGAACTCCTACTTATGATCTATATAGCAAACATGGGCTAGGCCCGATTACCTTTAACGATTATTGGATTAAATATACAAAGAAGGACGGCGACCTTCGTTGGCCACCTCACGGTAGCTTCGAGGCGTCAATCTTAGATAATCTAGAAATGAAGTTGTTCGAACGAAAATCAAGGCCGGCCATGTTTGATGCCTTTCGGTTGTGGCGCAAAGAAGCCCGACAGAAAGAGATCAGACAAAATAAACGTAGTCAGCGAGATAATGTTGCTACCATAGTGAAGAAAGCTGAGCAGTTCCAGCGTGATAAGGAGGATAAGGATAAGGAAGTGTTTGAGAGACTACAGCGTATGACCATAGATAAATGTTATCCTGCTTTGTCTACGGAGTCGGATAAGAAGGAAGAGGTAGTTGAGGATCCTTTAATGTCCTATCTTATGAAGTCGCCACCCCCGTACGTACAGGGTACCGCAGCTCCTGTGGTCCCTGCCGTACCTGTCCTTCCACCTATTCCTCCTCCACCTATTCCTCAACCTGCACCCGTTCTTCCGACTGTTCCTGCTCCTTTGTCTGTTTCTATTCCTACTGCTCCTCCGCTTCCTCATACTCCTGCTCCCGCTACTGCTCCTGTTTTGTTAGCCCCTGCTGTCGCTACTGTTTCTACTCCTTCTCTTGTTAGCCCTGTGTCTTATTCTTCTCCCTCTACCCGTAGTCGCAATTCTCCTCTTGTGGCTAGCTTCTTTCAGTCGCTCGGACCTGTTCATGGGTCCGCTGGTTCCGATGGTCCCCAGAGACGAAGTCAGCTTCCTGGAAACCGAGAACGCGTTGCGCTATATAATATGGCGATGGGTTGGATGGTAAATCCGCAGAGAAATCCACCACGTGTTGTCCTCGAAACGTTTTGTCAATTCAATATACCAACCCAGAGATACGTGTTTGATGAAATGTGTAAGTTCCTTCATGATCAGATAGCGGCCGATGCGCCTGACGAGGTGCTGACCGCCCTGTCTGAGCTTCGGCTTCAGTTCGCAACTGGACTGATAGTAGATACCAATGTCCGACGTGCTATCGAGCGGTTACTATCTTTTCGTCCCGCTCCGATACCTTATGCATTGTTTGTTGAGGATATTGAGAAACAACCAGATGAATCTGGCCAATATCCCATGCGAGAAGTTCCACCGGTTTGGATGCCAGGTAACCCCGCAGCTGCCCCTCCGGTCCTACCGTATTTTCAGAGAGTATGGATACATCTCCCGTGGAAAAGATCAGAAGTGTTACAGGTGAAGCAATCATTGCCTGACCCTCGCAAAAATCCTGCAGGGTATTACAAAGAATTATCGCAGCTCGTAGATGCTACGATTATGAATCTTGCCGATATCGACATGTTGTTTGGCAATGTCGTACCACAACCGGTATGGGCTAAGATTCGCCAGCAAGATCATGCAAATGAATTAGGTGGTGATTGGGCGGCCATCTTGGCGGCAGATGCTTTACAAACTGGTGGAGCTAAACCTGAACAGTTGATTGCTGCCCTTCCCCAAAGAATAATAACGTTAATGAAGACTCTTATGCCGGCTATGAGGGTAAACTGGGACAAATTGTCAGCCTGTAAGCAAAAGAAAGATGAGAGTGTTTCCGACTTCTTTACGAGGTTTGAGGAAGCATTCATTGACCATAGTGGTCAGGATATGGGTACTGAGGGTGGTCAAAGGTTGTTTGTGGATAAATTTGATTCAAATTTATTGCCCGACTTGAGCAATAAATTGAGAAATTCGGAGAGTGCATGGGCCGTTTCCACCTCAGCTCAGATATTGGCTACGGCACAATATTATGAGAATAGAGAGAAAGAAGAGAATGACCGTGCTGACAAGAAGACGAAAGAGCTGAAAACTAAAGTGTTGTTGCAACAAGCGTATCCTCCGCGGCCAAATCAGAATAATTCACAACAGAATCGATCGCAGTCGCAATCGAATCGGTCACAGCCGCGTAATGATTCCTCCTCCCAAAGATCATCGTTAGGGTACAATCAATGTGCTTATTGTAGACAGGAGGGACACATTAAATTTAACTGCCCTGTTTTGAATGAACGTAATAGTGGTAACTCATCTAAAGGAGGTCGTGGTGGTTCGCAACAGGCGTCACGTGGTAGAGGTCGTGGCGCTCAGAATGATCGCTCAGATAACTCATCTAATTCTAATAATTGTTTTGATCAACGTGGATCATCGCAAGGACGATCTGCGCAGTACAATGTAGACGATTATTACGTCGATCAGGGAACTGACGACAGTAATTACTAGGACAGCCAAAGACAAGGAGAGGGAGTGGTATCAGTTCCGGTTGATCAGAGAGGGCCTTACGTCGCAGTTGCTACATCGGGCGTCGTTGAGCCTTTTCTGTTGGACACTGGTGCAGCGAAAAGTTCTATCATGCATTCCAAACTCCCTGGCGCACCTTTGTCTGGCTTAACAAATGTTTCCGTTGGATTCTCTGGCGCCCCTGTTAGCAATCCAGTTTCGCGCCCTTTGCCCCTTCAAATTGGGCCACGTGAGCTAGAAGCTCCGTTGATTTTAACCACGGGTTGTGGCGAGAATCTCTTGGGCCTGGATTTGCTTAAACGTTTGTACGCAACTTTGTATTGTTCTCCTGCGGGTGTAAAGCTTACGTTAGGAGAGAGGGTTGTCTCTCCTATGTACTTGTCTCTTGATAAGCTTCCACCGGAATTGAGTTCTCTTCCTGCGTCTTTGTGGGCGACGGGTCCAAATGACGTGGGCCTACTTGATATCTCCCCTTATGTTGTTCAGTTGAAATCTAATGTGCGATTGCCACGTATTCCCCAGTATCGTATCTCCCTTGATGGTGAACGAGCGCTGTTGGCGATCATTTATGATCTAATCGAGAAAGATGTTATTGAAGAGACTCGGGGAAACGTGTGCAATAGCCCTGTACTGCCTATTCTTAAACGCACAGATCCTACAAAACCGCCTGTTTATCGTTTTGTTATCGATTTACGGGAGGTGAATAAAATTGTGGTTCCTCAATTCCCTGTTGTGCCTGACATCACGGCGCTCCTGACTCTGATTCCAGCTACTGCGTCATGGTTTTCGGTGATAGATTTGAAAAATGCGTTTTTCAGCATCCCGATTGCCGAAGAGAGTAGGGACCTTTTCGGTTTCTCTCTCGGTGGACGAAGCTTCCGGTTCAAACGCGCTCCTCAGGGCTACTGTGAAAGTCCATCGATTTACAGTCAAGCCTTGAAGGGTCAACTGGATGCGTTTAGGTTGCCGGTTGGTGCGGCCTTGATCCAATACGTCGATGACTTATTGGTGGCTGCCGATACTCAGGACATTTGTAAAATAGCTACGGTATCATTACTGCAACATCTCTGTGAGCTAAATCATAAGGTGTCCCCTTCTAAACTCCAATATTGTTGTCAAGAAGTAACCTATCTAGGTCACTTATTGTCAAAGGAGGGAAGGAGATTGACCCCAGAGAGAATTGCAGCGATTGCGCGAATGGCTGTGCCAAAAACCCAAAGAGATGTGCGTGCCTTTCTAGGTATCACGTCATACTGCAGGCAATGGATTCCTAATTTTTCATTGCTAGCGAAACCATTGGTGGCTCTTACGTGCAAGGATGTTCCAACTCCTTTACCATGGACGGATGAATGTCAGAAAAGTTTTTCCGAATTACGTGATTCATTGTGTTCGGCTCCTGTGTTGGGTACTCCTGACTATAGCAAGCCGTTTACATTATATGTTCACGAGAGAGAAGGTTGTGCTTTGAGTGTCTTAACGCAACCTTTTGGTGGTAAACAGCGTCCATGTGCATATTTTTCCTCGACCTTGGACCCAGTAGCTAGAGCATTGCCGAGTTGTTTACGAGCAACAGCGGCAGCTGCGGTCTCCATCCGACAATCAGCAGGATTGGTCATGGATAATATGCTTACAGTGATGGTTCCGCATGCAGTCGATACTCTTTTAAATCGTACGAAAACTCAGCACTTGACGAGTGCGAGGTTGTCTGGGTACGAGTTGACGTTATTGGCAAGCCATATTCAGATAAAACGTTGTAATGTCTTAAATCCGGCAACTTTGTTACCAATTAGTGCAGAGTCAGATGAAGTAGCAGAACATGACTGCTACTTGAGGACTGAAGAGGAAACGAAAGGTCGAGTGGACCTTAAAAACACCCCATTGGAAGATCCGGATGGCACTCTGTATGTGGATGGGTCATGTTTTAAGTTGCCGAATGGTGATGTGACTACTGCTTATGCAGTTGTAACATTGAATGCTGTTGTTGAGACTGCAAGATTGAATCAGAATTCTGCCCAAGCTGCGGAGCTGATTGCTCTTACTAGAGCGTGTATGTTGGCGAAAGGGAAACGTGTGAATGTGTACACCGACAGCCAATACGCTTTTGGTGTAGCGCATAGTTTTGGACGATTGTGGCGAGAGAGAGGTTTCTTGACGTCGCACGGTACGAAGATTCAGCATGGCCAGCTTGTGAATGATCTTTTGGATGCATTGACTTTGCCTACGCAAGTTGCGATTGTTAAATGTAGTGCACATCGTAAGGTGACGGATGATGTTGGTCGTGGTAACGCGTTTGCGGATGAGATTGCTAAGGAGACTGCCCGGAACCTTAGTACTCGAATGTATGTGACGAGTTCGGTTAGGTGGCCTACGGAATCGAGTATGTGTGAAGACACCATTGAAAGTGTGAAAGAAATTCAGAATGAGGCCACCGAGACTGAAAAGGCGAAGTGGAAAGAAAGTACGGGAAAGTTGGATGCGAGTGGTTGCTGGATTGACTTGTCGGATCAGAAAAGATGGTTGTTGCCTGATGCGTATGTACTGGCCGTTGTGACAATGGCACATGGGTTAGCACATATTAGCGTGAAAGGCATTTGTAAATTATTGTCGCCTGTGTGGAAGAATGATGGAATTACGAAATGTGCTGAACGATTGGTGAAGAATTGTATGGTGTGTATGATGTATAATCCTGGCAAAGGAACCCCAACTCCTCCTGGCAGTTTTGCTCCTCCTTCGTATCCCTTTGAGGTGATTCAATTGGACTTCATCCATATGGAGCGATGCAATAACCTGAAATACGTTTTAGTTGTGGTTTGCGCATTCTCCCGATGGATTGAGGCCTATCCTCTCAAAGACAATACTGCTTTGTCTACTGCGAAAATCTTACTGAAGGAATATTTTCCTCGGTACGGAATGCCTAGAGTCGTGTGGTCAGATAACGGAAGTGAGTTTGTTGGAAGTGTGATGAAGAGTGTGTGTAAGGGCCTTGGAATAAATCAAAAATTCCACAGCGCCAATCATCCCCAGTCAGCTGGATTGGTTGAAGGGTACAACGGCACCCTTAAACTAAAGCTAGCGAAGATTCAGGCTACGACTGGTCTTTCGTGGCCTGACGCTTTGCCCTTAGCATTACTGTCAACTAGGGCGACTGTACACTCCCGAATAGGGCTTAGTCCCTACGAAATAGTGTTCGGCCGTCCTGCGAATGTGTGGGGGGTTCCTAGGCCAGGAATGTTTTCTGATCTTGAGTATCCAATGTTGATTGACTATTTACATGACTTGACTGCTAAACTGAGGTTAATTCACCAACATGTTTACGACGCATTGCCGACGCAGACGGAGGGTCCAGGCCACCAGCTCCAGCCTGGAGACTGGGTGGTGACACGCAACTTTTCACGCAAGAATAATCTGGACCCGAGGTTTACCGGACCTTACCAGGTGCTCCTGGCCACGAGGACTGCCGTTCGTCTTGAGGGGCGTAAAAATTGGGTGCATGCCACCCATACGAAGCGAGTCCCTATCCCTTTACCGGCAGACCCGTGGGTAAGGAAAGGCATTGCGTCAACAGAAACAGAAACATTGCCGGCGTTTGTCCCTTTCAGCGACGCGGAGCCTGTTGGAGAATCCTCAGCGCAGCAGAAAGACACTGTTGAACAGTTGTCAGCAAAAGACTCAAGACCAGAACAATCGACTGATCAGCAGGACGCTGTCTCTTCAACGGATCCTTTGTTCGACGAGCAGACACGTCCCGGGAAACACCGATATTCTTTGCGATCCCGCACTAAGGACAAATAAAAAATTTTGTTTTGCTGAATTAACGACTGCATTATCCCCGTTTCCCGTGATCAGTTTTGAACATTCGTATCACTGTGATTTTTTATATATATCTATATATTGAGCTTCCTCCCTTGTATCTTTTTACTTCCACAGCCGAGAGACTTTGTGTTTGTATATACATATTGTGTATTGAAGGCCGTAGGGCCGCGCGCGTACTTCCTTCTGGATAGTAGGTCTTGACGCTAGGTTAAAGGTCGTCGGTTCCTAGGAACTCCTAGGGATTGACTATTGCTACACAGAACGAAGTCCGTCAAGAAACGTTGCGGACGGTCGTAGGGAATGGCATTCTCGAAGCTGAATGATTTGGAGGGAGCTAAGGCGCACAGGTTTAAGCTGCAGCAACTCAGTCGTACCAAATGTTTTATATTCCAATTGTTTGTGTTATTTTTGACTGCTTCTGCATTATTGGCGGGTGGGGTGTACTATACGATGTCTTACTTCTTACCTGCTACACCTACTCCTACTCCTTACCCTAATCTCACCTCTACTGCTTCTCCCCATTCCTTTCACATGTTACCGGAACACGAGCAGGCTAGACGTGTAGAATTCCGCAACAATTCCTTTATTCAGCTCCTCCATCAGCATCAGTTAGTGGTTAACACTACTAATTGTTGGGTGTGTGGGTTGATGCCACATACTACGGATAAGGGAATTCCATATCTGGTGTTACCGTATAGTTCCCAAGGGTCAGCTCGAGCGTTCCAAACAATGTTTCGAAGCGCACTGGGTTTCCACCCCATTCGAGAACCACGTTCCCCCTACTCTGGTCCTACCTCGTATCAGAAGCCTTTGTCGATAGCCATAGAGGATTTAGATAGCGATATCTATGATCCCTCGCTTATCCCTGAAGAAGAGGTACAAGCCTATAGAGTCCTAAGTAGAGGTGAATATAGTGTGTTCACTAGCGAAAAGCAGCTTAAAAGCTCGCCTCCAATATGGGTCGTACCCCACACTGGTAATTTCTGTCTTATGGGTCGTGGTCGAAGATCGCAAGCCCGACTTGGAGCAAGTGCTTGCACTGAAAATTATATTCTGCCGATGTCCTCGTCCCCTGTGTTTCTGGCTGCCAAGGGTACATACTTTATCTGCTATGATCGCGCATATGCATGGTTGCCCGCTGACTTCATGGGCTCATGTTTCATTGCAAATCTGTTGCCTCCGACGTTCACTGTAGACGCCGATTATCACAAGACTAGAGTTGTGAGAGGCGTAATTAGCGAAGAGGATACTGCCGGTCAAGAGGCAGGAGACTTTTTCAAGGGTTTCCTCCCGTTTTGGGGACCTATGGTTAACAGTAGGAACCTGAGACAGTTGACTCGAGTGGTAGAATCGACAGCTAATATTACTGCCAGTGCCCTTGGTAATATCACCACAGAACTTCAGGCGGAGAGACTTATGACGTTACAAAACCGTATGGTTTTAGATGTCATCTTAGCAGATCGCGGTGGGGTATGTAAGGTGATCCATTCGAGCTGCTGCATTTTCATTCCAGATAATGCTCCAACTGTCTATCAAGCCATCTCGAGGTTGCATAAGATCTCCGAATCCATACACGTGGATGTAGGGGATTGGACGCTGCTGGGGTGGTTTTGGGGCCTGATGTCGACTTGGGGTTGGAAAATTCTGATGATCATCGGAGTTGTGGTAGTGTTCCTGTTCACGTGTTGCCTTTGTGTGCAGTGTGGTCCTGCCTTATGTGGCCTTTGTGCTACAACGTGTATGAGACAACCATCTGTTACCAAGGGGACTCAGTTGGACAGAGCTATGCTACAGCAACATCTCGATGGTCTGATGAATATCGAATATGATTCCGACTAGTGCTTGCCTACATGAGGGCAAAAGGAGCGTCTGAGGTTCCGTGACAATTGTAAGTGGTGCTTCCGACTCGTACGAATATGGTCGAGTCTGGTATCTATGGACCGCAAATGAAGAGTTTAGTAAGTGTGCGCAGTTTCGCTGTGCTAGCTTAAACCGTTCATTTGTTATGTGGGTTTTTCATCTGTACCCACGGGTTCCATCTTAGATACGGCATCCATTTTGTCTCTTGCCCTCAAGTAGCCAGCGAACGGACGTTGTCCGCTTCGCGACCCTGGGACTCCCAAGATATTTGCGGAAGACACATGTTCTTTGTAAGTGTCTTTATGACGAGGGGGATGCTACTGTAAGGCAGATGACGCCGCTTGAGGCTCATCTTGCCGCACGGGCTTATTGTTTCAGCCGTGCATCTTATTAGGCACGTCCCTTTGATGCCTGCATCTCGTGTTTCCCGTTACCTCCCCCTTTTTTACACCCTTTCCGATCTCACCACTGTCTCCGTCTTCCTCTACACCTGTCCTTGTTCCTATTTCGATCTGTTTTACTGCTGATTGGAATTTGCTAATGGTGGGAAGATGGGTTTTTACAGTTGGGAACCGCCAAATGTTTCCGCACTTATGTTTCGGACCTTATGTGTTTCAAAGTGACCAAAGCGACCCCTCTGGGGGATAATTGTGGGAACCGGGTTGTAAACTTTGTGTTCAATGTTGTCTTATGGGTAAAAACTGTATAAAAGGAGCGATCCACAGAACCAATTTGAAGCAGTCTCCCCAAGTTGCACGCTGTGTACTTGTCGTGATCTCTGTGTTCCCTGCAGCAAATAAACCTTGAATCGTTGACGCCGAAGGAAGTGTCCCGTGTCTCTGTGACTTGTACGCCGGAGCAGGTTACCCACGAAGGTTTCAGGTGTTGTGCCCTGGCACCGCTGGGTCTTACAGAACCCAGTCCTTCAACCAACCCCTCCCTTCTTGGATCTAGATAAACTGTGTTAGCACCAAAAAGACTTTTATGAGTTTTTCGAGATAGCCTCTAACCTGCATATCTTATTCGAAAAACGGTATCATGTTATACATATTTAAACAACACTAAAAACAGCATTCATTTATAAGTCTCACTCAAACAAATAAATATATATAATAACTATGAAATGCAATGAGAGTACATAAGCAAACAATTGCAATTATTATGTCAGTCAGCTCTCCTCTTCTAGACAGGTTTCTGATGCAGCAGTACTCATCCAGTGCCACTTCCACAGCAAACAGCCTTCTCTCGTATGGCAGACAGTACTTCCAACATGTTGCGGGACTCAAGTTCACATCCTAAGTTGGCAAGGGGAGCTGACAATCAAAGACTCTGGCATTGGAGCTCAGTAGTTTTGTCAATAACACTGGGCATATTAGGCAGGGAAACTGGTCAGTATTTATTCTCAGGCTGACCAATCAGTGTATGTAATGTTTTAAATTTGTTTTTTGTGGGAGCAACTTCAATCAGAGTCTGAAGAGTAAGCTGTTCTTTCTAGAAGCCATCTTTATATGTAGCTTTGGCCAGTTTATGCTTATTGGAGCCAGACTGATCCAGCAATTATCTTTGATATATGCATGCAGTAAGAAGGGAGAGTGGAGCTAAGAATGCCCTGAAAAGGTACAGGAGGCTAATCTTCAAAGGTAAGAATGTGATATCCCTACCCACAAGTTGTTGAAATCTAGCAACATTGAAACCTCTAGGTGAAGTTGCAGGAAGGTTCCTTGACCTACTCTCAAGCACAAGTGACAGAATTGCATATCACCTACCAGATGCTGGGGACTATCTACAGCAATACATTTGAGAGAAGGTTCAGGAATGTTTAGGAACTGCTCTCAGGTTAAACTATGGAATTTTGCAACCTCATCACAATCGTCCTTTTTGAGTTGCCACCCACAGTAAGGAATCGCACAATTAAATCCTGTGCCCAATCAGTCAAGTACAAACACGCGCAGGTCTCACACTTGTCATACCTCACACATGCAAAATACACAATATTTTTTAATTCGTGTCCAGCATGGATAAAGCAAACAATCCATAAGAGTGTGACTAGCAGAACCCTTTAATAAGGGAGGTCAGTATGCTTCTCTTCCATAAAAGAAACAGGAAATAAGACTTGCTCCTTCCACTACTAATCAATGCTGATACCATGCCAGTCTCTCACAGCCCAGTGATAGGACATTAGTCCCACTCTCTATGAGGGTGTAATTTGGTTGCTGCGCCTGACTTCAGAGTCATGCTGTGTGGTCGCAGTCTGAGTAACAGGAAGGCCTTGAGTGAACATGTGTGATTGCTCTGTTCACTAGTATGATTATAGAACAACGTCGGTCCCTAGAAAAGCAAGGATAATTGTGAAATACCAAACAATATCATAATTTTAAAACAATATTTTAATGTTCAAAGAACCATACATGGATTTTTTACAAATAAAACAAAAACTGCAGTAAGATATGAATACATGAATTGAAAAAAGTGCAGCTGTAATGTTTGTATCACAATAATATCAGCAGGACTACATCCCATGAACAGTACAATAGGTTAATAGGAATTGGACCTGTATGTGTTGTCGATGGCATTTCGATCAATTAAAATAATATTGTTTTTAATTTATAATAACATTTGGTATTTCACATATTATGCTTGTGTTCCTAGGGACCTCTGTTATTCTCTAATAATAATACTTACTTCAGGTTCCTATGGCCACCAGGGTACCCCTTATTTTTTTTAAACATGCTCTATTCACTAGGACAAAAATAAAGAAAACCTACACTGACACTTAGATGAGACAGATAGAAAGATAATTGTATGTAATTTTTAATTTAAACTGTTATATACACTGAAACTTTAACCACTAACTGTGTCTGCTTTTTCATTTGTCTTCTATCCGTGAGGGATTCCTGTCTTCAATGGTCACTGGGGTCACTACTTCAATAAAAATAGTCTTGCCTAAGTCAGAAGCCTTAAGCAGTCAGCCGAAACTATGAAGTTTAAAGTCTGTCCCAAAGGGACCATCGTTGGGTTGAATAGGGCTTTTGACTAAGCATGGGCGAATTTTGCAAATCTGGCGTTCGCGAATTTGCGTATTTGAGAACTCGCAATCCGCAAAATCCGCAAATTCTCACGAATTTGCGGATTTTTTTTGTGTTCGCAAGGGTTTCTACCAGTTCGCGAGGGTTTTGTACCAGTTTGCAATTGCGAACGTACTTGTCGGCTCGCAACGGTCACAACTATGTTGTTTCTACGTCTGGTTCATCATCACAGGTTCCCAGCACCCTTTGTTTCACCACTGCCACCCTCTGTTTCACCCATGCCACCCTCTGGTACATCAATGCCACCCTCTGGTTCATCATCACTGTGGATTATAGGGGGGGGAAGCAAGCACACCTGCCCTGCTTCAACTGACATGAATTAATTTGGGGTTGATTTATTAATGTGTCCCTGTTTTAAAATTTCCGGTCCGGCACCTGCTTACTTATCTGTAATTTGCTTTCTGTTGCAGTGCAATTTTTTTTCCAGGACCTTTGTGGCCTAATTGTAGCTATTCTATGAGCCTGCTGTGAGGGTCAGAGCAGGGTCATACAATTGTTGCAACTAGCAACTGAACTCTGCAGAGGCCCCAGTCAGGAAGCACTACAGGGAATGGTTACTATTACTAATGCTGAGTTTGAACCTTTGCACCTGCTGAGTGCTTTCAGTTTTGCAAAACTCATTTTTCTGCAGAACAGCAACTGTAATGCCCCAAACAAACATAGGCAACTGAACTCTGGAGGGGGCCCTCAGGAGTACTACAGGGAATGCTTACTAATGATGAGTGAACTTTTGCACCTGCTGAGTGCTTTCAGTTTTGCAAAACTCGTTTTTCTACAGAACAGCAACTGTAATACCCCAAACAAACTTACTTGTGAAAGTTGATTTCTAATCCAAAAGTGATCCAAAGAAAGTCAAAAGGCCTCAAATCCAAAAAAGTGCAGGCAAATGTCAACCTGAGGAGTTATTCTGATAAAAATCATCATTTTCAGAAGGTCTATGCTGCTTGCTAGTGGATTTCTTGTGCAGAATTGAAAATTTTGTAATTTCGCGAGTGCGAGATTGTTGCTGCCCGCTGCACCTACATGTTTGCAATTGCGAACTCTCGCGATGCGTCGCCAAACTCCCGCGGGATCCCGCAGCAAGATCCAAAATGGCGCAGCACTTGCAAAATATCGAGAAAAACAACTTGGCAAACGCTGAATGACGGTAAGTGAATGCGGCACGCCGCAAAATTGTATCACCAAGAAAAAAAATCCGCTGCGTGCGAATTTGCGGATTTTCGGTAAATTCGCGAGCATTCGCGGATTGCGAATTTACCAAAAATCCGCAAAATCCACGAGCGGAACTGATTTTCTGCCCATGCTTACTTTTGACATCTGCTCTCCACTGATCTTAGCAAGTGGTGGGGCATATTAGCAAGAACCTCGTTAAAATGATCGCAGTTTTAACGGCAGGAAACTGCAGCTAAAATGGCGATAATGGGCTTGCTAAGTTGCGTTCTAGAATTCCAATATAAGCCCAGGTTAGATGTGCAGGACATCTTATATGAGGTTCTATTGGAATTCTATAACGCATATTAGCAAGCCCATTATTGCCGTTTTAGCGGCAGTTTCCTGCCGCTAAAACGGCGATAATTTTGACGGGGTTCTTGCTAATATGCCCCGGTGTTACTAAATCAAATCCTGCGCAAAGAATCAAAGGAAAACATTTTTTTCTGTTTGGTAGTGGCTCAAGTGCAGTTCCTCTTCTGGGAAGCACTGTAAGTGCATACAAAAATATACAATACATATGAACAACAGTAAAGAAGCAGGACATAAAGTACACAACTTCATGTTAAAAAATAGGACAAAGAGACACTTTATAGCAAAAATATGTATTGATTACAATCAGCATAGGTAGGCGCCAATGGCAATGTAATCTACACAGCTGCATGATTTAATAGTGAGTATACAAATATTGCAATACATAAATATGGAGAAAATATTGTGTATAATTAAAGAACAGGCCCGTATATCAATTTGACTAAATATAGAATTTTATATTAAGTAATTAAACATTAAAGTTGAAAAAATAAGACAATTAAAATCAAAATATATTATATTTCAAAATATATTGTACAATAAAAATTTAAATGTATACTTTACAATTATTAATGCTTTATTTAAAAGGTTAATAAAATAATTTACAGTACACTTAATAATAGCAATAACAAATGAATTCTGGAATAACTTGAATAATGTCAACTGCCAAACAACTTTAACTTTCTCATGGCAGGTGATTTTAATTTCCTCTGGGGCGCCTAATTTGACAGAACCTCTGCATGCACATACAGACCCAACAAATTCCATAAACTAATTAGAAATCTATGCCAAAAACACTGCCTGAATGACATTTGGCAGCTATATTATCCGACAGGAAGTGAATTTACATTTTACTTACATCTGCCCAAACTCTATCAAGGATAGATTTCATTCTTACCAATAACAATCTTACAACAGCAACCTTTGATCCTAAGATCAAACTGATGTTAATATAGGACTACTTCTGTATCTCAGCTATATTACAATTCGGCCATCACCCCCGTAAATCCAAACAATGGAGATTCAAAAAAGAATTGCTTAGTGACCAAAGACACATCGACAAGAAAAAACAAGCTATTACCAGCTATTTCTATGAAAACGAGATCAACAACATTAATAAGGAAACCTTATTGCGCCTTGATGCCCGTTGGGCTAAGTTGCTCACTATAAGATGGCTTTCATTCATTCATTATTGGATGCCATGAAATCCACAATTAGAGGCGGGTTCAGCAACATCATATCAAACATGAATAAAAACACAAATCTCTTACTGAATTAGAAGAACCTATTAAATAACTGGAAAAGAAAGTCAGGGAAAAGAAACAACAAGGTTCATTACAACAATTGAAAGTATTAAAATACAAATACAGCAATAACTTGAGCAGCAGAGCTCACACCTAAGTACAAAATATTAAAATGAAAACATTTAAAGGATCCAATAAAGCAGTTAGATCATAAGCAAACCATGTAAACTTCAAAAACACCCACCATCGTATTCCTTCAATTAGAAACAAACTGGGGTCGGTAACCACAGACCCAACTGAAATTGTGAACATCTTCAAAGAATTCTACTGTGACCTATACTACCTCAAAGAATCGTCCTCAATTACCGAGGGTAAACAATAATTGGAGACGATTCACCTCCGAAAGCTGTATGATGTGGATCGTACATCTACTGTTTTCAAGCACTGCGATCTAAGTCCGGGTGGAGAATCCCACTCTGCCAGAGGAGTGTGCGGAGATTTGCCTACTCTGTGTGCCGCGGAGAACGCGGAGTATAGGGCAAAATTCTGACTCCGCAGCGGAGCGGAGTTGGCCAGCCCCACCTCCACCCCCCTATTAAAAATGAATTATAGTTCAATACAATGAAAAAGAAACACTTCCCTGTACTGCGGCATCCCTGGGCTGCCCTCCTCCTCTTTATCTCTCTTCTACTTGGGTCGATCATCTTGCGAAAACTGAGCATGCGCGCGCCTGTGCACATGCCCAGTTTTTGCAAGATGATCGACTCAAGTAGGAGAGAGATGGCGAGGAAGAGGAGGAGGGCTGCCCGGGAACGCCGCAGTACAGGTAAGTGTTTATTTTTCGTTTTCAATAAACTATAATTCATTTTTAATGGGGGGTGGAGGCGGGTGGCGGAGTTCCAAGGAGTTTGTTTCCAACTCCGTGGACCTCTGCGTAGTCCCGCTCCACCAGCTCCACCCGGGGTAACCGAGATCACAAAGGCGATGCATTCAATTAAAGCTGGTAAGGCTCCGGGACCAGATGGCTTTACTGCCAACTTCTACAAGACCTTTCAAAATGTACTAATACCCTAATTAGAATTTTTTTTTTTTTAAACCTTTATTTCGAAACATTCTCAGAGATCATGTCACACACAATTTGGTTACATGCAGATAAGGCACATCACAGTTGGCAGTCAATGAATGAGATACAAACTCTCAGCGGACAAGTCCCGTAAAATACACAGGTACGGTAAGGCTCCACACATAATGCAAGGTGTCAGTAAATCATATTTCACAGTCGATAAACATAGCACCAGTCGGTCAATAATATAGCCCATGACCCACTTCACAGTGTCGGATAGGATCAACAGTGCCAGTCCCTCATCGACAACAGTGGCAGTGCGCACATTGGTAGAAGTACAAAGAAGAGATGACTCCATGGAGCCCGATAATCGCCCCAAGTTTATGTCAGGCAACCACCACAGCAGGCACTCCGATAATGTTAACGCTGAGCTCAATCAAAAGCATCTTACCACAACAGCAGAGCACATCCATCTTGGAGTGCCCAATTCACACCTCACCATTTTGGCCATCACTCTCCGAGTCGTCCTGCTGGTTAACCCTAGACAGCCAGTAGGTCTGCAGTGGACTCCAAAAGTCCCTAGGTCTACAAAGAACAGGCGTCAAGTCCGCGTACACATTATATTGATCCTGACAATATTCCACATCATTCAACCACTCCTTGAATTTAGGGGCTCTGCCTCTGCCCCACCTACAAGCTATCCTTCTTTTCGCCAACAGCAGTGCGACTTCCGTAAATCTGCGGTAAGACCTCGGCACGTCTTTCGTGTATCCCAGTATCGTAATCAGGGGATCCAAAGTTACAGCCCCCTCAGTCATGATCTGTAGTGCATCATGAACCTGAGCCCAGAAGTCATACACTGCCCCACACTCCCATGCTAGGTGGAGGAAGCCTGCCCCCTCCACCCGACAGCGAGCTCTTCTGTCATCCTCTGCCAACTGAAACCAAAATTTCCGAACCGGCGTGTAGTAGAATCTCGGAACAAATTTATAGTGTATAATCTTAAGCCTGCAGCTCGAGGAGATGTTGGCAGTGACCCCGCAACAATACTTCCATTGTTCATCAGTGATGTCAATGCCCAACTCCCGATTCCATTGTTCCCTTGCATAATTAATAGGAGTCTCTCACTGCGTTCTAATGGTGTTGTATAATCTGGACACCAAATGACGGCCATCAGATACCAGCATGACGTGTAGCGGCAAAGCCACCACCGGCTCGTCTGGAAAATGGGGGAGTAAATCACGTAGACCCTGACGGAGCCTGATATAATAGAAGACATCCAACGGAGAGGGCTGCTCCACCCGAAAGAATTGGTCTCTCGTACGGAGTTGACCTTCGAGGAACAGGTCACCCCATTTGGTCAGCTGGTTTCGCCTGCACATGTTCTGAAATCCCAGCTCATGCAACAGGGATAGTTTGGGGTGAAACGTGAGTGGCATCGCCAGTGAATAAAGCAGCGTGACCTCCAGAACCCTTGCGATACGAGTCCACGCATCAATCGTGCATGTAACCGTGGTAGCAGGGGTCTCCACATCTCCCACCCTCCCCTGTATCATGCCATTGAGTGGGAGTGGATTCACTATCCATTCCTCAGCAGCTATCTGCGGCATGAAAGGCGCAGGGTGCACCCAATAATATGCGTATTGCGCCTGGGCGCTTAAGTAATATACCTCCATATCCGGGACATCAAAACGTCCTTTTTCATAAATGTAAAAGAGGGGTCCCTGCTAGGAGAACGTGTTGGGTGAAACACACACACTAATACAATTATGAAGCAATTGATCAAAAATAATCAAAAGTTACTCATAAACAAATGTTGTCATTTATTCAACAACACTGCGTATAAATCAGAGAGGCATTACATTCAATTTAAAAGTAAGTAGCCCCAAAATGGGAGAGGGAAAAGGGGAGGAGGGTTGTGCTCAAAAGCGGTGAGAAAGTCAAGAAAAGTACACAGACTCAAAAGAAGTGAGTATTTACAGTCTTCAAATCGTAATTGGAATTGTTCCCAAAAACAAAAGGCCAACACAAGTTATGGCATGCATTGTGAACACAAATAACATGGGGACATTCTACGGTCACATATAGAGTTCAATATAATCCAGGGAATGTGCCGGAAGTCCCAAAGGAGAGAAGTCGTCGACGTTTCGACCCCTACGCGTAGGCTAAATTAAGTCCTTTACCGGGGTGTTCATCAGGACAGGTGCAGTGGGGGAAGGGACGAAGTGGGGCCGTCCTATCTGTGAAATTAAAAACCAGTGTCAAAAAATTGAATTCATTGGACACAACAGTCATCGTCATGTTACCCATAGTATTTGGATAGTCGAGACAAAATAAACCATGGAGTCCGGGCCACAACGGACCTCAGGACATGGACAACGAGAACAGAGTACGCAATTAATCATGCTCTGGCTCAATGGTATGAGTCATGTTTACAGAGGGAAAGTTTAACCAACATGGAATTTAAAACGACATAGTGAAAGGTACTCTACAAAGTGGAAACTCTCTTCAGTTTAGAACAATCAGACCGCTGAAGTAGGAAATCCAATTTATTTACTGTTCCAGGTAAAACTAGCTGCTCCAAGAAAACACCAACTATAGGTTGAATAACAGTAACATTGATGTTAGTCTATTACTGAGAGTAAATAGAACGCATACATAGTGGTATACAATACGATTGCTAACTCACATTGGCTACACAGGCATGATGACACTGGTAGTCTATAGAATTCAAGTATGGTGCCAGGTGTGGAACATCCGCACGGATTGATGCTGTAGGAAAATATATAAACCCTAATTAAAGATGGGCCCATATAGTCAGATGAATAAGGAGCCGCGGCAGTAAAACTCAAGCATCATACCTTTAAAATTGCCGATATGGCCCCTTGTATATATCTAGGCGAGGCCACGGGGGAATTCAGTTGTGGTATTGTTACGTATTCAGTTGCTGTAACAAAATGAAAACAAAACCTATTGGTACCGTGATCAATTAAAGAATGCAAACAACTCCAAATCAAAAGGCCGTGACATACCTTTACTTAAATTAGTCCACGCTAAACTAAGCGGAACAGCCTGTTCGAGTACATGCGGAATTCGCCATATTTCAGAGGTACCGAGTGCGTGTTGTAATGATTGAATCCTAAGAAGGAAACAAATCGCAAATCAGGGAACCTCCTCGGGTGATTACTCCCGTTTGTCACAAAGCCGTACTATTGAGAGGCAGCGCGGGGGATAATTACTTACAGACAACTCAGAAGAGGCGAAGTCGCGGTAGTCTGACTCGTCTCTGGAAACTCCGCCGCCAGCTACGCGGAGTTAGAGGCGGAGCCACTATTAGACCAAAGTCATAGATATGGAAGAGTTACTTGAATGAGAGTCGCTATAATAGAAACGGCTCAGGACATTTGAACGCTATTCAATATCAAAGATTAAATAACCATAATCTTTCAAGGGAAAATATGGTGGCGCAATTAGAATGCGGTTGGGAGTAGGGCCAACGGAGGATTTTAAAGCTATGCGATGGTCACCACTGACGTGTATCGAAGATATCCATTTAAAGTCGGGTACAAAAATTAACATGCAGGAGATACAGTTGATTACTCTGGTAAGGCTCCTGCACTTCTCAAGCATGAGAGTGTAGACGAGCACACACATTGTGAACAGCGAAGGTTACATATGAGAAAGTTCATTTGAGTTAAATGCACATGAAAGGACTCGTGCACCTATCAAACATGAGGGTGTAGACGAGTACAGATACGAAGGGCATAATAACAAAGTTAAAAAACATCATCTTAAAGCTGCCAATTGTGCCAGACTACTGTCTTGTTCATTTAGCCCATTTTTAATCGAGTCCAAGAGAGACATCCATTTGCATTCACGTAAATTCAGGACAGTTGCTAAGTTACCACCTCGCCTTCCCAGGGACACCTTTTCAATAACCAACCATTTTAAATCAGACACCGCGTGTCCGGCGCTTTGCCAATGGTCTACCAAAGGGGCACCCAACACCTTGCATCGTAGTCTGATACAGTGGGAAGAGATGCGGGACTTGATTTTTTGTTGCGTTTGTCCAACATAAACTTGATTACATGGGCATACTATAATGTAAATTACACTGCTTGTGTTGCAGTTGGTGTGGTGTATTAAGGTATAAACCCTATCGCCATGTGAAAAAGTCTTTGTCTGGATGGTGGTCTCACAAGCTGTGCATGTGCCGCATCTGAAGTGTCCGATTACTGGAGGTAAGTTCCATAAGCTTGTAAGTGTAGGGGGACACTCAGGTTCCAAATATGAGTGCACCACCATGTCTCGAATATTCTTCGCCCTTTTGAAAGAATGAAGAGGGAGATGTGGTTGATCAATCTCTTGCGCTATCAGTGGCCAGTTCCTGTTAATGATTTGTTTCACTTCGTTGCTTCTTGTTGTGAAAGTGGTGACACAAATCATTCGATTCTGCTCAGTTGGATCACGAATTTTGTTCCAACAAGACTTCATAATTGACCTATTAAGTATCCAATTACGATTTGAAGACTGTAAATACTCACTTCTTTTGAGTCTGTGTACTTTTCTTGACTTTCTCACCGCTTTTGAGCACAACCCTCCTCCCCTTTTCCATCTCCCGTTTTGGGGCTACTTACTTTTAAATTGAATGTAATGCCTCTCTGATTTATACGCAGTGTTGTTGAATAAATGACAACATTTGTTTATGAGTAACTTTTGATTATTTTTGATCAATTGCTTCATAATTGTATTAGTGTGTGTGTTTCACCCAACAAGTTCTCCTAGCGGGGACCCCTCTTTTACATTTACCACATAACGCCCAGGTCCCCGCGACTGCATGGGTTCAACCCCCCTTCTTTGTAATCTCCTTTTTCATAAGGCAGTGTTAGGGTGGACCATTTCAATCACGGTTGTTTGCCCCCCAAAATAGTCGAAGGAGTTCCGAACGAAGCCGCTTAAAGAAGTAAGCACCGGGGTGGAAGGGGACATTTTGGAAAAGGTACAGAAACCGGGGGAGCACCACCATCTTCACCAATGAAGCTCTACCCGCCATAGAGAGCAGCAGGAACATCCATCGCGTGACATTATCAGTTAGTTTACAGATGGCAACTCCGTAATTAAGTCTGATCGTCTCCTCCCTGTTCAGCGAAACCATGATACCCAGATACTGAAGAGCAGTATCGCACCACTCCAGGGGATAGTCAAGTTGAAATCTCTCAACAGCCGCCGTGAGTGGGAAGAATTGTGATTTTTTCCAGTTTATATGCACCCCTGATATTTGTCCAAAAACAAGGAGCTCGCGCAGGAGCGGATTGAGATTTACTTGCGGCTCTTTCACATACAGGGTGATGTCGTCCGCATAAAGGGACACTCCTATCTGTCGCTGAAAGCAGTTGAACGCACTATGCTTATGTAATTGTCTAATCCGGCATGCCAACGGCTCTATGGCTATGGCAAAAAGTAACGGGGAAAGAGGACAGCCCTGCCTAGTTCCTCTCGTTATAGGCATCTGGGGGGAGAGTGTGCCGTTAATAATCACTCTAGCCACTGGTCTGGTGTACAGCAACTTCACCCACACAATAAATATTTTAGGAAACCCCATTCTGCATAACACATCAATTAGGTATGTCCATTCCACCGAGTCGAATGCTTTCGTAGCATCCAAAAATACTGCGGCGACAGGGAGTTCGGGCGCTATAGTCGGTATTAACGAGAAGAGTGTGCGAAGGTTATGGCTGAAATGCCAGAAACCGGTCCCCGGTAGCTTGTCTCCTTTCTGGTGAAGAATTGGCTTGGTAGTTTAGTCTGCCCTGTTCCCATGATGCACTGGGCCAGGGACAGACTGATTTGCATATAGCCAGGTTCTGAGCTGGGATGGGGCAGTGAGATAAATAACGGTGATGGATCAAGCCCTGATCTTTGGACTGGGTAAGAGTGGTCTGTTTAACTCAGACACTCTGTTCATCACCACCCACTTTTCTAAATCGTTTTTGGCCACTATAGGTGTGGCAGGGTATACTCAGACATGAGTCCCTTTCTCACTGCTCCATCAGGATTCAAGCAAGCCGGGCCGAAGAAGGCTGAAATGCCAGAAACCGGTTCCCGGTAGCTTGTCTCCTTTCTGGTGAAGAATTGGCTTGGTAGTTTAGTCTGCCCTGTTCACATGATGCACTGGGCCAGGGACAGACTGATTTGCATATAGCCAGGTTCTGAGCTGGGATGGGGCAGTGAGATAAATAACGGTGATGGATCAAGCCCTGATCTTTGGACTGGGTAAGAGTGGTCTGTTTAACTCAGACACTCTGTTCATCACCACCCACTTTTCTAAATCGTTTTTGGCCACTATAGGTGTGGCAGGGTATACTCAGACATGAGTCCCTTTCTCACTGCTCCATCAGGATTCAAGCAAGCCGGGCCGAAGAAGGCTGAAATGCCAGAAACCGGTCCCCGGTAGCTTGTCTCCTTTCTGGTGAAGAATTGGCTTGGTAGTTTAGTCTGCCCTGTTCCCATGATGCACTGGGCCAGGGACAGACTGATTTGCATATAGCCAGGTTCTGAGCTGGGATGGGGCAGTGAGATAAATAACGGTGATGGATCAAGCCCTGATCTTTGGACTGGGTAAGAGTGGTCTGTTTAACTCAGACACTCTGTTCATCACCACCCACTTTTCTAAATCGTTTTTGGCCACTATAGGTGTGGCAGGGTATACTCAGACATGAGTCCCTTTCTCACTGCTCCATCAGGATTCAAGCAAGCCGGGCCGAAGAAGGCTGAAATGCCAGAAACCGGTCCCCGGTAGCTTGTCTCCTTTCTGGTGAAGAATTGGCTTGGTAGTTTAGTCTGCCCTGTTCCCATGATGCACTGGGCCAGGGACAGACTGATTTGCATATAGCCAGGTTCTGAGCTGGGATGGGGCAGTGAGATAAATAACGGTGATGGATCAAGCCCTGATCTTTGGACTGGGTAAGAGTGGTCTGTTTAACTCAGACACTCTGTTCATCACCACCCACTTTTCTAAATCTTTTTTGGCCACCATAGGTGTGGCAGGGTATACTCAGACATGAGTCCCTTTCTCACTGCTCCATCAGGATTCAAGCAAGCCGGGCCGAAGAAGGCTGAAATGCCAGAAACCGGTCCCCGGTAGCCTGTCTCCTTTCTGGTGAAGAATTGGCTTGGTAGTTTAGTCTGCCCTGTTCCCATGATGCACTGGGCCAGGGACAGACTGATTTGCATATAGCCAGGTTCTGAGCTGGGATGGGGCAGTGAGATAAATAACGGTGATGGATCAAGCCCTGATCTTTGGACTGGGTAAGAGTGGTCTGTTTAACTCAGACACTCTGTTCATCACCACCCACTTTTCTAAATCGTTTTTGGCCACTATAGGTGTGGCAGGGTATACTCAGACATGAGTCCCTTTCTCACTGCTCCATCAGGATTCAAGCAAGCCGGGCCGAAGAAGGCTGAAATGCCAGAAACCGGTCCCCGGTAGCTTGTCTCCTTTCTGGTGAAGAATTGGCTTGGTAGTTTAGTCTGCCCTGTTCCCATGATGCACTGGGCCAGGGACAGACTGATTTGCATATAGCCAGGTTCTGAGCTGGGATGGGGCAGTGAGATAAATAACGGTGATGGATCAAGCCCTGATCTTTGGACTGGGTAAGAGTGGTCTGTTTAACTCAGACACTCTGTTCATCACCACCCACTTTTCTAAAAGGTTATGGGTAGTGGCACGCCCGGGGACGAAGCCGGACTGATCCGGAAGCACCAGGGTGGGCATAATCAAAGACAGCCGCGCCGCCAGGACTTTCGCTAGAATTTTTGCGTCGCAATTAAGTAGCGACAGGGGTCGGTAGGAGTCCGTGTCTAGGGGGTCCTTACCAGGTTTCAATAAAGACGTAATCGCCACCTCCCTCATCGAGCCCGGGAGAATCCCCACCTCCAACGATTCCTCAAATACTTCCTTAAGCACCGGGGCCATCGTGTCCACATAGCATTTATAAAACTCGGCAGGGAGTCCGTCCAGCCCTGCCGCCTTCCCATTACTCAGGGACATTATGGCATCTCGGATTTCGTCAACCTCAAGAGGTCCTCCGAGAAATGCCCTGTGTCCATCAGATAACCAACACAGTGCAATATCGTCCAGAAATCCCCCAAAGTGGACCTCCCCTGATTGCTGCGTAGAGTATAACTGTTAATAGTGTCTCAGGAAAGCCCTCTGAATCTCCAACGTGTCTCGGCATCTCGCCCCATCTTGCGTAGTAACTTCAAGGATGGCAGTGCTAAAGCGTTGGTGTCTCGTGAGAGCAGCAAGCACTTTACCCGGTCTTTCCCCTTCGCAGTACTTTCTAGCTGTCCAATATTTCCCCCTATATTTCGCTTCTCTAGCGGCCTCTTCTTCAAATTCCGACCGTTTGTCCCTGAATTTATGGCAAAGCCCAGGATTAGTGTTACTTATCATCTCTCTCTCCAAGGCCTTTAATTCCGATTCCAGTCGCGCTATGGTTTTGACGATGGCTCGCAATATCCCACAGCTTTTAGAGATTGTGATTCCTCGAATCGTCACCTTAAATGCCTCCCAAATCATCTCCACACTATCAACCGACCCCTTATTCCTGGGAAAAAATGACTCAATCTCATCCCCAAGTTCCGTTTTAAAGACCGGATCTAAGAGGACCGAGGGACACAGTCTCCATGGTGGTCGGGGCCTATTGAGACCCGGGAAAGACACAACAGCCAGCACTGGGCAGTGGTCTGAGTAAGTCCTGGATAGGTGTTCCACCTTATGCAAGCCTATGCTAAGGCCCTGTGAAAGAAAACAATAATCCAGTCGAGCACATGAACGCGCATGCGTAGTGAAATGTGTGCCCTCCCTGCTATCGGGGTGTGTGAACCTCCAGCTATCCACCAATCCAGCCTCGTCCAGTATGCCTTGTAGGACGTCCCTCGCCTGCCTGTTATACTGATTGCTCCCATCCGATCTATCCGAGCCTGGCCTCAGGGCTAAGTTAAAGTCCCCGCCCCATATGATATGTGTGGCCTCTGTGGCAAGAACGTGTCCCCAGAGAGTAGTAAAAAAACCTGGAGTATCTACATTGGGTGCATAGCAGTTCACAATTACAACAGTATCCAACCCGAGCCGCCCCCACAATATCACATAACGCCCCGCATCATCCAGTCTCACCCCCAGCTCCTGAAAATGAAGTGACCTTTTAACTAGCACAGCAGTCCCTCTGGCATAAGACGAAAAGGATGAAAATTTCCTAACAACAGCCCAATGACTAGCAAATTTAGGGTCCACCCGCGGGCGGAGATGCGTCTCTTGTAACAAAGCGATCTGCACCTGGTGCCTATCCAAGTACGCCAACACATTCCTGCATTTCCTTGCATCATTAAGACCTCGCACGTTCCAAGACAAAATCGATATTCTATCCAATGCAGTGTAAGCCATTACCCACCGTGCAAATCATCATCACCAGCATTGTCAAATGACCATACCGCTGTTCAATTGTAGTACAACTCGGCCAAATCTCAACATGCAACTGCAACCACATCCAATCCACAGTCCAGGCTCTCCCCAAGACCCCCCCTCCCCAACCTGAGAACACCCAATTACAACACCCCAACCCAACAGTGCGCTAATGTATAAGTCCAGAACCAAATACATTCCGATCAATGCAGGCAGCCCAATACAGAGGTACACAGCACGCCCCCTGTCGATGAATAAGCAAAATCCTGCCCCCCAGCATCAGCAGGAGTGCAATTGAGAGTAAAGCACAAGATTACTATATGCTGTAAATAAACAAAGTGGCTCATTATGACATAACCTCGTCGGGCCCCTGAATCAAAGTAGCCGTCAAGAGCACAGGAGTGAAGAGAACAAAAAACAGTAGAAGGTAGGTCCAAGGGGCCACCGCATTGTAAAACAACTACACCTACCCCCCTCCCACTGACGCGTCCCCAACCTGCCAGAAATCCCTACCCACCCCCCTCCCTGCACAAACCCCACAAACCCCAACATTTTCATCAGAAGCAACAGAGACAATGGGGTATACCCTTCAGGGTGAACTCTAGAGGTGCACATAACCACCCCCCACACCTCGCCTTTGACCCTCAGATCACACATTAGGCACGGCCTAGGTAGTGGGGTGCCTGGAGTACATTACCACCGCAGTCCAGTGTTCGCCCAATGACCTCTGGAAGCAAATGTGACGTCCATCTTCAAGGCCTCCATAACGGGTTCACAAACATTGGAAAAGGGAAAAAGTGGCGAGGCCTCTCAAGCGTGAAACCAGAGTTAATGCACATAATGTTCAATGTCATTCGTCCTCGTTGGCCGAGTGAAAGTCCTCCTGTCTGTCTTCCCCATGTCGCCGCCCCGCTGCACGCTCTCTCCTAAGTTGTTTCACAAAATCCTCCGCCTGCTGTGGATTTGTAAAGGAAAACTGCTTCGCCTGGTGCGTCACCCGTAATTTAGCAGGGTATAATAGTGCATAGTCTACCTGCAGCTCCCTGAGTTTCTTTTTGACGTCGATGAACTTCCGCCTCTGCTCCTGCACAACAGGGGTAAAGTCTGGATAGATGGAGAAGTTGACCCCCTCACAGGATAATGTGCGGGTGGCACACGCCGCTCTGAGAGCCGCATCACAATCTCGATAGTTGAGGAGGCGAGCGATGATGGGTCGCGGTGACGCCCCAGGATTAGGCCTCGGTCCCAATGATCGGTGTGCCCTCTCCACTATGAATTGCTTGGAGAACGCCTCCGGGCCAATCGCCGTGAGCAAAATCTTCTCCACATAGATCTCCATCCTCCTCACATTGGTCGACTCCGGAACACCTACCACGCGTATATTATTGCGGCGGCTTCTCGCTTCCAACTCCTCATTCTTCGCAGCTATGATCCGGAGCACATTGTCCATCCTTGCAATTTGCGTCATGTGGGTAGCTGCGGCGTCATCATGGTCAGAGATACGCTGCTCGGCAGCCGTGATACGCTCCTCGTGGACATCAATTCTCTGTACCACGGCATCCATTCTTGATGACATTTTATCCACCTTATCCACAATGGTGGCAAACCCATGCCTCATTTCCTGCATCATCTGCTGAAAATCAGGAGCAATCGGTTGGGAATCAGTGTCCGGCATAGCAAGTGCACGGGATCCTCCCGCGTCCTGCGCAGTCCGCTGTCCCCTCTTGGCCACCGTCGAATCAAACGACAGCTTCGGTTGTTTGGTATCCGGTTTGCCCATGATTTGATATCAGCAAGTGTCCAAAGCAGATAGCCGAATAACACAAAGTCGATTCCCAGCACCAGAGAGGAAGAGAAGTAGATCGCAGTGGTATCAGGAACCAGAGTGGGATTACGCAGTAGGCAGGCAGCACTTCACACCAATGCCGTGGCACCTAAGCAGCAGCGAAGGCAAGCCCAGTCCCGTGCAGTGGATGCTATCCAGTGAGCAGGGTCGTATATGCCAGAAGCGGTCACTTCAATGCGCAGTTCTCACAGTCTCTGGAGTGGCCCAACAATGCAGCTACATGGAAAGAGGGTGACCAATCACGTGGGTGCACCCCCAGCAGCTGGCGCCCCCGCCGGGTACAACAAAGGCCGTTCAGGGCGTCAGGAATAGGCCCCAGGCACTTAATCAATTTCCTGCAGACACAGCCGGGCGGACCCATGCACTGAGGGAGCAGCACCACACAAAAATTAAGGGCGGATCACAAGTGCCCCCATAGCAGACATCAGAAGCAGCCTCTGGGATCGCCGCACACAAGGGAGCAGAGTCAGCGCCCACCGTAGACAGCGCTCCCGTATTTGCGCAGTCCAGGCTGCTCGGCAGCTCCAGCGCTATGCACGCCCGTGTGTGATCTGGGCAGACACCCGGTACAGGTCCCGGCTCAAGGGAGATCAGCCTCGGCAGGCAGGCAAAGCCCCGACAGGACCCAGCAGTATCACCTAGTGCCGGCAGTAAGCAGGGACATGAGCTGCCAAGCTGCTCCCCTTCTGCCACCGCACGTAATGGCCGCCAGTCCTCTCGGCCTCAGGAATCCTGTATCGGAGCCCGCCTCACCCGCCGGCCGCCTCCGCTAAATACCTCAGCCGAGACTCGAGATGCACAGCAGGGCAGCAGTCAAGCTTCTCCCCAGCCGCTCAGGGGCCACCAATCGGACAGCGCCGGCCCGGCAGGGATCACTGAGGGTCCAGTTGCAGGCCACCTCGCCTCGTGGAAGCCGGGTATTCACATAGCTCGCAGCCCCGCCAGCAGCACCGGTCACTTCCTGGGCGCCTCACGGACGGATCTTCCAGCGACCATAACACCGGCTCAGAGTGTCATAGCCAGCCAGGACTTTCACCGAGGATGCACTAGTGTCGGCTCTGCCGAATCACAAGGTCAGCACGAACATAGGAGGTGGCTAGGTAGGATAACTATCGGATAATGCCACCAGACTGCAGGAGCCTCACATCGGTGCGGCCATTCTGCTAGTGCGCCCTCTAGCCCCCCCACCCTAATTAGAATTGGTTTTTCAACATTTTGTTAAAACTGGTTAATCACAGGCTCCACCTCAGAAGCCACTGTCACTGAAATTCACAAGGAAGCAAAAGATCCCCAAGAAGTAAAAAATTACAGACCCCTTTCCCTTTTAAATTTGGACAACAAGATCTATGCAAAAATGTTGGCAATGAGACTAAAAATAATTCTCCCTTCACTCGTCCACCGATCACAAGGCGGTTTTGTTAAAGGCAGACTTGGAGCAGATAAAGTAAGATTATTCTGCCATATTATTGAAAAAGCCAAATCTCTCGTCCCCCCCACAATAGCCATGGCACTGGATGCAGAAAATGCCTTTGATAAGGTCTCTTGGTTTTGTCTGCCTGCTGTCATGCATAAATTAAATCTAGTTGATACCTTCTTCGACAAGTCTTTATACTCCCAACCATCTGCGCTCATTACAGCAAATGGATTCCTCTAAGATAAAATTAACTTAACACAAGGAACTAGACAGGGCTGTCCCCATTCCCCCTACCTTACCTCCTAGCAATTGAACCACTCTTTTCTGCCATCAGGGTCAACACAATGAGTGAAGGTATCCTGATTGGCGATATCCCATATAAAGTTGCTGCTTATGCTGCTGATGTACTCATTTTCTCACAAGAAACAGAAAGCCATTCCCGAAATCTTAAAGGTTATCAATTCCTGTGCCTAAGTTCAGGTTACTCATTAAACTAGATAAAACCAAAGTCTTTCCCCTTAATAACCTAACATTCCCATCAATTGTGTACAACACAAAACTACACTGAAAACCCTAAAAAATAAAATACCTGCGTATCTCATTAAAAAGATTCTAGAAAAGACAAAGAAAATAACCAAAGAAAATGTACTCCGAAAAGTCTAAGACTTGCTTTTAGGTAGGTCGTGACATGGTGGGGCAGCATAGAGTGCATCAAAATGATGATTGCTCCGCAAAGCAACGTTATTATGTTCATGTTACCTATGCTACTATCCAACAACTTCTTCAATGCTATTGATAACCTTGTCTCTCAATTTCTCTGGAAAGGAAAAAAACTCATATTTGCCATAATTGCCCTTAAAAACTAAAATTAACAAAACAAAGTGGAGGAATAAACCTCCTTAATGTCTATAAATATCAACTTGCTTTCCTAATGAAGCAGGCCACCTGGTTGATCGATCCTCAACTAGAAGATACTTCATTATGGCTACATATCGAAAAATCCATGAAGACTGTCAAATACCTCCCTCACTCAGCATCACTAGAGATTTTTTTTACTCTATCAAAACAATAGACAAAACACAACCAAAAAAAATCCTTAACTCAGAGTATGCCTCTCTTTGGAATAACCCCAAGATAAAAATCAAAGACACAACCCCCTCATGGACCCTTTGGTCCTCGAATGGGATCTAATTTCTCAAAGATGTTAGGTCACCGCCTTATCTTAAAACATTTGCAGAATTACACAACTCACATCACCTAAGCAACATTGAATTCTTTATCTTTATTAAACTAAACGTTGCGATAAAAACAATTCCTACCCCATATATAAGTGATCTTATACCTCTGTTATTTAAACTCTCCGAATTACCACATACTGCATCTTAAATATGCAATCTTACTAATTCCTCTAACGCCACAAAAAAAATGACATCTGAAATCCACTCTAAATGGATTGAAAACGTTCCTGACCCTATTACATACGCTATAATTGATGATTCCTGGAAAAAGATCTGGTCATTTGTACTCAAAAACAAAATACCCCTCCCTGTATCACAATGCAAGTTCTGAATATTACTTAAAACCTATTGGACAATGGAGAAACTATCTAATCTAGGACTTCTAGATTCAGGGAAGTGCAGGAACTTGCAAGGCTCTACAGTTACTCTTGGCCACATGATTTGTCGATGCAAAAAACCTCAGCAAATCTGGAATTAGATCCAAAAAGTAATTATTTATATATTTAGCACCACAGTACCCTTAGACTTCCATTTAGTCACCCTTGGATCCATTCTTCCGATCTGAGACCAAACCTCAATGACATGTGTCTTTTGAACCTCCTTCTAACAATAAGATTAACATTTTTTTTATTTGTGATTTGGAAAACATTCCAAAACTTATCACATCGCACCTAGGGGAATATTCTCAAAAACGTGTGATAATCATCGCCAAAATTGATGTTTGCAATGTTTCATATCGCCATCTATCGTGGGAAAATAACTCTGTGTTAACGTCCTATTCACAACACAGCGATAACATGCAAAATTTTCCAGATAACGCGTCAAATGTCTGCGATAAAGTCACCGGGTCGGCAATAAAAATGTAAACCCCACTGTGAAAAAAGTTGCAATGGGCCCAACCACGATAATCAGTAATCAGTGATAATCTTTGCCAGGCCTGCAATTCACACACGTAAGGCTGTAAAAACCACTATAAAAGTAGAAAAAAAAACATACAAAAAAAAGCAAAATAACTGTGAAGCACAATGGAGTTAGCCGGAGCAAGTACAGAGGACAGCCAGAACCCCACAAGCCCCCCGGAGGATCTGCCTGGGACCTCAGGTTCAGGGAGGGAAGGGCAAGGACAATAAGAAGAGGAAGACAAGGTTCAGTCCGCAGGACAACAGGATCCTGATAACGGAGGTGCTGGAAAACCATCAATAACTGTTCATCACCTCCACTGTGGCATTGGCAACAAAAAATTGAATAGTCCATCATGGACAAGGTGAATGCAGTCGGAGGGCTGAAGAGGACAATGGAAGAGGTCAAGAGGCGCTAGAATGATGTGAAGCGCAAAACCAATCAGAAACTCGCCACAACCAAAGGCAGCAATGCAGACTGGAGGTGGGAGTCCAGCGCCACAGGAGGAGCTGGACGATATGGAGGAAATAGTGTCCACAGTCATTAGTGGGGAGACGGTGGCAGGAGCTGGGAGACCAGACACCACTCAACATGACCTGACACAACAGCACCAGGGTGAGTAACGACCAGGGACTGGGGGGACAGGGGGAGATAGGCACAATGGCACACATGCACAACTAAGTGTAGCACATCTGTGAAAAAAACCATGCCCCAGACCCCCAACTCCCACCATGAGACCAATGTCCACCCGTGTTGTGCTTCATAGACCTCTGTTCCTGGTTGCAGCCAATAAACTTTGGTCTTTGACGTAATCAAGAAGTGTCCCATGTCTCTGTTTGCCGAGGCAGGGGAATCCGAAGACTTCGAGCGTTTTCCCTGGCGCTGCTGGGTTCTAAAACCCGGTTCTTCAGTTGGCGCCCAACGTTGGGCGACTTCAGCGGTACCGGTCCAAGCCTGAAGATCGTGGAGAGCTTCGTGTGGAAATTCTGGAGGAAGGCCTGCCACTTCAGCGACCCCTTTATGTTGTCGTGGTCCGAAAGTCTTTGCTGCGAGGTTCCCCACTTTCCGACGGCTACGAAGGACTGCTGCCCTGACTGTCGCCCTGTCTTGGAGCCATAGACGATTTGTAGAGCGAGACAATAGACGGGTCTTCTGGTGACGCCATCGACATTTCAGTTAAGTATGAGTGGAGCGTCTCCCAGTCCTTAGTTTGTTTTGGTATCCCTTCGAGGTTGATTTGGTACCTGCAGGCCCCAAAGCCAAGGGACTCGTGTTATGCAACATGTCAGCACAGAAGTCAAAGGCAAACCGCAAGAAAAAGGGATAAGGGGCAGCAAAATCAGAGCTGCAGGGGCGACTCTCCCAAAATGCAGCACACACACATAATATGCAGAGCACATCACCATTGACAACAATGTGGTACAAACCGCAGCACGTCCACAACAGAACAGAGGACACAACTGTTGCCGCTTGTGTGTCGAAACTGGCCAATCACATTTGGCATAGCAGGGAAATGTGAGTTGACAATGTACAAGTACAAACACACATCTGTGATGTTGTCGAAATGTCCACTGCCCCGCATCAAGGAGGCAGCTCTTCTGTAGTTCCGTAGTTTGAGGGTCTGAGGTTCGGAGGTTCCGAACCCGTTCAATAAAGGTCGTTGGAACTAGACGATTTTGGTGTCAGCGGACCGCAAATCACGAGTGCGGTGTGTACGAGTGTTTTCGTCTTAATCAATCAATGAGAACACTATGTATTCAGGGATTTCGTTTGAACCCTCGGGTTCCATTTTGTGTACGGCAGCCATTTTGTGTGGTTGCCCTCACATAGGCCGATGACTGCGGCCGAGCGAGTTCTTGGGACACGTACACCTTAGCTGACTTTTCAATGACCTGGCCGAACTGACTCCCTTGCCCGAGGCTGACCTCGCTGAGCCAGTTCCTTGTTAAGCAGCTGGTCAGATAAAGATCAAAGAGCAGGACATGCCGAAGTTTACAGTACACTGCACCTAACTTTCTATCTTGCTTCCAATCTGTTTCTGCTCCTTCCTTTATGGCTTAATCACTGATTTGGGTTGAGGTTTTATGATGGGTTTGTCCGGCCTGATCGAACAGGATATTGGAATTTGCTTGGTCATTTCTGGTGGGCTGGACAACGCAAAATGGGATTGTCATCATGCGCTACTTTTGAAATGTTACATCGCCATTGGTCAGTTTGTGTGTAACTGATGCTACTTTGGAATGTGATTTTTGGCATAAAAGACCATGCTCCGCTCATTGAAATTGTGCAGTCTCTAGCAAACCACCCATGTTATGCTTCGTAGACCTCTCTTTCTGGCTGCAGCCAATAAACTTTGGTCTTTGACGTAATCAAGAAGTGTCCTGTGTCTCTGTTTTGCCGAGGCAGGGGAATCCGAATTCTTTGAGCATTTTCCCTGGCGCTGCTGGGTTCTAAAACCCAGTTCTTCAGTAGGCGCTCAACGTTGGGCGACTTCAGCGGTACCGGTCCAAGCCTGAAGATCGTGGAGAGCTTCGTGTGGAAATTCTGGAGGAAGGCCTGCCACTTCATCGACCCCTGTATGTCGTCGTGGTCCGAAAGTCTTTGCTGCGAGGTTCCCCACTTTCCGACGGCTATGAAGGACTGCTGCCCTGACTGTCGCCCTGTCTTGTAGCCATAGACGATTTGTAGAGCGAGACGATAGACGGGTCTTCTGGTGACCCCATCGACATTTCAGTTAAGTATGAGTGGAGCGTCTCCCAGTCCTTAGTTTGTTTTGGTATCCCTTCGAGGTTGATTTGGTACCTGCAGGCCCCAAAGCCAAGGGACTCGTGTATTCACGAGATTATCGTTTTGAGATTTCCCTTGAAGTTTGAAGCTAAACTAGTGAGTGAAGATGCCTGGTCTTAGCAGACTTGGAAATATATTTGGGTTTGGTTGTTTTAGGGATTCCCAGTTGGAGGATTCGTGTCCGGTTCCTCCGATTGGAACTCCGACCTATGAGCTATACGTAAAACATGGAGTGGGCCCCATCGGATATAATGACATTTGGCTAAAATATACAAAGAAAGACGATGTCCTACAGTGCCCCGTTATGGTAGCTTTGAAACAGAGATTTTAGATAATCTCGAAGTTAAATTGTTCAAGAAGAAAGCCCGGCCGGCAATGTTTGACTCTTTCCGCATGTGGCGCAAGGAAGCCAAACAGAAAGAAATTAAATTAGCAAAGAAGATTAAAAGAGAATGAGGTTTGTCAATGGTGCAAGCTGCTATAGCGTTTAGGGATAATGAGGAAGAGCGAGAGAGCGAACAGATGCTTAGGGTTAGGAAGTTAGTGGTAGATAAGTGCTACCCAGTTTTGCCACTTAAAGAATAAGAAGAGAAGAAAGATCTTGCGAAAGATCCTTTAATGTTGCATCTATTGAGTTCGCCACCCCCTAATGCACAGGATGCAACGGCACCACCGTCACCAGCTGTAGTTGCGCCACTTCCGGTTGTTTTGCCACCAGCGATTCCTCCACAGCCAGCTCATCTTCCGTTGGCTACTGTTCCTTTGGCGCAGCCTCCTCAGGGGCCGCCAACTTTTCCTCCTCCTTCGTCTACTACTCCTACGCCTATCTATAATACTCCTTCTGTTCCGACTTTGGATTCTTCTAATATTGTTCCGTCTTCTCTTATTCTTTCACCTTCTCCTTCTGCTAGACAGAGAATGACTGCTGTAGTTTCTTGTTTCCTTTCTCCTTTGTTGAGATCATTGGGTACGTCTCCTGTTGTCGAGCGTAGACAATCACGTAGTCGGTTGCCTGATGCTAATGAACATACAGTCATGGATCACATGGCGCGTAAATGGGTTACGTATGCTACACAGTATGATCTTGAGGGTATTATGGATGTTTTCCATCAATGGGAAGCACCAAAACAACGGTACGTCTTTGAGATGATGTGTGTGTTCCTTCATGAACAATGGATTGTCGAAGTAGGTCAAGCTCCTCCTGAGTTGTACCGAATACGTTCCGAATTTGCGAAAGGGACCATTGTGTGTCCTCATGAGTTTCAGAAACCAGTTGCGACTTTATTGTCATTTCGTAGTGACACTCCTTCTGAGCGACTGTTTGAGCCTGATTCGTCAGTTAGGAGAACAGCGCGTCAATATCAGATGCGTGAGGTTCCTCCAGTTTGGAGACCTGCTGATGCAACAGCTCAGCCACCTGTTGTTGCACACTTTCAGTGTTTTTGGGTACATGTTCCTTGGAAGCGTGTTGAAGTTTTGGCTATTAAACAGTCTTTGCCTGATCCACGCAAAAATCTGGAGGGATATTACAAAGAGCTGACTCAGACTGTGGGTTCGTGTCTTGTGTCATGAATTTGGCAGATATAGATATGTTGTTTGGGAATGTTGTTCCACAGCCTATTTGGGGTAAGATTCGTCACACAGATCATGCACATGAATTAGGTGACACATGGGCACACCTTAGAGATGCCGATAATAGACAAGTAGGTGGCGCTAAACCTGAGGATTCATTACTGAACTTCCTGATAGGATTATTGCTTATATGAAGACTCTAATGCCTGAAGTGCTTGTCAATTGGGACAAGTTGTCAGCGTGCAAGCAGAAGAAAGATGAAACTGTGTCCAACTTTTTCATGCGGTTCGAAGAGACTTTTGTAGACCATAGGGGTCAGGACATGGCTACTGAGGGTGGACAGAGATCGTTCGTCGACAAATTCGTAGTCGTACATAATTTGCTTCCTGAGTTGTGTAATAAGTTGAAAGATTCTGAGAGTGCTTGGGCTGTTTCCACGTCAGCGCAGATTTTAGCTACTGCCCAGTACTATGAAAACAGACATAAAGATGATGTAGAGAAAGCGGATAAGAAGACTAAGGAATTGAAGACTAAAGTTCTCCTACAACAAGCTTATCCACCCCGTTTTAATAATCAACTCGATTATCAGCAGAATCAGCAATATTCGAGAAACTCGCTAAGGAACGAGTCTTCTCAACAATGTTTTCCGTATGGGCCTAATCAGTGTGCGTATTGTAGAGAAGAGGGCCATTTCAAGAATAGTTGCCCAGTTTTGTTACAGCGCACAAATGGTGCTTCTGGTGTAAAAGGTCGAGGTGCTCAACAAGCGCCTAGAGGTAGAGGTCATGGTCAAAATGCGCGTACTTTGCCTCCACAGAACTCAATGAATAGTTTTGATTAGCAGAATGGTTTGTCTGGTAGGACAGCTCAGTACTACACGGACGATTACTACGTCGAAGGTGAGGAAGTGGATGGTAATGATTGCTAGGACAGCCATAGGCAAAGAGAGGGAGTTGTTTCAGTTCCAGTAGATCAGAGTGGACCTTATGTTGAAGTGATTGCATCAGGTGTGTCAGAGCCTTTTCTGTTGGATACTGGTGCTGCGAAGAGTTCTATAATGCACTCTAAACTCCCTGGCACACCTTTGTCTGGCTTAAATAATGTTTCAGTAGGTTTTTCTGGTGCCCGGTTATAAATCCGATTTCTAACCCGTTGTCTCTTTCTGTTGGACCTCGTAGATTTGAAGCACCCCTCATTTTGACTACAGGTTGTGGTGAGAACTTATTGGGATTGGATTTGTTGAAGAGATTGTATGCGACGCTGTATTGTTCTCCGTCAGGAGTACGTCTTACGTTGGGTGAGAGAGTGATCTCTCCGATGTATGTATCTAAAGATGGACTTCCACCTGAATTGTCTTCCTACCCGAATCGCTTTGGGCTACTGGTCCGCACGACGTAGGCCTGTTGCAGATTCCGCGCATATGTTGTGACACTGAAGGCGAATGCTAAGTTACTGCGCATTCCGCAGTATCGTTTCTTGAGTGATGGTGAGCGAGCACTTTTGGCGATCATTTACGATCTGATTGAAAAGGGTGTGATTGAGGAAATGAGAGGTAATTTGTGCAGTAGTCCGGTTTTGCCTGTTCTGAAGAGAACTGATTCTTCACAGCCTCCTGTATATAGGTTTGTGATCGATCTTCGCGAAGTGAACAAGATCGTTGTTCCGCAATTTCCTTTTGTACCTGATATCACAGCTTTGTTGACTTTGATTCCGGCTACAGCCACATGGTTTTCGGAGATTGACTTGAAGAATGCTTTCTTCAGCATCCCGATTGCCGTGGAGAGTAGAGATATCTTTGGGTTCTCTTTAGGAGGACGAAGTTTCCGCTTTAAGCGCGCTCCTCAAGGCTATTGCGAGAGTCCATCGATCTAAAGCCAAGCTTTGAAAACGCAACTTGATTTGTTGGTTTTATCAGATGGTGCTCAATACGCTGACGACTTGCTAGTTGCTGCCGACAATGAAGAGATTTGTAGAGCGGCTACCTTGTTGCTATTACGCCACTTGTCTGATTTTCATCACAAAGTTTCTCTCTCCAAGTTGCAATATTGTCGACAAGAAGTAACCTACTTAGGTCACCTCTTATCGAAGGAGGGAAGGAAACTGACCCCAGAAAGAATTCAAGCTATTGCAAAAATGAATGTTCCTATGACACAGAGAGAAGTGCGTGCATTTGTGGGTATTACGTCGTACTGTAGACAGTGGATCCCTAATTTCTCATTGTTAGCAAAGCCTTTGATAGCTCTTACTGCTAAGGACACTCCAAATCCTATTCCTTGGACTGACGAAGGTCAGAAGAGCTTTTCCGAATTACGCAACACGTTGTGTTCGGCTCCTGTGTTGGGTACCCCCGACTACAGTAAGCCTTTCACATTGTATGTCCACAAGAGAGAGGGATGTGCATTGTCAGTGTTGACTCAACAGTTCGGCGATAAGCAACGTCCATGCGCTTATTTTTAGTCGACCTTAGATCCGGTAGCTAGAGCGTTGCCGAGTTGCCTGAGAGCAACAGCAGCAGCGGCTGTTTCGATTCGACAGTCTGCAGGTTTGGTTATGGACAATACATTGATCGTGATGGTTCCACATGATGGTTCCACATGCAGTGGATACCTTGTTGAATCATACCAAGACACAGCATTTAACTAGTCCTCGGTTGTCGGGTTACGAATTGACTTTGTTAGCGAGTTACGTGCACATTAAGAGATGCAATACGTTGAATCCAGCCACGTTGTTGGCAATTTCAGCTGAGACAGATAATGTTGAAGAACAACATGATTGTTTTCTTAGAACTAAGGAAGAAACAAAAGGGAGGATAGACCTTAGGGATACTCATCTTCCAGAGTGTGATGGTACCTTGTGGGTTGATGGTTGGTGCTTCAAGCTGCCGAATGGTGATACGACTGCGGCATATGCTGTTACGACTTTGCATACGATTGCTGAAGCTGCACGTATCTCACATAATTCAGCGCAAGCAGCAGAGTTGATTGCATTAATGAGAGCATGTGTGTTGGCGAAAGGAAAACGAGTGAATGTGTACACTGACAGTCAGTATGCGTTTGGTGTTGCTCATAGTTTTGGACGTTTGTGGCGTGAACGTGGGTTCTTGACTTCGCATGGGACGAAGATCCAGCATGGACAGTTGGTGAATGAACTTCTTGAATCACTTACTTTGCCGTTGCAAGTAGCGATTGTGAAATGCAGTGCCCATAAGAAAGTTACAGATGATGTTGGTCGCGGAAATGCGTTTGCGGATAAAGTTGCGAAAGAAACTGTGAGAAATGTGATGAGCCGAATGTATTTTGCAGGACCGGCGAGATGGCTTCCAGAGAAAAGTATGTGTGAAGATACGATTGAGAGTGTGAAATCCATCCAAGCTGAAGCTACAGAGAAAGAGTTGAATGAATGGAGAGAAAGTAAGGGTAAACTGGATTCGAATGGTTGTTGGACTGATTTGTCTGAGCATCAAAGATGGTTGCTACCCGATGCATATGTGCTTCCAGTAGTTACAATGGCTCATGGGATGGCACATATCAGCGTGAAAGGAATTTGCAAGTTGTTGGCTCCGGTTTGGCAGAATGCAGGAATTCCCAAATGTGCAGAGAATCTGGTTAAGAACTGTATGGTGTGTTTGATGTACAATCCTGGTAAGAGAATTCCAATACCAGCTGGTCATTTTGCTCCTCCTACGTATCCGTTCGAGGCTTTGCAGCTAGATTTCATCCACATGGAGAGGTGCAACAACCTGAAATATGTTTTGGTGGTTGTTTGCTCCTTTTCTAGATGGGTGGAAGCCTACCCTTTGAAGGACAATACTGCCTTGTCCACCGCGAAAGCCCTTATCAAAGAGTTCTTCCCTAGGTTCGGATTGCCGAGAATTATCTGGAGTGACAATGGGAGTGAATTTGTGGGTCAAGTGATGAAGAGAGTATGTGATGGATTAGGTATTAGGCAGAAGTTCCACGCGGCAATTCACCCCCAATCAGCTGGTTTAGTCGAGTGCTACAATGGCACTTTGAAATTAAAGTTGGCCAAAACCCAAGCGAGCTCTGGTTTACAATGGTCAGATGCTTTGCCCTTAGCACTTTTGTCCACAAGAATGACTGTGCATTCACGAATGGGTTTGAGTCCGTATGAGGTTGTGTTTGGTCGCCCGGCGAATATTTGGGGCGTGCCAAGACCAACAAAGTTCAGTGAGCTCGAATACCCTGCGTTACTTGATTACTTGTACGAACTGACGGCTAAACTGCGTGTCTTACACCAACAGGTTCATGATAGTCTGCCACAGGCTTCTGAAGATCCAGGTCACACCATTGAATCCGGTGATTGGATTTTCGTGAAGAATTTTCAGCGGAGCAAGAACGAGCAGCCCCGCTGCACAGGACCGCACCTGGTCCTCCTGTCTACACGTTCTGCAGTTCGAGTACGAGGCAAGAAAAACTGGATCCACGGCGTACACTGCAAACGGGCTCCGTTGCCCTTACCGTACGACCGGTGGGTCCAGAAGGGACTTCAAGTCTCTGAAACTGAAACTGTGCCACGATTTTTGCCATTTAGCGATGCCCGTTTGATTGGAACGAACACTGAGAAAGAAAGTGACGATCTTCTGCAAGAAGCTGTGCCTCCATTGAATTGAACACTACAGAGCCGGAACTTTTGTTTAAGGAACAGACATTGCCTGGGAAAGATCGTTATAATTTGCGACCAAGAGTCGTGGGATTAATAAAATGAATGAAGTTTTTATGATTTTTTTGTTTACAGGTTAATTCTCCTCCAAGGAACTACTTATTTTTGTTTTTCGAACCGCCATCCGGGTTCAGCTGTAGGGTCGCGGTAGACAAGTCTTTGGAGTGCAAGCCCGAGACACTAGGTCGACGGTTCTGGTTGGCCTAAGGGAGTTGCCCTGGGTTGACAGAGGCATTCCTTAGCATAGAACACCCTACCACCGCGAGCAGCATATTTAGTGAGGATGGATTTCTTCGAGTTGGAGAGACCTGTAGAGATAATGAGTTTTAAAAATAAGATACAAAAACTGATAACACGGAAAAGATTTGTAATACTATGTTTATTTTTGCTACTGAGTTTGATGATATTTTTAATTGGTTATGTGACATTCTCTTTTAAAGTGACGTTTATTCCCACTGTGCAACCTACACCTCCACCTACTATTTCTTCTCATTCTTTTCACCCTCTGCCCGAACATGAAATACTCAGAAGATTGGAATTTGCCAATAATTATTTTATTCAACTTTTGCACCAACACCAGTTAGTTATGAACACAACAAATTGTTGGATTGTGGCTTAATGCCCCATACGACTGGTAAAGGTATTCCGTACTTGGTTTTGCCTTTTAGCCTTAATGGTTTTATTTGGGCATATAGAACAATGTTCATTTATGCCCATAGTGTCTATCCCCTACGTTCACCGAAGGACAATCCGAAGAATAGAGCTTTAGCTAGAGGTATAGTCGACATGGTTAAAGGGACTAATGCGGTTGAGTCTATTCCGAAAGATGAGAAAGAACCATATAGTGGTTGGGACGTTACTGGATATGGAGTTAGTCTGAGTGTTAACCAGCGAGCGAAAAGTTCTCCACCGATTTGGATAGTACCCCATCAGGGTCGCTATTGTCTGCAGGGTAATGGCAAGAATCCGAAAGCTCAGTTAGGGAAGAGTGTTTGCACTGAGACTTATGTATTTACGTCTCAGACATCCCCAGCGTTTCTAGCCGCTAAGGGTACCTATTTTGTTTGCTACGACAAAGCGTATACATGGTTGCCCCCTGACTTTTCGGGCACATGTTTTGTTTCTTTCCTGTTGCCCCCCACTTTTACAGCTGCGGCAGATTACGATAAGACGAGAGTTGCTAGAGGTGTCTTCAGTCAGGAAGATACCGCAGGGCAAGAGTTGGGAGATTTCTCTACGGGTTTTCTGCCGTTCTGGGGACCTATGGCTAACAGCAGGAACATTCGCCAGTTGACGAGAGTGGTTGAGTCCACCATAGTCGAAACTGCCAGTGCCCTTAGTAACTTGACTGCTGAGCTCCAATCGGATCGACTTATGACACTTCAGAATAGAGTTGCTCTTGATGTCATACTTAACAACAAGGGGTGGTGATGGACAGAGTCTCTGAATTAAGCAGAATACTCTCACCCAGTCAAGAGATCAGGGCTAGATCCAACACCGTTTTTTAGCTCACTGCACCATCCCAGTTCAGAACCTGGCTATATGCAAATTAGTCTGTTCCTGTCCCAGTGCATGATGGGAACAGGGCAAACCAAACTACCAAGCCAATTCTTACACTGGGAAGGAAACAAGTTTCCGGGGACCGGTCTCTGGCATTTCAGCCAGGTTCTGAGCTGGGATGGGGCAGTGAGATAAATAACGGTGATGGATCAAGCCCTGATCTTTGGACTGGGTAAGAGTGGTCTGCTTAATTCAGACACTCTGTTCATCACCACACCCTTTTCTGAATCGTTTTTGGCCACTATAGGTGTGGCAGGGTATACTCAGACATGAGTCCCTTTCTCACTGCTCCATCAGGATTCAAGCAAGCCGGGCCGAAGACGGCTGAAATGCCAGAAACCGGTCCCCGGTAGCTTGTCTCCTTTCTGGTGAAGAATTGGCTTGGTAGTTTAGTCTGCCGTGTTCCCATGATGCACTGGGCCAGGGACAGACTGATTTGCATATAGCCAGGTTCTGAGCTGGGATGGGGCAGTGAGATAAATAACGGTGATGGATCAAGCCCTGATCTTTGGACTGGGTAAGAGTGGTCTGCTTAATTCAGACACTCTGTTCATCACCACCCCCTTTTCTGAATCGTTTTTGGCCACTATAGGTGTGGCAGGGTATACTCAGACATGAGTCCCTTTCTCACTGCTCCATCAGGATTCAAGCAAGCCGGGCCGAAGACGGCTGAAATGCCAGAAACCGGTCCCCGGTAGCTTGTCTCCTTTCTGGTGAAGAATTGGCTTGGTAGTTTAGTCTGCCGTGTTCCCATGATGCACTGGGCCAGGGACAGACTGATTTGCATATAGCCAGGTTCTGAGCTGGGATGGGGCAGTGAGATAAATAACGGTGATTGATCAAGCCCTGATCTTTGGACTGGGTAAGAGTGGTCTGCTTAATTCAGACACTCTGTTCATCACCACCCCCTTTTCTGAATCCTTGATGTCATACTAGCAGACCGAGGTGGAGTATGTACACTGATTCAATCGAGCTGCTTCGTTTTCATTCCGGACAATGCTCCGTCAGTCTTCCAGGCCATTTCCAATCTACATATGATCTACGATTCAGTCCATATAGACAATCTACGATTTAGTCCATATAGACAAAGGAGATTGGTCGTTGATGGGATGGTTTTGGGGATTGATTTCCACTTGGGGATGGAAGATTATGATGGTCATTGGGATGGTCTTAGCTATCCTTTTCCTGTTCTGTCTCTGTGTACAGTGTGCTCCTGCTATTTGTGGCCTCTGTGCTACTTCGTGTGCAAGGAGACCTGTCCAGAGAGAGGTACTAAGTACTAGGATGATGCTACAGCAACATATTGATGATCTGATGAAGATAGACCTAGATTCAGATTGACATGGATTTGGGTTTATTGCCTATGTAAGGGCAAAAGGAGTGTCTGTAGTTCCGTAGTTTGAGGGTCTGAGGTTCGGAGGTTCCGAACCCGTTCAATAAAGGTCGTTGGAACTAGATGATTTTGGTGTTAGCGGACCGCAAATCACTAGTGCGGTGTGTACGAGTGTTTTCGTCTTAATCGATCAATGAGAACACTACGTATTCAGGGATTTCGTTTGAACCCTCGGGTTTCATTTTGTGTACGGCAGCCATTTTGTGTGGTTGCCCTCACATAGGCCGATGACTGCGGCCGAGCGAGTCCTTGGGACACGTACACCTTAGCTGACTTCTGAATGACCTGGCGGAACTGACTCCCTTGCCCGAGGCTGACCTCGCTGAGCCAGTTCCTTGTTAAGCAGCTTGTCATATAAAGATCAAAGAGCAGGACATGCCGAAGTTTATGGTACACTGCACCCAACTTTCTATCTTGCTTCCAATCTGTTTCTGCTCCTTCCTTTATGGCTTAATCACTGATTTGGGTTGAGGTTTTATGATGGGTTTGTCCGGCCTGATCGAACAGGATATTTGAATTTGCTTGGTCATTTCTGGTGGGCTGGACAACGGAAAATGGGATTGTCATCATGCGCTACTTTTGAAATGTTACATCGCCATTGGTCAGTTTGTGTGTAACCGATGCTACTTTGGAATGTGATTTTTGGCATAAAAGACCATGCTCCGCTCATTGAAATTGTGCAGTCTCTAGCGAACCACCCGTGTTGTGCTTCGTAGACCTCTGTTCCTGGTTGCAGCCAATAAACTTTGGTCTTTGACGTCATCAAGAAGTGTCCCGTGTCTCTGTTTGCAGAGGCAGGGGAATCCGAAGACTTCGAGCGTTTTCCCTGGCGCTGCTGGGTTCTAAAACCCGGTTCTTCACTTCCTAAACAGTCACAATGTACACTGTCATGAATGCTGTATGAAAACATTTACAATGTGTTAACATACATGTGAACACAATGTTAAACTGCATCTCCCCTTCATATTGCAGAGGGAAAACCAACACCTCCTGCAGAGCAGGCCTAACCTCTCTGCTCTGATGATGAAGAGGACCACCACACCTTCAACACCAATGCCATTCAAGAGTTCATTGACAGCCTCCGCACCCCACCTCCAGGAGCAGGGCTGCCCAGCTGGATCGAGGAGATCCCACCCACAGCACAGACCACACAGCAGGCAGCACCCACCACCATGGCTGCCTCCGAGGACCCCCATGAACAACACATGGCCTTCCAACGCCAGGTACCAGGAGAAGCTGGCTGAACAAGTGTGGTTGAACCACATGGCAGCCAAACTAGATGCAATACGTAGGTGTCTAAGTCCCATCAGGGACCACTCACAGTCCCTAACGGACACCCACAGTCCGCTCCATGCTCTCCAATGATCCATGGCTGACATCGCTGGAGTCCTGACCCAGAGACAAGAACAACTGTCTAGTCAGAGTGGCTCTAGTGATGCCACCCAGGAGTTGGGACACATGCGGAGGATAATGGAGACCAAGGAGCGGACGCAGGCAGAAAGAGCAGCTGCACACCAGTGAGAGGTAGCTGGGATCCTCAATGCCCTAAAGACCCTACTTATGGCATTGTTGCCACTAGGCCTAGCGCTGATGAATGCTGCTGCTACTACTACATCCACATATCTGCCTCCTGAAGTGTCAGTGCCACACAGTGTGGCAGATATTCCACCTCCGGCCCCCTGAGATATCACTGCCACACAGTGCTGGAGACAGAAAACCACCACCCACATGTGAGGCACATCAAACAGCATAGGACTAAGATGCGGATGAATCTACCTTCGTGGTAAAAAGGATGCAGTAGCATTCATCTCCGCCATATGGCTGGTTTCTCCTTGGTTCTGCCCTCCGCATCATCACCTTCCACTGTCCCCCGATGCACTCTGCGACACTCACCTTGGACCTCAACATGGACTGCCATATTCTGTTTGGTCACCAATGACACAGCATTCAGACTGCGGACTGTACTCTTCCTCTTCCGTTGAACTTGTCATTCCCTAAATGACTCTGTCTGGCCCTCCACGGGCCAACAATGTAAAGTGGGGTTTGCATGGCCCTGTACTGCTCCAGCAACGACACTCCACTGAATGTGCATTAAACATTCATATTCACACAGATGTGTCATGTCTATGATCATTCAAGTGTGGAAGTATGGATGAATGTAGGGTCAGTGATTCCCCCTTACTTCCATGATGCTCATGCTGTGGGACTTGGGTCACAGGGTAACACATTGCAGATTGAGGTCCGGCTGGTGCCGACACTACAACAGAGACACACGCATGAGTTACTTCATTGTCCAGCCCAGGACGGAACCACACCCAGAGCCCTGTGGTCATTGTTCACCCACGACAGCGCTACATGTCCCAGGTCTCCACTGTAGTGATCTGCTGATCACAGGTCTTGTTGTCAGCATGCCACAGCCGCTCCCTCATGGCTGGTTTATGCCCACAACACACCCATCCAGCACACGCGTCACAGGACATGTGACCTTGCCAATTAAAAGGGCCGGGCGCATGTGCTGGATGCCATTTCCGCTCTCTATCTGGGTGTATCTGGGTGGTTATTATTTATGCTTGCGGGCCTAGGGTCCTACCACATCACATTCCCCAGTGCTGGAGGTCACATGATGGTGTCCGCACCACGAGACTCAATCATAAAGGGTCCATGACTTGTGGGGCGCAGACTTGGTGGCACCTGATACACTGCAGCCGGCACAGGCACACCGCCACGTGAAGGTGACCTTCGGTGAACTGAGGTAGGGGCACCATAAAGAGCTGAGCGGGTGTGCAACCAGCTATGATGCCCTGTCCTGGCTGTCTGGACTGGTAAGGATTTGTGTGAGCCCTGCTCGGCCGCAGTGTAGGCCTGAGCCAGCGGGCAGTGCAGGCCTACCACCACATGGCGATGCCTCAATGGTGACAGAGTTAGTGGCACCTATAGGGCTGAGTGGGTGTGCAGCCTGCGATGATGCCGTGTGCACTGATATGATCTCTGCCATAGAGAAATCAAGACCCAGAATCAATTGTGTGACCTGGTTGCCCGCGGTGCCGACCTGTATGATGTTGAGGCTGCCATGGTCGCGAGCCCCGGGCTTGGAGCTTGCACTGGCAGGTGGGCCTTCTTGAATACACGCCAGTGATGGAAGATGAGCAGTGAGGCCTGGGTGCGCAGGGGCAGGCAATCGCCGCTGGGCGGCGGGAGGGGCTGGGGTGCAGCAGCCTGTGTGCGCATGGGCGAGCAAGCGATGATGACTTGTGCAACTGTATGGACTCTGCCATTCATGACTCTGGACTCTGTTTCAGATAAGGGACCTGGTGAACTGCAGTGTATACCAGCATGTGGTTTGAGACACACCGGTGGCAGCAGGTGAGTAGTGAGGCCTGGGTCCGCAGTGTCGGCACTCGCTCTCCCTAGCTTCCTTTCACTGTCTCTCTCTCCCTCTCGTTCTCTCTCTCTCCCTCTCCTTCTCTCTTCCTCTCTTTCCCTCGATCTCTCTCTCTCTCCCTCTCTTTCTCGCTCTCTCTCTCTTTCGCTCTCTCTTTCGCTCTCTCTCTCTCTCTCTGTTCTTTGATGAGCGCATGACACACCTTCTTATCTTGAATTTTGTCTTGCAGTCTGTGACTTACAGATTGTCCTGAGAAGACCCGCCATGACTCTTCAAAATAGTTGTTTTGACTTTTATTTGAATAAAATGTTTTGTTTGGTAATTCATAGATGAATGACTGATTCTCCTTTTTCTGACCACACATGCATGTTAAGTGTTGTAATTGTGTGACATCAGGCAAATTGTTTTGTTCATGATTTTGTAAAGTTGATGTGACATATCTTTGTCTTGGGTGTGGGGGGGTGCCCGGGGTAGGGCCCCTGTAGAGGGCTGGGGGTGGTGGCGGTGGGGGTTGTGGCCCTCTTGGGTGTCCGAGCTGGTAACTGGGCATAATATCGACTTCAAAATATCGAATGGACTAAATATCGAGTCAAAAATATCGATGGTAGAGAAATATCGAATTACATTATATCGATGTTAAAAATATCGGTATAGTTTTCATTAAGTTAATATCTAAGTAAAAAATATCGATTTAAAAATATTGTGTAGTGTTAATATCGAATTGTTAGTGTAGTTAAAAATATCGAAATAATATATATAGAATGTAAATAATATCGAGAAAAAAATATAGACAGTAAAAAAATATCGAAAAATGTATATAATGTTAATAATATCAGAAAAAATATAAAGTGTTAATATTGTAGAATGTGTAAATAATTTATAATATGTTAAAAGTAATAATTATTTTAGTTGTGTATATTTTATGTTTATTTTTAGTGACAGGATGTTGGGTTAATAGGGGATAAGGGTGGGGAGTGTTTTAAAATAATAATAATTAATTAAAAAAATAGTAAAATTTGTAGAAAACTAAAGAATAATTTTTTTTTTTAATTCTACAATTATATAAAAGTTTTTAACATTTTAGGAGCTGGATGTTGGGTTATTAGGGGATAAGGGTGGGGAGTGTTTTAAAAAAAGTTTATTTAAAAAAAATAGTATTTTAAAAAGTTTATTATGTTATTTTAGGAGCGGGATGTTGGGTTATTAGGAGATAAGGTTGGGGAATGTTTTTAAAAAAATTTTTTTTAATTAAAATAATTATTAATATTTTATTATGTTATTTTAGGAGCAAGATGTTGGGTTAATAGGGGATTAGGGTGGGGATCATTTAAAATTATGTATATATTTTATTAATATTATGTATACATTTTTTTATTAATTATATGCAAACATTTTTAAAAAAAAATATTTTTATGGGGTTAATTGTGTTTAATGGTGATTATTGACCTTTAGAATATATTTTTTATAGTAAAATCATTAAAATTTATTGAGAATTAAAACAATTCAAAATATTGCAAAAAATAATAAAATTGTTATAAATAATTTTCAACATTTTTAAATTAAATCAAAAAAAAATTACAAAAAAAATTATTTAAGAAATTGTTTTAGGAATTTGAAAATTATTTTAAAAAATTAAAATATTTATTCAAAAATGCAAAATACTTTCTTTAATTTATAATAATATTGACAAATATTAATGAATGTTTAATTTTTTTAATAAATTTAGAATAAAATTATATAATATATGAATGTGAGGTTTGTTTAATATGGATTATGAGATATACGGCCAGATTCATGAAAGACCCGTTTTGCGAGTCTGAAATAGCGATTCATAAGGAATCGCTATTACAGACTCGCAAAACGGGATTCATGTAGGAATCGCAAAATTAAATGCGATTCCTACAGATTCCTTATTTGCGATTAGCAAATTGCTAATCGCAAATAAGGAATACTCCCCATTCATTCCTATGGGCCAAAAGGCCCATAGGAATGAATGGGGAGTATTCCTTATTTGCGATTAGCAATTTGCTAATCGCAAATAAGATAGCGATTTGAAGGCTGCCAGGGGTGTCCAAAGGACACCCTGTAGCACCCCTTAAATGCACATTTCAACAGGTGTTGCGCACACACATGTCCAAAGGACATGTGTGTGTGTAACATGCAACTTAGAAAAATGCTTTAAAAAGCATTTTTCTAAGTTTTCGCTATTTACCACGAGGTTTGACCTCGCGGTAAATAGCGGCCGAAATTTGTGAATTCGCACTTTTAAAATGTTTCAAGAATAGCATTTAAGGAATCTCTAATAGAGATTCCTTAAATGCTATTCCTCGCAAAATTGCGAGTTTCTAAATAGCGAATTTTGCATTTGGGATGATGAATCCCAAATGCAAAAATTGCACTCGCAAAGGGCCAGATTCTCAGAATCTGGCCCTTTGCGAGCGCAAATATGGTTGATGAATCAGGCGGATAGAGTGAGATGTAAATACTTTAATTTTAATTTAAATGTATGGTATTAGGATTATTAAAGTGAATATGATTATTATCCAGCACCTTCTCAGAATGTATTCTTACTGGAGTTGGAATAGTACATTCTATATGGTCAGTGTCCACCACCTTCCCTGTTTTTCACCTGACTGGAGTTGGAATAGTAAATGATATTGGGTCACTGTCCAGCACCTTCCTTGTATTTCATTTGACTGGAGTTGGAATAATAAATTATATTGGGTCACTGTCGAGCACCTTCCCTGAGTTTCATCTGACTGGAGTTGGAATATTAAATTGTATATGGTCAGTGTCCACCACCTTCCCTGTTTTTCACTTGACTGGAGTTAGAATAGTAAATTGTATATGGTCAGTGTCCACCACCTTCCCTGTTTTTCACCTGACTGGAGTTGGAATAGTAAATGATATTGGGTCACTGTCCAGCACCTTCCTTGTATTTCATTTGACTGGAGTTGGAATAGTAAATTATATTGGGTCACTGTCCAGCACCTTCCCTGAGTTTCATCTGACTGGAGTTGGAATATTAAATTGTATATGGTCAGTGTCCACCACCTTCCCTGTTTTTCACTTGACTGGAGTTAGAATAGTAAATTGTATGTGGTTAGTGTCCAGCACCTTTCCTGTTTTTCACCTGACTGGAGTTGGAATAGTAAATTATATTGGTTCACTGTCCTGAAACTTCCTTGTATTTCATCTGACAGGAGTTGGAATAGTAAATTATATAGGATCACTGTCCAGCACCTTCCCTGAGTTTCATCTGACTGGAGTTGGAATAGTAAATTGTATATGGTCAGTATCAACCACCTTCCCTGTTTTTCACTTGACTGGAGTTGGAATAGTAAATTGTATATGGTTTGTGTCCAGCACCTTCCCTGTTTTTCTTCTGACTGGAGTTGGAATAGTACATTATATTGGATCACTTTCCAGTACCTTCCTTGTATTTCATATGACTGGAGTTGGAATATTAAATTATATTGGGTCACTGTCCAGCACCTTCCCTGACTTTTATCTGACTGGAGTTGGAATAATAAATTGTATATGGTTAGTGTCCACCACCTTCCCTGTTTTTCACTTGACTGGAGTTGGAATAGTAAATTGTATATGGTTAGTGCCCAGCACCTTCCCTGTTTTTCACCTGACTGGAGTTGGAATAGTAAATTATATTGGGTCACTGTCCAGCATCTTCCCCGAGTTTAATCTTATTGGAGTTGGAATAGTAAATTAAATTGGGCTAGTGTCCAGCACCTTTCCAGACTTTTATCTGACTGGAGTGGTAATAGTAAATTAAATAGGATCATTGTTCAGCACCTTCCCAGACTTTTATCTGACTGGATTTGGAATAGGAAATTATATTGGGTCAGTGTACAGCACCTTACTTAACTGTTATTAGAATGGAGTGGTAATAGTAAGTTATATATGTTAGAAAATTAAATCAGAAAAGTAATGTTAAAAAAATATGATGTAATATTATAATTGTAGAATAAATATTTATAATGGAAAAAGGTGGATGTAAATATAAAAATATTATTATAATAATCACGATTTAAATATAATATTTTATTCTTATTTGTAAAATTAGTATAATACATTTTTATTGACAGATTGTATTTATAATATGTACAGTACATTATAAACATTTTGTATGCTTGTTTATAAACAATTAGGTAAATTGAATGTATTACATTACATTTATTTATATTCATAAATGTTTTACAGCTCTTAAAAATAAACTTTTTAACAGTTTTATTCAAAAATTATATACAGTGTTGTTTCAGAATTGTTATAAAGTTTGTCAACAATTTTTAACTTTTTATTCTTTTTTGATAAACATTTGTCTTCAATTTTCATTAAATATTTAATTAATAATGTTAATATATAATATATTAATTTTGATAATTAAATATTTCGAATATTTACATGAACAGAAAATTATAAACAGGTATGTATATATTTGCTACATTTACATGCTAAATATATTTTGTATATCATTTATACATATTAAATACAATGTTAATAATAATTATTATTTGTAATTAAATATTATTAGGTATATACTAAGCTTTTAAATAAAAAAAATTGAATACAATATAAAATAGTTAATCATCTATACAGTTGCATACAATGTTTGATATGTATTTTTAAATTATTTACATACATACATACAATTATTATTAATAATATTTAATATATTATAGTAATTATTATTATTAATTTACAAATGTAAATTAATTATTAAATACTTTAACAAATAACATAAACATATTTTTAACATAATCATTTAAGTATAAATTCCAATTTGTATTTATTTACAATATATATATATATATATATATATATATATATATATATATATATATATATATATATATATATATACATAAATAGGATTAATAATAAGAATAAATAATATTTATTATTTATTATTATTATTAATTTACAAATGTTACATATTTGTATAGTAAGTTTAAAATAAAACATAAATGTAAATAATATATAAACATAATTTTTAATCGTTATATGTAATTATTACAATGTAAATATATTACATTAAGTATTAATAATAAATAATAATACGTTATTATTATTTATTAATAATTTGCTAAGGAGATTTATTGTAAGATTATTTTTATAAATGGTAGAAAAAAATGTATAAAATTATAAGTCTAGTAGTGTATTTTATTTTTACTTAGAACATTGTATTTAATATGTTTAACTTTCTATTAGTGTTTATATGGGACTATTTTTTAACCGCGTAAGGTTATTTTGCTTCATTCAGGACTGGAGAAGCTTGCGGTTGGATGCTGCGTCGCGTTGCAAAAGGTAAGGTCAATTTTAACTATTATATGTTCTAGAGTAGTAGTGTTTGAGTGTATTTTGGAGGTGTGTAGTGTTACTGTGTGTGTTTAATTGTGGCTTTGCTATGTTTTAGGTGTTACTTGGCTTTTACGGAGGTGTCGTGAGTGTTTGAGGACTAGTGTATTTTCTGAGTTTGATGTAAAAATATGTGTATTTTAATGATTTACAGTAATGTTTATGTATATTTGGAAATGTTTGGGGTCTTTGAGTGGGTGGTTTTGTTTTTGATATTTTTTTACAGGTTCCGGGATTTTGCCATTTCGTTCCGGAGAAGGATGCATTTTTTTTGGAGAAGAGATTGTATTACTTTATTAAAGTATTGTTTTTATACTCTCTCTCCTTTTTTCGCGGTTTCATGGAGCGATTTTCACAATTTTTGACTATTTTTCGGGTTTTTAAGGGTATCGATTTGGATTGAGAGAAGACCACGCGTTTTTTTTTTTTTTAAGTTTGTGTATGTTACTTTAATCAATATAGTTACCATACTTTTTTTTTCAGGATTTCATGGAGCGTTTTTTCCTATTTTTAGTTGTTTTCGGGTTTTTGAGGGTTCACAAATTGGATTTATATTGGATTACCAGCGGAGTACACCGATTGCAAGTGGTTGGATTATGTATTCTTCTGCAACATGATTTGTAAGTATTTTAATTATATTTTGATTTGGGTGGGAAATGTGATTGTTATTATTATTGTTATATTTTATATCATATCAAATATTGCTTAATTGTCTACAATTCTTTTTTTTGTATATAAATATGCTAGACAATTATGGAATTTTATTATGATATAAAAATGTTATGCTACTTATCGAAATTTTATTACATAAATGAGAGTATTGTTATTTATGTGTAGATAATTCACAGTAGGCTTTTGGCTATTAAGGATAGATAGTCCAGGCCTCTTGTAGAAGGATATAGGGTGACCTAGCTTTGGAGTAGTCTAAACATTTGTTTTGTTTGTTTAGTTAGTTTAGGTCCTATTTGGGTTACTGATTGTTGTATACGTAGCTCTTGGTAGCTCTGTTCTTTTTGTAAAGCTTCTATTCGTTTTTGGACAGTGGATTTTCCTCTGCTATTGGTAGCTTGAAATGCATTGTGCCATCCTTCGACACTGTTGTTAGTTTTAGCTTCTTGATTCAGTGTACTTAAATATACATTCCACCAAGCTATGTGAAATTTAGGTTGGCGTCTGTGTCCCGATCTATGTAGCCTTCCCACCCATGTATCCTTGAAGTAGTCTAGGACTGGTGCTAGTTTTTCCTCATTTCTTTTGTAATATGGGCTATCGATTAGGATGTTATAATGTTCTGCTACGTCTGTAACAGGGACATATGATAGGGCTATTACTTTTTTTATTTGGTATGCAAAGGTGCTGTCTGTAGCATATTGTATGCTTAAAGTAGATTTTTGGAGATGTCTCCAAATGCTTTGATTAAAATGATAATAGCAACCTTGTATTGCTGTGTGAGGAAAAGTTTTTAATATACTATTGATCATAGCTAGTTCAAAATCAATAATTATTTTCTGTGGAAAATAATAATTTGTTTTCTGTTTTATAGTGTTTAGGACTTCTGTGTAAGTATTTTGTTGTTTGTTGGGCAACAAGCAGTAAATACATGGGATGTTTGAATGATAGTACAATCCATGTATGCTGTAGAGTTGGTAAAATGGTTTATGACATGTTTTAAAAGTCCCATCCATCATCCAATGTTGGCACTCTTGCAATTTTCTTAGATTGTTGGCAGTACCAAACATTATAATTCGGTTGGTAGGGCATTTGTTGTCAAATAGTAAGAATGGTTCCTTATTATGTGTTATACTCAGTTCAGGGAGAATAACAACTTCTTCTAACGTTTGAGGGTTAGGTTGAGTAGTTGTTGTGATTCTTTTTTGTCTTGCAATTATGCGTTTTAGGGAGTCAATTGAGAGGGAGTTGGCCAGAAGCATGTTGAGGAACTTTTAAGAGTTCCTCTTTTAGTATTGGGGTTGTTGGTTTGTCAGTCCCTGTACTTGCTTCGTTTATGCTTTCAAGGGCATCCCTGACCTCAATTTCAGTTATATTAGGGGGGTGATTGTGTTCCTTGGTAGATAGTACATTAGCTTCTTCTGTTGTAGCCCTACCATAACATTTATTAGAGTAGTATTTGCTAAATTTCCAAAATACTTTGTGTCCTGACTGTTTTTCTTGGGTGTAAACATACCCCATATAACATAGTAAAAGCTTGTTTTTCTGTGACATAACAAACTCTGCACCTTCAGTCATGTTTCTATTTGTAGTGCTAGGAAAGGTTAGAAAGAAATATATTTTAAGTTTAAATACTGCTATACATGTTTTATATGCATTCATATTTCTATGGTTATACTTACATTTGTTCTTTGTTGTAATTCGAAATGTTGAGAAGGTGTTTTCAAGCTTTTTCTTGTATTCACTTGTTATATTTCTGTTGGTAGAAAAAGAAAATAATTTGATCATCTATTTTTTATTACATTTTGAGCGGTTTCTAGGGGGAAGCTGTCTTGTAGGTAGCTTTTTAGCGTTTGTAAATAATTTACAAAATATACTTACAATTTTATTTTGTGTAGTCTTTAGCTTTATAGGAGTATTTTTCGGAATGTTTTCGAAAAATCTGTTAAGAAGATAGAATAAAGATAAAAAGTGTATTAGGAATTTGGGTTCAATTAATGCAGTTGGTGGGTTAGAGAACATTTAAAAATACTTACAATAAGGATTTAGTAGTTTATAATCAGTTCAACTTTTATTGCTGTGTTTTGGAGATGTCTGTAGAGGAAATGTAAAAGGTAACAAATAAATGTTATATAAACTGTTTTGAGAAATAGTTACACTTTTTGCCTACTAGTTTAGTTTTATTTAAAAATTAGTTTAACTTACTTTAATTATTTCTGTAGGAGTCTTCTCTGGAAAAGTAGTTTTCTCAGGAAACAGTTGGTCAGAGTGTCACCTTCTTCTTTCTTTAGAGTTAGAAGCAGGAAATAGCAGTGGCAAAGTAATCTTTTTATACTGTGTATTTGATTAGTTACTTCATTTGATTGGATGATTTAAGAATGGGAGCTTTTCATTGGTTGTTTTGATTTTTTTTATTTAATTGCTATGTTTGGTGTTGTGGAAATGCTATTTACTTAATACTTTTGCAGTAAACCAGTTTTTTTTTCCTATTTATGAAATGTATGTAATAATATTTTGCACATATTTGTTAAAAGTATCATGTTTATTTATAAATTCACTGCAATGTTTGGATGATAAGTGTAAAAAAGTTTTAAATTTCTTGTATGTGTGGAAAAAAATGCTTAATCTTTGTATTATATCTATTGTGGAGTGTATTATATATTTAAAATATATAGTTGAATTGTATTTAAAACGTTTTCGCTATATTTTATTGTGTCGATATTCCATTTTTTTCGATATTAGTGTTATCTATATACTGTGCTTCGATATTTTTGTTGTGTCCTGTTTAATAATTTAATACACGATATTTGTTTAATCTATATTTTGTCTTTCGATATTATTGTTGTCGATAATTATTATATTCGATAATTAGCAGTCGATATTTTTGTAGGTTCTTAAATAAGTAGTGGATGTCGATATAATGGTAGTCGATAATATATCGCCGATATTTTTGCAACTCGATATTGTGGTCGACGATATTATGTCAGTGATTCGTCCGAGCTGCATGATCATTGGCTCCATGGCATATGTTGTTCTTCAGGTGTGACTCTGGGCTGGGTTTCCTTTTCTGGTGCAGGTTGTCATCCGACTTTACACCAGGTAAGAGAAGGTGTTAAATTCCTGCTGCTAACACGCCTTATCGCCTGTTTTGTGATCTTATTACTCTGGCTGGCTGTTGAGAATGTTGCGAAGTGGTGTTGTCGCAGCTTTTTGCACGGGAAAGCCTACTCCTCATATCATTAGCGATACTTGCCGGTGTCATCTGTGGCGATGTTTTTTGCAGCTGCTATCGCAGGGAAACTGGTGATATCGAATGTTAGCACCAGCTTGTGAATGAGGCAATACATTTATCGCAACTTTGGCTGCGATAAAGTGCAGCTAACTCAGCGATAAGTCCTTGAGAATACGCCCCCTGGTGGGCATGTGTCTGTTTTACAAGAAGTGCACACACCACAATATACAACAGCAACTTCAACGGTCCTGTATCACAGAAACTATGGAGTAAATTAGACCTAATATCTCCCACCTGGCAACCCTTAAGTTCCGGCCTGAACCTACTACTGAATGTGGTTCAAGTACATAATCTAAACCACTTCTCACATTTTACTACAATAATATTTGACACCATCCATGTGAGAGGCTGGATTAGTATATGGTGCTCACTTATGTAAGTGTGTTATGGAAACAGAGGTTCCTAGCTTATTTCGAATCATCACAATGAAGTATAGAACACGATAGGCTGCAATACGTGAAAGTCTCCTTGCCCAGCCGGACAAGGAATTTATTTATGAAACAATGTCAATTATGATTACAATATACTTTTCACAAATAGTGTGGCACAAGCCTGTGCTGTACTAAAGGAGAAGGAAAAATAGGACAGAGTGAAAGGGGTGTTTTCAGGCAAGAAAAAGGAGCAAAACAGGGCATTGTAAGTAAATTGAAGGATAGTGACAGTGTCGCCTGGAATGGAACATACACAATTACATTTACAATCTGCTGTATGTATGCCCACTCATGGGTGTCGACGAACGTTTCGATCCCTATTGCTCAATTACAATACTGGGATCATCATCAGGACTTAAAATTAGATTTGCCTGAATGTAACAAAGCCTCTGATTGAGAGGTTTTGAGTCTTCATAAGAGAACATACGGGTGGGAAATTCTCAGGATATTCCAGCATATGCGTCAATATCGCTGGATATGTTCTCATTTGTTTTGTTGCGGCATTAAGCCGGACCGTTAGCTACTATAATTTGCATTTCTATCAGAATCCATTGGGAATTTGGACGAAAGGTATCCTGTTTCTTTCAGTTACGCCTGGTATGGCGGGCTTAGACAATAGAGAAAGATATCGAGATGCTCGAGCAGGGCTCAATGGCCTTTCACTCATTTCACGATCGATGTCGGAATGGGACGCAAGTCGGAATGGAACTCGCGTGTGGACAGGAGAACCGGCATCGACACCGAGTATCCTGTCCACACGCGAGTTCCATTCCGACTTGCGTCCCATTCCGACAACGATCGTGAAACGAGTGGAAGGCCATTGAGCCCTGCTCGAGCATCTCGATATCTTTCTCTATTGTTTAAGCCCGCCATACCAGGCGTAACTGAAAGTAACTGGATACCTTTCGTCCGAATTCCCAATGGATTCTGATAGAAATGCAAATATAGCAGCTAACGGTCCGGCTTAATGCCGCAACAAAACAAATGAGAACATATCCAGCGATATTGACGCATATGCTGGAATATCCTGAGAATTTCCCACCCGTATGTCCTCTTATGAAGACTCAAAACTTCTCAATCAGAGGCTTTGTTACATTCAGGCAAATCTAATTTTAAGTCCTGATGATGATCCCAGTATTGTAATTGAGCAATAGGGATCGAAACGTTCGTCGACACCCATGAGTGGGCATACATACAGCAGATTGTAAATGTAATTGTGTATGTTCCATTCCAGGTGACACTGTCACTATCCTTTAATTTACTTACAGTGCCCTGTTTTGCTCCTTTTTCTTGCCTGAAAACACCCCTTTCACTCTGTCCTATTTTTCCTTCTCCCTTAGTACAGCACAGGCGTGTGCCACACTATTTGTGAAAAGTATATTGTAATCATAATTGACATTGTTTCATAAATAAATTCCTTGTCCGGCTGGGCAAGGAGACTTTCACGTATAGCAGCCTATCGTGTTCTATACTTCATTGTGATGATTCGAAATAAGCTAGGAACCTCTGTTTCCATAACGTAGTTATACCCATGGTTCTTAGCTACCCTCTGGGTCCCCCTTGTTTCTTGAAAACACTTATGTAAGTGTAGCACCCTGCACTAATTTAGACAAAACTTATGGTGATTTTAGTGGTTTAAGACAACCTTAGTAGCTGTGGAGAGCAGCCTTCTGGCTTACTCCAGAAGGAGTGTAAAGCAGCTTGTTTTACCAGTACTTAATCTTGTGGTATTGGTTAAGTGTAAAAATAACCACAGAGTGTAGTTATAAAAATAGGTATTTATTATTAACACTCACTAACACAATGTATTATCCCCTACCTGGATTTATGACACAAAACACACAATACTTTGTCAATAGAATTCCTAAATAGCACAAAATACACAGTGGTCCCAGGGAGAGACTAAACCATATACTAAAAAAGTGGAATGTGAAACACAACCTATGTTGAAAATTGACCCAGAAGATATAGAAGAGCTGGGGACCCAAAGAACCACCCACAGTGAGTATCTAGGAACCCCACGGAGGTTGTGTGCAGAGTAGGAACACAACAGCATGATCAATGTTAGTGAATAGGCAAGTCGCTGTTGCAATTTTTGAGAAGAAGGATCCTTCCCAGCGGACTCAAAGAACCCCATATGTGGATACCCCAGGAACCAGGATAACTACTCTAGGGAAGCTGGTTGCATAGATGTGAAGTAACGTTAGAAACCACTATAGACCAAAATGGAAGACTCCGGAAAAGATAACGCTGGCCACGAAGGTGAAAGGAGCGTCTGGAGGAACAAATAATGTGGATTCAAGGTGAGAGGTACCTGCAAGCAGAGAGGACAAAGTCTATGCCACTCAGGAGTGACCGGGAGGCACAGAAGACGAATGCCCACCAATGTCAGAGATGCAGGAGAGTTGGTGGAGCCCTTGAAGTTTCAGATTCAGAGGAGGAACAGGAGCCATGCAAGAGCTGTTCCTTGTTGGATGTCAAGAGCCAATGGGGTTGGTGTCCGGCAGGGTTACCAACAAGCCTTGGCAACGACAACCAACAAAGTTGAAGAAAAAGGTGCATGTTGGGACCAGCAAGATCCAAGTGACTCACCACGAGCAGGAAAGTCAGAGCAGGCACCTAGCAAGCAGGGGAGCCCATTGGAGCCAAGCAAGACCCTGGAGAGGACCCTACAGGCTGAAGACACAGGAGTCGCAAGAGGACCTCAAGCAGCTCACCAAAGGATGCAGGCCCATTGTGTAAAGGATGCTCTGCAGGTGAAGATCTTGGCTGCAGGAGATGCTTGAAGTTTGAGCTTCTTGGAGCCCGAAGATCTCTGAAGGAGACAGTCAACAAGCCTTGGCTACGGCAAGTCAACACTGTGCCCAGGAGTTCTGTTAGAGCGGTTTTGACGAGGGCTACTAGCCTCAAACTCAGTGAGAAGACAGTGCAGGCCTTGAGAGAGTTGCAGAACCACTACCTGTGTTGCTGAGCATTTCAGTGTCTGTGGGAGCCCAGGATCAGCAGACCAGTCAGCTGTGTTGCAGTGCCCGTAGATGCAGGGGAGTGATTCCTTCACTCCAAGGGAGATTTCTTCAAGTGTCTTGGATGCCCACAGGCCTTGTGAAGAACCTGTATGGAGCACAGGGACAGACGTTGCAGCAGACTTGCAGGACGACAAGACCAGGAGCAGCAGGAGTCTTCCCATTTTTAGTCTTGGTCCTCAACGCGAGGTCCAGCGAGGTCCAGAGTACCCAGATGGTCAAAGTTGAAGTGGTATGTGATCTGAATCTTGTCCCATGATATATCTAGGGACCCACCCACAAGTAAGGCCTTAAGTACCCTAAAGAAAGGGTTGGAATGATACAGAGGTCCCTCCCAGAGGAGGGGCTGGACAGTGGGGACGACACTCCCATGTCCCTTGTCCAGTTTCGCACCAGAGCGGGAGCCGATGGCTCCCTGAACTAGTTTGGACTGGAGTCTGCAAGGAGGGCATCAAATGTGCCCTTTAAGCAGTCTAAATGGTGCTGGAAAATGCCCCCACCCGGTCCCAATACACTAAGTCCTGTCTGGCAGGTGGTCAAACCTCCCTGTTACAGGATACCTATTCACCTGCCTTCCTAACTCTCGAGCTTGGCTCAGTTGCAGGAGGGTAGAATTGTGTGTCTGATTGGCAGCAGCCATAGTTTGCTGTCAGGGTCTAGAAGACTGGCACGGAGAGCACTGTGTGCCTCCCAGAGGAGCTTTACAATGCAGGGAATCTCACCTGCCACACTGATTCCAACATGTTTGATACCAAACATGACAGGGTGCATTAAAGTCAGTTTAGAGATGGTCATAGCGTAATGTTGCATGGCCACTCTATGTATCTTAATGTCTGATGCACTTGCAGTCTGGGAGGATGGACTCCAAAGTATGTAGGGGAGTCCTGCTCATGCAGGGGAGCCCTCACACTTAGAACTGAGCACCCTGCATTCAGGATTAAAAGGCCTGCTTTATCTGTGACTTATAGGTTTGAAGTGCAGTGACCCTAGATAAAAGGAATCTTATATCAGTCGTAAGTGGTGCTAGCAGCAGCATACACAGGCTGCAATGGCAGGCCTGCAGTGCTTCAGCTCATTGGAGACCCATGGTGTTTTTATGCCCTGGGTACATTAGTACCATGTACTATAGACTTATCAGGGTACAGCGCCAAGATACCTCGGCATAAGAGCGCTTAAAAAATAATTTAGTCAGTCGGTCAGTCAGGGTACACCATTAACCAATCTGGAGTGTACCTAAGTACTCACCATGTCCAATTTAGGGAGGAAGCACAGAGACTGGGGTCCAGATTAGCAGGATCCCAGTCAGACTAGTCAGTAAAACCTAATGAAACCAGAAAAAAGTGGGGGTGACCATGAAAGCAGATCCTACTTTCCTACAATCCACATATTTACTTGAGTTTAACTTTAACATCTAGCTCTGATGTCTAGCCTTCCTTCCTCCCCTGGATACACATATGATTTTCCCTTTATCCCTGCTCCCTTTCTTTCTCCCACTCTTTTTCAGAGTTTACAAGATCTAATGTATAAAACAGTCATAATGTGGATCCTTCTCTATTTGACCTTATATAATATTACTCCTGATTGTAAAATGTGCCCTCAAATCCTTCATGTATTGTATTCAATACCCATCTTTTTTTTTACCTCCCCTTGTTTTTTTTCTATTTTTCTCTTTGTACTCTTAAAACAAGAAAACCTAATAACAAGTTTTGGAAATAAAATGAATAAGCGTATGAACAACAAACATAGCTTATATAAAATAAAAAAGAATAAAACATAAAAAAAGATATCAAATTATTTATAAATAACTTATTTGTGTTGAAAAAATTGGAGAAAATAAATAAATAGATATTACCACTCCTAATTAAGCATGTGTTAGACTTTGCAGGTGTTAGATATCCTATTCCCATTCCAATCTTAGAAAAAGTAGGGAAAGTATTGGACTTTCAAAGAGTCTGAGTTCGTATTCACATTCCAAAGTAATCCTAATTATGGGAAGTGACAGACTTTAGAAGGGTCCGATTTACTATTCCTATTCTAGTTTTAGCAACAGTAACGAAAGTGTTGGACTTTGGAGGGGTAATGTTTACAATTCCTTCTCCAATCTGAACAACAATAAGGAAAGTGATGGATTTTGCTGTAGTCGGATTTAATATTCCACCTCCAACACCTGCAAAATTAGGAAAAGTGTTGGACATTGGAGAAGTCACATTTACTATTTCCGCTCTTAAATGTATTTAATAAAACATTGAGGTGTTGACAAAAAAACGAATTCTAAAATAATTTTAAAATAATAAACGTAACCCTTTAAATATATAGAAACAAAGAAATAACATCTAGTAAATACACATTTTGTAACACAAAAAATGCAAATTAATTTGTTGACATGTGACACCTGAAAGATCACATTTTCAAAATAGGAACCAGTTCAGAAAATGGTGGCATGATTAACATCCAATGCGCACATCATACCCATGTTTTGACATATACTCTAGCTGGTGTACAGTTCTATAAATAGTTTTACTTTCTTATGATTGTCCATCAGCAAATAGTACTGGTCTCAGTCCTGGAACAGAGGCGATCCAGAGGGATTTTAGACCCAGCAGCTATTACTTGCTGGGTGCAAATTGTCTACAGTGGGGCATATTCAATGGTGCCCACCTGCACTCCGTGCCATGTGCTCAGAGCAGCAATCAACAGGGTTTCTTATTTTCAGTCCTAGCTGGGTACCACACAAATTTCTCACTTAAAGGGCCATCAGCACTCCTTACCCTAGAGTGTCATCTTTACTGAGAGGTAGCTGGAGCTGAGGAAACACTGAGGAACACTGAGGAAACAAACATTCGCATTTGTAACTTTACAAACACTTAATAGAGAAACTATAATTTGAAGGACTTTTCCATGCCCTACATGTCAGAGAGATGCATTCACTGTAAGAGTGGCAGATGCATGTCTATAAGAGTAATTGCAGTAATACAGATTTACATAGCACTTTCTAATAAGTGTTTATGTACATATAGAGGAACCCACCAGAGTTATCTTGCCACTATCTTATCCTGGAATTTGCTGGGCACAGAAAGATCTTTGCACCAAGTGCAATAAACCCAGTATGACATTCTAAATTACAGTATATTCGTGACCAATTAAGTAAGCCAGAACAGATTTACTGCCACATTTGTTCTTCTTGGCAATTTCTTCAGGGCAGATTTTTTTTTTTTTAATGTGTAGATTTACTGTCAGACTCTGATCCGCATGGCTCCACTCCTCGTGGCTCTGCTCCTTTTTGTTGACTTCACTTGGTGCCAGTTGCGACCCTTGGAGGGAGTTCCATGGAGCGGAAAGGCGGGGCGGGGAGGGGCAGGGTGGGGGGTAGTAAAAACCGGAATATGGATGATTGCAGGTAAGTAAAGAATTAAATGAATAAAATGAATTTCGTAGCGGGCCCTGCATCGCATTTTGCAATGCAGGGCGCGCAATGAAATTAGTTTTATTCATTTAATTGTTTACTTACCTGCAATCATCCATTTTCCGGTGTTTACTCAGCTGTGGTACGTCCATTGGGGCGTAGGGGCGTAGCCCCACCAGCCACATGGACCCGCATCGCGCCCGCAATCAATCCTTACAATAAAATTACTCTCTACATTACGAGTCAGCCGCCGGGACACACCCGGCGATTTCGGAATGCGCGGGGGGTGGGGGGTGGCCTGCTGCAGCTTGAGTGACAGTACACTCAGGCTACAGCAGACAGACCGTAGTCCGCAAGTGCAAATTGGGTTCCAACTTTCCCAAGCATGCGCACTGAAAGTTCCTCCGCGGGTCCCAGGGGTACTTCTTAGCCTGCCGTAGCTCGGATTTACAAGGGGCAACAGGGCGAGGAGCAAATGTGCCCCCCCTAGCCAATCCTGGCGCTGCATGCAGCGCCAGCATTGGCTGGTCCAGTGCAGGCCAATCACTGTGTGATTTCGGGACGCCCGCCGCTGTGACGTCTAACTCTAGCCTCGAGCTCACCTCGTGCGCAGGCAGCAGACCGTGTGTGACTCCCGCCTCACTGTCGTCACGGTACAGGTAAGGCCACACTAGGGCAATTTCTGCGTTAGCGTTATGTAAGGCAATTTGTCCCGTTTTCCTTGCCCTTTTTCATTCCTGCACATGGGCTGGTGACAGACAGGGACAGCAAGCGCTGCGGCCGGTAGGACGTCCGACTCCTATTTGTATTGTTCAGACGATGTTTGTGCTTAACCAGTGCTCACCACCAGCAATGCACACTTTCACAAATGCTGGGGCACAGTGACCACACAGGGCATCCTCGCCACTCTTCGAGAGGCCCCCGACTTACAGGGACCGCGCGGCAAAGACAGAGCTAGCCCGATGCCGGACACAGCCCACGCCACTGACTTCGCATAGAGTAGACACCAGCTTGTAAATAGAGAATTAGGGCTTACAGTCAGTAAAGGGTCTGGCGCATAACTGTGTGAGTGAGCCCAAGCCGTGTCTGCCATACATGGACACCACCAACATGTATGTAGGGGGTTATGAGTTCTATCACGTTAGGTTGTAGCACATGACTGTGTGACCCCCTCAACCCTATCGCTTTGCATAGATGCCACCTTATTAAATAATTACATTTCATCAAGTGTAGTGTGATTTGTAGCCTAACATCTAACTGACTCTGCCCCAGCCTCTCCAGGCACCAGTTTATATTGTGACATATTCAGACTAGTGCACCGTTGCACGAGTGCGTGTGCACAGTGCACCTGACCTGACATTCTACGTTCATGGGCTGAGCAGTCACAAGCATCTCTGTGAAGTCTGTAAAATTACTACTTACGGAGGCCTTTATTTCTAGATAGCCATCGTTACTGTAACGGTAACCTTGCACGTAATTGTAATTTTGGGCTATAACATGTTCTTCATTGGCCACAGTGCATTATATGTGTTAGCGTTATGTAAGGCAATGTTTCCCGTTTTCCTTGCCCTCTTTTAATTCCTGTACATGGGCTGGTGACAGACGGGGACAGCAAGCGCTGCGGCCGGTAGGACGTCCTAATTGTATTGTTCAGATCACTACACTTAGTTATTACACAAGTCTGACGTGAACAACTTTTCCAGTCCCATGTTTATTTTTTATATTGGGATGGCCAACCAGCTACTCGAAAATAAAGTTTTACAAAACGGCACAACAGAAAACAAGAACTGACAAAGCTAAAAAGGTGTCAGCTAATGTCGGTACTATTGCCTTCGCCAGTGCTTATTCTATTATGAGCCTGGGACTAAAAGTCAAACACTGTAAGGCAAAAATTGTAGAGGGCGAGCTACAAACAGCTGATATAATTGTGGAGATGGGATATATATAGCTTTACTGCACTTCCCCCCAACTGTGATGGACAGGTCTCTCTTCATGGCCCAGCCCAGATGTCAAGAGATACACTGCCTCCCACAATGAGATAAATATAAGAGCACGTCTTTTGTTTTTTTTTAGGAGAGAGAGGAAGGTATGAGAGGGTATGGGGGGAGGTTGGAGTGGGAGATACTCCCAAGTCCCATGTGGGAGCTAGACTGAACTCATCTGATCCCAAGGTGTACTGTAAGAAGTGATTAAACTGACATAAGGTTTGCTGAGCCTGGGCTCCTTCAAGCAGCACTGCGGCCATCAGCACCTGTTGTTAAACAAAATTAGCCAGTACTATAAAGATTATCTGGACCCTTATTTGAGTTACCTTACCCATCTCGCAATAAGGCCATGAGTGTTAGAATTTTCTAAGTAAAATTCTTTTTTGATGCAATTCTCCAATTAAAAGTTGGTTTCTTTTGTAAAAAAAAGTTTGTCATCTCCATGTGTTCACAAAGTTGACATTTTTATAAGTTACCTCACAAAATAAGGGAAGCTAAGTGCAGTAGCTCAATTTCGCCCATTCCTCTTCTGAAGGCTTCTTTCAAACTGCTGTATCTATTTATGAAGGTCACATCTAGAGTATTGAGTCCAGTTTGGAAAGTTCTCTACGGTATTGTGTTTGGTTATGGTGGTTGCAGCTGTAATAATGTGTCCAATTACTTAGGTCACATATGGAGTAATATGCCACTTTTTTGACATTGCTTCTGGGGCATAGCGTTCTGGTTGAAGTATTTTATCCAGTGATGGAGCTCACATCTGTTTTCTTATGTCAGTTATGGAGGTGACATCTGGATTTTTGCATTCAGACATAGAGGTCACATGTAGAATAGTGTGCCCTGGTTGTGGATGTTGCACCTGCAGGTTGAATCCGTAAGTAAGAACATTGTCTGCTAATGGAGAGAACATCTAGAGTATTGTGTCCGGGGCCACTGCTCCTAAAAGATAAATAATGCAGATTGAAGGCAGATGTGAGGCAAGCCATGAAGGCTGTACAATGCTCCTCTGATATTTTATGAAGAAAGATCAAAGGACAGGGTGGTCGATAGGTGGACAGGGGGCATGGGATGGGTACAGGTGGTCATTATTCCCCAGGCCCCATGCTTTTCCAGGGCCCAAACCCATACTGCAAAATGTATTTATGAATTTTGGAGCAAGTCTGGTCTGTTTATTAATGATGACACAACCAACACAATTATGCTACTAGATGGCGCCAGACGCTTCAGCTGCTCTCTTTTCTCTTTTGCTCCAGTACCATTGGGTGAAGTTCGTTCTATATAAAACTGCAAAAAAAAATTGTTTCACATAGGATGGGTCATGAGGTCATGCGGTGCTGGAAACCCATCTTGGAAAGTGGAGATGAGATAGCACCGGGTTGAGGTCACAATGTGAGGAGTGGACATGAGCTAGTACAGGGCAGGAGCGACATTCTGAGGAGAGGACATGGGGTGGTACAGGGCAGGAGCGACAATCTGAGAAGAGGACATGGGGTGGTCCAAGTCAGGAGTAACATCCCATGGAGAGGTCACTGAGACTGTGTAGGAGTCTCACCCTTTGAAGTGGGCATGAGGTGGCAGTGTATGAACCATGCTTTATAAATCTTTGATTGATTGATTGACATCCCAAGGAGTGGCCATGAGGGAACACCTTGCATGAGTCTCATTCTGTGGCGTGAATATGAAATAACACTGTGTAAGAGTCAGAACCCTATGGGAGATCTGGTCTTTGCCACTGACTGGACTCAACACGATCTCATGTAGATTCCAACAAGTAGAGTGAGCATCAGAAGACTGATGCATGCTTTGTCAAGCAGGCTGTGAACCAAGTGACATGGGGTGGGCAGATTGGACTCCATTTGAACGAGGGTACGCTGGACTTCACGTGACACTCTGCAGGCCACATCCATGGGTAGTGAATGTATGAAGCTCTGTGATTATACTGAATAAGCAGCTACCTATGTTATGCCATCTATTAATGTAATAACTGCACTTTCACAATTGCTTTATTAACCTTCCTGCTTTCTCAAATTTGCTTGAAACTGCACGATTTTTCTTCTTTTTTTCCAAAATTTTCTGGGGGGGTAACCACCCCAAACCCTCCCAAACCCCGCCTTTTGTGGGTTCAGGCTCGCTCGCTGCGCTCACTCGCTACGGTGCTGTATGCAAATCACTTTGCGCCTCACCATTTTCAAATGTCACCCACCGCCCCTGTGTTTACTACCCCCTGCCCTGCCCCTCCCCTGACTCACCTTTCCTCCCCACGGAACTCCGTCCACGGCCGCAACTGCTTGGCCTCGAATTTAAGGGAATGCAGATAATATCTTCAATTTCTGCCACCGAAAGTAGCGAAAGGTTTTGGAAAACTTGAAAGTCAGTTTTGTCCTGGGGGAGCCCTTAAATTAGCTGCTTCTACAGACAATTTAACAGAGGAAAGTCTCATTTTGACGTAGGGTATTCTTATGCATTCTCGCCAAACTTAAGAATGCCATAGATTCAGTGCTTCCTGACCTGGCCTTTCTCACTGAACAGTTCTTTTCATGTGAACGTTGGCCAATGTTTGACTTTCACCAAAGTCCTGCAACTATCGCGGCCCCACTTAAGGGATAGTTTCACTGTGAAACTACACAAGTCATTAGCCTGGTAATAGGGATGCCTTGATGCTAATGGCTGGTAAAGAAAGGCAGTCGAAAATTGGTTTTGCAGTCTGTCATCACTGAGGTACCAAGTAAAGCTTCTTGATAATTGCTCCTGAGATTCACGGCACCCCCTGATAGATGCCAGGCATGTACTGAAGAATTTGGAACTACCCCCGGATTTCCCCTCGAAGAATCCAAATTGATCATCATTCCGAGTAATGCACACTGTTGTGGAGAGATATTCCAGCACAGCAGGTCCAACTGGATCTCCATGAGCCATGCTACAGTAGTAGGAATTTCCTAGTTGTTACATGTGAATGCAATTTCAGACACATTAGAGCCCACTTCATGCCTCAGCAAATTGTAAGGGCCTTCACTTGTGTGGAATTTTAGTTTGCGAGCTAAACATCATCTGCGCCAGCTTGTCACCCACGTACGACGTGCACGACAGCCATTTTAGGTATCATGGTCTCCCTGTCCACGATCGATCGCCAGCGCGTCCCTCTGACCCAGCAAGCATCCTCCGCGCACCCTGGCTCCCCCTCCCTCCCTCTCATGAGCATAACCCTTCTGTAGGACCCTGTCCTTGGAGGTCACGCCTGCGCCTGACCAGCATCTCCTCTCCTCCCATGAATGCCCCTCTGTTGATAAACCTTCCCTCCGCGCTCGATTGTCCACGCGGCATGAATACCACTCCTTTGATGACCCCTTCCCCCGTGTCCAGCTGTCCACACAGGTCCGAGGCCATCGCCTAAGCCGGGAGATATCATTTACTGCCCCTTATTGTATGAAGTCACTCTTCTTCAAAGGACCCTCTATTGATCAAGGCCTCCCCACCCCCGGGATATGATCAGGCGCACACATCCTAGGACTCGGCGGAATACTCAGCTGCGTGATGACCCCCTCCTCTTATCAGCAGGTTGAGGACCTCTATTGTAGAGGTATATGGGGGGTGGGATGGACACGAGGATTACGGGGATGTCTTTTTCCTTACTTCACAATGTTCTGATTGTAATAAAGAAAGGTCACATGCCATAAACCAGTGTATAAGAGGCCAGGCCTCCGAGAGGCTGTTAGAGCACCTCGAGACGATACCTTGTTGTCTGATCTGATGTGTTCTGCTCCGTCGGAATAAAACTTCTGTTTCCTGCCTTCTGGTCTCCGGCGCCTGCCTCATTGCTTGGTAATTTGAATGGTACAAAGGTGGTTAGCGCCGGGCAAATCTTGAAAAAGGTCATAGCCCTACCTTTTTCCACAATTGGCGTCCCAAAGCGTGGGGCCCATCAGTGACACGTGGATCCAGTGGGAGAGGTCCCAACAACAGAGTGAACGACTGCAACGATCGGGAGAGCTCGTGTCCGATAGACCCTCGTCTGACAGCCGATCATCCGACCTTCACTAGTTCCGAACAGACCTCTCTCGAGTGATCTACGGTCCTGACTGGGAACCATCAGGAGTGCCACGAACATCACGAAGAAGAGAGGACGATCGGGCGCTGGATTCGGAAGACAGGAAACCGTCCATGCGGTCCGGGTAAGGTCGTGTAAACACGACAAATTGAGAAATGATTGTTTGGTTTGGATAATACTAGTATTACGCTTTGTTGATCCCTCTGGAGATTCACCGTCTGCAAACGGAGAAACAACAGGCTCTCTCTTTGCAAACAGTGAAGGATAGGTAACGCAGACTTTTGTCCCCATTGTAATCCGTCGTGCCTATCTTCCTCCCCCACTGTTTTCCCGAACTGTCGTTCGTGGATTGTTGTCTGGAGATTCTCTGTCTGCAAACAGGGAAGAACAAGGTCTCTCTTTGCAGGTAGAGAAAGAGTGGGTAACGCAAAACTTTAACACGTCGTACCCACTTATTCTCCCCACTGATTGTTTGATTGACCGAACATTGACTGTTCGGTATTGGTTCTTTTGAGGTATTCACGGCCTACAAACAACGTAGAATAGAGATATTCTGTCTAGTCTTTGTCCGCCGTGATAAGGTAGGTAGTGCAGACCTTTGTCCCCGTTGTAACCCGTCATGCCTATCTTCTCCCCACTGATTGGTAGCCTGTACAGCCCGGACCGCTTATTAGAGATGAACCATCCAGCTCCACTGGAGGGCACCCCTAATAAGGACATGTTCACTAAGCATGGACTAGTCGCTATAGCTTATACTAAGCTATGGCATAAATATACAAAGAAGAACCCTGAAAGTCAGTGGCCACTGATAGGTTCCTTTGATGAAAATAAAATAAAAACATTGGAAATAGCGCTCCAGAAAAATAAGACCACGCCCACTATGCTCGATAGTATTCGCATGTGGCGCAAAGAAACGGAACAACGACAGAAAAGAGAAGAAGCAAAAATAGGGAAAGAATTACGAAAGGCAGCCCACCTAGCCGCTAAGCAACTAGAAGAAGAAATAAAAGAAAGAAAAGAAGCTGCACAAAACCAAAAATCAGGGTCGACAGGTCAATGTCCTGTTAGGACCCCCTCTACGCTCTACCCTGAATTGCCCTCCAAACAGCGGGCGAACGATGAGTTACTGCTAGGTCCCCCATTCATCTATATGCCCCCTCCATATGCCCCCTGCCAACAAAGCTTGCAAGCCCCAAATGCGAGCGAAAGCGACCTTAGCGCTAGTGCACCAGCCCTCACGGCCTTCGCACCAGCCACATTAACAACATCGCCAGATGGCCCCGAGGCTAGCAAGCAACCACCAGCCAGACCAAATAGGTTGAGCAAAGATGAACGGGATGGGATTGACAAAATAGCAAAGACATTAGTAGAACGAAGGGAGAGCGAAGAATACACAATGAACATGTATAACTCGCATGCCGACAGCCATAGACGGCATTTCATTTTGCGATTCAGCTACCACACCCTGAATGCATATGAGGATAGGTATCAGAGCAAGGGCCCGCTAACCTGACAACGCTATATAGAAAGGTTGATGTTGGAGATGGGACTGAATGTGAGGCGACGGAGCTCTTCATGCAGATGCTTGGGGTCTTCCGCCACCTCACGGAACAAAAACCAGAAGCCAAGGTTACAGTCCCTGAAACAACCTCAGCAGAAGTAGCCAATACTATGATGCCCATCAGAGAAGCGGCCCCTTACTGGATCCCGCCACGTGGCCAGGGAACAAGCGATGATATTAATCACGCAGATGCAAAAGGGAGGGTTGTGTACAATTGGGTTTACCAACCATGGGACCGACAAGATATCCTAACCTTTAAACAAACTCTGCCCGATTTAAGAAAGAACCCAACAGCATTCTATACTGAATTAGGCACAGCCTTGGGTTCGACAATAATGACTTTAGCGGACATTGACTTGTTTTTCGGGTTATGCCTGCCAGCTGACGTGTGGAATCAAATCCGGAAGGCTGACCACACGGATCTGTTTGGACATACCTGGGACCAACTCAGTAAACTAGATAGACAGCGAGAGCCTGGAAGGAAACCAGTAAAGGACATATTAGAACTCCCAGACAAATTAGTTCAGAAGTTAAAGACACTGATCCCAGAGAAAAAGGTAGATTGGTCGATAGTCACGGCCTGTCGACAGAAACCCCAGGAAGATGTGTCCGAATATTTCTCCCGATTCGAGACAGTGTTCTCCGACTACAGTGGCCAAGACATGACCACCGCAACCGGACAACACCTGTTTGTACAAAATTATGTAAAGGGCCTATCACAAGAGGTCTCCCAAAAACTGCAGACGAGTGAGAGCAGTTGGGGGGCCTCCAAACCCGCAGCTATCCTTCAGATGGCTCAGTATTACGAGCACCAAAAGAATGAGAATGATAGGGCGTCCGAGAAAAAGAAGAAAGATTTAAAAGAAAGGGTAATGATAGCCCAGATACAAGGTATAGCGGTAGGACGGGAACACCAAAGGGGGAACTACCAATCGACCACCCCCAGAAATCTACCTCCTAAAGATCACACCCCAACACCACACACTGGACGTAGAGACATTAGCAATGACCAATGCGCCTTCTGCAAAGGATTCGGCCATTGGAAATCCGAGTGTCCGGTTCTGCTAGAGATGAATAGAAATAGGGACCCCAGGGATGTGGCAGGTGGTCAGAGAAACAGAGGACAAGGACGAGGGCACACAAACGACACCAACAATGACAAATCAGGGAGATCGAACACATTTGACCGCCCCCGACAGAACCAATATCAATTATCCGATGGTGAGAATGCCCCTGATTTTGCATAGGACTGCCAGGGGCAAGGGAGGGATCCAGTCGAGCTCTGTGTTGACCAGCAAGGTCCTTATGTCACCGCTAAGGTCCTGGGTACAGAGTCTCCATTCTTGGTAGACACTGGGGCGACACGTAGTGTGTTATCAAAACGACTGATTCCAAGGGCACCCTTGTCTGGCTCACACATTACGTCGATAGGTTTCGATGGAACGCCCTCCACTAATCCCCTGCCGGTGCCTATCACCTTTGACCTAGAAAGCAACACCACTGACACAACATTTCTGCTCTCCTCCAACTCCCCTGACGCCATTATGGGCATTGACTTACTGAAACATTTTCGAGCTACCATTAGGTGTTCCCCAGATGGAATCCGAGTCATCCTGTACGACAACCCAGGCATGCCCAGATCCTGCCCCTCACGACACATGTGCTCCATAACTGATGCTGACCTATCCTTGCTTGATACCCTGCCTCCGTACCTATGGGCCAAAAATGACTCTGATGTGGGACGAATGATGATTGACCCCATTCATATAACTGTAAGACGGGACGCTATGCTCCCGAAACTCCCACAATATCGGATATCGCCCGAGGGCGAGAAGGCACTGGTAGCGATCATTCAGTCTCTGGTGGATGCGGGAGTGGTCGAAGAAGTGGTTAGCAATGTCTGCAACAGCCCAATCCTACCTATTGTTAAGAAGCAATGCGAAGGAGATGAGAAAGCATACCGCTTCATCATCGACCTGCGAGAAATTAACAAAGTGGTTGTACCCCAATACCCCGTAGTCTCAGATATCACCACCATCCTGACCCTCATCCCGTCCACTGCCACCACCTTCACTGTTATCGACCTCAAGAATGCGTTTTTCTCTATCCCCATCCATCCAGACAGCCGTTATCTCTTTGGCTTCACTTTAAAATCCCGCTCGTACCGATTTTGTAGAGCTCCCAAGGGGTACACTGAAAGCCCCAGCATTTACAGCCAGGCCCTCAAAAGACAGCTGGATGCTTTCCAACTACCAGATGGAGTGGTGTTGATTCAATATGTCGATGATATCCTTTTGGCGGCCGACACCACCCCACTTGCAATCACAGCCACTGTCCAACTCCTACACTTTCTTGCAGAGAATGGCCATAAAGTTTCCAAAAAGAAATTACAGTTCTGCCAGCCACAAGTGACATACCTAGGCCATCTCCTGTCCAAAGAAGGGAGGAAACTCACACCCGACCGAATCCAAACCATCCTAGACACCCCCGTCCCAAAGACACAAAAGCAAGTCCGCTCTTTGGTTGGCCTAACCTCTTTTTGCAGACAGTGGTTACCTAATTTCAGCCTCATTGTAAAACCCCTACTTGCCCTATTGACCAAAGATGCCTCCTTCCCGCTCCCTTGGACCCCTGAGTGTCAAGCATCCTTTAAGGAATTACGAGATGCACTCTGTTCAGCACCCGTCCTAGGAACCCCGGATTACTCCAAACCCTTCTCCCTCTTCACCCACGAAAAGGAGGGGTGTGCATTGTCTGTCCTAACTCAATCAATTGGTCCTAAGCAGCGCCCTTGTGCCTACTTCTCCGCCACTCTTGATCCTGTAGCCAGAGCTTTGCCTGCCTGCCTTCGAGCGGTAGCTGCCGCTGCCGTCTCTATCCGTCAGAGCGAAGGAATCGTACTTTCAAACTCTCTGACCGTGTTATTACCCCATGCTGTCGACACCCTTCTGAACCAAACCAAGACTCAACATTTGACTAGCGCACGACTGACAGGGTACGAACTGACACTACTTGCACCCCACATCACACTAAAGAGATGCATGACTTTGAACCCTGCCACATTACTGCCCCTGCCTGAAAATGACCCAGACGTTCCTCCCACACACGACTGCGTGACCCTCACGGACGAACAAACTAGGAGTAGAGTCGACCTCCGAGACACTGCTTTCACTGACCCCGATGGAGAGCTATGGGTAGACGGCTCATGCATCAAACTCCCAGATGGGACCACTTCAGCTGCCTATGCAGTAACGACAGCCCGAACAGTAGTTGAGACAGCCTGTATCACACAACGGTCTGCCCAGGCAGCGGAGCTGATAGCCCTCACACGAGCATGCATCATAGCCACAGGGACCACTGCGAACGTATATACAGACAGCCAGTATGCCTTCGGGGTGGTTCACCATTTTGGGCTCCTGTGGAGGGAGAGGTTATTCCTGACGTCCCACGGCACCCCTATCCTCCACGGAGATCTAGTCTCCGCCCTGATTGAAGCAGTTCTCCTCCCCAAACGATTAGCGGTGATCAAATGTCAGGCACACAAAAGGGTGACAGACTTAGTCGGACAAGGGAATGCACTGGCCGACATCACTGCACGAACCACAGCTGAGAATAGGACGGTGACACGCATGTATGTGACCAGGTCACAAGCAGAGAAATGGACTGACACTAGGGAAATGATCAGAGACATCCAGTCGGCCAGCACCCGGGGTGGGTTTGAAGGATGATGAGGGCTGCTGGCGAACAAAAGATGCAAACAAATGGTTGCTACCTGACTCATACCTGATCCCCATACTGACAATGGCTCATTCCCCCGCACACATAGGATCTGCACCCATGATCGAACTCATTTCCAAAGTCTGGCACAACGACAAAATCCCCGACTCAGCCAGACGCCTAGTCCAACAGTGCCTTATCTGTCTGCAACACAACCCCGGGAAAGGAACTGTGGTACCCCGGGGAGGGTTTGGGATCCCCAATCACCCCTTTGAAGTCCTTCAGATGGACTACATCCAACTAGAGAGATGCCAAAGCTTGAAGTATGTGCTAGTCATCGTATGTGCCTTCAGCAAATGGGTAGAGGCCTACCCCACCCGTGACAACACTGCCATGACTACTGCCAAAGTACTACTGAAAGAATTCTTTCCTCGCTATGGCCTTTGTCGAATTTTATGGAGCGACAATGGCCCCCACTTCATAGCTGAGGTTATCCAACTAATCCTAAAGGGATTGGGGGTGAAACAGAGATTTCACGCCGTCTTCCACCCCCAATCCGCCGGCCTGGTGGAACGCCATAATGCCACACTGAAGTTGAAATTGTCAAAAATAGTGGCAACCACCGGACTTAAATGGCCAGACGCTCTCCCTTTGGCCTTGCTATCGATGCGCTCTACTCCCACCAAACACCATTTGACCCCCTACGAGGTTGTATTCGGGCGACCGATGAACCTCTGGACTGCTCCCAAGCCAACCTCCATTCATGACGTCCCGGACGTCCTACTGTCTGATTATTTGTGCAAGTTAACTAAAACGTTGTCTGTCATTCATCAACAGGTGCAGCAGGCCATCCCCGATGCTTCCAGGGGCCCCGGCCACGACATCCAACCGGGAGATTTCGTTCTAATACGAAACTTCCAGCGGACCAAGAGTCTGGAACCCCGGTGGACGGGCCCCTGGCAAGTGCTTATCACCACCCGGACAGCACTTCGAGTGGAGGGGAAGTGGCACTGGCTGCACGCACACCACTGCAGGAAGATCTCCTCGACCCTGGCCACGACAGACAAAGTCAACACCCAAGAAGAGCTCCTGAACAAAGATCGACCAACATTGAACTGTTATCCCAATACTGAGGCACTTGAACTTGCAAAATTCTCTGACCCCACTGTGCCAACCAGAGAAGGGTATTTCCTGCGTCGAAAGGAGGGAGCTTCGGCTAAGTAGGCCACGGACTAAGTTGAATCTCAGAACGGTGACCTAAACGCAACCAAGGGTTACTGGGAGAGAAGCTAAACGAAGTCTGTGGTTCTGCCCGCTACCGAGCCCCTTGAAGATGATGGAAGCGCCAGATAAGAAGATGATGGAAGCGCCAGATAAGAAGATGATGGAAGCAACAGGAAATACCCACCATAGAAATCCAAAGACTGACAATTTGCACAAATCAAAGACAATTGCCATCTTTATTGTCTTCCTCTTCTGCCTCCTCCTCATGACCTCCTTCTGGCTTCTGGAGGGAAGCACACCGGCTCATGAGGCATTGCTGCCCACTGCACGACCGACGCCTATGAAAGAGCATCACCTAATCTCCCTGTCGCCTCAGCTCCGAGAAAGGCGCAGGGAATTCTGGAACAATTCCTTCGTGCAACTGTTGCACCAACACAACCTTGCTGCAAATGCAACGAATTGCTGGATCTGCGGGTTGCTCCCGCATGCCACTGGACACTCCATCCCCTTCATCCCTTCTCCTTTCTCAGTTCACGGCTCCTGCCTCGCCTGGTTGATCCTCATGCAAGAGAGCCACAAGGACAACGCCACTTCCAGCCAGACGGTGTCGCACTTCTACTCTGGGTTCTGGCTGAACAAAACCGGAAAGGCCTCTGCTCCCCTGTGTCCTGCGCTCACAGGCGCCACCTTCCTTAAAGACATTCCAGCCAAAGAACGTGTCGAAGTACAGGTGCTCCACAATCCAGCTAGATCCACCTTCTCTCATCTGCAAAAACAAACTACTGCCACTCTGACTGTGGCTCTGTCTGTTATCAATGTCACAGGTCTTGTGTGTCTCGAAGGCCAGGGAACACAGCTGGTGGGTCACAGTTCCTGCCGAATCATCAGAACATTGGACTCAGCCGACCCCCCTTCCTTTGTTGCTTCTCCAAACATGTACTTTGTGTGTGGCACCAAAGCTTACACCTGGCTCCCGAAAGGTTGGAAGGGTATCTGTTACATTGCCTTCGTTCTTCCCCCCACGTATGTAGCCCCTGCCAACCATCACCGGCAGAGGCGTGCAGATGACATTGGACAAGCCGACTCCACCGGAGCACAGTTCCTAGATGCAGCAAAGGGACTTGTTCCTCTGTGGGGGCCAATGGCAAACAGCCGCGCTATCCGACACCTGACCCAAGCAGTAGAAACAACGATCAACATCACGGCTGGCATCCTCGCTAACAACATGGCGGAGCTTCAGGCGGTCCGCCTTGTGACCCTTCAAAACCGCCTTGTTCTAGATGTGGTCCTAGCCGATCGAGGAGGAGCATGCCGCATCATCGGATCCAGCTGCTGCACCTACGTGCCAGACAACTCGCCTTCAGTCTACAAAGCCATTGAACACCTCCACAGACTTTCCTCGGAGGTTCACCAAGAGCAGGAAGGATGGTCGCTTGGGAGCTGGTTTTGGGACACTTTGAGGAACTGGGGTTGGAGGTTGTTTTCCTTCATACTGATACCTGTTGTGATATTATGTGGGTGTTGCTTGGGTATTCAATGTCTACCCTCCTTGTGCAGCTTCGTTTCTAACTGTATGTGCCCAAAGACTTTGGACTTCCGAACTGAGCACATGAGTCCCCTCTACGAAGTAGAAATACGTGGCCTTATGGGGATAAATCCGAACTGACAAGTTGGCGAGACATGTTAAAAGGGAGGACTGTGGAATTTTAGTTTGCGAGCTAAACATCATCTGCGCCAGCTTGTCACCCACGTACGACGTGCACGACAGCCATTTTAGGTATCATGGTCTCCCTGTCCACGATCGATCGCCAGTGCGTCCCTCTGACCCAGCAAGCATCCTCCGCGCACCCTGGCTCCCCCTCCCTCCCTCTCATGAGCATAACCCTTCTGTAGGACCCTGTCCTTGGAGGTCACGCCTGCGCCTGACCAGCATCTCCTCTCCTCCCATGAATGCCCCTCTGTTGATAAACCTTCCCTCCGCGCTCGATTGTCCACGCGGCATGAATACCACTCCTTTGATGACCCCTTCCCCCGTGTCCAGCTGTCCACACAGGTCCGAGGCCATCGCCTAAGCCGGGAGATATCATTTACTGCCCCTTATTGTATGAAGTCACTCTTCTTCAAAGGACCCTCTATTGATCAAGGCCTCCCCACCCCCCGGGATATGATCAGGCGCACACATCCTAGGACTCGGCGGAATACTCAGCTGCGTGATGACCCCCTCCTCTTATCAGCAGGTTGAGGACCTCTATTGTAGAGGTATATGGGGGGTGGGATGGACACGAGGATTACGGGGATGTCTTTTTCCTTACTTCACAATGTTCTGATTGTAATAAAGAAAGGTCACATGCCATAAACCAGTGTATAAGAGGCCAGGCCTCCGAGAGGCTGTTAGAGCACCTCGAGACGATACCTTGTTGTCTGATCTGATGTGTTCTGCTCCGTCGGAATAAAACTTCTGTTTCCTGCCTTCTGGTCTCCGGCGCCTGCCTCATTGCTTGGTAATTTGAATGGTACAAAGGCGGTTAGCGCCGGCCAAATCTTGAAAAAGGTCATAGCCCTACCTTTTTCCACACTTGGCTTGTTTCGTATGCATGATAGGGGAGCCCTTGTTGCCAGAACTTTGACTGACACTTTCACCCAGATCCTTGCCAGCTGGCCCCGTGGGAGGAGTCACGAGCGCAGGAGCGATACATGAGACGCGGGTGAACCGGCGGAGCAGGAGCCCTTGTTGCCAGAACTTTGACTGACACTTTCACCCAGGTCCCTGCCAGCCGGCCCCGCAGGAGGAGTTGCGAGCGCAGGAGTGCTACATGGGACGCGGGTGACCCAGCGGAGCGGGAGCCCTTGTTGCCAGAACTTTGACTGACACTTTCACCCAGGTCCCTGCCAGACAGCCCCGCGGGAGGAGTCACAAGCGCAAGAGCGCTACATAAGACGTGGGTAAACCCGCTGCGCGGGGACGCGCGTGCAGACGCAGAGCGTGTGAAGACCGGGCCAGGCCGGGCCCTTTCTCTTCGAATTTCAACCTTCTAAAGGATTGTGTGTCTTTGATTCGGGCGGTCACATCTTCGTGAATCTCAGAGGTACTGTAACTCTAACTGACTTTTCCTGGACTGTAAGAGGCTTTGACTATTTTGGGCATATTTTGCTAGGCTTTTATCAGCTACTCTAAGGGTCTCACCCAGTGGACCATATTTTAGTTTTAATGGGGAAAAGGAAATGATTAACCAACCAGGTCCCACTCATGAAAAAGATTTCCGGGGACACACAACAAACACTGCTTTCTTATTTGACAGGGGCAATGGGAGCAATTGAGAGGCAGATATCCTCAGCAGAGGAGTCATTAGAGGTAAATACACAACGTGTCTGTGAACCTAATAACACTCAATCCGAGGTGGAAAATGAGAGTATAAACATAGGGGTTCCCACCTCTAATTGCCATGAGAACGCCTCTATAGAGTGCACAATAGATACAATTGATCAAAATAGCGATCGGGAGTCCTTTAGTCAACCGCCACAAAAGCGGATAAAGATGCCTCCGAAACTTGCCAAGGGTATAGAGTTAACAGATTCTGTGAACCCCACTAAAACCAATACCCCTAAGAGAGCGAAGCCAGTTAAAAAAGTGGTGGCAGGGAAAAGACCTCAGCAAGAGAAAAACACTGATGCGAAACCAAAGGAAGCCGACGTAAGGAATTTAATTACTCTGGTTACTAACTTAGACCTCTTTCCAAGGGATTCAATCTCAAAGATCGAGGGAAGAGTAAATACAATAGAGCATATTTTAGTGGGTCTTTCTGACAGAGTAGGCCTCAAACACTTACCAAGTGATCACCATGAAAGATCTGTCAGTGGAAAGGAGACAGGGAGGAGCAGCACAGAACAGAACGAGCAAGGCCAGACCGCCCAATTTGAAGATCGGGCAAACTTAAGTAGGCCCCCAAGAAAATGTCGAGAACCAACAATGGGGTGTTATTCACAAAAAGGGTCGTAGGAATGTAGAAATGGAAACCCGTAGTTCCAGGCCGATTCCCTCATACGAACAAAAGGAAGACAGATTTACAAAAGAAACACATACAGATAAATTACATTTAGATCTACCACCAGCATGTACCCCGTACACACTAATATTAGCAAACGTGGTCAAGCTGAGACCAGAAGAGAAGGAAGCATGGTAAAACTTAAGGAACAAAGCGCTTTACTGGCTAAGCAGAAGAGTGGGTTCAACTAATCAACTCTTCACGGCTTTCAAAATGACTAGGAGGATAAACTGGGTAGGTAAAGAGCACAAGACTCTCCCCGGGGATTGCATTGTGCTAACTTATAAATCTCCTGATTTAGTAAAAAAGGATCCTATGGAAAGGGGCAAGTGGGTGCCTAAACACAACTGATATTAACAATCTCCCCTTAGGCTACTTTTTATAAGCCTGTAAACGTAATGGGGAGGGATAGCATGGATGGGGCATACGGAAAAGGTACTGGCTATCTCCCTAGTATCTTGTTGGAGAATCACTATGCACCATTGACCTCTCTAGAGGAGATAGATTGATTGAACAATTGTCTAAATGACCCTTCTGATGTCCTTGCACACGTTTCCCCCAAGAGCTGTCGAGCACAGGACAGGACCAATTAAATAGAAAACTGCCTTTCCTCAAAAGAGGGAGTTATTATTAGCAGCCCCTGTACAGAGACCATCTTAGCAATAGACACGACCCCCGGGAACATTTATAATCTGCACTCGCAAGGAGGAACAAGTGGCCAGTACTCGATAGACATACATAGAGTAAATAATACTAATAGTGCAGATGAGCTACTCCATCCACAAAATGCAGCCCAAAGCAGGATGTTATAGTCCAATTTACATAGTCCACCACACACTGATAATAATCAAACTCAAAATCAGGGAACAGCCACCACAAATAGTATCACAGTACTTTTTTGGAATATTGCAGGACTTCGGTCCAAATTACATAATCAGCTATGGCCAAATTTTGTGAGCAAATTTGACAAACTCTGCCTGTAGGAATCATGGTCCTTGGAAGAAAATCATATTGAAGGCTACAAGACTTTTAACACACCAGCTCTACCATCGGCAAGTGGGAGGCCAAAGGGTGGCCTTTGTATATATGTGTCAAATATATTAAAGATAACTAAAGTATGGCTGACCTTCTCAGAACCCAATTATCAAGTATTGGTTATGAAAATAGATTATCGAGAAACAGTCATTTTGATAAAAAATTTTAATAACGCACAAAGGGAATGTATAATTGATATGCTAAAACAGCTCAGAAATGCAATAGTGAATACTGGGAATGACAATAGGGACAATGTATTATTGGTTTGGGAGGAGTGATTGAACACTGCTAAAAGTCAAGGTGTCCACACAGTGACGATGTATATGTGGCCTAGTAGATAAAAGAGAACGCAACCTCCCTCATTTTACTCATAGCTTACAGGGTGACGCCTTAAATGAGATGTTATTCTTTTAAGATACAGGATTTGCAAATGTGCTGACCACACCACCTACTCTGTTCATGCAGACGTTCCATAGAAGAGGGTCGAATACAATCATAGACTTCATAATAACCTCGAATAGGTCTGCATCTAGGGTTCAAAGCTTTAAAACCCATAAAAATCTTTAAGTGATCACTTCCCACAGAGCTTGGAGATATCAGTTGTATCGAAAATACGGACAGCAGATTCCGAAGGGATTCATCAATTACAAGGTTTAGTAATAAATACATTAAATGGATATTCATTAAAATGGGCCCAGGTAGGACCATCTGTAGTCACAAAAGTAGTGGTGGAAAATAGTATGGAAGATATCCTGAAATGTCTTGATGAGACCACACCATTGGAAGACATATTAGGGTCCTATATTTGCATAGCAGACGTTATAAGGAGCACACTGAAAAGGGGAGAGAAAAATGGGAAGGGTAAGAAAGCTGGTTGGTTTGATAACAGCTGCACGAAAACATATAATATCTTAAAGCATGCCCTACATAGAAAGGGATAGGGCAGAAATAACGCGATGCAGGCATGCATATAATTTAGCTTTAAAAACCATAGAGAGGGAAATAAAAATGAATGCTTAGACCGACTTACACGAGGCAAGCAGGGAGGGGGACAGTATTGATTTTGGCGAGTGGTCAACTCTCCTTTTCTGAGACCTGAGTCAACTCCAAAACTAGAAATGGCATTGATGAAGGACAATGGGTAGACCACTTCTCCAAAATGTATTCCAAGAAAAAGGAGGCTAGTAACCTAATCGCTTGCCCCTTACTTCCTAGGCCCACAAATGAGCCTTTCCCAATTAATATAGATTTCACTTTAGACGAAGTTCAACTCGCTCTGAAAGCTAGAAAGGGCGGAAAGGCACCGGGACCAGATGGGGTACCCGTAGACATATTCAAACAAAATATGGAGCTATGGGGCCCCATAATAAAACAAGTCCTTGCAGCAGCTTGCAAGGTAGGACTCATAGGAACCTGGTCTGAGTCATTAATGGTCCAAATTTTTAAGAAAGGCGATATACAAAACCCTACATGTTATCGGCCAATTTCCCTACTAGATTAGAGGGGAAAGGGGTTAGGTTGTATCATTTTAAACCGTCTCCAGAAATGGGCTGAAGATAATAATCTATTAACGGACCTACAATTTGGATATAGGGAAGGCTTAGGAACAGCAGAACAGACCTTCAACCTAACGATTTTGATGGAAAAATACACTAAAGCAAAAAAAGGGAAACTGTACCTAGCTTTTGTGGATCTTTCCACCGCGTTCAATTCTGTGTGCCACAATAAACTGTGGAAAATCTTTGAAGCGATGGGAGTCGAACTACCCCTAATCCAACTTGTAAGAGAATTATATTCTGATGCCAGAGCCAGAGTACGGTATGGGCCAAATGGGGAATATACAGCTCCATTTGCAGTAGAGAGGGGGGGTAGACAGCGTTGTGTCCTGGCACCCTTTTTGTTCACCCTGTATACCAACGGCCTTGAACTGGTGATGCTCAAGGGGTGTCAAGACCTACCACAAGTACAAAATCGACCTATACCCACCCTACTCTACGCTGATGACATGGTGATAATGGCCCAAACACTACTAGAGTTACAGCGGGCCCTGACCAAATATAATGACCATATGGAAAGTCTTGACCTAAAGATTAACACTAGTAAAACCTATGTAATGAGCTGTGGGAAGGCAAGCAGGAAAGAAAGATCTATCTTTATCGGAAACAATAAACTTGGAAACACAAAAACTTATCCATATTTAGGTATCCTTGTGGATAATAAGGGCACTTGGCAACAGGCGATAAGGGCAACAAAACCGATATTTCTTAAAAACAACAGCCCTCGTAAAAGTTGTTCAGAAATTAGGAAAAAGGCCACCATCAGAATTGATTAGAATCTACCAAGCAAAATGTGTCAGTGCAGTATTATATGGTGCCGGGATTTGGGGACACTGTAGCGTAGTAGACATACAGAAAGTGGAAAATGTTTTTATCTGCTATATATTGGCTGTCCCTCGTTCAACCTTGACTTTTATCTGTCACACAGAGGTGGGGCTACAATATATCACAGATAAAATAAGGGTTCAGCCAGTGTTATTATGGCATCGAATCTAGACCTCAAGAAAAACAACTTTTAATCAAAGGGTCATAGAAGATTCTCTTAAACTGGCCCAAGCCCTAGCTATCAGATGGCTGAAGTACATTAAAGATTTTATGGGGGACCTAGGACAGCATGATTTTTTCCACAATCCAGTAAAAATGATTAATATCTCTAGGAAAGATTTTAAGAAACAATGTATGTCACATTTGGAAGAACTCAGATACGACAGTGAAGCAACTATTCGGCTACATCAGATGATCCTCTCTTCCACTAAAATGCAATCCTATTTGATCCATTATGGTACCAGGTACGACAGATTCGTACTTATACGTTTTACATTAGATTATTTTTATCGTCTAGTATCGTTCCCTAAAACAAATGATTGGTCCAAAAATATAGGCGCTTGCCCTTGTGATGGTGTTGCGTCCCAATCGACAATTCATAATGTTTTATTTTGTAAATATTATTGGGAACATATAAAATGGTGGATACTTCTAAACTTTTAAAAATTTGGGGTTTGAGGCAATGTCGCCCGCCTATCTTGCATTGCAACTATTGGAGAACGAAAGTTATACAAGAAACATTGCACTATTTTTAAAAGCAGTAATCAAGTTTAGGAAACAACTGTACATTTTAATGTACTGTTTTATTTGGATAAATGGTTTTAAGTGAGCTGTGTCACGAATCGCCAAATGTTTTTTATCTGGTAAATCTGAACAAGGAAGCACTAATATATTATGGGTTTGGTACTTTCTTAATAATTAATTCAAATAGAATGTTCAGAATGTACACATTTGTACTTGTGTATCATGCTTTTATGTTTTTTTATTGTAAATGTAAATCGAATAAAGCAAATTTGAATTTGATTTTGTATGCATGATAGGACAGGTGAAGAGCTCTGGGTACCCCTAGGACAAGGAGGGCTCCAGGTATTTCCACTCAGGTGGATGTACTGTCACTCCCCCACCTCCTGTCCACCCATTCAAATGAAAATATGGCAGCGTATCCTGCTACCTGATTCCCCATGCCAGCCACATGAATTTCACTGGTGTATACCAATAGAATATCCATACTAAACCACTTCCTAATTTGAGCTGAGTGTCATCCTAGTGCGTCTCTGAATCTGGTGGTCATATATACTGAATATAGGAGCCTGCTGGAGGAGGCACTACTGCCTCCTCCCCAGGGTGCACACTGAACAATTAGCCTATTGGTGAAATATTATGATTATCCACTAGAGACAAAAGTAGTCTATGCCTTCTGCTTTTGCCAAATGTCTTCATAACACATAGATTGGGTGCAAAGTTTCAGGTTTCTGCATTTCAAGATTCCAAGACGTTCACCAAAAGCACAAATGCTGAATATAGAGCTTATTCGCCTTCATCAGCAACGGTTTCCAACAAATTGTTGGAAACTGGATTAACTGCATGTGACTATGGTCACATGCAGTTGCTCCTTTCTTGGGCGCCCAACAAAGTACAGAGATTCATGGAGCCCCTCACCCCCATTCTAAAGAATGCAGGTATCAACTACACCACCTCTGTGTGG